>NW_028115117.1:0-600000 GCF_964273445.1 Streptopelia decaocto
TTTCAAATCCCTCTCCAAATTGTTGACATTCTGTTGAAGCTTTTAAAATTCTCTCTAGAATTTTCAAAATCCATGTCCACATGTTTACAATTTCACGTCAAAATTGCTAAAATTCCAGTTGAAATTTTTTCAAAGTCCCTGAAAAATTTTCCAATTTTTGTCCCAATTCTTCCCATTCCCATTGAAACTTTTCAAATCCCTCTCCAAATTGTTGAAATCCTCTTGAAAGTTTGAAACTTCTCTCAAGAATTTTGAAAATGAACTTCAACATGTTTACAATTTCACGTCAAAATTGCTAAAATTCCAGTTGAAATTTTTTCAAAGTCCCTTAACAATTTTCCAATTTTTGTCCCAATTCTTCCCATTCCCATTGAAACTTTTCAAATCCCTCTCAAAATTGTTGAAATTCTCTTGAAGCTTTTAAAATTCTCTCTAGAATTTTCAAAATCCATGTCCACATGTTTACAATTTCACGTCAAAATTGCTAAAATTCCAGTTGAAATTTTTTCAAAGTCCCTTCAAAATTTTCCAATTTTTGTCCCAATTCTTCCCATTCCCATTGAAACTTTTCAAATCCCTCTCAAAATTGTTGAAATTCTGTTGAAGCTTTTAAAATTCTCTCTAGAATTTTCAAAATCCATGTCCACATGTTTACAATTTCACGTCAAAATTGCTAAAATTCCAGTTGAAATTTTTCCAAGTCCCTGAAAAATTTTCCAATTTTTGTCCCAATTCTTCCCATTCCCATTGAAACTTTTCAAATCCCTCTCCAAATTGTTGACATTCTGTTGAAGCTTTTAAAATTCTCTCTAGAATTTTCAAAATCCATGTCCACATGTTTACAATTTCACGTCAAAATTGCTAAAATTCCAGTTGAAATTTTTTCCAAGTCCCTTCAAAATTTTCCAATTTTTGTCCCAATTCTTCCCATTCCCATTGAAACTTTTCAAATCCCTCTCAACATTGTTGAAATTCTCTTGAAGCTTTTAAAATTCTCTCTAGAATTTTCAAAATCCATGTCCACATGTTTACAATTTCACGTCAAAATTGCTAAAATTCCAGTTGAAATTTTTTCAAAGTCCCTTCAAAATTTTCCAATTTTTGTCCCAATTCTTCCCATTCCCATTGAAACTTTTCAAATCCCTCTCAACATTGTTGAAATTCTGTTGAAGCTTTTAAAATTCTCTCTAGAATTTTCAAAATCCACTTCAACATGTTAACAATTTCACGTCAAAATTGCTAAAATTCCAGTTGAAATTTTTTCAAAGTCCCTTCAAAATTTTCCAATTTTTGTCCCAATTCTTCCCATTCCCATTGAAACTTTTCAAATCCCTCTCAACATTGTTGAAATTCTGTTGAAGCTTTTTAAAATTCTCTCTAGAATTTTCAAAATCCATGTCCACATGTTTACAATTTCACGTCAAAATTGCTAAAATTCCAGTTGAAATTCTTTCAAAGTCCCTGAAAAATTTTCCAATTTTTGTCCCAATTCTTCCCATTCCCATTGAAACTTTTCAAATCCCTCTCAAAATTGTTGAAATTCTGTTGAAGCTTTTAAAATTCTCTCTAGAATTTTCAAAATCCATGTCCACATGTTTACAATTTCACGTCAAAATTGCTAAAATTCCAGTTGAAATTTTTTCAAAGTCCCTGAAAAATTTTCCAATTTTTGTCCCAATTCTTCCCATTCCCATTGAAACTTTTCAAATCCCTCTCAAAATTGTTGAAATTCTGTTGAAGCTTTTACAATTCTCTCTAGAATTTTCAAAATCCACTTCAACATGTTTACAATTTCACATCAAAATTGCTAAAATTCCAGTTGAAATTTTTTCAAAGTCCCTGAAAAATTTTCCAATTTTTGTCCCAATTCTTCCCATTCCCATTGAAACTTTTCAAATCCCTCTCAAAATTGTTGAAATTCTCTTGAAGCTTTTACAATTCTCTCTAGAATTTTCAAAATCCACTTCAACATGTTTACAATTTCACGTCAAAATTGCCAAAATTCCAGTTGAAATTTTTTCAAAGTCCCTGAAAAATTTTCCAATTTTTGTCCCAATTCTTCCCATTCCCATTGAAACTTTTCAAATCCCTCTCAAAATTGTTGAAATTCTGTTGAAGCTTTTAAAATTCTCTCTAGAATTTTCAAAATCCACTTCAACATGTTTACAATTTCACGTCAAAATTGCCAAAAATCCAGTTGAAATTTTTTCAAAGTCCCTGAAAAATTTTCCAATTTTTGTCCCAATTCTTCCCATTCCCGTTGAAACTTTTCAAATCCCTCTCCAAATTGTTGACATTCTGTTGAAGCTTTTAAAATTCTCTCTAGAATTTTCAAAATCCATGTCCACATGTTTACAATTTCACGTCAAAATTGCTAAAATTCCAGTTGAAATTTTTTCAAAGTCCCTGAAAAATTTTCCAATTTTTGTCCCAATTCTTCCCATTCCCATTGAAACTTTTCAAATCCCTCTCCAAATTGTTGAAATCCTCTTGAAAGTTTGAAACTTCTCTCAAGAATTTTGAAAATGAACTT
This sequence comes from Streptopelia decaocto, assembly GCF_964273445.1. Taxonomy (NCBI): domain Eukaryota; kingdom Metazoa; phylum Chordata; class Aves; order Columbiformes; family Columbidae; genus Streptopelia; species Streptopelia decaocto. The sequence goes on from NW_028115117.1 coordinate 2,534, forward strand.
CAACATGTTTACAATTTCACGTCAAAATTGCTAAAATTCCAGTTGAAATTTTTTCAAAGTCCCTTAACAATTTTCCAATTTTTGTCCCAATTCTTCCCATTCCCATTGAAACTTTTCAAATCCCTCTCAACATTGTTGAAATTCTCTTGAAGCTTTTAAAATTCTCTCTAGAATTTTCAAAATCCATGTCCACATGTTTACAATTTCACGTCAAAATTGCTAAAATTCCAGTTGAAATTTTTTCAAAGTCCCTGAAAAATTTTCCAATTTTTGTCCCAATTCTTCCCATTCCCATTGAAACTTTTCAAATCCCTCTCCAAATTGTTGACATTCTGTTGAAGCTTTTAAAATTCTCTCTAGAATTTTCAAAATCCATGTCCACATGTTTACAATTTCAGGTCAAAATTGCTAAAATTCCAGTTGAAATTTTTTCAAAGTCCCTGAAAAATTTTCCAATTTTTGTCCCAATTCTTCCCATTCCCATTGAAACTTTTCAAATCCCTCTCAAAATTGTTGAAATTCTGTTGAAGCTTTTACAATTCTCTCTAGAATTTTCAAAATCCACTTCAACATGTTTACAATTTCACGTCAAAATTGCCAAAAATCCAGTTGAAATTTTTTCAAAGTCCCTGAAAAATTTTCCAATTTTTGTCCCAATTCTTCCCATTCCCATTGAAACTTTTCAAATCCCTCTCCAAATTGTTGACATTCTCTTGAAGCTTTTAAAATTCTCTCTAGAATTTTCAAAATCCATGTCCACATGTTTACAATTTCACGTCAAAATTGCTAAAATTCCAGTTGAAATTTTTTCAAAGTCCCTGAAAAATTTTCCAATTTTTGTCCCAATTCTTCCCATTCCCATTGAAACTTTTCAAATCCCTCTCCAAATTGTTGAAATCCTCTTGAAAGTTTGAAACTTCTCTCAAGAATTTTGAAAATGAACTTCAACATGTTTACAATTTCACGTCAAAATTGCTAAAATTCCAGTTGAAATTTTTTCAAAGTCCCTTAACAATTTTCCAATTTTTGTCCCAATTCTTCCCATTCCCATTGAAACTTTTCAAATCCCTCTCAAAATTGTTGAAATTCTGTTGAAGCTTTTAAAATTCTCTCTAGAATTTTCAAAATCCATGTCCACATGTTTACAATTTCACGTCAAAATTGCTAAAATTCCAGTTGAAATTTTTTCCAAGTCCCTTCAAAATTTTCCAATTTTTGTCCCAATTCTTCCCATTCCCATTGAAACTTTTCAAATCCCTCTCAACATTGTTGAAATTCTCTTGAAGCTTTTAAAATTCTCTCTAGAATTTTCAAAATCCATGTCCACATGTTTACAATTTCACGTCAAAATTGCTAAAATTCCAGTTGAAATTTTTTCAAAGTCCCTGAAAAATTTTCCAATTTTTGTCCCAATTCTTCCCATTCCCATTGAAACTTTTCAAATCCCTCTCAAAATTGTTGAAATTCTGTTGAAGCTTTTAAAATTCTCTCTAGAATTTTCAAAATCCACTTCAACATGTTAACAATTTCACGTCAAAATTGCTAAAATTCCAGTTGAAATTTTTTCAAAGTCCCTTCAAAATTTTCCAATTTTTGTCCCAATTCTTCCCATTCCCATTGAAACTTTTCAAATCCCTCTCAACATTGTTGAAATTCTGTTGAAGCTTTTAAAATTCTCTCTAGAATTTTCAAAATCCATGTCCACATATTTACAATTTCACGTCAAAATTGCTAAAATTCCAGTTGAAATTCTTTCAAAGTCCCTGAAAAATTTTCCAATTTTTGTCCCAATTCTTCCCATTCCCATTGAAACTTTTCAAATCCCTCTCAAAATTGTTGAAATTCTGTTGAAGCTTTTAAAATTCTCTCTAGAATTTTCAAAATCCATGTCCACATGTTTACAATTTCACGTCAAAATTGCTAAAATTCCAGTTGAAATTTTTTCAAAGTCCCTGAAAAATTTTCCAATTTTTGTCCCAATTCTTCCCATTCCCATTGAAACTTTTCAAATCCCTCTCAAAATTGTTGAAATTCTGTTGAAGCTTTTACAATTCTCTCTAGAATTTTCAAAATCCACTTCAACATGTTTACAATTTCACATCAAAATTGCTAAAATTCCAGTTGAAATTTTTTCAAAGTCCCTGAAAAATTTTCCAATTTTTGTCCCAATTCTTCCCATTCCCATTGAAACTTTTCAAATCCCTCTCAAAATTGTTGAAATTCTCTTGAAGCTTTTACAATTCTCTCTAGAATTTTCAAAATCCACTTCAACATGTTTACAATTTCACGTCAAAATTGCCAAAATTCCAGTTGAAATTTTTTCAAAGTCCCTGAAAAATTTTCCAATTTTTGTCCCAATTCTTCCCATTCCCATTGAAACTTTTCAAATCCCTCTCAAAATTGTTGAAATTCTGTTGAAGCTTTTAAAATTCTCTCTAGAATTTTCAAAATCCACTTCAACATGTTTACAATTTCACGTCAAAATTGCCAAAAATCCAGTTGAAATTTTTTCAAAGTCCCTGAAAAATTTTCCAATTTTTGTCCCAATTCTTCCCATTCCCATTGAAACTTTTCAAATCCCTCTCCAAATTGTTGACATTCTGTTGAAGCTTTTAAAATTCTCTCTAGAATTTTCAAAATCCATGTCCACATGTTTACAATTTCACGTCAAAATTGCTAAAATTCCAGTTGAAATTTTTTCAAAGTCCCTGAAAAATTTTCCAATTTTTGTCCCAATTCTTCCCATTCCCATTGAAACTTTTCAAATCCCTCTCCAAATTTTTGAAATCCTCTTGAAAGTTTGAAACTTCTCTCAAGAATTTTGAAAATGAACTTCAACATGTTTACAATTTCACGTCAAAATTGCTAAAATTCCAGTTGAAATTTTTTCAAAGTCCCTGAAAAATTTTCCAATTTTTGTCCCAATTCTTCCCATTCCCATTGAAACTTTTCAAATCCCTCTCAACATTGTTGAAATTCTGTTGAAGCTTTTAAAATTCTCTCTAGAATTTTCAAAATCCATGTCCACATGTTTACAATTTCACGTCAAAATTGCTAAAATTCCAGTTGAAATTTTTTCAAAGTCCCTGAAAAATTTTCCAATTTTTGTCCCAATTCTTCCCATTCCCATTGAAACTTTTCAAATCCCTCTCAAAATTGTTGAAATTCTGTTGAAGCTTTTAAAATTCTCTCTAGAATTTTCAAAATCCACTTCAACATGTTTACAATTTCACGTCAAAATTGCTAAAATTCCAGTTGAAATTTTTTCAAAGTCCCTGAAAAATTTTCCAATTTTTGTCCCAATTCTTCCCATTCCCATTGAAACTTTTCAAATCCCTCTCAAAATTGTTGAAATTCTCTTGAAGCTTTTAAAATTCTCTCTAGAATTTTCAAAATCCACTTCCACATGTTTACAATTTCATGTCAAAATTGCTAAAATTCCAGTTGAAATTTTTTCAAAGTCCCTGAAAAATTTTCCAATTTTTGTCCCAATTCTTCCCATTCCCATTGAAACTTTTCAAATCCCTCTCAAAATTGTTGAAATTCTGTTGAACCTTTTAAAATTCTCTCTAGAATTTTCAAAATCCACTTCAACATGTTTACAATTTCACGTCAAAATTGCTAAAATTCCAGTTGAAATTTTTTCAAAGTCCCTGAAAAATTTTCCAATTTTTGTCCCAATTCTTCCCATTCCCATTGAAACTTTTCAAATCCCTCTCAAAATTGTTGAAATTCTGTTGAAGCTTTTAAAATTCTCTCTAGAATTTTCAAAATCCATGTCCACATGTTTACAATTTCAGGTCATAATTGCTAAAATTCCAGTTGAAATTTTTTCAAAGTCCCTGAAAAATTTTCCAATTTTTGTCCCAATTCTTCCCATTCCCATTGAAACTTTTCAAATCCCTCTCAAAATTGTTGAAATTCTGTTGAAGCTTTTACAATTCTCTCTAGAATTTTCAAAATCCACTTCAACATGTTTACAATTTCACGTCAAAATTGCCAAAATTCCAGTTGAAATTTTTTCAAAGTCCCTGAAAAATTTTCCATTTTTTGTCCCAATTCTTCCCATTCCCATTGAAACTTTTCAAATCCCTCTCCAAATTGTTGACATTCTGTTGAAGCTTTTAAAATTCTCTCTAGAATTTTCAAAATCCATGTCCACATGTTTACAATTTCAGGTCAAAATTGCTAAAATTCCAGTTGAAATTTTTTCAAAGTCCCTGAAAAATTTTCCAATTTTTGTCCCAATTCTTCCCATTCCCATTGAAACTTTTCAAATCCCTCTCAAAATTGTTGAAATTCTGTTGAAGCTTTTACAATTCTCTCTAGAATTTTCAAAATCCACTTCAACATGTTTACAATTTCACGTCAAAATTGCCAAAAATCCAGTTGAAATTTTTTCAAAGTCCCTGAAAAATTTTCCAATTTTTGTCCCAATTCTTCCCATTCCCATTGAAACTTTTCAAATCCCTCTCCAAATTGTTGACATTCTGTTGAAGCTTTTAAAATTCTCTCTAGAATTTTCAAAATCCATGTCCACATGTTTACAATTTCACATCAAAATTGCTAAAATTCCAGTTGAAATTTTTTCAAAGTCCCTGAAAAATTTTCCAATTTTTGTCCCAATTCTTCCCATTCCCATTGAAACTTTTCAAATCCCTCTCCAAATTGTTGAAATCCTCTTGAAAGTTTGAAACTTCTCTCAAGAATTTTGAAAATGAACTTCAACATGTTTACAATTTCACGTCAAAATTGCTAAAATTCCAGTTGAAATTTTTTCAAAGTCCCTTAACAATTTTCCAATTTTTGTCCCAATTCTTCCCATTCCCATTGAAACTTTTCAAATCCCTCTCAAAATTGTTGAAATTCTCTTGAAGCTTTTAAAATTCTCTCTAGAATTTTCAAAATCCATGTCCACATGTTTACAATTTCACGTCAAAATTGCTAAAATTCCAGTTGAAATTTTTTCAAAGTCCCTGAAAAATTTTCCAATTTTTGTCCCAATTCTTCCCATTCCCATTGAAACTTTTCAAATCCCTCTCAAAATTGTTGAAATTCTCTTGAAGCTTTTAAAATTCTCTCTAGAATTTTCAAAATCCATGTCCACATGTTTACAATTTCACGTCAAAATTGCTAAAATTCCAGTTGAAATTTTTTCCAAGTCCCTGAAAAATTTTCCAATTTTTGTCCCAATTCTTCCCATTCCCATTGAAACTTTTCAAATCCCTCTCCAAATTGTTGACATTCTGTTGAAGCTTTTAAAATTCTCTCTAGAATTTTCAAAATCCATGTCCACATGTTTACAATTTCACGTCAAAATTGCTAAAATTCCAGTTGAAATTTTTTCCAAGTCCCTTCAAAATTTTCCAATTTTTGTCCCAATTCTTCCCATTCCCATTGAAACTTTTCAAATCCCTCTCAACATTGTTGAAATTCTCTTGAAGCTTTTAAAATTCTCTCTAGAATTTTCAAAATCCATGTCCACATGTTTACAATTTCACGTCAAAATTGCTAAAATTCCAGTTGAAATTTTTTCAAAGTCCCTGAAAAATTTTCCAATTTTTGTCCCAATTCTTCCCATTCCCATTGAAACTTTTCAAATCCCTCTCAAAATTGTTGAAATTCTGTTGAAGCTTTTAAAATTCTCTCTAGAATTTTCAAAATCCACTTCAACATGTTAACAATTTCACGTCAAAATTGCTAAAATTCCAGTTGAAATTTTTTCAAAGTCCCTTCAAAATTTTCCAATTTTTGTCCCAATTCTTCCCATTCCCATTGAAACTTTTCAAATCCCTCTCAACATTGTTGAAATTCTGTTGAAGCTTTTAAAATTCTCTCTAGAATTTTCAAAATCCATGTCCACATGTTTACAATTTCACGTCAAAATTGCTAAAATTCCAGTTGAAATTCTTTCAAAGTCCCTGAAAAATTTTCCAATTTTTGTCCCAATTCTTCCCATTCCCATTGAAACTTTTCAAATCCCTCTCAAAATTGTTGAAATTCTGTTGAAGCTTTTAAAATTCTCTCTAGAATTTTCAAAATCCACTTCCACATGTTTACAATTTCACGTCAAAATTGCTAAAATTCCACCTGAAAATTTTTCAAAGTCCCTTCAAAATTTTCCAGTTTTTGTCCCAATTCTTCCCATTCCCATTGAAACTTTTCAAATCCCTCTCAAAATTGTTGAAATTCTGTTGAAGCTTTTACAATTCTCTCTAGAATTTTCAAAATCCACTTCAACATGTTTACAATTTCACGTCAAAATTGCTAAAATTCCAGTTGAAATTTTTTCAAAGTCCCTGAAAAATTTTCCAATTTTTGTCCCAATTCTTCCCATTCCCATTGAAACTTTTCAAATCCCTCTCAAAATTGTTGAAATTCTCTTGAAGCTTTTACAATTCTCTCTAGAATTTTCAAAATCCATGTCCACATGTTTACAATTTCATGTCAAAATTGCTAAAATTCCAGTTGAAATTTTTTCAAAGTCCCTGAAAAATTTTCCAATTTTTGTCCCAATTCTTCCCATTCCCATTGAAACTTTTCAAATCCCTCTCAAAATTGTTTAAATTCTGTTGCAGCTATTAAAATTCTCTCCAGAAATTTCAAAATCCACTTCAACATGTTTACAATTTCAGGTCAAAATTGCTAAAATTCCAGTTGAAATTTTTTCAAAGTCCCTGAAAAATTTTCCAATTTTTGTCCCAATTCTTCCCATTCCCATTGAAACTTTTCAAATCCCTCTCAAAATTGTTGAAATTCTGTTGAAGCTTTTAAAATTCTCTCTAGAATTTTCAAAATCTATGTTCAACATGTTTACAATTTCACGTCAAAATTGCTAAAATTCCAGTTGAAATTTTTTCAAAGTCCCTTAAAAATTTTCCAATTTTTGTCCCAATTCTTCCCATTCCCATTGAAACTTTTCAAATCCCTCTCCAAATTGTTGACATTCTGTTGAAGCTTTTAAAATTCTCTCTAGAATTTTCAAAATCCATGTCCACATGTTTACAATTTCACGTCAAAATTGCTAAAATTCCAGTTGAAATTTTTTCAAAGTCCCTTAAGAATTTTCCAGTTTTTGTCCCAATTCTTCCCATTCCCATTGAAACTTTTCAAATCCCTCTCAAAATTGTTGAAATTCTGTTGAAGCTTTTAAAATTCTCTCTAGAATTTTCAAAATCCACTTCAACATGTTTACAATTTCACGTCAAAATTGCTAAAATTCCAGTTGAAATTTTTTCAAAGTCCCTGAAAAATTTTCCAATTTTTGTCCCAATTCTTCCCATTCGCATTGAAACTTTTCAAATCCCTCTCCAAATTGTTGAAATTCTGTTGAAGCTTTTAAAATTCTCTCTAGAATTTTCAAAATCCATGTCCACATGTTTACAATTTCACGTCAAAATTGCTAAAATTCCAGTTGAAATTTTTTCAAAGTCCCTGAAAAATTTTCCAATTTTTGTCCCAATTCTTCCCATTCGCATTGAAACTTTTCAAACCCCTCTCAAAATTGTTGAAATTCTGTTGAAGCTTTTAAAATTCTCTCTAGAATTTTCAAAATCCATGTCCACATGTTTACAATTTCACGTCAAAATTGCTAAAATTCCAGTTGAAATTTTTTCAAAGTCCCTGAAAAATTTTCCAATTTTTGTCCCAATTCTTCCCATTCCCATTGAAACTTTTCAAATCCCTCTCCAAATTGTTGAAATTCTGTTGAAGCTTTTAAAATTCTCTCTAGAATTTTCAAAATCCACTTCCACATGTTTACAATTTCACGTCAAAATTGCTAAAATTCCACCTGAAATTTTTTCAAAGTCCCTGAAAAATTTTCCAGTTTTTGTCCCAATTCTTCCCATTCCCATTGAAACTTTTCAAATCCCTCTCAACATTGTTGAAATTCTGTTGAAGCTTTTACAATTCTCTCTAGAATTTTCAAAATCCATGTCCACATGTTTACAATTTCACGTCAAAATTGCTAAAATTCCAGTTGAAATTTTTTCAAAGTCCCTTAACAATTTTCCAATTTTTGTCCCAATTCTTCCCATTCCCATTGAAACTTTTCAAATCCCTCTCCAAATTGTTGAAATCCTCTTGAAAGTTTGAAACTTCTCTCAAGAATTTTGAAAATGAACTTCAACATGTTTACAATTTCACGTCAAAATTGCTAAAATTCCAGTTGAAATTTTTTCAAAGTCCCTTAAAAATTTTCCAATTTTTGTCCCAATTCTTCCCATTCCCATTGAAACTTTTCAAATCCCTCTCAACATTGTTGACATTCTGTTGAAGCTTTTAAAATTCTCTCTAGAATTTTCAAAATCCATGTCCACATGTTTACAATTTCATGTCAAAATTGCTAAAATTCCAGTTGAAATTTTTTCAAAGTCCCTTAAAAATTTTCCAATTTTCGTCCCAATTCTTCCCATTCCCATTGAAACTTTTCAAATCCCTCTCAAAATTGTTGACATTCTGTTGAAGCTTTTAAAATTCTCTCTAGAATTTTCAAAATCCATGTTCAACATGTTTACAATTTCACGTCAAAATTGCTAAAATTCCAGTTGAAATTTTTTCAAAGTCCCTGAAAAATTTTCCAATTTTTGTCCCAATTCTTCCCATTCCCATTGAAACTTTTCAAATCCCTCTCAAAATTGTTGAAATTCTGTTGAAGCTTTTAAAATTCTCTCTAGAATTTTCAAAATCCATGTCCACATGTTTACAATTTCACGTCAAAATTGCTAAAATTCCAGTTGAAATTTTTTCAAAGTCCCTGAAAAATTTTCCAATTTTTGTCCCAATTCTTCCCATTCCCATTGAAACTTTTCAAATCCCTCTCAAAATTGTTGAAATTCTGTTGAAGCTTTTAAAATTCTCTCTAGAATTTTCAAAATCCATGTCCACATGTTTACAATTTCACGTCAAAATTGCTAAAATTCCAGTTGAAATTTTTTCAAAGTCCCTTCAAAATTTTCCAATTTTTGTCCCAATTCTTCCCATTCCCATTGAAACTTTTCAAATCCCTCTCAAAATTGTTGAAATTCTGTTGAAGCTTTTACAATTCTCTCTAGAATTTTCAAAATCCATGTCCACATGTTTACAATTTCACGTCAAAATTGCTAAAATTCCAGTTGAAATTTTTTCCAAGTCCCTGAAAAATTTTCCAATTTTTGTCCCAATTCTTCCCATTCCCATTGAAACTTTTCAAATCCCTCTCCAAATTGTTGACATTCTGTTGAAGCTTTTAAAATTCTCTCTAGAATTTTCAAAATCCATGTCCACATGTTTACAATTTCATGTCAAAATTGCTAAAATTCCAGTTGAAATTTTTTCAAAGTCCCTGAAAAATTTTCCAATTTTTGTCCCAATTCTTCCCATTCCCATTGAAACTTTTCAAATCCCTCTCAACATTGTTGAAATTCTCTTGAAGCTTTTAAAATTCTCTCTAGAATTTTCAAAATCCATGTCCACATGTTTACAATTTCACGTCAAAATTGCTAAAATTCCAGTTGAAATTTTTTCAAAGTCCCTTAAAAATTTTCCAATTTTTGTCCCAATTCTTCCCATTCCCATTGAAACTTTTCAAATCCCTCTCAAAATTGTTGAAATTCTGTTGAAGCTTTTAAAATTCTCTCTAGAATTTTCAAAATCCACTTCCACATGTTTACAATTTCACGTCAAAATTGCTAAAATTCCAGTTGAAATTTTTTCAAAGTCCCTTCAAAATTTTCCAATTTTTGTCCCAATTCTTCCCATTCCCATTGAAACTTTTCAAATCCCTCTCAAAATTGTTGAAATTCTGTTGAAGCTTTTAAAATTCTCTCTAGAATTTTTAAAATCCATGTCCACATGTTTACAATTTCAGGTCAAAATTGCAAAAATTCCAGTTGAAATTTTTTCAAAGTCCCTGAAAAATTTTCCAATTTTTGTCCCAATTCTTCCCATTCCCATTGAAACTTTTCAAATCCCTCTCAAAATTGTTGAAATTCTGTTGAAGCTTTTAAAATTCTCTCTAGAATTTTCAAAATCCACTTCCACATGTTTACAATTTCATGTCAAAATTGCTAAAATTCCAGTTGAAATTTTTTCAAAGTCCCTTAAAAATTTTCCAATTTTTGTCCCAATTCTTCCCATTCCCATTGAAACTTTTCAAATCCCTCTCAAAATTGTTGACATTCTGTTGAAGCTTTTAAAATTCTCTCTAGAATTTTCAAAATCCATGTCCACATGTTTACAATTTCACGTCAAAATTGCTAAAATTCCAGTTGAAATTTTTTCAAAGTCCCTGAAAAATTTTCCAATTTTTGTCCCAATTCTTCCCATTCCCATTGAAACTTTTCAAATCCCTCTCAAAATTGTTGAAATTCTGTTGAAGCTTTTAAAATTCTCTCTAGAATTTTCAAAATCTATGTTCAACATGTTTACAATTTCACGTCAAAATTGCTAAAATTCCAGTTGAAATTTTTTCAAAGTCCCTTAAAAATTTTCCAATTTTTGTCCCAATTCTTCCCATTCCCATTGAAACTTTTCAAATCCCTCTCAACATTGTTGAAATTCTGTTGAAGCTTTTACAATTCTCTCTAGAATTTTCAAAATCCATGTCCACATGTTTACAATTTCACGTCAAAATTGCTAAAATTCCAGTTGAAATTTTTTCAAAGTCCCTTAACAATTTTCCAATTTTTGTCCCAATTCTTCCCATTCCCATTGAAACTTTTCAAATCCCTCTCCAAATTGTTGAAATCCTCTTGAAAGTTTGAAACTTCTCTCAAGAATTTTGAAAATAAACTTCAACATGTTTACAATTTCACGTCCAAATTGCTAAAATTCCAGTTGAAATTTTTTCAAAGTCCCTGAAAAATTTTCCAATTTTTGTCCCAATCTTCCCATTCCTATTGAAACTTTTCAAATCCCTCTCAAAATTGTTGAAATTCTGTTGAAGCTTTTAAAATTCTCTCTAGAATTTTCAAAATCCATGTTCAACATGTTTACAATTTCACGTCAAAATTGCCAAAATTCCAGTTGAAATTTTTTCAAAGTCCCTTAAAAATTTTCCAATTTTTGTCCCAATTCTTCCCATTCCCATTGAAACTTTTCAAATCCCTCTCAAAATTGTTGAAATTCTGTTGAAGCTTTTAAAATTCTCTCTAGAATTTTCAAAATCCACTTCCACATGTTTACAATTTCACGTCAAAATTGCTAAAATTCCAGTTGAAATTTTTTCAAAGTCCCTGAAAAATTTTCCAGTTTTTGTCCCAATTCTTCCCATTCCCATTGAAACTTTTCAAATCCCTCTCAACATTGTTGAAATTCTGTTGAAGCTTTTAAAATTCTCTCTAGAATTTTCAAAATCCACTTCCACATGTTTACAATTTCACGTCAAAATTGCTAAAATTCCAGTTGAAATTTTTTCAAAGTCCCTTCAAAATTTTCCAATTTTTGTCCCAATTCTTCCCATTCCCATTGAAACTTTTCAAATCCCTCTCAAAATTGTTGAAATTCTGTTGAAGCTTTTAAAATTCTCTCTAGAATTTTCAAAATCCACTTCAACATGTTTACAATTTCAAGTCAAAATTGCTAAAATTCCAGTTGAAATTTTTTCAAAGTCCCTGAAAAATTTTCCAATTTTTGTCCCAATTCTTCCCATTCCCATTGAAACTTTTCAAACCCCTCTCAAAATCGTTGAAATTCTGTTGAAGCTTTTAAAATTCTCTCTAGAATTTTCAAAATCCACTTCAACATGTTAACAATTTCACGTCAAAATTGCTAAAATTCCAGTTGAAATTTTTTCAAAGTCCCTGAAAAATTTTCCAATTTTTGTCCCAATTCTTCCCATTCCCATTGAAACTTTTCAAATCCCTCTCAAAATTGTTGAAATTCTGTTGAAGCTTTTAAAATTCTCTCTAGAATTTTCAAAATCCACTTCAACATGTTTACAATTTCACGTCAAAATTGCTAAAATTCCAGTTGAAATTTTTTCAAAGTCCCTGAAAAATTTTCCAATTTTTGTCCCAATTCTTCCCATTCCCATTGAAACTTTTCAAATCCCTCTCAAAATTGTTGAAATTCTGTTGAAGCTTTTAAAATTCTCTCTAGAATTTTCAAAATCCACTTCCACATGTTTACAATTTCATGTCAAAATTGCTAAAATTCCAGTTGAAATTTTTTCAAAGTCCCTTAAAAATTTTCCAATTTTTGTCCCAATTCTTCCCATTCCCATTGAAACTTTTCAAATCCCTCTCAAAATTGTTGACATTCTGTTGAAGCTTTTAAAATTCTCTCTAGAATTTTCAAAATCCATGTCCACATGTTTACAATTTCACGTCAAAATTGCTAAAATTCCAGTTGAAATTTTTTCAAAGTCCCTGAAAAATTTTCCAATTTTTGTCCCAATTCTTCCCATTCCCATTGAAACTTTTCAAATCCCTCTCAAAATTGTTGAAATTCTGTTGAAGCTTTTAAAATTCTCTCTAGAATTTTCAAAATCCATGTCCACATGTTTACAATTTCACGTCAAAATTGCTAAAATTCCACTTGAAATTTTTTCAAAGTCCCTTCAAAATTTTCCAATTTTTGTCCCAATTCTTCCCATTCCCATTGAAACTTTTCAAATCCCTCTCAACATTGTTGAAATTCTGTTGAAGCTTTTACAATTCTCTCTAGAATTTTCAAAATCCATGTCCACATGTTTACAATTTCACGTCAAAATTGCTAAAATTCCAGTTGAAATTTTTTCAAAGTCCCTTAACAATTTTCCAATTTTTGTCCCAATTCTTCCCATTCCCATTGAAACTTTTCAAATCCCTCTCCAAATTGTTGAAATCCTCTTGAAAGTTTGAAACTTCTCTCAAGAATTTTGAAAATAAACTTCAACATGTTTACAATTTCACGTCCAAATTGCTAAAATTCCAGTTGAAATTTTTTCAAAGTCCCTGAAAAATTTTCCAATTTTTGTCCCAATCTTCCCATTCCTATTGAAACTTTTCAAATCCCTCTCAAAATTGTTGAAATTCTGTTGAAGCTTTTAAAATTCTCTCTAGAATTTTCAAAATCCATGTTCAACATGTTTACAATTTCACGTCAAAATTGCTAAAATTCCAGTTGAAATTTTTTCAAAGTCCCTTAAAAATTTTCCAATTTTTGTCCCAATTATTCCCATTCCCATTGAAACTTTTCAAATCCCTCTCAAAATTGTTGAAATTCTGTTGAAGCTTTTAAAATTCTCTCTAGAATTTTCAAAATCCATGTCCACATGTTTACAATTTCACGTCAAAATTGCTAAAATTCCAGTTGAAATTTTTTCAAAGTCCCTTCAAAATTTTCCAATTTTCGTCCCAATTCTTCCCATTCCCATTGAAACTTTTCAAATCCCTCTCAAAATTGTTGAAATTCTGTTGAAGCTTTTAAAATTCTCTCTAGAATTTTCAAAATCCATGTCCACATGTTTACAATTTCACGTCAAAATTGCTAAAATTCCAGTTGAAATTTTTTCAAAGTCCCTTAAAAATTTTCCAATTTTTGTCCCAATTCTTCCCATTCCCATTGAAACTTTTCAAATCCCTCTCAACATTGTTGAAATTCTGTTGAAGCTTTTAAAATTCTCTCTAGAATTTTCAAAATCCACTTCCACATGTTTACAATTTCACGTCAAAATTGCTAAAATTCCAGTTGAAATTTTTTCAAAGTCCCTTCAAAATTTTCCAATTTTTGTCCCAATTCTTCCCATTCCCATTGAAACTTTTCAAATCCCTCTCAAAATTGTTTAAATTCTGTTGCAGCTATTAAAATTCTCTCCAGAAATTTCAAAATCCACTTCAACATGTTTACAATTTCACGTCAAAATTGCTAAAATTCCAGTTGAAATTTTTTCAAAGTCCCTTAAAAATTTTCCAATTTTCGTCCCAATTCTTCCCATTCTCTTTGAAACTTTTCAAATCCCTCTCAAAATTGTTGAAATTCTGTTGAAGCTTTTAAAATTCTCTCTAGAATTTTCAAAATCCATGTTCAACATGTTTACAATTTCACGTCAAAATTGCTAAAATTCCACTTGAAATTTTTTCAAAGTCCCTTCAAAATTTTCCAATTTTTGTCCCAATTCTTCCCATTCCCATTGAAACTTTTCAAATCCCTCTCAAAATTGTTGAAATTCTGTTGAAGCTTTTAAAATTCTCTCTAGAATTTTCAAAATCCATGTCCACATGTTTACAATTTCACGTCAAAATTGCTAAAATTCCAGTTGAAATTTTTTCAAAGTCCCTTCAAAATTTTCCAATTTTCGTCCCAATTCTTCCCATTCCCATTGAAACTTTTCAAATCCCTCTCAAAATTGTTGAAATTCTGTTGAAGCTTTTAAAATTCTCTCTAGAATTTTCAAAATCCATGTCCACATGTTTACAATTTCACGTCAAAATTGCTAAAATTCCAGTTGAAATTTTTTCAAAGTCCCTTAAAAATTTTCCAATTTTTGTCCCAATTCTTCCCATTCCCATTGAAACTTTTCAAATCCCTCTCAACATTGTTGAAATTCTGTTGAAGCTTTTAAAATTCTCTCTAGAATTTTCAAAATCCACTTCCACATGTTTACAATTTCACGTCAAAATTGCTAAAATTCCAGTTGAAATTTTTTCAAAGTCCCTTCAAAATTTTCCAATTTTTGTCCCAATTCTTCCCATTCCCATTGAAACTTTTCAAATCCCTCTCAAAATTGTTGAAATTCTGTTGAAGCTTTTAAAATTCTCTCTAGAATTTTCAAAATCCATGTCCACATGTTTACAATTTCACGTCAAAATTGCTAAAATTCCAGTTGAAATTTTTTCAAAGTCCCTGAAAAATTTTCCAATTTTTGTCCCAATTCTTCCCATTCCCATTGAAACTTTTCAAACCCCTCTCAAAATCGTTGAAATTCTGTTGAAGCTTTTAAAATTCTCTCTAGAATTTTCAAAATCCACTTCAACATGTTTACAATTTCACGTCAAAATTGCTAAAATTCCAGTTGAAATTTTTTCAAAGTCCCTTCAAAATTTTCCAATTTTTGTCCCAATTCTTCCCATTCCCATTGAAACTTTTCAAATCCCTCTCCAAATTGTTGAAATTCTGTTGAAGCTTTTAAAATTCTCTCTAGAATTTTCAAAATCCACTTCAACATGTTTACAATTTCACGTCAAAATTGCTAAAATTCCAGTTGAAATTTTTTCAAAGTCCCTTAAAAATTTTCCAATTTTTGTCCCAATTCTTCCCATTCCCATTGAAACTTTTCAAATCCCTCTCAAAATTGTTGAAATTCTGTTGAAGCTTTTAAAATTCTCTCAAGAATTTTGAAAATGAACTTCAACATGTTTAAAATTTCAAGTCAAAATTGCTAAAATTCCAGTTGAAATTTTTTCAAAGTCCCTGAAAAATTTTCCAATTTTTGTCCCAATTCTTCCCATTCCCATTGAAACTTTTCAAACCCCTCTCAAAATCGTTGAAATTCTGTTGAAGCTTTTAAAATTCTCTCTAGAATTTTCAAAATCCACTTCAACATGTTTACAATTTCACGTCAAAATTGCTAAAATTCCAGTTGAAATTTTTTCAAAGTCCCTGAAAAATTTTCCAATTTTTGTCCCAATTCTTCCCATTCCCATTGAAACTTTTCAAATCCCTCTCAAAATTGTTTAAATTCTGTTGCAGCTATTAAAATTCTCTCCAGAAATTTCAAAATCCACTTCAACATGTTTACAATTTCACGTCAAAATTGCTAAAATTCCAGTTGAAATTTTTTCAAAGTCCCTTAAAAATTTTCCAATTTTCGTCCCAATTCTTCCCATTCTCTTTGAAACTTTTCAAATCCCTCTCAAAATTGTTGAAATTCTGTTGAAGCTTTTAAAATTCTCTCTAGAATTTTCAAAATCCATGTTCAACATGTTTACAATTTCACGTCAAAATTGCTAAAATTCCACTTGAAATTTTTTCAAAGTCCCTTCAAAATTTTCCAATTTTTGTCCCAATTCTTCCCATTCCCATTGAAACTTTTCAAATCCCTCTCAAAATTGTTGAAATTCTGTTGAAGCTTTTAAAATTCTCTCTAGAATTTTCAAAATCCATGTCCACATGTTTACAATTTCACGTCAAAATTGCTAAAATTCCAGTTGAAATTTTTTCAAAGTCCCTGAAAAATTTTCCAATTTTTGTCCCAATTCTTCCCATTCCCATTGAAACTTTTCAAATCCCTCTCAACATTGTTGAAATTCTGTTGAAGCTTTTAAAATTCTCTCTAGAATTTTCAAAATCCATGTCCACATGTTTACAATTTCACGTCAAAATTGCTAAAATTCCAGTTGAAATTTTTTCAAAGTCCCTGAAAAATTTTCCAATTTTTGTCCCAATTCTTCCCATTCCCATTGAAACTTTTCAAATCCCTCTCAAAATTGTTGAAATTCTGTTGAAGCTTTTAAAATTCTCTCTAGAATTTTCAAAATCCATGTCCACATGTTTACAATTTCACGTCAAAATTGCTAAAATTCCAGTTGAAATTTTTTCCAAGTCCCTGAAAAATTTTCCAATTTTTGTCCCAATTCTTCCCATTCCCATTGAAACTTTTCAAATCCCTCTCAACATTGTTGACATTCTGTTGAAGCTTTTAAAATTCTCTCTAGAATTTTCAAAATCCATGTCCACATGTTTACAATTTCACGTCAAAATTGCTAAAATTCCAGTTGAAATTTTTTCAAAGTCCCTTAAAAATTTTCCAGTTTTTGTCCCAATTCTTCCCATTCCCATTGAAACTTTTCAAATCCCTCTCAAAATTGTTGAAATTCTGTTGAAGCTTTTAAAATTCTCTCTAGAATTTTCAAAATGCACTTCAACATGTTTACAATTTCACGTCAAAATTGCTAAAATTCCAGTTGAAATTTTTTCAAAGTCCCTTCAAAATTTTCCAATTTTTGTCCCAATTCTTCCCATTCCTATTGAAACTTCTCAAATCCCTCTCAAAATTGTTGAAATTCTGTTGAAGCTTTTAAAATTCTCTCTAGAATTTTCAAAATCCACTTCAACATGTTTACAATTTCACGTCAAAATTGCTAAAATTCCACTTGAAATTTTTTCAAAGTCCCTTCAAAATTTTCCAATTTTTGTCCCAATTCTTCCCATTCCCATTGAAACTTTTCAAACCCCTCTCAAAATCGTTGAAATTCTGTTGAAGCTTTTAAAATTCTCTCTAGAATTTTCAAAATCCATGTCCACATGTTTACAATTTCAGGTCAAAATTGCAAAAATTCCAGTTGAAATTTTTTCAAAGTCCCTGAAAAATTTTCCAATTTTTGTCCCAATTCTTCCCATTCCCATTGAAACTTTTCAAATCCCTCTCAAAATTGTTGAAATTCTGTTGAAGCTTTTAAAATTCTCTCTAGAATTTTCAAAATCCACTTCCACATGTTTACAATTTCATGTCAAAATTGCTAAAATTCCAGTTGAAATTTTTTCAAAGTCCCTTAAAAATTTTCCAATTTTTGTCCCAATTCTTCCCATTCCCATTGAAACTTTTCAAATCCCTCTCAAAATTGTTGACATTCTGTTGAAGCTTTTAAAATTCTCTCTAGAATTTTCAAAATCCATGTCCACATGTTTACAAATTCACGTCAAAATTGCTAAAATTCCAGTTGAAATGTTTTCAAAGTCCCTTAAAAATTTTCCAATTTTTGTCCCAATTCTTCCCATTCCCATTGAAACTTTTCAAATCCCTCTCAAAATTGTTGAAATTCTGTTGAAGCTTTTAAAATTCTCTCTAGAATTTTCAAAATCTATGTTC
This sequence comes from Streptopelia decaocto, assembly GCF_964273445.1. NCBI lineage: Eukaryota > Metazoa > Chordata > Aves > Columbiformes > Columbidae > Streptopelia > Streptopelia decaocto. The sequence goes on from NW_028115117.1 coordinate 20,307, forward strand.
AACATGTTTACAATTTCACGTCAAAATTGCTAAAATTCCAGTTGAAATTTTTTCAAAGTCCCTTAAAAATTTTCCAATTTTTGTCCCAATTCTTCCCATTCCCATTGAAACTTTTCAAATCCCTCTCAACATTGTTGAAATTCTCTTGAAGCTTTTAAAATTCTCTCTAGAATTTTCAAAATCCATGTCCACATGTTTACAATTTCACGTCAAAATTGCTAAAATTCCAGTTGAAATTTTTTCAAAGTCCCTTAACAATTTTCCAATTTTTGTCCCAATTCTTCCCATTCCCATTGAAACTTTTCAAATCCCTCTCCAAATTGTTGAAATCCTCTTGAAAGTTTGAAACTTCTCTCAAGAATTTTGAAAATAAACTTCAACATGTTTACAATTTCACGTCCAAATTGCTAAAATTCCAGTTGAAATTTTTTCAAAGTCCCTGAAAAATTTTCCAATTTTTGTCCCAATCTTCCCATTCCTATTGAAACTTTTCAAATCCCTCTCAAAATTGTTGAAATTCTGTTGAAGCTTTTAAAATTCTCTCTAGAATTTTCAAAATCCATGTTCAACATGTTTACAATTTCACGTCAAAATTGCTAAAATTCCAGTTGAAATTTTTTCAAAGTCCCTTAAAAATTTTCCAATTTTTGTCCCAATTATTCCCATTCCCATTGAAACTTTTCAAATCCCTCTCAAAATTGTTGAAATTCTGTTGAAGCTTTTAAAATTCTCTCTAGAATTTTCAAAATCCACTTCAACATGTTTACAATTTCACGTCAAAATTGCTAAAATTCCAGTTGAAATTTTTTCAAAGTCCCTGAAAAATTTTCCAATTTTTGTCCCAATTCTTCCCATTCCCATTGAAACTTTTCAAACCCCTCTCAAAATCGTTGAAATTCTGTTGAAGCTTTTAAAATTCTCTCTAGAATTTTCAAAATCCATGTCCACATGTTTACAATTTCACGTCAAAATTGCTAAAATTCCAGTTGAAATTTTTTCAAAGTCCCTTAAGAATTTTCCAATTTTTGTCCCAATTCTTCCCATTCCCATTGAAACTTTTCAAATCCCTCTCAAAATTGTTGAAATTCTGTTGAAGCTTTTAAAATTCTCTCTAGAATTTTCAAAATCCACTTCAACATGTTTACAATTTCACGTCAAAATTGCTAAAATTCCAGTTGAAATTTTTTCAAAGTCCCTGAAAAATTTTCCAATTTTTGTCCCAATTCTTCCCATTCCCATTGAAACTTTTCAAATCCCTCTCAAAATTGTTGAAATTCTGTTGAAGCTTTTAAAATTCTCTCTAGAATTTTCAAAATCCATGTCCACATGTTTACAATTTCACGTCAAAATTGCTAAAATTCCAGTTGAAATTTTTTCAAAGTCCCTGAAAAATTTTCCAATTTTTGTCCCAATTCTTCCCATTCCCATTGAAACTTTTCAAATCCCTCTCAAAATTGTTGAAATTCTGTTGAAGCTTTTAAAATTCTCTCTAGAATTTTCAAAATCCATGTCCACATGTTTACAATTTCACGTCAAAATTGCTAAAATTCCACTTGAAAATTTTTCAAAGTCCCTTCAAAATTTTCCAATTTTTGTCCCAATTCTTCCCATTCCCATTGAAACTTTTCAAATCCCTCTCAACATTGTTGAAATTCTCTTGAAGCTTTTAAAATTCTCTCTAGAATTTTCAAAATCCACTTCCACATGTTTACAATTTCACGTCAAAATTGCTAAAATTCCAGTTGAAATTTTTTCAAAGTCCCTTCAAAATTTTCCAATTTTTGTCCCAATTCTTCCCATTCCCATTGAAACTTTTCAAATCCCTCTCAAAATTGTTGAAATTCTGTTGAAGCTTTTAAAATTCTCTCAAGAATTTTGAAAATGAACTTCAACATGTTTAAAATTTCAAGTCAAAATTGCTAAAATTCCAGTTGAAATTTTTTCAAAGTCCCTGAAAAATTTTCCAATTTTTGTCCCAATTCTTCCCATTCCCATTGAAACTTTTCAAACCCCTCTCAAAATCGTTGAAATTCTGTTGAAGCTTTTAAAATTCTCTCTAGAATTTTCAAAATCCATGTCCACATGTTTACAATTTCACGTCAAAATTGCTAAAATTCCAGTTGAAATTTTTTCAAAGTCCCTTAAGAATTTTCCAATTTTTGTCCCAATTCTTCCCATTCCCATTGAAACTTTTCAAATCCCTCTCAAAATTGTTGAAATTCTGTTGAAGCTTTTAAAATTCTCTCTAGAATTTTCAAAATCCACTTCAACATGTTTACAATTTCACGTCAAAATTGCTAAAATTCCAGTTGAAATTTTTTCAAAGTCCCTGAAAAATTTTCCAATTTTTGTCCCAATTCTTCCCATTCCCATTGAAACTTTTCAAATCCCTCTCAAAATTGTTGAAATTCTGTTGAAGCTTTTAAAATTCTCTCTAGAATTTTCAAAATCCATGTCCACATGTTTACAATTTCACGTCAAAATTGCTAAAATTCCAGTTGAAATTTTTTCAAAGTCCCTGAAAAATTTTCCAATTTTTGTCCCAATTCTTCCCATTCCCATTGAAACTTTTCAAATCCCTCTCAAAATTGTTGAAATTCTGTTGAAGCTTTTAAAATTCTCTCTAGAATTTTCAAAATCCATGTCCACATGTTTACAATTTCACGTCAAAATTGCTAAAATTCCACTTGAAAATTTTTCAAAGTCCCTTCAAAATTTTCCAATTTTTGTCCCAATTCTTCCCATTCCCATTGAAACTTTTCAAATCCCTCTCAACATTGTTGAAATTCTGTTGAAGCTTTTACAATTCTCTCTAGAATTTTCAAAATCCATGTCCACATGTTTACAATTTCACGTCAAAATTGCTAAAATTCCAGTTGAAATTTTTTCAAAGTCCCTTAACAATTTTCCAATTTTTGTCCCAATTCTTCCCATTCCCATTGAAACTTTTCAAATCCCTCTCCAAATTGTTGAAATCCTCTTGAAAATTTGAAACTTCTCTCAAGAATTTTGAAAATAAACTTCAACATGTTTACAATTTCACGTCCAAATTGCTAAAATTCCAGTTGAAATTTTTTCAAAGTCCCTGAAAAATTTTCCAATTTTTGTCCCAATCTTCCCATTCCTATTGAAACTTTTCAAATCCCTCTCAAAATTGTTGAAATTCTGTTGAAGCTTTTAAAATTCTCTCTAGAATTTTCAAAATCCATGTTCAACATGTTTACAATTTCACGTCAAAATTGCTAAAATTCCAGTTGAAATTTTTTCAAAGTCCCTTCAAAATTTTCCAATTTTTGTCCCAATTATTCCCATTCCCATTGAAACTTTTCAAATCCCTCTCAAAATTGTTGACATTCTGTTGAAGCTTTTAAAATTCTCTCTAGAATTTTCAAAATCCATGTCCACATGTTTACAATTTCACGTCAAAATTGCTAAAATTCCAGTTGAAATTTTTTCAAAGTCCCTTCAAAATTTTCCAATTTTCGTCCCAATTCTTCCCATTCCCATTGAAACTTTTCAAATCCCTCTCAAAATTGTTGAAATTCTGTTGAAGCTTTTAAAATTCTCTCTAGAATTTTCAAAATCCATGTCCACATGTTTACAATTTCACGTCAAAATTGCTAAAATTCCAGTTGAAATTTTTTCAAAGTCCCTTAAAAATTTTCCAATTTTTGTCCCAATTCTTCCCATTCCCATTGAAACTTTTCAAATCCCTCTCAAAATTGTTGAAATTCTGTTGAAGCTTTTAAAATTCTCTCAAGAATTTTGAAAATGAACTTCAACATGTTTAAAATTTCAAGTCAAAATTGCTAAAATTCCAGTTGAAATTTTTTCAAAGTCCCTGAAAAATTTTCCAATTTTTGTCCCAATTCTTCCCATTCCCATTGAAACTTTTCAAACCCCTCTCAAAATCGTTGAAATTCTGTTGAAGCTTTTAAAATTCTCTCTAGAATTTTCAAAATCCACTTCAACATGTTTACAATTTCACGTCAAAATTGCTAAAATTCCAGTTGAAATTTTTTCAAAGTCCCTTAAAAATTTTCCAATTTTTGTCCCAATTCTTCCCATTCCCATTGAAACTTTTCAAATCCCTCTCCAAATTGTTGACATTCTGTTGAAGCTTTTAAAATTCTCTCTAGAATTTTCAAAATCCACTTCAACATGTTTACAATTTCACGTCAAAATTGCTAAAATTCCAGTTGAAATTTTTTCAAAGTCCCTGAAAAATTTTCCAATTTTTGTCCCAATTCTTCCCATTCCCATTGAAACTTTTCAAATCCCTCTCAACATTGTTGAAATTCTCTTGAAGCTTTTAAAATTCTCTCTAGAATTTTCAAAATCCACTTCCACATGTTTACAATTTCACGTCAAAATTGCTAAAATTCCAGTTGAAATTTTTTCAAAGTCCCTTCAAAATTTTCCAATTTTTGTCCCAATTCTTCCCATTCCCATTGAAACTTTTCAAATCCCTCTCAAAATTGTTGAAATTCTGTTGAAGCTTTTAAAATTCTCTCAAGAATTTTGAAAATGAACTTCAACATGTTTAAAATTTCAAGTCAAAATTGCTAAAATTCCAGTTGAAATTTTTTCAAAGTCCCTGAAAAATTTTCCAATTTTTGTCCCAATTCTTCCCATTCCCATTGAAACTTTTCAAACCCCTCTCAAAATCGTTGAAATTCTGTTGAAGCTTTTAAAATTCTCTCTAGAATTTTCAAAATCCATGTCCACATGTTTACAATTTCACGTCAAAATTGCTAAAATTCCAGTTGAAATTTTTTCAAAGTCCCTTAAGAATTTTCCAATTTTTGTCCCAATTCTTCCCATTCCCATTGAAACTTTTCAAATCCCTCTCAAAATTGTTGAAATTCTGTTGAAGCTTTTAAAATTCTCTGTAGAATTTTCAAAATCCACTTCAACATGTTTACAATTTCACGTCAAAATTGCTAAAATTCCAGTTGAAATTTTTTCAAAGTCCCTGAAAAATTTTCCAATTTTTGTCCCAATTCTTCCCATTCCCATTGAAACTTTTCAAATCCCTCTCAAAATTGTTGAAATTCTGTTGAAGCTTTTAAAATTCTCTCTAGAATTTTCAAAATCCACTTCCACATGTTTACAATTTCATGTCAAAATTGCTAAAATTCCAGTTGAAATTTTTTCAAAGTCCCTTAAAAATTTTCCAATTTTTGTCCCAATTCTTCCCATTCCCATTGAAACTTTTCAAATCCCTCTCAAAATTGTTGACATTCTGTTGAAGCTTTTAAAATTCTCTCTAGAATTTTCAAAATCCATGTCCACATGTTTACAATTTCACGTCAAAATTGCTAAAATTCCAGTTGAAATTTTTTCAAAGTCCCTGAAAAATTTTCCAATTTTTGTCCCAATTCTTCCCATTCCCATTGAAACTTTTCAAATCCCTCTCAAAATTGTTGAAATTCTGTTGAAGCTTTTAAAATTCTCTCTAGAATTTTCAAAATCCATGTCCACATGTTTACAATTTCACGTCAAAATTGCTAAAATTCCACTTGAAAATTTTTCAAAGTCCCTTCAAAATTTTCCAATTTTTGTCCCAATTCTTCCCATTCCCATTGAAACTTTTCAAATCCCTCTCAACATTGTTGAAATTCTGTTGAAGCTTTTACAATTCTCTCTAGAATTTTCAAAATCCATGTCCACATGTTTACAATTTCACGTCAAAATTGCTAAAATTCCAGTTGAAATTTTTTCAAAGTCCCTTAACAATTTTCCAATTTTTGTCCCAATTCTTCCCATTCCCATTGAAACTTTTCAAATCCCTCTCCAAATTGTTGAAATCCTCTTGAAAATTTGAAACTTCTCTCAAGAATTTTGAAAATAAACTTCAACATGTTTACAATTTCACGTCCAAATTGCTAAAATTCCAGTTGAAATTTTTTCAAAGTCCCTGAAAAATTTTCCAATTTTTGTCCCAATCTTCCCATTCCTATTGAAACTTTTCAAATCCCTCTCAAAATTGTTGAAATTCTGTTGAAGCTTTTAAAATTCTCTCTAGAATTTTCAAAATCCATGTTCAACATGTTTACAATTTCACGTCAAAATTGCTAAAATTCCAGTTGAAATTTTTTCAAAGTCCCTTCAAAATTTTCCAATTTTTGTCCCAATTCTTCCCATTCCCATTGAAACTTTTCAAATCCCTCTCAAAATTGTTGAAATTCTGTTGAAGCTTTTAAAATTCTCTCTAGAATTTTCAAAATCCATGTCCACATGTTTAAAATTTCAAGTCAAAATTGCTAAAATTCCAGTTGAAATTTTTTCAAAGTCCCTTCAAAATTTTCCAATTTTCGTCCCAATTCTTCCCATTCCCATTGAAACTTTTCAAATCCCTCTCAAAATTGTTGAAATTCTGTTGAAGCTTTTAAAATTCTCTCTAGAATTTTCAAAATCCATGTCCACATGTTTACAATTTCACGTCAAAATTGCTAAAATTCCAGTTGAAATTTTTTCAAAGTCCCTTAAAAATTTTCCAATTTTTGTCCCAATTCTTCCCATTCCCATTGAAACTTTTCAAATCCCTCTCAAAATTGTTGAAATTCTGTTGAAGCTTTTAAAATTCTCTCAAGAATTTTGAAAATGAACTTCAACATGTTTAAAATTTCAAGTCAAAATTGCTAAAATTCCAGTTGAAATTTTTTCAAAGTCCCTGAAAAATTTTCCAATTTTTGTCCCAATTCTTCCCATTCCCATTGAAACTTTTCAAACCCCTCTCAAAATCGTTGAAATTCTGTTGAAGCTTTTAAAATTCTCTCTAGAATTTTCAAAATCCACTTCAACATGTTTACAATTTCACGTCAAAATTGCTAAAATTCCAGTTGAAATTTTTTCAAAGTCCCTTAAAAATTTTCCAATTTTTGTCCCAATTCTTCCCATTCCCATTGAAACTTTTCAAATCCCTCTCCAAATTGTTGACATTCTGTTGAAGCTTTTAAAATTCTCTCTAGAATTTTCAAAATCCACTTCAACATGTTTACAATTTCACGTCAAAATTGCTAAAATTCCAGTTGAAATTTTTTCAAAGTCCCTGAAAAATTTTCCAATTTTTGTCCCAATTCTTCCCATTCCCATTGAAACTTTTCAAATCCCTCTCAAAATTGTTTAAATTCTGTTGCAGCTATTAAAATTCTCTCCAGAAATTTCAAAATCCACTTCAACATGTTTACAATTTCACGTCAAAATTGCTAAAATTCCAGTTGAAATTTTTTCAAAGTCCCTTCAAAATTTTCAAATTTTTGTCCCAATTCTTCCCATTCCCATTGAAACTTTTCAAATCCCTCTCAACATTGTTGAAATTCTGTTGAAGCTTTGAAAATTCTCTCTAGAATTTTCAAAATCCATGTCCACATGTTTACAATTTCACGTCAAAATTGCTAAAATTCCAGTTGAAATTTTTTCAAAGTCCCTTAACAATTTTCCAATTTTTGTCCCAATTCTTCCCATTCCCATTGAAACTTTTCAAATCCCTCTCAAAATTGTTGAAATTCTGTTGAAGCTTTTAAAATTCTCTCTAGAATTTTCAAAATCCACTTCAACATGTTTACAATTTCACGTCCAAATTGCTAAAATTCCAGTTGAAATTTTTTCAAAGTCCCTGAAATTTTTCCAATTTTTGTCCCAATTCTTCCCATTCCCATTGAAACTTTTCAAATCCCTCTCAAAATTGTTGAAATTCTGTTGAAGCTTTTAAAATTCTCTCTAGAATTTTCAAAATCCACTTCAACATGTTTACAATTTAACGTCAAAATTGCCAAAATTCCAGTTGAAATTTTTTCAAAGTCCCTGAAAAATTTTCCAATTTTTGTCCCAATTCTTCCCATTCCCATTGAAGCGTTTCAAATCCCTCTCAACATTGTTGAAATTCTGTTGAAGCTTTTAAAATTCTCTCTAGAATTTTCAAAATCCATGTCCACATGTTTACAATTTCACGTCAAAATTGCTAAAATTCCAGTTGAAATTTTTTCAAAGTCCCTTCAAAATTTTCCAATTTTTGTCCCAATTCTTCCCATTCCCATTGAAACTTTTCAAATCCCTCTCAACATTGTTGAAATTCTGTTGAAGCTTTTAAAATTCTCTCTAGAATTTTCAAAATCCATGTCCACATGTTTACAATTTCACGTCAAAATTGCTAAAATTCCAGTTGAAATTCTTTCAAAGTCCCTGAAAAATTTTCCAATTTTTGTCCCAATTCTTCCCATTCCCATTGAAACTTTTCAAATCCCTCTCAAAATTGTTGAAATTCTGTTGAAGCTTTTAAAATTCTCTCTAGAATTTTCAAAATCCATGTCCACATGTTTACAATTTCACGTCAAAATTGCTAAAATTCCAGTTGAAATTTTTTCAAAGTCCCTGAAAAATTTTCCAATTTTTGTCCCAATTCTTCCCATTCCCATTGAAACTTTTCAAATCCCTCTCAAAATTGTTGAAATTCTGTTGAAGCTTTTAAATTCTCTCTAGAATTTCAAAATCCATGTCCACATCTTTACAATTTCACGTCAAAATTGCTAAAATTCCAGTTGAAATTTTTTCAAAGTCCCTGAAAAATTTTCCAATTTTTGTCCCAATTCTTCCCATTCCCATTGAAACTTTTCAAATCCCTCTCAAAATTGTTGAAATTCTGTTGAAGCTTTTAAAATTCTCTCTAGAATTTTCAAAATCCATGTCCACATGTTTACAATTTCACGTCAAAATTGCTAAAATTCCAGTTGAAATTTTTTCAAAGTCCCTGAAAAATTTTCCAATTTTTGTCCCAATTCTTCCCATTCCCATTGAAACTTTTCAAATCCCTCTCAAAATTGTTGAAATTCTGTTGAAGCTTTTAAAATTCTCTCTAGAATTTTCAAAATCCATGTCCACATCTTTACAATTTCACGTCAAAATTGCTAAAATTCCAGTTGAAATTTTTTCAAAGTCCCTGAAAAATTTTCCAATTTTTGTCCCAATTCTTCCCATTCCCATTGAAACTTTTCAAATCCCTCTCAACATTGTTGAAATTCTGTTGAAGCTTTTAAAATTCTCTCTAGAATTTTCAAAATCCATGTCCACATGTTTACAATTTCACGTCAAAATTGCTAAAATTCCAGTTGAAATTTTTTCAAAGTCCCTTCAAAATTTTCCAATTTTTGTCCCAATTCTTCCCATTCCCATTGAAACTTTTCAAATCCCTCTCAACATTGTTGAAATTCTGTTGAAGCTTTTACAATTCTCTCTAGAATTTTCAAAATCCATGTCCACATGTTTACAATTTCACGTCAAAATTGCTAAAATTTCCAGTTGAAATTTTTTCAAAGTCCCTGAAAAATTTTCCAATTTTTGTCCCAATTCTTCCCATTCCCATTGAAACTTTTCAAATCCCTCTCAAAATTGTTGAAATTCTGTTGAACCTTTTAAAATTCTCTCTAGAATTTTCAAAAATCCATGTCCACATGTTTACAATTTCACGTCAAAATTGCTAAAATTCCAGTTGAAATTTTTTCAAAGTCCTGAAAATTTTCCAATTTTTGTCCCAATTCTTCCCATTCCCATTGAAACTTTCAAATCCCTCTCAAAATTGTTTAAATTCTGTTGAAGCTATTAAAATTCTCTCCAGAAATTTCAAAATCCATGTCCACATGTTTACAATTTCACGTCAAAATTGCTAAAATTCCAGTTGAAATTTTTTCAAAGTCCCTTCAAAATTTTCCAATTTTTGTCCCAATTCTTCCCATTCCCATTGAAACTTTTCAAATCCCTCTCAACATTGTTGAAATTCTGTTGAAGCTTTGAAAATTCTCTCTAGAATTTTCAAAATCCATGTCCACATGTTTACAATTTCACGTCAAAATTGCTAAAATTCCAGTTGAAATTTTTTCAAAGTCCCTTAACAATTTTCCAATTTTTGTCCAATTCTTCCCATTCCCATTGAAACTTTTCAAATCCCTCTCAAAATTGTTGAAATTCTGTTGAAGCTTTTAAAATTCTCTCTAGAATTTTCAAAATCCACTTCAACATGTTTACAATTTCACGTCCAAATTGCTAAAATTCCAGTTGAAATTTTTTCAAAGTCCCTTAAAAATTTTCCAATTTTTGTCCCAATTCTTCCCATTCCCATTGAAACTTCTCAAATCCCTCTCAAAATTGTTGAAATTCTGTTGAAGCTTTTAAAATTCTCTCCAGAATTTTCAAAATCCACTTCAACATGTTTACAATTTAACGTCAAAATTGCCAAAATTCCAGTTGAAATTTTTTCAAAGTCCCTGAAAAATTTTCCAATTTTTGTCCCAATTCTTCCCATTCCCATTGAAACTTTCAAATCCCTCTCAACATTGTTGAAATTCTGTTGAAGCTTTTAAAATTCTCTCTAGAATTTTCAAAATCCATGTCCACATGTTTACAATTTCACGACAAAATTGCTAAAATTCCAGTTGAAATTTTTTCAAAGTCCCTTAAAAATTTTCCAATTTTTGTCCCAATTCTTCCCATTCCCATTGAAACTTTCAAATCCCTCTCAACATTGTTGAAATTCTGTGAAGCTTTACAATTCTCTCTAGAATTTTCAAAATCCATGTCCACATGTTTACAATTTCACGTCCAAATTGCTAAAATTCCAGTTGAAATTTTTTCAAAGTCCTGAAAAATTTTCCAATTTTTGTCCCAATTCTTCCCATTCCCATTGAAACTTTTCAAATCCCTCTCAAATTGTTGAAATTCTGTTGAACCTTTTAAAATTCTCTCTAGAATTTTCAAAATCCATGTCCACATCTTTACAATTTCACGTCAAATTGCTAAAATTCCAGTTGAAATTTTTTCAAAGTCCCTGAAAAATTTTCCAATTTTTGTCCCAATTCTTCCCATTCCCATTGAAACTTTTCAAATCCCTCTCAAAATTGTTGACATTCTGTTGAAGCTTTTAAAATTCTCTCTAGAATTTTCAAAATCCATGTCCACATGTTTACAATTTCACGTCAAAATTGCTAAAATTCCAGTTGAAATTTTTTCAAAGTCCCTGAAAAATTTTCCAATTTTTGTCCCAATTCTTCCCATTCCCATTGAAACTTTTCAAATCCCTCTCAACATTGTTGAAATTCTGTTGAAGCTTTTACAATTCTCTCTAGAATTTTCAAAATCCACTTCAACATGTTTACAATTTCACGTAAAAATTGCTAAAATTCCAGTTGAAATTTTTTCAAAGTCCCTTAAAAATTTTCCAATTTTTGTCCCAATTCTTCCCATTCCCATTGAAACTTTTCAAATCCCTCTCAAAATTGTTGAAATTCTCTTGAAGCTTTTAAAATTCTCTCTAGAATTTTCAAAATCCATGTCCACATCTTTACAATTTCACGTCAAAATTGCTAAAATTCCAGTTGAAATTTTTCAAAGTCCTTAAAAATTTTCCAATTTTTGTCCCAATTCTTCCCATTCCCATTGAAACTTCTCAAATCCCTCTCAAAATTGTTGAAATTCTGTTGAAGCTTTTAAAATTCTCTCCAGAATTTTCAAAATCCACTTCAACATGTTTACAATTTAACGTCAAAATTGCCAAAATTCCAGTTGAAATTTTTTCAAAGTCCCTGAAAAATTTTCCAATTTTTGTCCCAATTCTTCCCATTCCCATTGAAACTTTTCAAATCCCTCTCCAAATTGTTGACATTCTGTTGAAGCTTTTAAAATTCTCTCTAGAATTTTCAAAATCCATGTCCACATGTTTACAATTTCACGTCAAAATTGCTAAAATTCCAGTTGAAATTTTTTCAAAGTCCCTGAAAAATTTTCCAATTTTTGTCCCAATTCTTCCCATTCCCATTGAAACTTTTCAAATCCCTCTCAAAATTGTTGAAATTCTGTTGAAGCTTTTAAAATTCTCTCTAGAATTTTCAAAATCCATGTCCACATGTTTACAATTTCATGTCAAAATTGCTAAAATTCCAGTTGAAATTTTTTCAAAGTCCCTGAAAAATTTTCCAATTTTTGTCCCAATTCTTCCCATTCCCATTGAAACTTTTCAAATCCCTCTCAAAATTGTTGAAATTCTGTTGAAGCTTTTAAAATTCTCTCTAGAATTTTCAAAATCCACTTCAACATGTTTACAATTTCACGTCAAAATTGCTAAAATTCCAGTTGAAATTTTTTCAAAGTCCCTTAACAATTTTCCAATTTTTGTCCCAATTCTTCCCATTCCCATTGAAACTTTTCAAATCCCTCTCCAAATTGTTGACATTCTGTTGAAGCTTTTAAAATTCTCTCTAGAATTTTCAAAATCCACTTCAACATGTTTACAATTTCACGTCAAAATTGCTAAAATTCCAGTTGAAATTTTTTCAAAGTCCCTTCAAAATTTTCCTTTTTTTCTCCCAATTCTTCCCATTCCCATTGAAACTTTTCAAATCCCTCTCAACATTGTTGAAATTCTGTTGAAGCTTTTAAAATTCTCTCTAGAATTTTCAAAATCCACTTCAACATGTTTACAATTTCACGTCCAAATTGCTAAAATTCCAGTTGAAATTTTTTCAAAGTCCCTTCAAAATTTTCCAATTTTTGTCCCAATTCTTCCCATTCCCATTGAAACTTTTCAAATCCCTCTCCAAATTGTTGAAATTCTGTTGAAGCTTTTAAAATTCTCTCTAGAATTTTCAAAATCCACTTCAACATGTTTACAATTTCACGTCCAAATTGCTAAAATTCCAGTTGAAATTTTTTCAAAGTCCCTGAAAAATTTTCCAATTTTTGTCCCAATTCTTCCCATTCCCATTGAAACTTCTCAAATCCCTCTCAAAATTGTTGAAATTCTGTTGAAGCTTTTAAAATTCTCTCCAGAATTTTCAAAATCCATGTCCACATGTTTACAATTTAACGTCAAAATTGCTAAAATTCCAGTTGAAATTTTTCAAAGTCCCTGAAAAATTTTCCAATTTTTGTCCCAATTCTTCCCATTCCCATTGAAACTTTTCAAATCCCTCTCCAAATTGTTGAAATTCTGTTGAAGCTTTTAAAATTCTCTCTAGAATTTTCAAAATCCATGTCCACATGTTTACAATTTCACGTCAAAATTGCTAAAATTCCAGTTGAAATTTTTTCAAAGTCCCTGAAAAATTTTCCAATTTTTGTCCCAATTCTTCCCATTCCCATTGAAACTTTTCAAATCCCTCTCAAAATTGTTGAAATTCTGTTGAAGCTTTTAAAATTCTCTCTAGAATTTTCAAAATCCATGTCCACATGTTTACAATTTCATGTCAAAATTGCTAAAATTCCAGTTGAAATTTTTTCAAAGTCCCTGAAAAATTTTCCAATTTTTGTCCCAATTCTTCCCATTCCCATTGAAACTTTTCAAATCCCTCTCAAAATTGTTGAAATTCTGTTGAAGCTTTTAAAATTCTCTCTAGAATTTTCAAAATCCATGTCCACATGTTTACAATTTCACGTCAAAATTGCTAAAATTCCAGTTGAAATTTTTTCAAAGTCCCTGAAAAATTTTCCAATTTTTGTCCCAATTCTTCCCATTCCCATTGAAACTTTTCAAATCCCTCTCAAAATTGTTGAAATTCTGTTGAAGCTTTTAAAATTCTCTCTAGAATTTTCAAAATCCATGTTCAACATGTTTACAATTTCACGTCAAAATTGCTAAAATTCCAGTTGAAATTTTTTCAAAGTCCCTTCAAAATTTTCCAATTTTTGTCCCAATTCTTCCCATTCCCATTGAAACTTTTCAAATCCCTCTCAAAATTGTTGAAATTCTGTTGAAGCTTTTAAAATTCTCTCTAGAATTTTCAAAATGCACTTCAACATGTTTACAATTTCACGTCAAAATTGCTAAAATTCCAGTTGAAATTTTTTCAAAGTCCCTGAAAATTTTCCAATTTTTGTCCCAATTCTTCCCATTCCCATTGAAACTTTTCAAATCCCTCTCAAAATTGTTGAAATTCTCTTGAAGCTTTTAAAATTCTCTCTAGAATTTTCAAAATCCATGTCCACATGTTTACAATTTCACGACAAAATTGCTAAAATTCCAGTTGAAATTTTTTCAAAGTCCCTGAAAAATTTTCCAATTTTTGTCCCAATTCTTCCCATTCCCATTGAAACTTTTCAAATCCCTCTCCAAATTGTTGAAATCCTCTTGAAAGTTGAAACTTCTCTCAAGAATTTTGGAAATGAACTTCAACATGTTTACAATTTCACGTCAAAATTGCTAAAATTCCAGTTGAAATTTTTTCAAAGTCCCTTCAAAATTTTCCAATTTTTGTCCCAATTCTTCCCATTCCATTGAAACTTTTCAAATCCCTCTCAAAATTGTTGAAATTCTCTTGAAGCTTTTAAAATTCTCTCTAGAATTTTCAAAATCCATGTCCACATGTTTACAATTTCACGTCAAAATTGCTAAAATTCCAGTTGAAATTTTTCCAAGTCCCTTCAAATTTTCCAATTTTTGTCCCGATTCTTCCCATTCCCATTGAAACTTTTCAAATCCCTCTCCAAATTGTTGACATTCTGTTGAAGCTTTTAAAATTCTCTCTAGAATTTTCAAAATCCATGTCAACATGTTTACAATTTCACGTCAAAATTGCTAAAATTCCAGTTGAAATTTTTTCCAAGTCCCTTCAAAATTTTCCATTTTTTGTCCCAATTCTTCCCATTCCCATTGAAACTTTTCAAATCCCTCTCAAAATTGTTGAAATTCTGTTGAAGCTTTTAAAATTCTCTCTAGAATTTTCAAAATCCACTTCAACATGTTTACAATTTCACGTCAAAATTGCTAAAATTCCAGTTGAAATTTTTTCAAAGTCCCTTAACAATTTTCCAATTTTTGTCCCAATTCTTCCCATTCCCATTGAAACTTTTCAAATCCCTCTCCAAATTGTTGAAATCCTCTTTAAAGTTTGAAACTTCTCGCAAGAATTTTGAAAATGAACTTCAACATGTTTACAATTTCACGTCAAAATTGCTAAAATTCCAGTTGAAATTTTTTCAAAGTCCATGAAAAATTTTCCAATTTTTGTCCCAATTCTTCCCATTCCCATTGAAACTTTTCAAACCCCTCTCAAAATCGTTGAAATTCTGTTGAACCTTTTAAAATTCTCTCTAGAATTTTCAAAATCCACTTCAACATGTTTACAATTTCACGTCAAAATTGCTAAAATTCCAGTTGAAATTTTTTCAAAGTCCCTTCAAAATTTTCCAATTTTCGTCCCAATTCTTCCCATTCCCATTGAAACTTTTCAAATCCCTCTCCAAATTGTTGAAATTCTGTTGAAGCTTTTAAAATTCTCTCTAGAATTTTCAAAATCCATGTTCAACATGTTTACAATTTCACGTAAAAATTGCTAAAATTCCAGTTGAAATTTTTTCAAAGTCCCTTCAAAATTTTCCAATTTTGTCCCAATTCTTCCCATTCCCATTGAAACTTTTCAAATCCCTCTCAACATTGTTGAAATTCTGTTGAAGCTTTTAAAATTCTCTCTAGAATTTTCAAAATCCATGTCCACATGTTTACAATTTCACGTCAAAATTGCTAAAATTCCAGTTGAAATTTTTTCAAAGTCCCTTAAAAATTTTCCAATTTTCGTCCCAATTCTTCCCATTCTCTTTGAAACTTTTCAAATCCCTCTCAAAATTGTTGAAATTCTGTTGAAGCTTTTAAAATTCTCTCTAGAATTTTCAAAATCCATGTTCAACATGTTTACAATTTCACGTCAAAATTGCTAAAATTCCAGTTGAAATTTTTCAAAGTCCCTAAAAATTTCCAATTTTGTCCCAATTCTTCCCATTCCCATTGAAACTTTTCAAATCCCTCTCAAAATTGTTGAAATTCTGTTGAAGCTTTTAAAATTCTCTCTAGAATTTTCAAAATCCATGTCCACATGTTTACAATTTCACGTCAAAATTGCTAAAATTCCAGTTGAAATTTTTTCAAAGTCCCTTAAAAATTTTCCAATTTTTGTCCCAATTCTTCCCATTCCCATTGAAACTTTTCAAATCCCTCTCAAAATTGTTGAAATTCTGTTGAAGCTTTTAAAATTCTCTCTAGAATTTTCAAAATCCATGTCCACATGTTTACAATTTCACGTCAAAATTGCTAAAATTCCAGTTGAAATTTTTTCCAAGTCCCTTCAAAATTTTCCAATTTTTGTCCCGATTCTTCCCATTCCCATTGAAACTTTTCAAATCCTCTCCAAATTGTTGACATTCTGTTGAAGCTTTTAAAATTCTCTCTAGAATTTTCAAAATCCATGTCCACATGTTTACAATTTCACGTCAAAATTGCTAAAATTCCAGTTGAAATTTTTTCAAAGTCCCTTAAAAATTTTCCAATTTTTGTCCCAATTCTTCCCATTCCCATTGAAACTTTTCAAATCCCTCTCAACATTGTTGAAATTCTCTTGAAGCTTTTAAAATTCTCTCTAGAATTTTCAAAATCTAAGTCCACATGTTTACAATTTCACGTCAAAATTGCTAAAATTCCAGTTGAAATTTTTTCAAAGTCCCTTCAAAATTTTCCAATTTTTGTCCCAATTCTTCCCATTCCCATTGAAACTTTTCAAATCCCTCTCAAAATTGTTGAAATTCTGTTGAAGCTTTTAAAATTCTCTCTAGAATTTTCAAAATGCACTTCAACATGTTTACAATTTCACATCAAAATTGCTAAAATTCCAGTTGAAATTTTTTCAAAGTCCCTTCAAAATTTTCCAATTTTTGTCCCAATTCTTCCCATTCCCATTGAAACTTTTCAAATCCCTCTCAAAATTGTTGAAATTCTCTTGAAGCTTTTAAAATTCTCTCTAGAATTTTCAAAATCCATGTCCACATCTTTACAATTTCACGTCAAAATTGCTAAAATTCCAGTTGAAATTTTTTCAAAGTCCCTGAAAAATTTTCCAATTTTTGTCCCAATTCTTCCCATTCCCATTGAAACTTTTCAAATCCCTCTCAAAATTGTTGAAATTCTGTTGAAGCTTTTAAAATTCTCTCTAGAATTTTCAAAATCCACTTCCACATGTTTACAATTTCACGTCAAAATTGCTAAAATTCCAGTTGAAATTTTTTCTAAGTCCCTGAAAAATTTTCCAATTTTTGTCCCAATTCTTCCCATTCCCATTGAAACTTTTCAAATCCCTCTCAAAATTGTTGAAATCCTCTTGAAAGTTTGAAACTTCTCTCAAGAATTTTGAAAATAAACTTCAACATGTTTACAATTTCACGTCCAAATTGCTAAAATTCCAGTTGAAATTTTTTCAAAGTCCCTGAAAAATTTTCCAATTTTTGTCCCAATTCTTCCCATTCCAATTGAAACTTTTCAAATCCCTCTCAAAATTGTTGAAATTCTGTTGAAGCTTTTAAAATTCTCTCTAGAATTTTCAAAATCCATGTTCAACATGTTTACAATTTCACGTCAAAATTGCTAAAATTCCAGTTGAAATTTTTTCAAAGTCCCTGAAAAATTTTCCAATCTTCGTCCCAATTCTTCCCATTCCCGTTGAAACTTTTCAAATCCCTCTCAAAATTGTTGAAATCCTGTTGCAAGTTTGAAACTTCTCTATAGAACTTTCAAAATCCACTTCAACATGTTTACAATTTCACGTCAAAATTGCTAAAATTCCAGTTGAAATTTTTTCATAGTCCCTTAAAAATTTTCCAATTTTTGTCCCAATTCTTCCCATTCCCATTGAAACTTTTCAAATCCCTCTCAACATTGTTGAAATTCTGTTGAAGCTTTTAAAATTCTCTCTAGAATTTTCAAAATCCATGTCCACATGTTTACAATTTCACGTCAAAATTGCTAAAATTCCAGTTGAAATTTTTTCAAAGTCCCTTCAAAATTTTCCAATTTTCGTCCCAATTCTTCCCATTCCCATTGAAACTTTTCAAATCCCTCTCCAAATTGTTGAAATTCTGTTGAAGCTTTTAAAATTCTCTCTAGAATTTTCAAAATCCATGTCAACATGTTTACAATTTCACGTCAAAATTGCTAAAATTCCAGTTGAAATTTTTTCAAAGTCCCTTCAAAATTATCCAATTTTCATCCCAATTCTTCCCATTCCCATTGAAGCGTTTCAAATCCCTCTCAACATTGTTGAAATTCTGTTGAAGCTTTTAAAATTCTCTCTAGAACTTTCAAAATCCATGTCAACATGTTTACAATTTCACATCAAAATTGCTAGAATTCCAGTTGAAATTTTTTCAAAGTCCCTTCAAAATTTTCCAATTTTCGTCCCAAATCTTCCCATTCCCATTGAAACTTTTCAAATCCTTCTCAAAATTGTTGAAAATCTGTTGAAGCTTTTAAAATTCTCTCCAGAATTTTCAAAATCCACCTCAACATGTTTACAATTTCACGTCAAAATTGCTAAAATTCCAGTTGAAATTTTTTCAAAGTCCCTTCAAAATTTTCCAATTTTCGTCCCAATTCTTCCCATTCCCATTGAAACGTTTCAAATCCCTCTCAAAATCGTTGAAATTCTGTTGAAGCTTTTAAAATTCTCTCTAAAATTTTCAAAATCCATGTCAACATGTTTACAATTTCACGTCAAAATTGCTAAAATTCCAGTTGAAATTTTTTCAAAGTCCCTTCAAAACTTTCCAATTTTCGTCCCAATTCTTCCCATTCCCATTGAAACTTTTCAAATCCCTCTCAAAATTGTTGAAATTCTGTTGAATCTTTTAAAATTCTCTCTAGAATTTTCAAAATCTATGTCCACATGTTTACAATTTCACGTCAAAATTGCTAAAATTCCAGTTGAAATTTTTTCAAAGTCCCCTCAAAATTTTCCAATTTTCGTCCCAATTCTTCCCATTCCCGTTGAAACTTTTCAAATCCCTCTCAAAATTGTTGAAATCCTGTTGCAAGTTTGAAACTTCTCTCTAGAATTTTCAAAATCCACTTCAACATGTTTACAATTTCACATCAAAATTGCTAAAATTCCAGTTGAAATTTTTTCAAAGTCCCTTCAAAATTTTCCAATTTTCGTCCCAATTCTTCCCATTCCCATTGAAACTTTTCAAATCCCTCTCAAAATTGTTGAAATCCTGTTGCAAGTTTGAAACTTCTCTCTAGAATTTTCAAAATCCACTTCAACATGTTTACAATTTCACGTCAAAATTGCTAAAATTCCAGTTGAAATTTTTTCAAAGTTCCTTAAAAATTTTCCAATTTTCGTCCCAATTCTTCCCATTCCCATTGAAATGTTGCAAAACCCTCTCAACATTGTTGAAATTCTGTTGAAGCTTTTAAAATTCTCTCTAAAACTTTCAAAATCCATGTCAACATGTTTACAATTTCACGTCAAAATTGCTAAAATTCCAGTTGAAATTTTTTCAAAGTCCCTGAAAAATTTTCCAATTTTCGTCCCAAATCTTCCCATTCCCATTGAAACTTTTCAAATCCTTCTCAAAATTGTTGAAAATCTGTTGAAGCTTTTAAAATTCTCTCTAGAATTTTCAAAATCCACTTCAACATGTTTACAATTTCACGTCAGAATTGCTAAAATTCCAGTTGAAATTTTTTCAAAGTCCCTTCAAAATTTTCCAATTTTCGTCCCAATTCTTCCCATTCCCATTGAAACGTTTCAAATCCCTCTCAAAATCGTTGAAATTCTGTTGAAGCTTTTAAAATTCTCTCTAAAATTTTCAAAATCCATGTCAACATGTTTACAATTTCACGTCAAAATTGCTAAAATTCCAGTTGCAATTTTTTCAAAGTCCCTTCAAAACTTTCCAATTTTCGTCCCAATTCTTCCCATTCCCATTGTAAATTTTCAAATCCCTCTCAAAATTGTTGAAATTCTGTTGAAGCTTTTAAAATTCTCTCTAGAATTTTCAAAATCCACTTCAACATGTTTACAATTTCACGTCAAAATTGCTAAAATTCCAGTTGAAATTTTTTCAGTCCCTTAAAAATTTTACAATTTTCGTCCCAATTCTTCCCATTCCCATTGAAACTTTTCAAATCCCTCTCAAAATTGTTGAAATTCTGTTGAAGCTTTTAAAATTCTCTCTAGAATTTTCAAAATCCACTTCAACATGTTTACAATTTCACGTCAAAATTGCTAAAATTCCAGTTGAAATTTTTTCAAAGTCCCTGAAAAATTTTCCAATCTTCGTCCCAATTCTTCCCATTCCCGTTGAAACTTTTCAAATCCCTCTCAAAATTGTTGAAATCCTGTTGCAAGTTTGAAACTTCTCTCTAGAATTTTCAAAATCCACTTCAACATGTTTACAATTTCACATCAAAATTGCTAAAATTCCAGTTGAAATTTTTTCAAAGTCCCTGAAAAATTTTCCAATTTTCGTCCCAATTCTTCCCATTCCCATTGAAACTTTTCAAATCCCTCTCAAAATTGTTGAAATCCTGTTGCAAGTTTGAAACTTCTCTCTAGAATTTTCAAAATCCACTTCAACATGTTTACAATTTCACATCAAAATTGCTAAAATTCCAGTTGAAATTTTTTCAAAGTCCCTGAAAAATTTTCCAATTTTCGTCCCAATTCTTCCCATTCCCATTGAAACTTTTCAAATCCCTCTCAACATTGTTGAAATTCTGTTGAAGCTTTTAAAATTCTCTCTAGAATTTTCAAAATCCACTTCAACATGTTTACAATTTCACGTCAAAATTGCTAAAATTCCAGTTGAAATTTTTTCAAAGTCCCCTCAAAATTTTCCAATTTTTGTCCCAATTCTTCCCATTCCCGTTGAAACTTTTCAAATCCCTCTCAAAATTGTTGAAATCCTGTTGCAAGTTTGAAACTTCTCTCTAGAATTTTCAAAATCCACTTCAACATGTTTACAATTTCACATCAAAATTGCTAAAATTCCAGTTGAAATTTTTTCAAAGTCCCTGAAAAATTTTCCAATTTTCGTCCCAATTCTTCCCATTCCCATTGAAACTTTTCAAATCCCTCTCAAAATTGTTGAAATCCTGTTGAAACTTTGAAACTTCTCTCTAGAATTTTCAAAATCCATGTCCACATGTTTACAATTTCACGTCAAAATTGCTAAAATTCCAGTTGAAATTTTTTCAAAGTTCCTTAAAAATTTTCCAATTTTCGTCCCAATTCTTCCCATTCCCATTGAAATGTTGCAAATCCCTCTCAACATTGTTGAAATTCTGTTGAAGCTTTTAAAATTCTCTCTAAAACTTTCAAAATCCATGTCAACATGTTTACAATTTCACGTCAAAATTGCTAAAATTCCAGTTGAAATTTTTTCAAAGTCCCTGAAAAATTTTCCAATTTTCGTCCAAAATCTTCCCATTCCCATTGAAACTTTTCAAATCCTTCTCAAAATTGTTGAAAATCTGTTGAAGCTTTTAAAATTCTCTCTAGAATTTTCAAAATTCACTTCAACATGTTTACAATTTCACGTCAGAATTGCTAAAATTCCAGTTGAAATTTTTTCAAAGTCCCTTAAAAATTTTCCAATTTTCGTCCCAATTCTTCCCATTCCCATTGAAACTTTACAAATCCCTCTCAAAATTGTTGAAAATCTGTTGAAGCTTTTAAAATTCTCTCTAGAACTTTCAAAATCCATGTCAACATGTTTACAATTTCACGTCAAAATTGCTAAAATTCCAGTTGAAATTTTTTCAAAGTCCCTTCAAAATTTTCCAATTTTCGTCCCAATTCTTCCCATTCCCATTGAAACTTTTCAAATCCCTCTCAACATTGTTGAAATTCTGTTGAAGCTTTTAAAATTCTCTCTAGAATTTTCAAAATCCACTTCAACATGTTTACAATTTCACGTCAAAATTGCTAAAATTCCAGTTGAAATTTTTTCAAAGTCCCCTCAAAATTTTCCAATTTTCGTCCCAATTCTTCCCATTCCCGTTGAAACTTTTCAAATCCCTCTCAAAATTGTTGAAATCCTGTTGCAAGTTTGAAACTTCTCTCTAGAATTTTCAAAATCCACTTCAACATGTTTACAATTTCACATCAAAATTGCTAAAATTCCAGTTGAAATTTTTTCAAAGTCCCTGAAAAATTTTCCAATTTTCGTCCCAATTCTTCCCATTCCCATTGAAACTTTTCAAATCCCTCTCAAAATTGTTGAAATCCTGTTGAAACTTTGAAACTTCTCTCTAGAATTTTCAAAATCCACTTCAACATGTTTACAATTTCACGTCAAAATTGCTAAAATTCCAGTTGAAATTTTTTCAAAGTTCCTTAAAAATTTTCCAATTTTCGTCCCAATTCTTCCCATTCCCATTGAAATTTTTCAAATCCTTCTCAAAATTGTTGAAATTCTGTTGAAGCTTTTAAAATTATCTCTAAAACTTTCAAAATCCATGTCAACATGTTTACAATTTCACGTCAAAATTGCTAAAATTCCAGTTGAAATTTTTTCAAAGTCCCTGAAAAATTTTCCAATTTTCATCCCAAATCTTCCCATTCCCATTGAAACTTTTCAAATCCTTCTCAAAATTGTTGAAAATCTGTTGAAGCTTTTAAAATTCTCTCTAGAATTTTCAAAATTCACTTCAACATGTTTACAATTTCACGTCAGAATTGCTAAAATTCCAGTTGAAATTTTTTCAAAGTCCCTTAAAAATTTTCCAATTTTCGTCCCAATTCTTCCCATTCCCATTGAAACTTTTCAAATCCCTCTCAAAATTGTTGAAATTCTGTTGAAGCTTTTAAAATTCTCTCTAGAATTTTCAAAATCCATGTCCACATGTTTACAATTTCACGTCAAAATTGCTAAAATTCCAGTTGAAATTTTTTCAAAGTCCCTTCAAAATTTTCCAATTTTCGTCCCAATTCTTCCCATTCCCATTGAAACTTTTCAAATCCCTCTCAAAATCGTTGAAATTCTGTTGAAGCTTTTAAAATTCTCTCTAGAATTTTCAAAATCCACTTCAACATGTTTACAATTTCACGTCAAAATTGCTAAAATTCCAGTTGAAATTTTTTCAAAGTCCCTGAAAAATTTTCCAATCTTCGTCCCAATTCTTCCCATTCCCGTTGAAACTTTTCAAATCCCTCTCAAAATTGTTGAAATCCTGTTGCAAGTTTGAAACTTCTCTATAGAACTTTCAAAATCCACTTCAACATGTTTACAATTTCACGTCAAAATTGCTAAAATTCCAGTTGAAATTTTTTCATAGTCCCTTAAAAATTTTCCAGTTTTTGTCCCAATTCTTCCCATTCCCATTGAAACTTTTCAAATCCCTCTCAAAATTGTTGAAATTCTGTTGAAGCTTTTAAAATTTTCTCTAGAATTTTCAAAATCCATGTCCACATGTTTACAATTTCAGGTCAAAATTGCTAAAATTCCAGTTGAAATTTTTTCAAAGTCCCTTCAAAATTTTCCAATTTTCGTCCCAATTCTTCCCATTCCCATTGAAACTTTTCAAATCCCTCTCAAAATTGTTGAAATTCTGTTGAAGCTTTTAAAATTCTCTCTAGAATTTTCAAAATCCATGTCAACATGTTTACAATTTCACGTCAAAATTGCTAAAATTCCAGTTGAAATTTTTTCAAAGTCCCTTCAAAATTATCCAATTTTCATCCCAGTTCTTCCCATTCCCATTGAAACTTTTCAAATCCCTCTCAACATTGTTGAAATTCTGTTGAAGCTTTTAAAATTCTCTCTAGAACTTTCAAAATCCATGTCAACATGTTTACAATTTCACGTCAAAATTGCTAAAATTCCAGTTGAAATTTTTTCAAAGTCCCTTCAAAATTTTCCAATTTTCGTCCCAAATCTTCCCATTCCCATTGAAATTTTTCAAATCCTTCTCAAAATTGTTGAAAATCTGTTGAAGCTTTTAAAATTCTCTCTAAAATTTTCAAAATCCACCTCAACATGTTTACAATTTCACATAAAAAAATGGCTAAAATTCCAGTTGAAATTTTTTCAAAGTCCCTTCAAAATTTTCCAATTTTCGTCCCAATTCTTCCCATTCCCATTGAAGCGTTTCAAATCCCTCTCAACATTGTTGAAATTCTGTTGAAGCTTTTAAAATTCTCTCTAGAACTTTCAAAATCCATGTCAACATGTTTACAATTTCACGTCAAAATTGCTAAAATTCCAGTTGAAATTTTTTCAAAGTCCCTTCAAAATTTTCCAATTTTCGTCCCAAATCTTCCCATTCCCATTGAAACTTTTCAAATCCTTCTCAAAATTGTTGAATATCTGTTGAAGCTTATAAAATTCTCTCTAGAATTTTCAAAATCCACCTCAACATGTTTACAATTTCACGTCAAAATTGCTAAAATTCCAGTTGAAATTTTTTCAAAGTCCCTTAAAAATTTTCCAATTTTCGTCCCAATTCTTCCCATTCCCATTGAAACTTTTCAAATCCCTCTCAAAATTGTTGAAATTCTGTTGAAGCTTTTAAAATTCTCTCTAAAATTTTCCAAAACCACCTCAACATGTTTACAATTTCACGTCAAAATTGCTAAAATTCCAGTTGAAATTTTTTCAAAGTCCCTTCAAAATATTCCAATTTTCGTCCCAATTCTTCCCATTCCCATTGAAACGTTTCAAATCCCTCTCAAAATCGTTGAAATTCTGTTGAAGCTTTTAAAATTCTCTCTAAAATTTTCAAAATCCATGTCAACATGTTTACAATTTCACGTCAAAATTGCTAAAATTCCAGTTGAAATTTTTTCTAAGTCCCTTCAAAACTTTCCAATTTTCGTCCCAATTCTTCCCATTCCCATTGAAACTTTTCAAATCCCTCTCAACATTGTTGAAATTCTGTTGAAGCTTTTAAAATTCTCTCTAGAATTTTCAAAATCTATGTCCACATGTTTACAATTTCACGTCAAAATTGCTAAAATTCCAGTTGAAATTTTTTCAAAGTCCCTGAAAAATTTTCCAATTTTCGTCCCAATTCTTCCCATTCCCGTTGAAACTTTTCAAATCCCTCTCAAAATTGTTGAAATCCTGTTGCAAGTTTGAAACTTCTCTCTAGAATTTTCAAAATCCACTTCAACGTGTTTACAATTTCACATCAAAATTGCTAAAATTCCAGTTGAAATTTTTTCAAAGTCCCTTCAAAATTTTCCAATTTTCGTCCCAATTCTTCCCATTCCCATTGAAACTTTTCAAATCCCTCTCAAAATTGTTGAAATTCTGTTGAAGCTTTTAAAATTCTCTCTAAAATTTTCCAAAACCACCTCAACATGTTTACAATTTCACGTCAAAATTGCTAAAATTCCAGTTGAAATTTTTTCAAAGTCCCTTCAAAATATTCCAATTTTCGTCCCAATTCTTCCCATTCCCATTGAAACGTTTCAAATCCCTCTCAAAATCGTTGAAATTCTGTTGAAGCTTTTAAAATTCTCTCTAGAATTTTCAAAATCTATGTCCACATGTTTACAATTTCACGTCAAAATTGCTAAAATTCCAGTTGAAATTTTTTCAAAGTTCCTTAAAAATTTTCCAATTTTCGTCCCAATTCTTCCCATTCCCATTGAAATGTTGCAAATCCCTCTCAAAATTGTTGAAATTATGTTGAAGATTTTAAAATTCTCTCTAGAATTTTCAAATTCCACTTCAACATGTTTACAATTTCACATCAAAATTGCTAAAATTCCAGTTGAAATTTTTTCAAAGTCCCTGAAAAATTTTCCAATTTTCGTCCCAATTCTTCCCATTCCCATTGAAACTTTTCAAATCCCTCTCAACATTGTTGAAAATCTGTTGAAGCTTTTAAAATTCTCTCTAGAATTTTCAAAATCCACTTCAACATGTTTACAATTTCACGTCAAAATTGCTAAAATTCCAGTTGAAATTTTTTCAAAGTCCCTTCAAAATTTTCCAATTTTCGTCCCAATTCTTCCCATTCCCATTGAAACTTTTCAAATCCCTCTCAAAATTGTTGAAATTCTGTTGAAGCTTTTAAAATTCTCTCTAAAATTTTCCAAAACCACCTCAACATGTTTACAATTTCACGTCAAAATTGCTAAAATTCCAGTTGAAATTTTTTCAAAGTCCCTTCAAAATATTCCAATCTTCGTCCCAATTCTTCCCATTCCCATTGAAACGTTTCAAATCCCTCTCAAAATCGTTGAAATTCTGTTGAAGCTTTTAAAATTCTCTCTAGAATTTTCAAAATCCACTTCAACATGTTTACAATTTCACGTCAAAATTGCTAAAATTCCAGTTGAAATTTTTTCAAAGTCCCTGAAAAATTTTCCAATCTTCGTCCCAATTCTTCCCATTCCCGTTGAAACTTTTCAAATCCCTCTCAAAATTGTTGAAATCCTGTTGCAAGTTTGAAACTTCTCTATAGAACTTTCAAAATCCACTTCAACATGTTTACAATTTCACGTCAAAATTGCTAAAATTCCAGTTGAAATTTTTTCATAGTCCCTTAAAAATTTTCCAGTTTTTGTCCCAATTCTTCCCATTCCCATTGAAACTTTTCAAATCCCTCTCAAAATTGTTGAAATTCTGTTGAAGCTTTTAAAATTTTCTCTAGAATTTTCAAAATCCATGTCCACATGTTTACAATTTCAGGTCAAAATTGCTAAAATTCCAGTTGAAATTTTTTCAAAGTCCCTTCAAAATTTTCCAATTTTCGTCCCAATTCTTCCCATTCCCATTGAAACTTTTCAAATCCCTCTCAAAATTGTTGAAATTCTGTTGAAGCTTTTAAAATTCTCTCTAGAATTTTCAAAATCCATGTCAACATGTTTACAATTTCACGTCAAAATTGCTAAAATTCCAGTTGAAATTTTTTCAAAGTCCCTTCAAAATTATCCAATTTTCATCCCAGTTCTTCCCATTCCCATTGAAACTTTTCAAATCCCTCTCAACATTGTTGAAATTCTGTTGAAGCTTTTAAAATTCTCTCTAGAACTTTCAAAATCCATGTCAACATGTTTACAATTTCACGTCAAAATTGCTAAAATTCCAGTTGAAATTTTTTCAAAGTCCCTTCAAAATTTTCCAATTTTCGTCCCAAATCTTCCCATTCCCATTGAAATTTTTCAAATCCTTCTCAAAATTGTTGAAAATCTGTTGAAGCTTTTAAAATTCTCTCTAAAATTTTCAAAATCCACCTCAACATGTTTACAATTTCACATAAAAAAATGGCTAAAATTCCAGTTGAAATTTTTTCAAAGTCCCTTCAAAATTTTCCAATTTTCGTCCCAATTCTTCCCATTCCCATTGAAGCGTTTCAAATCCCTCTCAACATTGTTGAAATTCTGTTGAAGCTTTTAAAATTCTCTCTAGAACTTTCAAAATCCATGTCAACATGTTTACAATTTCACGTCAAAATTGCTAAAATTCCAGTTGAAATTTTTTCAAAGTCCCTTCAAAATTTTCCAATTTTCGTCCCAAATCTTCCCATTCCCATTGAAACTTTTCAAATCCTTCTCAAAATTGTTGAATATCTGTTGAAGCTTATAAAATTCTCTCTAGAATTTTCAAAATCCACCTCAACATGTTTACAATTTCACGTCAAAATTGCTAAAATTCCAGTTGAAATTTTTTCAAAGTCCCTTAAAAATTTTCCAATTTTCGTCCCAATTCTTCCCATTCCCATTGAAACTTTTCAAATCCCTCTCAAAATTGTTGAAATTCTGTTGAAGCTTTTAAAATTCTCTCTAAAATTTTCCAAAACCACCTCAACATGTTTACAATTTCACGTCAAAATTGCTAAAATTCCAGTTGAAATTTTTTCAAAGTCCCTTCAAAATATTCCAATTTTCGTCCCAATTCTTCCCATTCCCATTGAAACGTTTCAAATCCCTCTCAAAATCGTTGAAATTCTGTTGAAGCTTTTAAAATTCTCTCTAAAATTTTCAAAATCCATGTCAACATGTTTACAATTTCACGTCAAAATTGCTAAAATTCCAGTTGAAATTTTTTCTAAGTCCCTTCAAAACTTTCCAATTTTCGTCCCAATTCTTCCCATTCCCATTGAAACTTTTCAAATCCCTCTCAACATTGTTGAAATTCTGTTGAAGCTTTTAAAATTCTCTCTAGAATTTTCAAAATCTATGTCCACATGTTTACAATTTCACGTCAAAATTGCTAAAATTCCAGTTGAAATTTTTTCAAAGTCCCTGAAAAATTTTCCAATTTTCGTCCCAATTCTTCCCATTCCCATTGAAACTTTTCAAATCCCTCTCAACATTGTTGAAAATCTGTTGAAGCTTTTAAAATTCTCTCTAGAATTTTCAAAATCCACCTCAACATGTTTACAATTTCACGTCAAAATTGCTAAAATTCCAGTTGAAATTTTTTCAAAGTCCCTTCAAAATTTTCCAATTTTCGTCCCAATTCTTCCCATTCCCATTTAAACTTTTCAAATCCCTCTCAAAATTGTTGAAATTCTGTTGAAGCTTTTAAAATTCTCTCTAAAATTTTCCAAAACCACCTCAACATGTTTACAATTTCACGTCAAAATTGCTAAAATTCCAGTTGAAATTTTTTCAAAGTCCCTTCAAAATATTCCAATCTTCGTCCCAATTCTTCCCATTCCCATTGAAACGTTTCAAATCCCTCTCAAAATCGTTGAAATTCTGTTGAAGCTTTTAAAATTCTCTCTAGAATTTTCAAAATCCATGTCAACATGTTTACAATTTCACGTCAAAATTGCTAAAATTCCAGTTGAAATTTTTTCAAAGTCCCTGAAAAATTTTCCAATTTTCGTCCCAATTCTTCCCATTCCCATTGAAACTTTTCAAATCCCTCTCAAAATTGTTGAAATCCTGTTGAAACTTTGAAACTTCTCTCTAGAATTTTCAAAATCCACTTCAACATGTTTACAATTTCACGTCAAAATTGCTAAAATTCCAGTTGAAATTTTTTCAAAGTTCCTTAAAAATTTTCCAATTTTCGTCCCAATTCTTCCCATTCCCATTGAAATGTTGCAAATCCCTCTCAAAATTGTTGAAATTCTGTTGAAGCTTTTAAAATTCTCTCTAGAATTTTCAAATTCCACTTCAACATGTTTACAATTTCACATCAAAATTGCTAAAATTCCAGTTGAAATTTTTTCAAAGTCCCTGAAAAATTTTCCAATTTTTGTCCCAATTCTTCCCATTCCCATTGAAACTTTTCAAATCCCTCTCAAAATTGTTGAAATTCTGTTGAAGCTTTTAAAATTCTCTCTAAAATTTTCCAAATCCACCTCAACATGTTTACAATTTCACGTCAAAATTGCTAAAATTCCAGTTGAAATTTTTTCAAAGTCCCTTCAAAATTTTCCAATTTTCATCCCAATACTTCCCATTCCCATTGAAACTTTTAAAATCCTTCTCAAAATTGTTGAAATTCTGTTGAATCTTTTAAAATTTTCTCTAGAATTTTCAAAATCCATGTCCACATGTTTACAATTTCACGTCAAAATTGCTAAAATTCCAGTTGAAATTTTTTCAAAGTCCCTTCAAAATTTTCCAATTTTCGTCCCAATTCTTCCCATTCCCATTGAAACTTTTCAAATCCCTCTCAAAATTGTTGAAATTCTGTTGAAGCTTTTAAAATTCTCTCTAGAATTTTCAAAATCCATGTCAACATGTTTACAATTTCACGTCAAAATTGCTAAAATTCCAGTTGAAATTTTTTCAAAGTCCCTTCAAAACTTTCCAATTTTCATCCCAATTCTTCCCATTCCCATTGAAACTTTTCAAATCCCTCTCAAAATTGTTGAAAATCTGTTGAAGCTTTTAAAATTCTCTCTAGAATTTTCAAAATCCATGTCCACATGTTTACAATTTCACGTCAAAATTGCTAAAATTCCAGTTGAAATTTTTTCAAAGTCCCTTCAAAATTTTCCAATTTTCGTCCCAATTCTTCCCATTCCCATTGAAACTTTTCAAATCCCTCTCAAAATCGTTGAAATTCTGTTGAAGCTTTTAAAATTCTCTCTAGAATTTTCAAAATCCACTTCAACATGTTTACAATTTCACGTCAAAATTGCTAAAATTCCAGTTGAAATTTTTTCAAAGTCCCTGAAAAATTTTCCAATCTTCGTCCCAATTCTTCCCATTCCCGTTGAAACTTTTCAAATCCCTCTCAAAATTGTTGAAATCCTGTTGCAAGTTTGAAACTTCTCTATAGAACTTTCAAAATCCACTTCAACATGTTTACAATTTCACGTCAAAATTGCTAAAATTCCAGTTGAAATTTTTTCATAGTCCCTTAAAAATTTTCCAATTTTTGTCCCAATTCTTCCCATTCCCATTGAAACTTTTCAAATCCCTCTCAACATTGTTGAAATTCTGTTGAAGCTTTTAAAATTTTCTCTAGAATTTTCAAAATCCATGTCCACATGTTTACAATTTCACGTCAAAATTGCTAAAATTCCAGTTGAAATTTTTTCAAAGTCCCTTAAAAATTTTCCAATTTTTGTCCCAATTCTTCCCATTCCCATTGAAACTTTTCAAATCCCTCTCAAAATTGTTGAAATTCTGTTGAAGCTTTTAAAATTCTCTCTAGAATTTTCAAAATCCATGTCAACATGTTTACAATTTCACGTCAAAATTGCTAAAATTCCAGTTGAAATTTTTTCAAAGTCCCTTCAAAATTATCCAATTTTCATCCCAGTTCTTCCCATTCCCATTGAAACTTTTCAAATCCCTCTCAACATTGTTGAAATTCTGTTGAAGCTTTTAAAATTCTCTCTAGAACTTTCAAAATTCACTTCAACATGTTTACAATTTCACGTCAAAATTGCTAAAATTCCAGTTGAAATTTTTTCAAAGTCCCTTCAAAATTTTCCAATTTTCGTCCCAAATCTTCCCATTCCCATTGAAATTTTTCAAATCCTTCTCAAAATTGTTGAAAATCTGTTGAAGCTTTTAAAATTCTCTCTAAAATTTTCAAAATCCACCTCAACATGTTTACAATTTCACATAAAAAAATGGCTAAAATTCCAGTTGAAATTTTTTCAAAGTCCCTTCAAAATTTTCCAATTTTCGTCCCAATTCTTCCCATTCCCATTGAAGCGTTTCAAATCCCTCTCAACATTGTTGAAATTCTGTTGAAGCTTTTAAAATTCTCTCTAGAACTTTCAAAATCCATGTCAACATGTTTACAATTTCACGTCAAAATTGCTAAAATTCCAGTTGAAATTTTTTCAAAGTCCCTTCAAAATTTTCCAATTTTCGTCCCAAATCTTCCCATTCCCATTGAAACTTTTCAAATCCTTCTCAAAATTGTTGAAAATCTGTTGAAGCTTATAAAATTCTCTCTAGAATTTTCAAAATCCACCTCAACATGTTTACAATTTCACGTCAAAATTGCTAAAATTCCAGTTGAAATTTTTTCAAAGTCCCTTAAAAATTTTCCAATTTTCGTCCCAATTCTTCCCATTCCCATTGAAACTTTTCAAATCCCTCTCAAAATTGTTGAAATTCTGTTGAAGCTTTTAAAATTCTCTCTAAAATTTTCCAAAACCACCTCAACATGTTTACAATTTCACGTCAAAATTGCTAAAATTCCACTTGAAATTTTTTCAAAGTCCCTTCAAAATATTCCAATTTTCGTCCCAATTCTTCCCATTCCCATTGAAACGTTTCAAATCCCTCTCAAAATCGTTGAAATTCTGTTGAAGCTTTTAAAATTCTCTCTAAAATTTTCAAAATCCATGTCAACATGTTTACAATTTCACGTCAAAATTGCTAAAATTCCAGTTGAAATTTTTTCAAAGTCCCTTCAAAACTTTCCAATTTTCGTCCCAATTCTTCCCATTCCCATTGAAACTTTTCAAATCCCTCTCAACATTGTTGAAATTCTGTTGAAGCTTTTAAAATTCTCTCTAGAATTTTCAAAATCTATGTCCACATGTTTACAATTTCACGTCAAAATTGCTAAAATTCCAGTTGAAATTTTTTCAAAGTCCCCTCAAAATTTTCCAATTTTCGTCCCAATTCTTCCCATTCCCGTTGAAACTTTTCAAATCCCTCTCAAAATTGTTGAAATCCTGTTGCAAGTTTGAAACTTCTCTCTAGAATTTTCAAAATCCACTTCAACGTGTTTACAATTTCACATCAAAATTGCTAAAATTCCAGTTGAAATTTTTTCAAAGTCCCTGAAAAATTTTCCAATTTTCGTCCCAATTCTTCCCATTCCCATTGAAACTTTTCAAATCCCTCTCAAAATTGTTGAAATCCTGTTGAAACTTTGAAACTTCTCTCTAGAATTTTCAAAATCCACTTCAACATGGTTACAATTTCACGTCAAAATTGCTAAAATTCCAGTTGAAATTTTTTCAAAGTTCCTTAAAAATTTTCCAATTTTCGTCCCAATTCTTCCCATTCCCATTGAAATGTTGCAAATCCCTCTCAAAATTGTTGAAATTATGTTGAAGATTTTAAAATTCTCTCTAGAATTTTCAAATTCCACTTCAACATGTTTACAATTTCACATCAAAATTGCTAAAATTCCAGTTGAAATTTTTTCAAAGTCCCTGAAAAATTTTCCAATTTTCGTCCCAATTCTTCCCATTCCCATTGAAACTTTTCAAATCCCTCTCAACATTGTTGAAAATCTGTTGAAGCTTTTAAAATTCTCTCTAGAATTTTCAAAATCCACCTCAACATGTTTACAATTTCACGTCAAAATTGCTAAAATTCCAGTTGAAATTTTTTCAAAGTCCCTTCAAAATTTTCCAATTTTCGTCCCAATTCTTCCCATTCCCATTGAAACTTTTCAAATCCCTCTCAAAATTGTTGAAATTCTGTTGAAGCTTTTAAAATTCTCTCTAAAATTTTCCAAAACCACCTCAACATGTTTACAATTTCACGTCAAAATTGCTAAAATTCCAGTTGAAATTTTTTCAAAGTCCCTTCAAAATATTCCAATTTTCGTCCCAATTCTTCCCATTCCCATTGAAACGTTTCAAATCCCTCTCAAAATCGTTGAAATTCTGTTGAAGCTTTTAAAATTCTCTCTAGAATTTTCAAAATCTATGTCCACATGTTTACAATTTCACGTCAAAATTGCTAAAATTCCAGTTGAAATTTTTTCAAAGTCCCTGAAAAATTTTCCAATTTTCGTCCCAATTCTTCCCATTCCCATTGAAACTTTTCAAATCCCTCTCAAAATTGTTGAAATCCTGTTGAAACTTTGAAACTTCTCTCTAGAATTTTCAAAATCCACTTCAACATGTTTACAATTTCACGTCAAAATTGCTAAAATTCCAGTTGAAATTTTTTCAAAGTTCCTTAAAAATTTTCCAATTTTCGTCCCAATTCTTCCCATTCCCATTGAAACTTTTCAAATCCCTCTCAAAATTGTTGAAATTCTGTTGAAGCTTTTAAAATTCTCTCTAGAATTTTCAAATTCCACTTCAACATGTTTACAATTTCACATCAAAATTGCTAAAATTCCAGTTGAAATTTTTTCAAAGTCCCTGAAAAATTTTCCAATTTTTGTCCCAATTCTTCCCATTCCCATTGAAACTTTTCAAATCCCTCTCAAAATTGTTGAAATTCTGTTGAAGCTTTTAAAATTCTCTCTAAAATTTTCCAAATCCACCTCAACATGTTTACAATTTCACGTCAAAATTGCTAAAATTCCAGTTGAAATTTTTTCAAAGTCCCTTCAAAATTTTCCAATTTTCATCCCAATACTTCCCATTCCCATTGAAACTTTTAAAATCCTTCTCAAAATTGTTGAAATTCTGTTGAATCTTTTAAAATTTTCTCTAGAATTTTCAAAATCCATGTCCACATGTTTACAATTTCACGTCAAAATTGCTAAAATTCCAGTTGAAATTTTTTCAAAGTCCCTTCAAAATTTTCCAATTTTCGTCCCAATTCTTCCCATTCCCATTGAAACTTTTCAAATCCCTCTCAAAATTGTTGAAATTCTGTTGAAGCTTTTAAAATTCTCTCTAGAATTTTCAAAATCCATGTCAACATGTTTACAATTTCACGTCAAAATTGCTAAAATTCCAGTTGAAATTTTTTCAAAGTCCCTTCAAAACTTTCCAATTTTCATCCCAATTCTTCCCATTCCCATTGAAACTTTTCAAATCCCTCTCAACATTGTTGAAATTCTGTTGAAGCTTTTAAAATTCTCTCTAGAACTTTCAAAATCCATGTCAACATGTTTACAATTTCACGTCAAAATTGCTAAAATTCCAGTTGAAATTTTTTCAAAGTCCCTTAAAAATTTTCCAATTTTCGTCCCAATTCTTCCCATTCCCATTGAAACTTTTCAAATCCCTCTCAACATTGTTGAAAATCTGTTGAAGCTTTTAAAATTCTCTCTAGAATTTTCAAAATCCACCTCAACATGTTTCCAATTTCACGTCAAAATTGCTAAAATTCCGGTTGAAATTTTTTCAAAGTCCCTTCAAAATTTTCCAATTTTCGTCCCAATTCTTCCCATTCCCATTGAAACTTTTCAAATCCCTCTCAAAATTGTTGAAATTCTGTTGAAGCTTTTAAAATTCTCTCTAAAATTTTCCAAATCCACCTCAACATGTTTACAATTTCACGTCAAAATTGCTAAAATTCCAGTTGAAATTTTTTCAAAGTCCCTTCAAAATATTCCAATTTTTGTCCCAATTCTTCCCATTCCCATTGAAACGTTTCAAATCCCTCTCAAAATCGTTGAAATTCTGTTGAAGCTTTTAAAATTCTCTCTAAAATTTTCCAAATCCACCTCAACATGTTTACAATTTCACGTCAAAATTGCTAAAATTCCAGTTGAAATTTTTTCAAAGTCCCTTCAAAATTTTCCAATTTTCATCCCAATACTTCCCATTCCCATTGAAACTTTTAAAATCCTTCTCAAAATTGTTGAAATTCTGTTGAATCTTTTAAAATTTTCTCTAGAATTTTCAAAATCCATGTCCACATGTTTACAATTTCACGTCAAAATTGCTAAAATTCCAGTTGAAATTTTTTCAAAGTCCCTTCAAAATTTTCCAATTTTCGTCCCAATTCTTCCCATTCCCATTGAAACTTTTCAAATCCCTCTCAAAATTGTTGAAATTCTGTTGAAGCTTTTAAAATTCTCTCTAGAATTTTCAAAATCCATGTCAACATGTTTACAATTTCACGTCAAAATTGCTAAAATTCCAGTTGAAATTTTTTCAAAGTCCCTTCAAAACTTTCCAATTTTCATCCCAATTCTTCCCATTCCCATTGAAACTTTTCAAATCCCTCTCAACATTGTTGAAATTCTGTTGAAGCTTTTAAAATTCTCTCTAGAACTTTCAAAATCCATGTCAACATGTTTACAATTTCACGTCAAAATTGCTAAAATTCCAGTTGAAATTTTTTCAAAGTCCCTTAAAAATTTTCCAATTTTCGTCCCAATTCTTCCCATTCCCATTGAAACTTTTCAAATCCCTCTCAACATTGTTGAAAATCTGTTGAAGCTTTTAAAATTCTCTCTAGAATTTTCAAAATCCACCTCAACATGTTTCCAATTTCACGTCAAAATTGCTAAAATTCCGGTTGAAATTTTTTCAAAGTCCCTTCAAAATTTTCCAATTTTCGTCCCAATTCTTCCCATTCCCATTGAAACTTTTCAAATCCCTCTCAAAATTGTTGAAATTCTGTTGAAGCTTTTAAAATTCTCTCTAAAATTTTCCAAATCCACCTCAACATGTTTACAATTTCACGTCAAAATTGCTAAAATTCCAGTTGAAATTTTTTCAAAGTCCCTTCAAAATATTCCAATTTTTGTCCCAATTCTTCCCATTCCCATTGAAACGTTTCAAATCCCTCTCAAAATCGTTGAAATTCTGTTGAAGCTTTTAAAATTCTCTCTAGTATTTTCAAAATCCATGTCCACATGTTTACAATTTCACGTCAAAATTGCTAAAATTCCGGTTGAATTTTTTTCAAAGTCCCTTAAAAATTTTCCAATTTTCGTCCCAATTCTTCCCATTCCCGTTGAAACTTTTCAAATCCCTCTCAACATTGTTGAAATCCTGTTGCAAGTTTGAAACTTCTCTCTAGAATTTTCAAAATCCACTTCAACATGTTTACAATTTCACATCAAAATTGCTAAAATTCCAGTTGAAATTTTTTCAAAGTCCCTGAAAAATTTTCCAATTTTCGTCCCAATTCTTCCCATTCCCATTGAAACTTTTCAAATCCCTCTCAAAATTGTTGAAATCATGTTGAAACTTTGAAACTTCTCTCTAGAATTTTCAAAATCCACTTCAACATGTTTACAATTTCACGTCAAAATTGCTAAAATTCCAGTTGAAATTTTTTCAAAGTTCCTTAAAAATTTTCCAATTTTCGTCCCAATTCTTACCATTCCCATTGAAATGTTGCAAATCCCTCTCAAAATTGTTGAAATTCTGTTGAAGCTTTTAAAATTCTCTCTAGAATTTTCAAAATCTATGTTCAACATGTTTACAATTTCACGTCAAAATTGCTAAAATCCAGTTGAAATTTTTTCAAAGTCCCTTAAAAATTTTCCAATTTTCGTCCCAATTCTTCCCATTCCCATTGAAACTTTTCAAATCCCTCTCAACATTGTTGAAATTCTGTTGAAGCTTTTAAAATTCTCTCTAAAATTTTCCAAATCCACCTCAACATGTTTACAATTTCACGTCAAAATTGCTAAAATTCCAGTTGAAATTTTTTCAAAGTCCCTTCAAAATTTTCCAATTTTCATCCCAATTCTTCCCATTCCCATTGAAACTTTTCAAATCCTTCTCAAAATTGTTGAAATTCTGTTGAATCTTTTAAAATTTTCTCTAGAATTTTCAAAATCCATGTCCACATGTTTACAATTTCACGTCAAAATTGCTAAAATTCCAGTTGAAATTTTTTCAAAGTCCCTTCAAAATTTTCCAATTTTCGTCCCAATTCTTCCCATTCCCATTGAAACTTTTCAAATCCCTCTCAAAATTGTTGAAATTCTGTTGAAGCTTTTAAAATTCTCTCTAGAATTTTCAAAATCCACTTCAACATGTTTACAATTTCACGTCAAAATTGCTAAAATTCCAGTTGAAATTTTTTCAAAGTCCCTTCAAAATTTTCCAATTTTCGTCCCAATTCTTCCCACTCCCATTGAAACTTTTCAAATCCCTCTCAAAATCGTTGAAATTCTGTTGAAGCTTTTAAAATTCTCTCTAAAATTTTCAAAATCCACGTCAACATCTTTACAATTTCACGTCAAAATTGCTAAAATTCCAGTTGAAATTTTTTCAAAGTCCCTTAAAAATTTTCCAATTTTTGTCCCAATTCTTCCCATTCCCATTGAAACTTTTCAAATCCCTCTCCAAATTGTTGACATTCTGTTGAAGCTTTTAAAATTCTCTCTAGAATTTTCAAAATCCACTTCAACATGTTTACAATTTGACATCAAAATTGCTAAAATTCTAGTTGAGTTTTTCAGACAAGCTTTCTGGGCATCAGAATGGATGGGCTTAACTCTGGACCTCTCAGATTATTCTTTCTTTCCAGTACTTCCTTGAGGAGGACCCAAGATGTGGATGCAGAGGAAGGTATGACTCAGACAGCTGTCATGCCTATCAGGGCTCTCTCTTCCCCATAAGGAAGTGTGGAGCAACAGGAGAAGGAAGCGTGGCCATGACAGCACTTGTTCCAGCAGCACCAGCCTGTTGTGCAAGAGCTGGGGAAGAACCTGCAGGCACGCAGTAATTCTGACTGATGACAGTGGGTGACCACAGGACAGCAATTACCTGACGTGCCAGTTGCTGGCATTGTCTTTCTTCAGTGGACACTGACACTGTGTGACTGTTTCACTTCGGAAGGCTCTTCTGCTCAGTCTCATGGTCCGCCTTTTAAGAAAGAAAGTGGGACAGTTTCATGAGATGTAACTTCCTCATCAGGAACATTATACCTTCAGCCAGTTCATCTGGAGAAAGAGCCATCTGAGAAGCATGTCCCACCAAGCCAACTCCATCACACGGGAAGGATAACACACACGGGACACCGAATCCCAGGGTCCTCCAAACATGTTCTAGGCACTTTCACAAGTGGTGCTGAAGAGCCTACTGTCCCCCAAAACAAGCGGAAAACCACAGCCAAGTTTTTGGAATTACAACTAGAAACAGAGAGAGAAACCACTCAAGGCTGAATTAAATGAAGGTACCACTCAAGGCCGCCTGAAAGATCAGTGTCCAGCCTCAAGACGAGTGTCCAGCTCCAACCCACCCCAACCCTGAGATGACACTGAGATCCTGCAGACACCCAGGAGAGCAATGGGGCTGGACCAGGCTATGAAGACTGAGCTGCTCTGATCCTACCCAGGAGATCAATCCTGCCTGAAGCCCAGTCACCTTGCCGTACCAGCGGGATGAAAATCAATCTCAAAGAGAAATGCTGCAGAAACAGCATCTGCCCCTGACTTCCAACGTTAGGAAAGGACAGCCAAGATTTCTTGGGACCTCATTCCTGACTGGAACTTGCCCAGCTACCAGCTGGCCTGTGCATGAGTTGAACATGAATGCAGCACACACTGGTTCTGAATACCAGTGTCTGCACAAAGCACCTCTGGCCAGTAATGGTACAGATGGGGCAGCAGCTGCCCCTGGGACTCAGCTTGAACCACAGCTGGTAGCAGACCCTGTGCTGGACCATCTCTGTGGCTGCCAGCCCACGCCAGACATGAAATCGAATGTCACTGCAGTGAGGAGCTGTTTGACCCCCCCCGCCGTCAAGTCCACAGCACATCCATACATGAATCTAAAAGCTCAGCTGCCCAAGTGTCGAGGGGTTAGATTGCGAGGTGACAATAAAACCCTGGCAGATGTATTGTTAACCTCCTCTCCCCCCCACTTCCCCCTTTTGCCCCTCCCTCTCCCCCCTTCCCACTCAGGACAGGCAATCGGGAGAGAAAGAAGGACAGAGAGAAGAGAGTTGGAAAAAATTAAAGATGTTTTACTAATGCTGCTAATAAGAATAGAGAAAATAATACAAAATATACAAAATCAATCTTGAAAGTCTCAGCAACTGCAGAGCCGGCAACCAAAGTCCTGGATTAGACTCTGCAGCCAAGCGAAGCTGGATTCAGTCTCTCACTGGCCTCAGTTCGCAGGGACGACTGGCAAGATCCTCTCCTAAGGTCGGCCATAAGCAGAAGGGAAAAAGCAAAGGCAAAAAGGGATGAGATCCTCGTCATCTCCCACTTTTATATGAAGTATTCACGTGAATGGGATGTTATACACAGTTGGTCAGTTTCTTGGTCACCAGTTTCTCGTTGCCCCTCTTGCGAGATGTCCATCCATGCTTATCAATAAGTTTGCATTCCATTGCTAGGTTTACCAAAACATGTGTCTGGTTCTCCAGGAAAATGCAGCTAATATGAAGGCTTTAGCTGACAGGCAAAATTCACTGAAAGAGAAACTTGTTTTTAACAAAACCAGGACACCAAGTTACACAGTTACAGAGTGAACTACACTGACCAGGTGTCGCTTTCTCCAGGTCTTTCAGCATTTCCTTTGGAACTTGAGATATCTTCCCAGGAGCATTCTGCAGACATTTGCTGGTGCTCGCAGTGGCCCCACACCAGGCCTGGAGCTGTCGCGAGAAAGGACTCCCTGGAGCTCCTCCAGCTCTAAACTCAACCCCAGTGTGCCTCTGGCTTGGCAGTGGCACTGGGAGCAGCGCAGGATGAAGCAGCTGGCAAAGAGCTTCGCAAAGCAGAGCCACCCATGGCACACTCCTCAAGGAGCGGATGGGCAAATATGGGGCCTCTCAGGGCCTTCTGAGCAGGAGGCCTCACACACACACAAAAGGAAACCCACACTGGAGTGGGAGCATGGAGCACCAGAGGAAAAAGTGATCATTCACAACTCTTGTAGAGAAGAGCCTGCTGGCCACTGCGAGGCAGAACTATCCCAACAAAATGTTAACAAATAACAAACCAAATGTTAACAAATGCAAAAGGTCAGTAACAAATGAAGACTGAACACTTACCTCTGGGATTCTCCCCATGCTCAGGAACAAGATTCCACCAAGTGGCTTCCTCACCATGAACTGCAGGAACCAAACAGGGAATCAAACACAGGCAAGGAGTTTCCAGGGCACGTTGTGATCTACTTCTCAGCCACCTGCAGTGACCGGAAGGGGGTGGGGTAATGACACAGGACACATACAAAGGTGTAGGTTCCCACAGATAAAAGGAACATGGGTGATCTTTTTGCCAAGACCTAGCAGCTCTTTTGGTAAAGGAATATTCATGACTTATCTGTGCAACACCCCTAAGGCACAAAAAGCTCTTGGAAGTCCTTAAGATGATGTTTGGTAAAACTGCACATGAATAACCGATTAAAAGATAAGTGTTTATTCCCTCAAGCCGAAAGACAGTGACAACTTACCTCTGAGATGCACCAAAGGCTCATAACCAGGATACAGCCGAGAAGCTCAATAAGCACTGACAATGCCATACCCTGGAATCAAACACAGAGAAGTTTCAACACTCACAGAGGAAGGAAGAAACTGGAGCAAAAAGCAATCGTCCCTGCTTCTCATGGACAAGACCCTGTGAAAGACTGCACCAGCGCTAGCCCTGCATGTTCCTGCAGGTTGGGGACCTGCAGTTCATCCGAGGGGAGCAGGGCTGCAGGATGAGAGCAGAAACGTTCCTGTTTTCCCAAGTGGACATTTCCTGAGCATGCCCCTCCGGATATCGCCCAGGCTGGAAGCCAGGATACAGCCGGGGAGTCTGATTCCGATGACAACACCTGCGAAGCAGAACTAGTGGGCCAGAGCATGGGAGAGGTGCAGCCTCCTCCTGCCCCATTGCCCTGCGGGGATGTTGAAGGGGCAGCTCCCTGCAGTGCAGCCTCAGGAAGTGGATGGGCGTCTGCAGCACACTAGGAATCCTTTCTGGCTGTATTGAGAGATGTGGTGTGAGGGTGCTGGTCCAGCTCAGGTGTCCTTTGAGACCAGAGCCACGCTTCCATGGTGGCTTTCCAGGGATAAGGGTTTGAGACTGTCCTGTCCCCAGGTGGAGAACCCATACCACTTGGGAAGCACCTCCCTGTGCCAGCAGGTAGGGGTGTCTGAGCTGGACAGGCCTGGGC
The DNA here is from genome assembly GCF_964273445.1 of Streptopelia decaocto. Taxonomy (NCBI): domain Eukaryota; kingdom Metazoa; phylum Chordata; class Aves; order Columbiformes; family Columbidae; genus Streptopelia; species Streptopelia decaocto. The sequence continues at coordinate 61,231 of NW_028115117.1, forward strand.
AGGGCTGTGGGACTCCCAGCAGGAGGAAAGACATTTCTTGCCCTTACCATGTCTCTGAGTCCTTTTCCTTCCACCATCACCGCTGGCTTGAGCAGAGCAGGGAACCTGGAGATGCTGAGGTCAGACACCAGCCCTGCAGAGGTAACACTGGTGCCCACCTCGTGTTCCTGGGGTGTTTGGTGTCCCATGCTGATGGGACTGGGGAGGCACAGGCCTGTCCACAGCCATGCACAGGCACTGAGGACCAGGAAATGCCTCAGCTGCTCCCCTGGCAAAAACACCCACAAACAAAATGGGGTGTGAGACACGGGCTTTTACTGCAGGGTGCCCAGCACTTGCAAACAGTGAACCCAGACTCACGGAAGTAAGGTGGGTCTCCTGGGGGCTTTCCAAAGCTGTGCTCTACTTGGAGTGGGACAGCAGTGCTGAGGGTTGAGGTCTCATCATGTCCATCCTCAGGTAGGTCCTTGGGAGCAGCAGGAGCAACCACAGATCTGGGGCGTGGTCATGATCCTGCTTTGTTGCAGAGAACAGACCCAGCCCACAAAACCAGATTGTTCAAGTCCCAAAATGCCAGGTAACGGGCTCTTTCTGCTCAGGTGTGCTGCCCCTCATGCACACTGAGAACCTGTGACTCATCTCCCCAAGGAGGAGGAGGCAAACCTCTGCCAGGTGCCCAAGTAAGGGAGGAATTTTACAGCTGTGGGAGGGCAGAGCTGCCAGCAAGGTGGCACGGGAGAGGCACTGGGCTCTTCTTCCCAGTCCCCACTTGGGGCACACTGAGTTTGTAGGTCAGTGTTCCTACTGCCCATAGGCCCCCACCAGCCTGTGTTCAGAAAATAATGCTCTCCCCTTCTTCTTTGCTTCACGTTTATACTTTATTTCTCTGAGACGCAGGACTGGAGCTTGCCCCAGTGGGAGTTTTGCAGGGGACTGAGGCTGTTTGCAGTACACATGCATGTCACCAATCACCATGGGGGTCTTGCACTGGGAATTCAGCTCTCCCATGGGGGCTGGCAGCAGGAAGGCCCCAGGGTGCTTGGCAGAGGCATGTGTGAGCCATTGTCCCCCCAGGCTCACCCCATGGGTGGAGGAGCTCCCAGCAGGGAACAGGGCAATGCTGAAGTGGGAGAGGATGTTTGTCACGGCCATCTCCTCACATCTTCTACTCTAGGGTCAGACTCTGTTATTTGCAGCAGTACTGAGTTGCAGCAGCTCCTCACAGGGAGCCAATGCTCCTGCCAGCCCACAGCAGAGGAGCCTTTCAGAAAAGAACCATAGGGGTGTGGAGACCCAGTTTGAACTCCAAGTCCTGCCCAAGCGTCCAACCCTTCTCCCCACCTGGCGCCTGTGTGAGAGGTTTCTCTGTCCATGGGTGTTGGAGTAGGTGAAAACCCCAGCCAAGGGAGAGGGATCCTGGCCCAGCTCCCAGCAGAGGTGGGACACAAAACATCCTCTGTCATGGAAATGTGACCACATGAGCATCCTCCCAGATGAGCCCTTCTCCAGGCCAGGGGGCTGGATCACAGCTTTGGGCTGCAGCTCATGTTTCCTGGGGATACTTTCTCCAACATCCTGGCCTTCCAATAGCGCTGGAGGAAAGGTGCCCCCATCCCACCTGCTGCCATCCCTCCTGTACCTGCATACAAGTACTGCCCTGACACAAACCCATGCTGACACCCTGGTGAGGCAGCAGAAGCTGGAGGTGAGCAGGAGGAGGGGGTCCCAGGGCTGCTGTGGGGCCTTACAGCCCCTGCTCAGGAAGAAAGCAGCTCTGTGGCTGTGACAAGAATGCTCGTGGTCTGTGATGGCCCAAGGCTGCAGGAGCAGCCCATGGAGACTGAGGCCCTGGCAGAGCCAGAGGAGAGGGTATCCCAGCCCTGTGTCCCAGAAAGTGGTTCTGCACCCCATGCTGGGGCACTGGGGAGCAGAGCTGCCTCCTGACCATTGTGGGAAGAGGTTTGTGGGCCATGATCACCTCTGGGGTCATCTGGAGTTTAAGGGAACTGTGACCACCTTACAGTTCACTCCCATGGGGTCACAGCCCAAGACTCACCCTCACACGGCACCTCTGTCACGGTCACTGCACTGTGGGACCAGCATGGCCCAGGCAGAATCTGGGGGAAAGAGTAGCTGGGAGATCTTGGAGTCAAGAAATGGGCACTGAGGTGCATCATGGGACCTATTAGAGAGACATTTTGACTAGAAACTGCCTATGGCAAGCAGGATGGAGACATCTGTATCAGCAGAATTATTCACCAGGGACTATGGGCCCTGGCAGCCCCACAGCCTGACCCCAACCCTGCCATCACTGAGACATGCCCGTTCCCCACCACTATGTCTTAGTTCTCTGCTCCTCCTAATCAAACTCAGGAAGATTTCATGACACTTGGGCAGACATGGACTGGCTCTGGGTCAAAGGCTCCTGAGATTTTTAATAAAAACAAATACAATGTACAGGGTAAAAGTGGAAAAAAGATCAAGGAAAATCTGGGCTGTTTCTGCTGACCATGGGCAAAGGTAGATGGTTCCCTGGTGATCATGGGTCTCCCAGCTGCACAGACCTCTCCTCCCTCCTGACTGCACCCAGCTGCACAACAGGGATGGGCTCTCCTGGCCGGGGGCTCAGGGATTGCTGTGCACCCAGCTCTGTTGCAGCTCTGTCCTCATGAGGATGTGACAGAGAGTCCTCTTCAACATCATCATAGCCCATGCTCTCCAGGGTCAGGGACGAGGTGTCTCCTTCAGCTCCAGGGACCTCGGCATTTCTCTGGGAGCACAGGCTGTCCCCTACAAGCAGCAAGGCAGGACATTGCAGTTTGTCCCATGTGGTCTGTGCAGCACCTTCCTCCCTGCTCTTCACCATATTCAGCTCCTTCTCTCACCCTTCAGTCCCTCCACTGAGAACTCCAGGGGCAGGTTCCCCCTTCCCAGGAGTTTTAGGTCTCAGCACAGCAACAACTATGATGGCAGGGATGGCACCCCAGAAACCAGCAGCGCTAAATTTCTCTCTTACCTCTGGGTGCATCCCTGGGTCCTGCTCCCTCCTCTGGTGCCGCGATTGAGAGACGGGGACGCAGTTTGATGCAAACAAATGTCCCATTTATTGATCAGAGGCGACACATTTATATAGTCTAAGGCTAACGTGTTACATACTGATTAGCTCATCTTTGTGCAAAGTTAGTTCAGCTGAGAAAGTTTCACAAGCTATGTTCCCATCGCTAACAGTTGCTAGCTTCATAATCATAAGATATACTTTGTTGCAAGGAGAAGGCACCGTTTATCACCGTAAGCCTTGTTCTTTGTTCTTGCTTCAGCACGCTGTAATTTTCCACTGCAGTACAACAGACTAGCTAACTTATTATATACATAAGATTATGTTATAGATCAATTCACATCATATGAATTTAGATAACCCACATCTCCCCCTTTTTTGTTTTAATTAACTGGTTCCTCCCAAAAAGGGTTTCAAGGAATTAGACATATATAGAGATTTATCAATACCTACTTGTTTACCCAATTTGTATTTCAAAGGTTCACCAAAATATGCCCTTTCACTTTGGCCAGTGACTTCCTTTACCTACTATGTAATTATTACTTATTGTCAATCCACCAAAAATTCCACTTGTTTCTGTTCATTCCAGGTTCCCATCAGTCTTTTCAAAACTTGCTACTGTCCGTTTCTCTCTCTGCCTACTTCCTCTGTACCTTCCCCAACATTCATTTTCCCAATATATATACTGACCTCTCTCTAAAGGTTTCCAAAGCCTTCCAACCTCTTCAGTTCCATACTTTCTTATCCTTTCAACAATCTTCCTTTTCCCTGTTACTGAATACTCTCCATCTAACAACATTTCCAAATTTAAACAACTATTCTTTTGCCCATTTCCGCAACCTCTGGAACAGAGTTCATTCAATTATTGATCGGTAGTGTCTTCTATGTCAGTCGCAGGATCAGGACCAGAAATGTCTTCAGGAGACTGCTGTAGTGTCTCTCAGAAAGGTCTCACGTTTTTTGCCGGAATCCAGCGAGGGCCTCTTTCTGTGGAAGTACAAGCATAGCCTCTTCCCCATGTGACAAGGGGATAGGGTCCCATTACCATACCTGTTTCCGGGTCCCGGATCAAAACCGGCGGTTTCACCCTGGGTTCAAAAAGGTTATTTGTGCTGAAATGGCGAACTACTGGAGGATTGCTATCTAATAGGGAACAATTCAAAAAGTTAAAAACATACAAGGCTTTCTGTATTCGCTCCTCTGGCGTAGCAGTCCCTATTCCCCCTTTTTCTTTTAAAAAGGAACAAAACCAAAACAAAAGCACAGTTTAGAATTAGATACGTGCGTTGGACCTTGACTACGTACTCAGAATCACAAATCAAATTTAGAGGTTCTTCTTTAAAAAGCTCTAAGTAATTTAAAGCTGTGCCAAGTTCTGCTAATTGGGTTGAGCCTTCAATAATTTTTTTCAGAATGATGCCAATTGTTATCTTCACACTTCCCAGAATCATCAACAAAAACTTTGCAAGTACGTAAGATCAGACCAAATACAAGTATGGCCTATGACCTGATGTTAAAGACTTGCAGGTTCTGCAGCAATTTACATTTAGGCATGCCAAAAGCTGTGCTGTGAAGAAAACCAGCTAGTGCAATTTATAAAGACATAGATTACAATAAAAAATCAGAATTACATTTCACAAATGGTACATATATGACAAAAGGATCATGGCCTATTAAGACTTAAATTCATTCCCTGCATTTTCTTGATCAGAGTGACAATTGGTATATAACAGTCGGTATATCAGTTTGCTAGCAATCTCATCATACTGTCCCACAATAGCCACAGGTTGTTTCTAGGTGGTAGCTATAGACAAATCTGCAAGTCCAATCGAATGCAGCCAGCCTGTAAAGTTGTCATAAATTCATTCCTCAAAGTTCCTGACTCCATTTTGGCTGTCATAGTTATTGGATATTGTTTTCCCTTACCAGATCGAAGTCCTGTTTCAGATTTCTCAGCGTAGTATTTACTTTATCGAAACATTGGCTGTTAATGCTAGTGGAAATACAGCATTCGAAATTTCCTTGGAGATTTCTCACTTGCAGCAAGCAGATCTGCACCATCCCAGCAGCTTATTGTAGGCCATGCAACTAAACAGAATTCTCAGAAAACGTTATTTGAGCTTACAATTTACTTAACAAATCTTAACCTAAGAGAGCTATAGGACTTTCTGGCAACTACAAGTATTTATGTATTAAAACTTTGTTCCAAATTTGACATTCCATTTGTCTCAAAAAACAGCCTTTCTTTTGTTTTCTCCCATGACCTCAAACTGTACCCTCGGACTGCTCCATTCAGTATTACATCGCTACATCGCTGCAGTGGGGGGAGAGAACCCCCCCTTTTCACTGCTTCAAAAGCAGGCAGCCAGGTTTTTCCATTTTTGTTTTTCTTTCTCTTCGTGCTGCAGTTTAGAGATAACCAAGGTCACGCAGCTGGCATAATGGCTGGTACGAAGTGGGAGGCTCTGGGAAACTTCTCAGTTACACATTCCTTAGCTCCATGTACCTTTTACAATTAGACATGTCAAAAACAGTATAAACCAGTATAATAAACCTCAATCCATTACTCTATTTTCCTAAATCTAAATCAGTTAATATTCTAGCAACTTTTAAATACAACTCCATAACTTCATACAATACCAAGCTCACATCCATTATAGCATTTAAAGTATCATTTCAAGTTTGTCTCTTTTAAAAGCTACTCTAACGTGTAAGGATGCAATTCTAAGGTGAAGCAAGGCGGAATTCTAGCAATGGAACCGGTTCCCATTAAAATATGCAAATTAAAATACTGAGCTCAGACGTGAAAACCAAATACCCAGTTCAAATATGCAGATGGATCACAGTCACACTAATTAAAGACAATATCTCAATTTTTGCATTGCACCTTTGAGCCGCTCACTGCTCAGGCAGGTGGAGGTACCTCTGGGTCTCCCTGACAAAACAAGTCAGCGGCGCCGGAGCCCATTAGTACTCGCCCCCCCGCCATCACAACGAGCTGAACCGGGCAAGGCCTTCCTTTTTGCTTTGTTTTGTTTTCAGTGTCTCGTCTGGTGCGCTATAACTGTTAGTCCAAAACCTGGATTCTTTACTTGATGTGCATATGAAAAAGCCAAATTTAGTGTACCGAGATGAGAGACAGCCTGTCACAGAGTTGCACAAGTCTGGATATTGGAATAAAGCTAGCATGCTAGAGAGAAAAACAACAGCTACTACCCGCAAAATTTTTACGATCACATTCATGCAGCAAGGAACCAAATCACTCATGATCTTCCGAACCATCACAAAATGCACATTTTGAGTCAACGGATTCTCACGATTTAACAGAGTACTAACTTATCATACCATATAGCACAAACCTATCGAAATTGCAACATACTTAAACAGATACCCTCAAAGAAAACAGGTTAATGAGGAAAGAACCTTGCAGACTTTAACAAGTTTCGTGACCTGTGTGTTATCAGTTAAGTCTCTCAGCTGTCTGAGATGATTTAATGATCTCTTGCAGGGATTCATTTTGTCCCGCTCTGCTGGCCTCAAAAACAACATTAGTTGCAACAAGATTCTATTCTCCGGACACTTTCCTTAATCATTTAACTCATACAGCAGCAAACACTGATTTCAATATTTAACAAGATCTTCCTTCCTTATAATTCCGAGTGCTTTCCCAAGTTTTAAAACACCTCGCAATACTGATTTTTTAGGAACACAGCTGAAAACAATTATTCCTGACCCCATCTTGCAAGTAAAAACCTTGAGAAGAGGGAGGGAGGGAAGGAGAGGCGGGGGGGAACGCACATTCCTGACAAGCTGCCTGATTTTCAGAGAGGCAATACACAAGAGCACATAATATGTACTGTAAAACTCGCAAATAACATGTTGATAGCAAACATTAGCATTCTCTACTGCTAATTGAAACACCAATGCTTCCTCAGCTTCCAAGTTTTCAACCTGCTTACTGATGGCCTCTTGAAGATGGTCAATAAATTGCATGTAATTCTCATTGGGACCCTGATTAACAGTTGCAAATTATTTGGCTGCTTGTTGGTTTCAGGCACCTCTCTCATAGCTTGATATGCAAAATCTGTTGACTGCCTCAGGATTTCAGAAACTAATCATGCCTGTAGTTGCAGTGTGTCAATTAGTGTCTCTTCCAGGAGCTGTGGGATACCTGCCCCTTTCAAAGAATCCGCATCGTTCTGTCCTAAATGATCTATAGCTGTTACCTTTCACAGAGTTCCTTTGCCCAGTTCTCATCCGGTGACTCCCTCTGCTCTTTCGTAGGGGTTAGAGGGTTAAAAAACAGTAAAAGCAAATTGGTAAAATTGGTAAAAGGACTGATAGTACACTTGTTTACGACTTTAGCATTCTCAGCTTTCACAGGGTCTTTGAGTAAGTTGTCCGATTCCAATCCTCTGGACGATGGTACAGGAGGCCACCCGCTCGGCATTTTTCCTCCCCCCGCCCCGGACTGCTGAGCCATCGGGGGCGCCGACAGTACAACAGGGGATGGAGTAGGGAGGGTATCGCAGAAACAAGCCGGGTAAACTTCACAGCAACTTTCAGGATACTTATCAGGCTGCAACGCTGCAAAAATTCCGGCAGCAGCAGATCGTTCAGCCTTAAGGTCTTTTAAGGCAGTCCCATGATTTCCATTGCTGACTCTATCCCATTTTTTCTGCTCTATAGTGTCCCAAAGTTCACGCGTAAAAATTGAGGAGGCAGTCACCGTAGGGACCGTAACTTGCACCCATTTAAGGATTAACTTAAGATCTTGTCCCGAAAGAGCTCCTCTTCCCTGCTTATCAAGCAGAGTTTTCATGTGCTCATAAACGTCTCTCTCAGGGGAACTCTCCCGATTCCCCATTTTTTAGTTTCCTGCAGCTCACCTCACATTCCAGACGGGGGTGATTGATTCGCCGGCCGGCTTATCCTGCTTCTTTCAGCAGCACTTCCAAGTTCTGCGGGACTCACGACACGCCACCAGGTAGGTGGTTTTCTGCCTCTGGCGGTTTCTTCACTGAAGATCACGTCGGGGTCACCATTTGCCGCGATTGAGAGACGGGGACGCAGTTTGATGCAAACAAATGTCCCATTTATTGATCAGAGGCGACACATTTATATAGTCTAAGGCTAACGTGTTACATACTGATTAGCTCATCTTTGTGCAAAGTTAGTTCAGCTGAGAAAGTTTCACAAGCTATGTTCCCATCGCTAACAGTTGCTAGCTTCATAATCATAAGATATACTTTGTTGCAAGGAGAAGGCACCGTTTATCACCGTAAGCCTTGTTCTTTGTTCTTGCTTCAGCACGCTGTAATTTTCCACTGCAGTACAACAGACTAGCTAACTTATTATATACATAAGATTATGTTATAGATCAATTCACATCATATGAATTTAGATAACCCACACTCTGGCATTTCCCAAGCTCCCTGCCTAGGGGCAACGTCCTCCCCAGGGTCAGAAACCTCCCTGGCATCATCATAGCCATCTGCTGGGTCATCCCCTGGCAGAACAATAACATTTGAAAGGAGAGGGGAGCTGGTGACAGTGAGAAGATACATCCTGCAGAACAGAGAACAAGAGAATGCACAGGGACACAGGACTGAGACACCGGTGTTGGCAGCACCACAAGAGACACTCAAGTGCTCCCCATCTCTGACAATGACACTTAGTGACACCTCTATCCATCTCCTGTCTCCAGGGAGATCAGCCCCTTCCTCCTCCATTACCTGGTGCTGATCCCAGACCATGCTCCTCCTCATAGTGCCCAGAGTAGAGCTGCAGCTGGGTCAGGGACTGCTGTGAAAGGGACTGTTCTGAAGAGGAGCCTGGAGAGATATGCAGCGGGTGTTACGGAGCGAGCCCACTGATCTGGCTTGTGGTCAGCATTGCTGGGGAAGGGGGACCCACAGAGCTGGGGCTGCATGGGGAGGAGCTCTTGGAATTCACCCTGCTTCCCTGGGACAAGCCCTGTCTCAGAGGTGCTCCCAGAGCTACCCCAGCACCACTCTTCCCTCACTCCTCAAGTTTCACGTGGGGTTCGGGGGCAGGAAGAGAGGGGCTGTCCAGCTGTGATGGGCAAAGCTGGTTGGGAAGAAGCTCCTTTCCCAAGCCCAGGACTTGGGTGCTCTACCCACAGACCACACAGCCCCAGCACCACAGGGACCACGGGCTGGAGGCATCAGGGGACCAGCCCTGGGTTGGGGCCAGGGCAAAGGGTCCTGCAGATGTGCCTCCAGGAAGGACCCACACCCACCTGAGCGACCAAACCTCTTCTGCTTCTCCCACACTGGGCTGTAACCGATCTCCTCATACACAGCCTCGGGGAAGAGCTCCTTAGCTTTCCTGGAGCCTGGGGACAGAGGCAGGGCTGGCACAGGGACAGACAGAGGGGCAATGGGACCCCACTGTGCTCCCCTAAACCCATTCCTTGGCCCATCCCAGGACTGCTCCAACAGTACAGCTGCACTGTGCTGTCCCAGAATGGCTGCCATATCCCCAGTGGGGGCCACATTGCTGTGGAGATTACCTGGGGCAGCATCACCCTTGCATCATCCCTTCAGAGACAACACTCATGCCCCTCTGGCCCCTGGGTCATGTCCCCCATGTCTGACCCCAGAGCAGCTCCCATGTTTTCTCTCCACCTGGAACTGGCCCCTGTCTGTCCCATGAGCCCACAGCATGGCCTCTGCCCTGCCAGGGGTTGGGTAGGGCTGGGCAGAGGGTCAGTCAGGGGGTCAGACATGGAGAGGGACCCTGCTGCCCTGTGCTCCTCCCGTCTTCTCCCTTGTCCCAGAGCTCCCTCCATTACTACCCAGAGCACTGCCAGCCTTGGCCATCTCCCCAAAGCTAACATTTCCCCCAGTCTAACATCTCTCCCAGGCTAACATCTACCCCTGTCCTGCTCTGCCATTTCTCTCCTTGCCCCATCTCTTGCTCCCATCACCTCTGGGCTCTCTCCACCCCTTGCTGCTGGTGCCCTGTAGCCAGACAGTCAATGGGGAGGTGTGTTGGACAGGTGGCAGCACACAGTCTCATCCCCTCAACTCTGCCTGTGCCCCTACTGACACCCACAGGCTTTCCAGGAGGCATCACTCCGGGGACCTCCGTGGAAGGACCCACCTCTGTGCCCAGCCCTGGCACTGAGCACTTGCCCAGCCAGAAGGGCCAGGAGCAGGCAGAGAAGGGCCCCCAGGATGATGCAGATGATGACAGGCACTGAGACTCTCCCGCTGGCAGTGGGACGGCCCCGAGGGGGATCTGCATGGGCAAGAACATGGAAGGGGCAACATCAGTCCTGACCCCCATCACACAAGACAGCAGGGGGTAGAGAGCCCCAGAGGGGCGTGATGGAGAAGCTTTAACCCTGCTGAGGGAATTACAACCCTCCCCAGCCTCCTCACAATCACCCCAGTGCCTCCTTCTGGGAGTTTCACACTCCAGCAAGGAGCCCCTTCCATCTACCTGCGGGTCAGGGCCTGGCCCCAGGGATACCCAGCTCTGGGGGGAGGACAAGTTACCTGCTCGAGGTGGGGATGCTGCTGTCCTGGGTGTAGCTGCAGAGGAGGAAAAGGAGAGCTCGGCTGAGAGGGTGGGAGTGCACGTACCAGGGACCCTCCTCTCCAACACACCATATCAGGGACACACGTAGGTGTCCCTGATACATCCCACCCAAATTTCCCCTCCTGTAGTGCTATAAAGGGAGGCCAGGACAGGGCCCAGGGCCTCTGCTCTGGGTGGCAGGCAGGATGGCACAGGCAGCCCAGGAGATGGTCCTGGAGCTGCAGGGCCCCACGGGCAGTGGCCCAAGGACACCCAGTTCCACCAAGGCTGCACCCAGCTCGGCACCAGGCTGCCACAGGAACCACAGGAACATTCTTGGTCTCGGCAGGTTAAGGGCTGTGCCAGGACCAAGAGGGTGAAAGGCCTTCCCCAGCTCCCTTCCAATACCCAAGCAAGGGGTCCCAGCCCCCGCTCACCCGAGCAGCGCACAGCAGCATCTTCCTTATGCCGGCAAGCACGTCCGTCCCCAGGCCGGGCCCAGCAGTCCTGCAGAGACGACTCTGTCCCCCGGCACTCCACCCGCTCCAGCCAGATGGGGCCTTGGCCCACCCCAAAAGCAGCCTCGTGCAGGGCAGACACCGCGGGGCCACAGCCCAGCTGCCTGCACGCCACCTGGGCATCCTGCATGTCCCAGGAGTCATCGCACACTGTCCCCCAGGAGCCGCGATGCCAGAGCTCCACTCTGCCCGAGCACCCGTCCTCGCCTCCCACGGCACGGATCTTCTCCCTGTCTGGAGAAGGCAAAAAGCTCCCATGGCACTCAGCAGAGCCCTGCCAGGCAAGAGGGGCACATGGAGGAGCAGCTCCCTACCTGTGCAGCTGCTGGAGTTGGGGCACAGGGTCAAAGGCTCTGGAGGCATTTCTGGGCGTCCTCCTGAAGAAGGAAACACTGTGGTGAACGGGTTGCCTCAGGCGATTGTGCAGAAGAGAGTAGAGCTGAGTTCTGCTTGTGCCTCTGTGTGCTATCTTGGTCACAGAGCAGCAGGAGGGTGCCCATGGAGGGGAGGTTCTCTGAAGCCTATCTGGTCTCTTCTGAGACCTCTCCAGGAGATGTCTCTGCCTCCCCTGGGAACTGCTGGGTGGCAACTGCTGCTGGACATGTGGGGCTCTGAGAGCTGTGGTCACATTTGTGCAACAGGCAGCAGAGGAGTCTGACATGGAAAGGAAAAGCCCCTCCAAGCTCTTTCTCTCAATTTGGCTGTGCCCAGAGGGGAGCAGAACCTGGGGTGACACCAGTGCCCAAGTGGCTCAGAGTTACCATTGCAGGTGATGTGGGTCTCTTCTTGCAGGTTATCACATGACCGTGGGTCCCAGGGAGCAGAGGGACACTGCCAGAAGGAGCTGGTTCTCTCCCCACACTGCACGAAATCCAGGCAGGGCCAGACACCCTGCCATAGGGCAGGCCTGTTTCCAGGGATCCTGCATCCCCGCAGCCCAGCTCCTTGCACGCCAGTGACACCGTGTCACGAGTCACCGAGTTAGAGCAAACACTGCCCCATGTCCCATTGTAGAAAACCTGGAGGCGCCCGGAGCAGCCGTCACTGTTCTCCAGCCTCAGGGCCACGAACTCTGGAAGGAAAGAGGCAGCAAGAGGAACAGGCTGGTGTGGGGCTGTGGGAGCCAGGACACCCCTGCGCTCCCCAGGCCCCCAGCCAGGCAGGGCAGGGCCAGCAAGTCCCCCTTCCACCCAGGGCAGAGAGAAGTCCCTGATGGACACAGCCCCTGCTCTCCCCGCTCACCCTGGGGGACACTGAGCTCCCCAGGGACCCCGCTGAACTGAGGGCACCCGTGCAGGGGTGTCCATAGGCCGGGCTCAGCCAGTGGCTCAGCCAGGGACAGCCTTGGCCATGCTCGGCTTTTCCTGCATCCCGGCCTCCCTGGGAACCATCCCAGCACAGCTCCCAGCACAGACCTGAGCAGATGACACCCGCGTCCTCTTTGTGCCCGCAGTCGTGCTGCCCCCAGGGCCTGGCAGCGCAGTCCCAGAGAGCAGCTTCGGCCCCGGAGCGGTTCACACCGTCCAGCCAGATATGCCCTGAGCCTTCCCCGAACCGAGCGAAGCCGGCCGCCTCCACCGCCCCTCCGCAGCCCAGTTGGTGGCACACAACAGTGGCATCAGACAGGTCCCAGCCATCGTCACAGACAGTCCCCCAGCTGCCCTGGTAGTAGATCTCCACTCTTCCTGCACAGCACCTGGGCTGGTTCACCAGCCGGACACGCCGGCTCCCTACAGTGGCAAGAACCCCAGTTGTTGTAAGGGGGTGGCTGCTCCCCCACCTCATCATCTGGGGACCCGTGCAGCGCTGCTCACCCCAGCAAATGACTCCCACGTCCTCCACAACCGCTCCCAGCAGGGCACTCCCGGGCAGGGAGGTGTTTCAGAGGGTCAGGCTGGCCTCGTGCCCTGCGCACCGGACCCCTCGCAGCCCCACGGGGCCCGTCCCTCACTCAGGCTTTGGGGGGTTGTAGGCTTTTTCTGCTTCTCCACACAGCAGCTGCCGGCACACCACACTGGCCTCCTGCTCGTCCCACTGGTTGTCCAGGACTCTGGCCCATGTCCCGCGCTGGAAGATCTCCACTCGCCCTTCGCACCGGCTCCCACCGCCCACCAGCCGCAGGGACGCAGAGTTGGCTGGGCCTGGGGAGAGCAGAGGAGCCACAGCCATCAGTGGCATCGGGCAGCACAGCAGCCTTCAAGGAGGAGGGCAAGGGGGGGTTGTCCGACCAAACAGGACAAGATTGAGCCCTTTGCTGACAAGAAGTGAGGGCAAAGCCCAGACCCTTTCTGCAGCTCACACCCAGGTCTGCTGCTGCTTGGGGGTACCTGGGCAGCTTCTGCCCGGGTGGTGGGATGAGGCTCTGCAGGGCTCTCTGTGGGGATGGGATGCAGTTGTCTGCAGCTGCAGGGATGGAGAAGAGAGCTGCAGCCCTGTTCTGGGCTCATCCCACAGAGCCCAGGCCTGGCAGTGGTGCCGCAGCCCAAGCCACTGCCCTGGGGCAGACGCCTGCCTCTGTTCACACCTCAGCTCTCCCAGAGCAGCGTGGTCAGTCTGAGCAGGGAAGGCCCTCCACGCCACTCCTGGGGAAGCCAGGGCTCCTCCAGGGAGAAATTCAGCCTGGTGCTGCCATGGGACTGCTGCTTTGGGTGGCCATGTCTCACAAAAAGGGCAAGTTGAGCCAATGCACCATTTTCCCAGCACTCACCTGAGCAAATGACAGCAGCATCATTGCCGTGAGAGCATGGTGAGGCCCCCAAGGTTACCACTGGGCACTGTCCCAGGTGGGCTTCAGTCCCATCACAGTGGAAGGATTCTCTCCAGATGAGGCCAGTCTCTCTCCCAAAATGCTCTCCTCCAGGAATGGACTCAGCAAACCCACAGTTGAGCTGACGACACAGAACGTGCGTATCCAAGAGATCCCAGCGGGAGGCACAGAGGGTCCCCCAGGTCCCCAGAACCTGGACCTCCACCGTGCCTGCACACGCTGTGCTGCCGTTCACCAGCCTGAACCCTGTGTACTCTGGGGACAGAGGAGGAGAGAGGGTGGGTTGGTGCTTTTGTACTCTTGGGACCTGGCAGAGAGCCCATAAGGACACCATTGTCTTTCTTCTGGTTCTTCACACTTTTCATGCTGCAGACGGTCCCACGATCCCTCCTGCCCTAACTCCTGGCCACATGGTCCTTGCTCTGTTCCCCAGCCACAATGTTCAACACCCCACCCTGAGTCCTTACGTGTGCAGGTGACAGCAGCGCTGTTCATCTGGGTGCAGGCCAGGTCCCTGGGGGACCCCGTGGGGCAGGAGGACAGGAGGGACTCATTCCCCACACACTGCAGCTCTCCATCCCACATGGGACCAGCCCCTTCTCCAAAGTGACCTCCTCCAGCCGTAGGCAGGGCCACGCCACACTGCAGCTCCCTGCAGACCACGTCAGCGGCTTTGGGGCCAAAGTGTGAATCACAAACAGTTTTCCACTGGTCCTCGTCATGGATCTCCACACGTCCTGAACAGTGGTTCTTCCCGTCCACCAGACGGACAAATCCTGGGGAAAAAAAAAAAAAAGAATAAAAGCAACAAAAGAACTGGGAGTTCCCAGAGCTGTCAGGCAGTTATGTGCCCACATCCCGCATCACCTCCAAGCATGCTGTGGCCAAACTGCCCATTGCACATCCCAGAGGAAGCTGTTGGGGAGTGCTGGTGACACAAACACTTCCAAGACGCCTGCACCCCTTCCCTACACCATCTGAGCTCTCAAGGTATGTGTCTGCCGCACACTCAGCCACAGGTACTGCTCAGGCAAAGTGCTCCCACACAAGGTTCTCTGCGCTGCCTGGCACTGCCCACCCAGCACTGCAGCAGTGTGAGCACTTGGGGTCCAGGAGAACTGGCCCAGGTGATGACAACTGATGCAGCCTGCTCAGCCCCTGCACACCCTGGGGCCAGGCAGGACCATCATCACCTCGGTGCAACCAGTAGCACACTATGATCCCATGGTGTTCCTGGGGTGTTGGGAGGTTCCTTTAAGGTGGGGGAAGTCCCAGAGCACAGAAATGGAGCAGCTGTTATCACAGCTGGTGCCTGCCCAGACCCCTCCCATGCCTGCTCGAGTAGGGTGTTCTCAGCCAGGGACATCGTGCTCTGTCTGCCCAGAGGTGCACAGGTCCCAGACCAATGGCCAGGCAGGGGGGCAGGACACCTGCATGTGTCCTCACACTGCCTCAGAGGGTGACAGCAGGCAGAGATGAGAGTCAGTAAGTGCTGGCAAAGACCCTGTTTAATGGGTCAGTGTGAGGAGCTGTGGGCAGGCAGGAGGGGCTGGTCAGCACTGTCTGCATGGCGTCCTGTCCTTGCAGCGCTCACACAGCTTTCCCCAGGGACATCCCAGTACCAGCCTGTGCATGTGGTGATGCAGGAGAAGCAGACAGAATCAAGCAGCTGCCAAGCACCTTAAGCCTCACGGTGCAGGACCACACAGCCAAACCCTGGGGATGGGCAGTGAGAGGCTGTTTGCTGCCGTCTCCACTTCCAAGGGCCCAGCACTCGTGCTCTCTGAAAAGTCCCTCCAGGGCCGTCAAGATACATATGTCTCTGAGGGGGAACAACCCAGCGTGACCAGACAGCTCATTCTCTTCCTCCAAGGTGTGGGGTACTGGGCAAGTCCCCTCATGGTATTTCCAGCATGGGGATCCTCAGCCTTGTTAGCTCGGAACTGGAAGAATGGGTGGGGACTAGTGGAGATCAGTGGACACCCCAGGGCAAGGATGGAGGATTCAGGTGCAGCCCAAGACACTGAGGCAGAGCTAAGACACTGAGGCAGGGTTAATTCACCCTGGGGTAGGCACCCTCTGGGCTTTCCCCAGGGACTGGGGAAGACACTGAGGCAGGGTTAATTCACCCTGGGGTAGGCACCCTCTGGGCTTTCCCCAGGGACTGGGGACATGAGCAATGACAATACAACTAAGCAGTTCAACTAGCATCAGTGGAACCTGCTCTGGCTTATGCTTATTGCTCTCTAATGGCACAGCCAGGTCCCTTCCCCCATCCCAGCCCCAAAGCAGGGAACAGGCTGACCCCTTACCTGAACACATCACTGCAGTGTCGTAAATGTGATCACAGCTATAGTTACCCAGTCCTCCAAGTGTGCAGTCAGACAAGGCAGATTCGGTGCCATTACAGTCAACACCATCAGTCCAAATGGGGCCAGATCCTGGCCCAAAATAACCATCCTGGTCAACTCCAACAGCAGATCCACAGCCCAGTTGCTTACAAACCACTGCAGCATCTTCCATGCCCCAGTTGTCATCGCACACAGTTCCCCACTGTCCCTGGCGTTTCAACTCCACTCTCCCAGCACAGTGCCCGCCACCATCCGCCAGCCTCAATTCCACAGCACCTTCAAAAACTGACACAGCAGCAGTCAGAACAGCATCAAGCCCTAGCACTGTGGGTGTCAGGGTGGGAGCCCACCCACCCCCAGTCTGTCTCCAGGGTGGTACAGAGGTCCCTTCTGTCCACATGAGCTGTGCAATGGCTGGGGGTGACCAGCTGCAGCACCGCTGGGTCATTTGTGGCCCCACAGCCTTCAGCACTTCCTTCTACCCTAACAGCCCCTTCGACTGGCCCCTGGCCCAGGCCCACCTAGAGCACCCACTCCTCCCCAGCCAGAACCCTGAGAAGAGGCCTGTATGGGTTTCCCAAGCACACACTGATGCTTGTCGCCAGGACCCCCAGCTCCCCTGGGACACAGTTTGCCCTGGGCACCTCACAGCTCATCATCTCAGGCCTTTGTGTATCTCCCATATAGCAACATGATGATCCCAGAGAGCCCTCCCAGCCCACGATCCCACTTGGTCCTGGGCCATCAGCCCAGCCACGTCCTTGTAAATCATCCCCCAGGAAAGTCACCCCTCTGCCAGCCTGTGGGAAGTGATGCTCCAGTTCCCTTATCTCCACAAGCACAAACCGTCCCCTGCTCAGGTTGGGGCTCACCCCAGTGTTCAACACCCCACCCTGAGTCCTTACGTGTGCAGGTGACAGCAGCGCTGTTCATCTGGGTGCAGGCCTGGTCCCTGGGGGACCCCTTGGGGCAGGAGGACAGGAGGGACTCATTCCCCACACACTGCAGCTCTCCATCCCACATGGGACCAGCCCCTTCTCCAAAGTGACCTCCTCCAGCCGTAGGCAGGGCCACGCTGCATCGCAGCTCCCTGCAGACCACGTCAGCGGCTTTGGGGCCAAAGTGTGAATCACAAACAGTTTTCCACTGGTCCTTGTCACGGATCTGCACACGTCCTGAGCAGCGGCTCTTCCCGCCCACCAGACGGACAAATCCTGGGGAAAAAAAAAAAAAAGAATAAAAGCAACAAAAGAACTGGGAGTTCCCAGAGCTGTCAGGCAGTTATGTGCCCACATCCCGCATCACCTCCAAGCATGCTGTGGCCAAACTGCCCATTGCACATCCCAGAGGAAGCTGTTGGGGAGTGCTGGTGACACAAACACTTCCAAGACGCCTGCACCCCTTCCCTACACCATCTGAGCTCTCAAGGTATGTGTCTGCCGCACACTCAGCCACAGGTACTGCTCAGGCAAAGTGCTCCCACACAAGGTTCTCTGCGCTGCCTGGCACTGCCCACCCAGCACTGCAGCAGTGTGAGCACTTGGGGTCCAGGAGAACTGGCCCAGGTGATGACAACTGATGCAGCCTGCTCAGCCCCTGCACACCCTGGGGCCAGGCAGGACCATCATCACCTCGGTGCAACCAGTAGCACACTATGATCCCATGGTGTTCCTGGGGTGTTGGGAGGTTCCTTTTAGGTGGGGGAAGTCCCAGAGCACAGAAATGGAGCAGCTGTTATCACAGCTGGTGCCTGCCCAGACCCCTCCCATGCCTGCTCGAGTAGGGTGTTCTCAGCCAGGGACATCGTGCTCTGTCTGCCCAGAGGTGCACAGGTCCCAGAACAATGGCCAGGCAGGGGGGCAGGACACCTGCATGTGTCCTCACACTGCCTCAGAGGGTGACAGCAGGCAGAGATGAGTGTCAGTAAGTGCTGGCAAAGACCCTGTTTAATGGGTCAGTGTGAGGAGCTGTGGGCAGGCAGGAGGGGCTGGTCAGCACTGTCTGCGTGGCGTCCTGTCCTTGCAGTGCTCACACAGCTTTCCGCAGGGACCGGTTACACCAGCAGTTATAGTCCCAGCTCACAGTGTGGTTGGTCACACTGGGCCCTGCTCCAGCATATTGATTGCTCCCTGAGAGCACAGCCCAGTCTTTTCCCCCATCACAGTCCCAAAGTGGGGAACATGCTGACCCCTTACCTGAACATGTCACTCCAGCATCCTCAGTATGACCACAATCATGATCACCCCATCCTTTGTGTTTGCAGTCAGACAAGGTAGATTCGGTGCCACTACAGCGAACATCATCCATCCAAATGGGGCCAGATCCTGGCCCAAATTTGCCAAGCCAGTGGACTCCAACAGCAGACCCACAGCCCAGCTGCTTACAAACCACTGCAGCATCGTTCATGCCCCAGTAGTCGTCACACACGGCCCCCCACTGTCCCTGGTGTTTCACCTCCACTCTCCCAGCACAGCGCCTGCCACCGTCCGCCAGCCTCACCTCCAGGGCACCTTCAAACACCAACATGGGGTGAGTCAGGAGAGTGTCGAGTCCCAGTGCTGGAGGTCTGGGGGAACCTCCTGCCTGGGCCAAGTCTGTCACCAGTGCAGTGTGAGGGTCCCTTTTGTCCCCACAGCTCTGCAAGGCTGGGGTGCCAGATCCAGCACTGCTGGGTCATTCTCCACCCCACCACACGAAGCACCTCTTCCCACCCCAATAGCCACCTGCCCCGCACCCAAGCCCACCCGCACACTGCCCAGCTCTGCACTGGGCACCCACTCCTCTGCAGCCTAGCACACCCGCAACAGCCCCATGTACCCAGGCCAGCAGCTTCCCATGCAAACTGCATGCCCTGTCACCATCCAAACCCATCCCCAGGGCTTCCTCTGTTCCCACTGAGACCATCCAGAGGATCCTCCCACCCACATCCCCTCCTCTGCCCTGGCATCAGTGCAGCCACTACACTGAGCCAGGCCCCTCACAAAGAACATCTACTGAATATGTCCCTGTCCTCTTCTCTCTGTGGGGCACAAACTACCCTCGTGGGGTCAAGTCTCCCCTGGCACAAGGAGTGGTGAGCAGCACACAAACCTTCTGGGGCACCCCAGAGGTTGGCAGTGCCCAGGGTAACTCTGAGTGCTGCCATCGCCAGTGAGGCCTGCTCCAGAGGCAGAGTGTTGGGGAATAGGGGCTCCAAAAAGGGTACCCCAGGACAGGGGGTCTTTGAATCCAGCTGTGCACTGACTGCCCTAAACACTGGAGCCCTTGAAAAGGAGATACTCTCTCCCACCCAGATGGGCACAGAGAAGGGCACAGATTCCACGGATTTGAGTACCTTCTGTCCCTTGTCTCAGTAATGCCTGCAAAGAAACCCCATTCCCAGACAGATCCTCATGACCACACTGGTACCCACTGGCCCTGGGTGGTGGGACAAAGGAGTCAGCACTTACCCCTGCACAGCTGTACCCAGAAGAGCAGCCACAGTGTCTGAGGGGACAGGAGTCTCTCTGTGCCCATCCTGAGCCTCCTGCCCTGATGGCACAGCCCTCTGTGCCGTGCTCCCTGCCACAGCTCCAGGGACTCGTGGGAACAATGATGATGGGAGGGCAATATATGTCTGTAGATGCCAGCCCAGCTACAGGAGGAGCCAATCAAAGCAGCGACACCTTTTTAGACATTATCGGGAGCTATCTCCCCTCTGACACGGCCCAGTCCTCCAATGAACTTCTCCAGCACCATTCATGACCATATATGAGGGACGGCTCTGCTGCAGGTGTCACATCACTGTGGTGGTGGAGCATCACAGGACAGAACCAGCTGTATTGGGGGAAACAGATTTTTCACTCCTTGAGCACTGCGGAATGGACCAGGAGCACTGAGCATGTGCTGTGACAGGCACATCCAAGAGCCCAACGTGTGAGTGTCCAACCATTCTTGTGCCATAAGACCCAGGGGGCTGGGACTGCACCGGGGCTGTGTCAGGAAGGGAAGGAAACAGCCCCTGTCCCTGCGACAGAGCCCACTGTGCGGGGAGCAGCAGCTGGGAAAGGGCCTTAGCCCAGGGCAGAGCCCCATCCCAGGAGCGCTGGCTCACCCACCGCTCCATGGAGAGCCCGTGGAAGGTCCCTCACAGGAGCTGGAGCTGGGACACGTCCCTGTCCTGGCAGCTGATGTGCAGCCCAGAGGCTCGGACATGTCCCTGACTGTCAGCGAGTCACCGAGGGGCCGTTATTCCCCACGGGTGGATCAGAGCTGCAGCCTGCAGGTGCACAAACCACAGCCCCCGCGCTCCCCCCGCAGCACCCGGGCAGGAAGTCTGTGGTTTCCTCCTGGCGCCGTGCCCGGCACATCCCTGTGGTGCCCCCGAGACACCCCCAGCCCGACGGCTGCACCCAGGGCTGCAGGGGCTGCTCCTTCGGCCTCGCAGACAGGGGGCCGGGCAGCTCCTGTACCTCCTGGGGACTCTGTGACAGCACATGGACCGTCTGCACTGAGCTCCGTGGCAGACAGAGGTAGAAGGCAACGTGGGGTGGGAGGATGCTGAGAGTTCATGGAAGGAGAAATCTTCACAGTCCTTGACACAGTAAGTCTCTGGCTATGAGGCAATGCAGCTGCAGTTCCTGGAGGGATCTCCTGAAGCTGGCACATCCTGCAGGAGACAGGATCTGGCAGGATGGTATTCTCAGTTTCTTGTCTGTGGAGGAGGATGAACAGAGCCCTCCTCCTCAGGAGGGTTTGCATCTTGGAGTTAGAATCTGACTTTGACTTCTTGAGAGGTTTCTTCAACTTCCCATCACCATCTGATGTTCATGGACTCAGCACCAAACCCACCAGAGGGGTCATTAAAGCGCCTTGGGCTGCTCCTGTGCTGCTGAGCTGGGCTGGGCTCCTGGGACACAGGGAGCTCATGGCAGCGGCAGCGCTGCAGAGAGACAGCTCTGCCCAGGAGCAGCTCCTCTGCACACGCAGCAGGGCTGAGGGCTCTGCCTGGGGATCTCAGGGAGACGAGCAAGGCAGAGAGAGCTCTAACAAGTCCCTGAGGAAACTTTGTCATTAATTGCCCTCAGCTGGGCTCATTAACATTCCAATACACTTTGGCATTTACTTCTGTCTTTAAATCCTTGAGAGGTTTTTCAGCCTCCTCTCAGTATCTGATGTTCATGGGCTAAGCACCAAATCCACCATGTGGCTCATAAAAGCAGAGAAAGCTCTAATGAACCCTGTCTCTACTACAATTTCTTCAAGTTTTCAAGACTTGTACAGTTAATTAGAGAGGTTTGGGGAGTCTAGTTAAAAGGGAAAATTTCTATGAGCATTTAATTTTTTTTTTTAATATTTGGGGATTTTTTTCATTATTTTTCAGTTTATGGATAATGTGGCAGCAAGACTTTTTAATTGATATTGATCCAGGATGTTCTTTACGAGGTCTGGACAGACTGGAAGAACAGTCCCTTGAGGTCTAACACTGTATGGACAGCCTTGATCCCACCTCCCAACACCACTATTTCTGTCATTGGCCACCTGGGACTTACACCACTTTTCCTCACATCAGACTTCTCCACTGAAGTCTGCAGCTGGATGTTAAAGCCCCTTCCACTAATTCCCAGCTGCTCTCCTGAGAGAGCTGGCTGCAAACAGGCACAACAATATTTTCCTTACTTTCGAACATGCAAAAGTAAGACATGATAGGATTTACCAAAAAGATGAAACACACATCTCAGCTCTATGCCAATTCCCAGCTGGCTCCAATGAGCTTCATCTTCCCAAAGGGAGAACTACAAAAGAAGTAATTTTTGCAGATAGATAGAAAATTCTAAACATGATTAAAAGTCATGGGGAATTTCATCAGGCCAGGGGGAAATAACCAGAATGCAGAGGAGAGTGGTCAATATGCAGACCGGACCCACTTCTAAGGGAGGTCTGCTGCGTCCCTGGGGCTGGGTTAAAAATGTGAAGAGAAAACTTCCCACCCTGGTCAGACCCTCAGATTATTATCAGCTGCTGATGTTTCAGGTGGGCAGAGATGTGGTTGCAGTAGGAAATCTGAGGGCAATCAAGAGGCATTTCAGGGCCTTGGGATAACTGCTTACGGGACCAGGAGCACAAGTTGTGTTCTCCCCATCCACTCAGTAGGAGGGTGTCGTGGTTTAACCCGAGCTAGCAATATAGCCACAACAGCTGCTTGCTCACTCCCTTCCCCACTCCCCAAATAGAGGAGAGAATCAAAAGAGAAAGGAGTATTGCATCTAGTTCTGGGCTCCTCAGTTTAAGAAGGACAAGGAATTACTGGAGGGAGTCTAGTGGCAGGCTACGAAGATGATTAGGGGCCTAGAGGACCTTTCTTATGAGGAGAGGCTGAGAGAACTGGATCTGTTCAGCTTGGAGAAGAGAAGGCTGAGAGGGGATCTCATCAATGTTTATAAATATCTCAAGGGTGGATGTCAAGAGGATGGACCAGACTCCTTTCAGTGGTGCCCAACAACAGGATGAGGGGCAACGGGCACAGACTGAAGCACAGGAGGTTCCATCTGAATATGAGGAAAAGCTTCTTTACTTTGAGGTGCCAGAGCCTGGCCCAGGCTGCCCAGGGAGGTTGTGGAGTCTCCTTCTCTGCAGACATTCAAGACCTTCCTGGACCCATTCCTGTACTATCTACTCTAGGTGTACCTGCTTTAGCAGGTGGGTTGGACTAGCTGATATCCAGAGGTCCTTTCCAACCCCAACCATTCTGTGAGAGGCAGTCACAACCCCAAGTCTGATAGGATTCAATAAGCATTCGGACAACACCCTCAGACACGTGGTGTGAGCTGTGGGGTTGTCCTATGCAGGAACATAAGCTGGACTTGATCCTTGTGGGTCCCTTTCAACTCAGAACATTCTATGGTTCTGTGATTTCTATGGGGCCAGAAAATGTAAAAGGGCAGAGGGAGGCCCTGCCATTGAGTCACATGGTTCAGAATGGACCCCCTTGCTTTCTGAACTCCTTCTCAGAGAGGAGTCCAGGTGCAGCTGGGTCCAAACGTAGCCCCAGATTTGGTTAACAGTTCATGTCTAAGAAACATAGGGAAAACAGGTCAGTGTCCACAGCCAATTCTTTATATGGCTTGGCTAGGTTCTTAAATTTTCATCATTCTCCATCTCAACCTGCTTACCTCCCCTCTAGGGACCTGGTGTCAGGTTGCTCTGAAGTCTGGTTCCCAGGTCTCTTGAGGCAAACTCTCAAGCATTGCAGTTCTTAGAAATAAACAATTTAATGGAGTAGTACAGCAGCAGAGTCAGCTTGGGCTTGTGCCTTTGCAGAGGTGCCAATTCAAGCATAGAAGTCACTGGGTAATTAAACCTTTACAGACTGTTTACCAGCACCTCCCATGTTGATCCAGTCCAATAGCCATATTTGAGTCTGGGGTCTTCTTGCTTCTCATTGGATTCTTTCACTGTCTTCAGATAGACCCTTATTTTTTTGGCTGCAGATGTTGTTGATAGATCATTACCATACAGCCACACTTCTCTGGCAGAGAGCTCACAGTAGCTCCCCCAGGCTGTCATATTTATGGATTAAAGTGGTTGGTTCATAGTCAAATTGCACACAGTGGGAAAGATCTACACAAGACTCTTTACACCCCCAACTTGTCAGTGTTCAGTTGCTGTTCTGCTTCTTTGTGGGTTTCCCAACAGGAGTTCTTAGCTCACCTGCTCAGGCCTTCCCCTTCTTTGAAGACTGGACCAAACTGCTGCAGGTTTGGCTGGCAGGGGGGTTGTGCATCTGTCACAATGCCATTCCTGATAATGGTGCAGATGAAGACACCAAACGAATACAATTGCAGCTACAGATGTTGGTTTAGGTGCTGCAGCTGCAGATTCTTCTGCAGCTGCAGATACCATTGTAGAAATCACTGCAGAGACGATTGCTGAGGCAGTCAGGTGCAGAGACAATCGGAGATGCAGGTGCCATTGCAGATGCAGAGACCACTGCAGACACTCACAGCATCACCTATGCTGCTGCAGATGCAGCCATCTTTGCTGCTGCAGACAGTATTGCAGCTGGACAGGCCACCACAGAGGCCACTGCAAATTTCACTGGCCATTGCAGATACACTCACCTGAGCTGGCTCCATAAGATACAGAAAAGCTTCGCCAATGCTGACTCAGTGCAAAACAGAAAGTCTTCCCCTGTCATAACTCAGCTGTCTTGCAGAGTTTCAGATCAGATCCAAGCTCCCACCCCTGTTGTGTCTAATTGCAAAATTAGAGTCTGGGGTCTTCCCTTTCTTTATTGGATCTCTTCATTTTTGTCAGGAAGGTTGTCAAGTAAAGTTCTGACCTTCAGTTGTGATTTTGCACCCACAGCTGGAGAAAATAAGTCCTTGGTAATAGCCAAAACATTCTTCTACTAGATGCTGTTCTGTTCCTTTACTTATCTCCAGTTGCCATGGTTTAACCCAAGCTAGCAATATAACCATGGTAGCTGCTCACTCACTCCCCTCCTCGACCCCTGAATGAAAGAAAGTCCCAAACAGAACTCCCCTGAACAGGTCTCCAAGACCGAACAGAAGAGCCAGAGAGAGACTGGAAGATTCCAACTCTCCTTAAATATGAAGCATGACACTAATGGGATGGAATACTCGTATTGATCAATCTGGGTGTCAGTCAAGCTCTGCCCCATACATGGCCCCTCTTCCTCAATGCCTCACACCTGTGGGCAGAGTGCTCAGAATGTCCTTGGCTCTCAGACCAGACCAGAGCAACTGAAAAAGATTAACTCTGTTCTGGGGTGTTATCCTCTTGTTCTCAGACTCAGTTCAAACAATGACCATGCTAGCTATGAAAAAGAAAGGTTTCTAACTGCATGAGGAAAATTAACTAATTTTCAGTCAAACCAGCACAGTGGGGAACACAATCTGCCTTCTCAGATGCTTGGATCAGGGAATGGACCTTTGTCTTAAGTAACACATCCAGATTAACACACCTGTCGAGGATTAAGATTGCGGGGTGACAATAAAACCCTGGCAGATGTATTGTTAACCCCCTCTCCCCCCCGCCACTTCCCCTTTTTTGCCCCTCCCTCTCCCCCCTTCCCACGCAGCACAGGCGATCGGGAGGAAAAGAAGAACAGAGAGAAGAGAGTTGGAAAAATTAAAGATGTTTTACTAATCCTACTAATAAGAATAGAGAAAATAGTACAAAATATACAAAACCAATCTTGAAAGTCTCAGCAACTGCAGAGCCGGCCACCAAAGTCCTGGATTAGACTCTACAGCCAACTGGAGCTGGATTCAGTCTGTCACTGGCCTCAGTTCACAGGGATGAGTAGCCAGGTCCTCTCCTAATGTCGCCATAAGGCAAAAGGGAAAAAAGGCAAAAGTGGCGAGATCCTCGTGATCTCCCACTTTTATATGAAGTATTCACGTGAATGGGATGTTATACACAGTTGGTCAGTTTCTTGGTCACTTGTTTCTCGTCGCCCCCCTCGTGAGATGTCCATCCATGCTTATCAATAAGTTTGCATTCCATTGCTAGGTTTACCAAAACATGTGTCTGGTTCTCCAGGAAAATGCAGTTAATATGAAGGCCTCAGCTGACAGGAAAAATTCACTGAAAGAGAAACTTGTTTTTAACAAAACCAGGACATTCCACCCCTTAGAATATGCCATTCACTGAATACTTAAACCTTATCAATACAATCTATCAACACAATCTAATTAATCACTACTACTATATATATATATACACAGGAGTAATTAATCAGTGGACCATCCTTTAAAAAGTTCATTAAGTTCATTTTGTCACAACAGTCTCCCAGGGAAGGAAAAATGGTGCGAGTGCATCTCATGACCACTGTTTGTGGGTTAAAGACATCAACTTCGAAGAAGTTGTCAGGCGCCACTTGAAGAAGCGACCGCTGGTTTCATCATCACTGTCTTGATCTGAAAGACACTTATTAAATACTGTTAGTACGGCAATTCACATCATGCAGTTCAGTATTGAATATTTTCACCTAAACTCAAATCCCCTTGAGGTACACACCGAACTTCTCCATCCTTAAGCATCACCCACCAGGTGCTGCCAGGTCCTTGGGCAAAAACAATCCCACAAATGGGCTTGCCTTTGCCTGAGGCAGGACTAACCCAGACTGCCTTTCCTAACATATTTTTCATGTGTACTACAGGGACTTTATCTCCTTCTACAGTCCGTAGAATTTCTGATTGGGCAGGCCCGGCTCGATTGGTTGATCCCCTGGTGTTGACCAACCAAGTGGCTTTTGCTAAATGTGAATCCCAGTTTTTAAAGGTTCCACCACCAAGTGCCTTTAGTGTAGTTTTTAGCAAACCATTGTACCTTTCAATTTTCCCAGAGGCTGGTGCATGATATGGAATATTATATACCCACTCAATACCATGTTCTTTGGCCCAATTGTCTATAATACTGTTTTTGAAATGAGTACCGTTGTCTGATTCAATTCTTTCTGGCGTACCGTGTCGCCAAAGGACTTGCTTTTCAAGGCCCAAGATGGTATTTTGGGCTGTAGCATGAGGTACGGCATATGTTTCCAACCATCCAGTGGTTGCTTCCACCAGTGTAAGTACATAACGCTTACCTTGACATGTTTGTGGAAGTGTAATATAATCAATCTGCCAAGCTTCTCCATACTTATACTTTAACCATCGCCCTCCATACCATACAGGTTTTAACTGTTTCGCTTGTTTGATTTCGGCGCAAGTTTCACATTCATGAATAACCTGTGAAATAGTGTCCATAGTTAAATCCACCCCTCGATCGCGAGCCCATTTATATGTTGCATCTCTACCTTGATGCCCTGAAGCATCATGGGCCCACCGAGCTAGGAAAAGTTCACCTTTATGTTGCCAGTCCAAGTCCACCTCAGCTACTTTAATCTTAGCAGCTTGATCCGCGTGTTGGTTGTTTAGATGTTCCTCGGTGGCTCGACTTTTAGGCACATGAGCATCTACATGACGAACTCTCACAGGCAGGCTCTCTAGCCGAGCAGCAATGTCTTGCCACAGTGTGGCAGCCCAAATGGGTTTACCTCTGCGCTGCCAGTTGCTTTTCTTCCATTGCTGTAGCCACCCCCACAAGGCATTTGCTACCATCCATGAGTCAGTATAAAGATAAAGTATTGGCCACTTCTCTCGTTCAGCAATGTCCAAAGCCATCTGGATGGCTTTCACTTCTGCAAACTGACTCGATTCACCTTGTCCTTCAGTGGCTTCTGTAACTTGTCGTGTGGGACTCCACACAGCAGCTTTCCACCTTCGATGTTTTCCTACAAGACGACAGGATCCATCTGTGAACAGTGCATACTGCTTATCAGTCTCTGAAAGAGTATTATACGGTGGTGCTTCTTCAGCACGTTTTACTTCCTCCTCCTCTGGAGACATCCCAAAGTCTTTGCTTTCTGGCCAGTCTGTAATCACTTCTAAGATCCCTGGGCGATTGGGATTTCCAATTCGAGCTCGTTGCGTGATCAATGCAATCCATTTACTCCACATAACATCGGTTGCATGATGTGGAGAGGGAACCGTCCCTTTGAACATCCAGCTCAGCACTGGCAGTCGAGGTGCCAGGAGGAGCTGTGCTTCAGTACCGATCACTTCTGAAGCAGCTCGAACTCCTTCATATGCTGCTAGTATCTGTTTTTCAGTTGGAGTATAGTTGGCCTCAGATCCTTTGTATCCTCGACTCCAAAAACCTAACGGTCGACCTCGGGTTTCTCCTGGTGCTTTCTGCCAGAGGCTCCAGGTAAGTCCATTATCTCCAGCTGCGGTGTAGAGCACATTTTTAACATCTAGTCCAGTCCGAACTGGTCCAAGGGCCACCGCATGAGTTATCTCACGCTTCATTTGTTCAAAGGCTTGTCGTTGTTCCGGGCCCCACTCAAATTGGTTCTTTTTACGAGTCACTCGATAGAGAGGGCTCACAATCTGGCTGTAGTCAGGAATATGCATTCTCCAAAACCCTACAATGCCCAAGAAAGTCTGTGTCTCCTTTTTATTAGTAGGTGGAGACATTGCAGCAATTTTGTTGATCACATCCAGTGGGATCTGACGACGGCCATCTTGCCATTTTATTCCTAAAAACTGGATCTCTCGTGCAGGTCCCTTGACCTTGCTTCGTTTTATGGCAAAACCAGCATCCAAAAGAATCTGAATTATTCTCTCACCTTTCTCGAAGACTTCTTTTGCTGTGTCGCCCCATACGATGATGTCATCAATATATTGCAAGTGTCCTGGAGCTTTACCTTGCTCCAGCGTGGTCTGGATCAGTCCATGGCGGATGGTAGGACTGTGTTTCCACCCCTGGGGCAAGCGATTCCACGTGTACTGGATGCCTCTCCAGGTGAAAGCAAACTGCGGCCTGCACTCTGCTGCTACAGGAATAGAGAAAAATGCATTAGCAATGTCAGTTGTAGCATACCACTGAGCTGCCTTTGACTCCAGTTCAAATTGCAGTTCTAGCATGTCAGGCACAGCAGCACTCAGTGGTGGCGTAACTTCATTCAGGCCACAATAGTCTACAGATTGTCTCCACTTACGCACTGGCCAGATTGGGATGTTAATAGGTGAGCGAGTCTTACTGATCACACCCTGGCTTTCCAATTGACGGATCAACTTCTGGATAGGAATCAAAGAGTCTCGATTGGTGCAATATTGCCGGCGATGCACTGTCGTGGTAGCAATTGGCACCTGCTGATCGTCAGCCATCAGCAGTCCTACAACAGAAGGGTCATCTGAAAGACCAGGCAAATCAGACAGCTGTTCAATTTTCTCAGTGTGCACAGCTGCTATACCAAATGCCCACCTATACCCTTTTGGGTCCTTAAAATACCCTCTCTTGAGGTAGTCTATGCCAAGGATGCACGGAGCATCTGGACCAGTCACAATGGGATGCTTTTGCCAGTTTTTTCCAGTTAGGCTCATTTCAGCCTCTACAACAGTCAGTTCCTGGGATCCCCCAGTCACTCCAACAATATTGATGGATTGCGTTCCTTTATAATTAGAAGGAACTATTGTGCACTGAGCACCAGTGTCCACTAAAGCTTTGTACTCCTGGGGGTGTGTTGTACCAGGCCATCGTATTTGTACAGTCCAATAAACTCTGTTATCCCTTTCCTCCACCTGGTTGGAGGCAGTGCACCTCTAATTTCTGTTTTGCACAGTCTCTGGGTGTGAATTAGAGGTCCCTTCAAGAGCATCAGAATCTCTTCTGCTCCTTTTGTAAACTGGAGCAGCCACCTTCCTAGGAGTTTTTCCTTTTATCTCACATACTCGTTCTTGAAGTTCTGAGGTAGGTCTTCCATGCCACTTATTCATGTTTTCTCCCTGCTCATGTAGGAAGAACCACAGTGAATCTCTTTTTGTGGGCTGCCTCTGTCCTCTCTCTCGAGACTGGAAACGCCTTTTCCTAACAGCTGAAACATAGGTTTGTGCAGGTCGTGAATGGTATGTGTCTTCTCTGAGTTCTTTGATTTCTTGCAACAGCTTTTCAAACCGAACATCAGATTTTTCACACAGTTTCTCCACAGCAAAGACACAAGCCCGTAGAGAACCAGCAAGGCTGTCCTCAAAGTTCTGGAGCTGCTCAATCACTTCAGTAATATCTTGTACACCTCCAGCTGACCAGACCATTCCTGCCAATGACTTAGCATATGCAGGTGGTGCACTTTGTACAAATCTGCGCCACAGAGGTCGTGTACAATTGATTCTATCTGGGTCTGTCCCCTCTTGGCTGTTTGGTTCAAAATAGATGATCTCTCGCACAGCTAATTCTCTCAGGAACTGAATACCTCTCTCCATAGTATTCCATTTCCCTAACTTGGATATACAATCTTCCTTGTAGGGAAATCTTACTTTCACAGCTGCCAGGAGTCGGGTCCAGAGGGTAGTAGCATTAGACTCTCTTGAAATTGCCCTATCAATGGTGGAATCTCTTGACAGAGATCCCAGCTGCCTGGCTTCACCACCTTCCAATTCAATTGTTTCTGCCCCATTGTCCCAGCATCGGAGCAGCCAGGTTAAAATATTCTGTCCTTCACGATGACTAAAGTCTTTTCGCAGATCTCTCAGCTCACCTGGAGAGAAGGACCGAGTGGTGGTCACTTCATCTCCTCCCTGTCCTGATGGTGCCCCTTGGGTTGATGTTGGCCCTGTGCCATCATCTGCTGCACGGGTAGTCTTTCTGGTGACTTTCTTACAACCAGCAACTGATGCTGATATGGGTTCACCATCATTTGATTCATTTCCAGAGTCTGAATGACTGTCACAGTGATTGCTGTGCTTACAGCAGCAACAGTGCCCAGTGTGTGAGGAATGGGGGGCTGCCTCGTTAGCCTTTGAGGCTGGAGAAGTAATGTTATCTGCAGCGACCTTGGCAGAGCAACTCTGCGGAGGAGCTGTAGCTTCAGCCTGCGAAGCCGCCGTTGGGGGGCAGTGGCTGCAGTGGCAGTTTTTGCTGTTTTGCTCTTTCTCGAGCGGCCAGGAGTGTTTTTTGCTAAAGCTTCCGAAGATGCACCACAAATATCACGACTAAAAAGAGACGCAAACCTTCTGTTGAACCCCATTTCTCTTAACAGAAGCACAAACTGACACACATTCAGCAAACCAGATAACACCATCACCATTCTATCAAAACTCCAAGGATATTCAAAGCTCTCTAAAACATTTGCGAACTGTCCTAGTGAAAAAACGAAAGTATTGTTAGTCAGCCTTTCTAAAGATTCGCTTGACCAATTAGCAAACACAGAGCCGTTCTGCTCTTTAATCTCTCCTGGAGGCTTTTCAAGGTAAAGCAGAAGCGAGTAGAAATTCATTAGTGGCTGCAGTATAACGAAATAAACCAGTGACAAACCACACAGTATCATCATGATCATTGTCCAGTTCCTTGTTGTTATATAATGAATACTTTGATTTAAAAAGAAACCCCAACACAGATATGGAATCAGTGAGCACAATGTAGAAAATAACTGATAAAACTTACGCCATAACATCTTTAAATCAGTGTAATTCACTTTGCCTTAATACCACTAAATAATGTCCGAAGCAAACAGACCTGCGAGTATCACAACTCTATGAGATGACATTGTGCCAAGAAAATTGAAAGGTACGTCAGAGCAGTAGAAAAGCCAAAAATCTTCAAATTTACACCTTTCTCTTGCCCCACATTGGGTGCCAATTATCTGTCGAGGGTTACGATTGCGGGGTGACAATAAAACCCTGGCAGATGTATTGTTAACCCCCTCTCCCCCCCCACTTCCCCCTTTTTGCCCCTCCCTCTCCCCCCTTCCCACTCAGCACAGGCAATCGGGAGGAAAAGAAGGACAGAGAGAAGAGAGTTGGAAAAAATTAAAGATGTTTTACTAATGCTACTAATAAGAATAGGGAAAATAATACAAAATATACAAAACCAATCTTGAAAGTCTCAGCAACTGCAGAGCCGGCAACCAAAGTCCTGGACTGGACTTTGCAGCCAACCGGAGCTGGATTCAGTCTCTCACTAGGCCTCAGTTCGCAGGGACAACTAGCAAGGTCCTCTCCTAATGTCGCCATAAGCAGAAGGGAAAAAGCAAAGGCAAAAGGGAAAAGGGCAAAAAAGGGACGAGATCCTCGTGATCTCCCACTTTTATATGAAGTATTCATGTGAATGGAATGTTATACACAGTTGGTCAGTTTCTTGGTCACTTGTTTCTCGTCGCCCCTCTCGCGAGATGTCCATCCATGCTTATCAATAAGTTTGCATTCCATTGCTAGGTTTACCAAAACATGTGTCTGGTTCTCCAGGAAAACGCAGTTAATATGAAGGCTTTAGCTGACAGGCAAAATTCACTGAAAGAGAAACTTGTTTTTAACAAAACCAGGACACCAAGGCAGGTTCAGCACCTTGTGCACATGGTGTGGGGTGCTGAGGGACCTGGGCTGCTTTGGCCCAGCAGCACTGGGGAGGCTGCAGCAGTGCAGGAGTAGCCTGAGAGTGCTTGAAAGGCGGTTTCAGAGGTGGTGGAGGCTTCTCCATAGTGGGAAAGAGCATGAGAAAGAAATAATGGCCCAAAGTGCAGCTGGGGAGGTCCAGGCTGCACATGAGCAGAAAGGAATGTGATGGAAGGGCAGTGCTGTGGTGGAGCAGGTCAGCAGAGGGAGTCTGCATCAGCCCAAGGCTTTGTGCTTCAAGGACCAGCTGGGGAGGGTGGAGAGATCTCAGCAAAGGAAGGAAGATGCTCAGACAGGAGCAAGGTGGGGCAGCAGGGGGGATGTCTCCAGCCTGCAGGGACAGAGGTGCAGGGGATGCCACAGCACAGGACAGGCTGTCGTGGAGATGATCACGGGATGGAAAGAGGCTGAAAGCCCCACCAGACATGCGCTCCTTCTCCCCTTGGCTGTGGCTGTTGTCTGCACCTCTGATGCCTGTGAGGAGACACCTTGTCCTTGCAGCACAGGGGCCTCATGGCCTCCTTGTCCCCAGCCAGGAACCTGGGAGGTGTGGGACCATAGTCCTGCCCTTGGCCTTGCACAGCCCCACATCACACTGTCCCAGGAAGGGCCCTGGGCAATGTGGAGGGACAGGATCTGCCTTCCCAGGGCTGAGGGTCAGGACTTGGCCCTTTGGTTAATGAAACACTTCCAGGTTTACTCAGCATCAGAGAGACCTTTACTTTGCTTTTCCTGACCTGTCATCTCTGCCTCCAGTTTTCTTCTCTAACCAAACCTCAATATTGTTTCTCAGTTGTGTCCCTCAGTGTGACACATTAACCTTACAAGATACTTTGGAGTTTGAATCTGACTTTGACTTCTTGAGAGATTTCATCACCCTCCTCCAGGGTCTGATGTCCATGGACTCAGCACCAAACCCACCAGAGGGGTCATTAAAGCGCCTTGGGCTGCTGCTGTGCTGCTGAGCTGGGCTGGGCTCCTGGGACACAGGGAGCTCATGGCAGCGGCAGCGCTGCAGAGAGACAGCTCTGCCCAGGAGCAGCTCCTCTGCACACGCAGCAGGGCTGAGGGCTCTGCCTGGGGATCTCAGCAGACCAGCAAGGCAGAGAGAGATTAAAGGTGGTCAGGACTGGGAGGATGACTGAGAGCTCACTGGAGGAGAAACCTTTGCAGCCCTTGCCATAGTAAGTCTCTGGTGCAGGGCAGTGCAGCTGTAGCTCCTGGAGGCATCTCCTGAAACTGGCACAGGCACAGCTTGTGGGATCTGTAAGGACGGGGCTCTTGTCAGGCCACGTTGAACAGCTGTGAAGCCGAGTGAGCACCCAGGGGTGCCCAGGGCTGTCCTGCAGAGCAGGGTCCCTGCACCCCAGGGCTGTGCCGGGCAGGGACTCTGCCGCCTGCCAGGGTCAGCGCTCAGCCTGCCCGGGAGATCCCATGGCAGCAGCTGTGGGCGGAAGGAGCGACCCCCGGCAGGGCAGGCAGGGAGCTTGTGGGGTTGAAGGGGGCTGTGTGGGTCAGGGCTGCTCAGAGCTCCAGATCCCCCCACAGACATGGCAGAGGGTCCTTCTGAACAATGACATCAATACAGGAACAGCTGCAAGGGAAGGAGCCTGTGCTTTCAGTTTTCCACTCTTGGTTGTCTGGGTGTGCAGTGGGAGATGGGGATTTATTTCTCTCTTTGGAGAAGACACTGAGACCCCAGTTCTCGTTAGGACAGGTCTGAGCTGCTCCTGAGCCCCTGCACACACAGAGCTGCCCCTGGGCAGTGCCAGGAGGTGTGAGCAGGACAGAGCTGAGCACACAGCGGGTGGGACGGGGTCTGTGACACTGACAGGGAGCAGACCAGGGACAGACACACAGCTGCAGTCAGCAGACATGGGCAGGGAGAGGAAGCTACAACCTGAAATGCTTGAGATGGGATTCAGGACCCCCCTGCCATCCCCTGCAGTGCAGACACATTTCCCAGTGCAACCCCTGGTCTCCTCTCCTTCCCAGCAGACCCTCTGCCTCAAAGCCATGGGGTCCAGGTCTCCACCTCAGCAGCTGGACCTCCAGGTGAAGGGTTCCTGCAATGTGGTACACAAATAAGGTGCTAGAAGTACTTGCTCCACAGTGTCATTATGTGAGTGGCAGCAGCACTTTGGTCAGGAGAAGGTTCCACAGCATGCCCGTCTGCCTTTCTGTCCTTGCTTTATTTTCTGGTAGCACTGCAGTGTTCTTCCCTGTTTCTCCACCTGTCCCTGGTGCTCTTGCTCTCTGGGGTTGGGGTGGCAGTGTGGGTCAGTTTTTGTTCTGACACCAACACAGGGCGTCTTGACTCAGAGGTGTGTTCATGGTATCTAGATGCCCAAGCTGTATTTTAAGCTGTGATGAGCTGTTATTCAAACTTAGCTGATAGAAAGAGAGAATGAGGAGAAACATCCCTCCATCAGGGAGGGGGTTTTCCAGGAGAAACAACCTGTTTATTTTCCTCAGAGAAGTCTCCCCTAACTTGTCACTGTCTTTCCTCCTTGCACAGGACCTCATGCCCACAGGCAGCCAATGTCCAACAGCAGCTCCATCACCCAGTTCCTCCTCCTGCCGTTCACAGACACACGGGAGCTGCAGCTCTTGCACTTCTGGCTCTTCCTGGGCATCTACCTGGCTGCCCTCCTGGGCAACGGCCTCATCATCACCACCATAGCCTGGGACCAGCACCTGCACACCCCCATGTACTTCTTCCTGCTCAACCTCTCCCTCCTCGACCTGGGCTCCATCTCCACCATTGTCCCCAAGTCCATGGCCAACTCTCTGTGGGATACCAGGGTCACTTCCTATGGAAGGTGTGCTACACAACTCTTTGTTTGTCTTTTTAGCTTCAGCAGAGTTTTACCTTCTCGCCATCATGTCGTACGACCGCTACGTTGCCATCTGCAAACCCCTGCACTACGGGACCCTCCTGGGCAGCAGAGCTTGTGTCCACATGGCAGCAGCTGCCTGGGCCACTGGGTTTCTCTATTCTCTGCTGCACACGGCCAATACATTTTCACTGCCCCTGTGCAAGGGCAATGCCCTGGGCCAGTTCTTCTGTGAAATCCCCCAGATCCTCAAGCTCTCCTGCTCACGCTCCTACCTCAGGGAACTTGGGCTTCTTGTATTTAGTCTCTTAATAGGATTTGGGTGTTTTGTGTTCATCGTGGTGTCCTATGTGCAGATCTTCAGGGCCATGCTGAGGATCCCCTCTGAGCAGGGACGGCACAAAACCTTTTCCACCTGCCTCCCTCACCTGGCCGTGGTCTCCCTGTTTATCAGCACTGTCATGTTTGCCTACCTGAAGCCCCTCTCCATCTCCTCCCCATCCCTGGATCTGGTGGTGTCTGTTCTGTACTCGGTGGTGCCTCCAGCAGTGAACCCCCTCATCTACAGCATGAGGAACCAGGAGCTCAAGGATGCCCTGTGGAAACTCATATCCTAGTGTTTTCTGAAGCAATAAACTGCCCATCTTCTTCTATATAGGAGTTTTAATGTAGCTAATTACAAGCCCAGCCTGTCAACTGGATTTTCTGGTGGTGTTGGTTGTTTTCTTATTGTGATAATGTTTTCATCCCCTGTCTAATTCACTGTTGGCTTTTCTTTTATAACTGTTGGCTGCTTAAATGAGCAGCAGTGCTCTCCTTGTCTCTAAACAGAATAAAGGGCTCTTTAGTCACTTGTTTTTCAGTATATCTTTCCTGCAAGGGTTTTTTGGAGCTGCAGGGACAGTTCCTGTGCGTGGGTGGAGGGGAAAACAGCTCTGGCACGGCAGCCCTGCCAGGGAGCAGCAGCGCTTGTTCTTCCAGAGCTGTTCTGGTTCCACTCCCACACTCTCCTTCTCATCCCTGGTGTTGGTGCAAGGCCTGAGTGCTCTGGCAGCTTGGTCACCGTCCTGCTGTGTGTCAGTCCTGTGGGCGCAGGCAGGGACAGGCAATGGGCACTGCTGTGACAGAGCTGGACTCACAACAGCCTTTCCAGATAGAAAGGCAATACACGATGGTTTATATCTTCAAGCATATGCTTACGATAGTGTCCCACAGATTCAAACCCCATTGTGCATCTGAACAGCGTGTGTGTGCAGGGCTGGCACACAGCAGTGTCCTCTCACAGCCAGGCTCCTGCCAGAGACCTGCAGAACCAGCAGAGCAGGGGCTGGGCTGTGCCTGTGTGCACTGGAGACCCCACACAATCTGCCCCAGGGCATCGTCATGGACGGGCCCCTCTCAACCACCATTTCCAGCCCTGACTTCTCTCCCCAGCTCACAGAGGTTGTTCTTCCCTCCATGGAATGACACTGAATGAGTAGTTCAGCAGTCCACGTCTGCATTGTACAGATGAGATGTGAGCACGCACATCCTGGATGGGAGATGAGATGTACCCAAGTGAGCACAAACACCATCAGCTATTCCTGGGGGGTCCCCGAAGGCCTGTGGGACAGACAGTGTCTTGAGGTCACTTCATGTTGGCAGAAACATCCTATGGGAAACCACCTGAATGCAGCACTGGGTTGTGCTTCCTTGAACTGAGGTCCCCATGTCCATTCCTCATGATGTGGGACATCTCAGATGAGTGCCGAGCAGGGTGACACACCACAGGGCTGAGGTGCCTCCCATCCTTTGGAAGTGGTACCAGGAGGCCAGAGGGAAACCAAGACTACGGCCTCTATGTGCAACAGGGAAAGATTCTGTCTCTGAACACTCCCGGGTGCAGGAGTTCACGAGGCCAGCTCAGACATGGATGCCTGACGGAACGTGACATTTCTGTGTGTGACTCCAGGAACAAACCTCAGTGGCCCAGTGAGATTCATCTCAGCTGCTGGAACGGCTCATTGCGAGTGCTCCCGTCTGCTCCATCACCCTTGCCCATGAGCCTGGGTTGTGCTCTCAAAAGCACCAGAGCACTCAGAGAGGTTTTGGGGTCCTTGGAAAAGCGGACATCCGACCCAACTTCAAGAAGGGCTCTTTATTAAAATCCAGCCATTTTCCTCAAGAAGAGCTGCTCCTCCACCTGGTTTAGCGCCAGCAGCACAGGGCTCGCAGGGTCCATCGAGATCTTGGCCGCTTCCATGAAGAGCACACGATGACAATGGTCTGAGTTGCCAGGGAGCAGATGGAGGGTTCATTGTCCTCCTCCAAGGGCTGAAGGGCTGCAACAGAAAGCAGCAGAGCCCAGATGAGCTCCCATGGCTGCAGAGACCCCCAGGCATCCCCTCCCGACCACGCTCCCTACTCACCGCTGCAGATCTCAGACAGACTCTCCTTGCTTGGATCCCTCAGGTGCCGCACAGCCAGCCCTGGGCACAGAGCTCCATCAGCCCCTGCTCCCTCCCCTCATCAGGGCTGACCCCAGGGGAGAGCAGGAGCCGAGATGGTGGGACTGGGCAAGGCAGCCACCAAGCCACCTGCGTGGGCAGGGCTGGGAGGGGAGGCCAAGGCCCTGCACGGGGCAGCCGGGGCCCTGGCAGCCACAGGGCTGCTCCTTGTGCCAGGGCAGTAGCGGGGACTGGAGCCAGGCTGCCGAAAGAGGGACCCGGGGGCTGTGACTCACCGATGAAGCTCACGGCCGCCTCTCGTGAGCTGGCCTGAGCATCCCTCAGGTATGGCAGGCTCTGACTCAAGAGCTCTTGAGCTCTGCTCCTGTCCCGCTCCAGCTGGAGAGAGCACAAGGGGATGGGCACGTCACTGTCCCTCCCCAGCTGGCTGGACCAGTCCCTCCCCACAACAACCCACGTTCCCCATCCCCCCCGGCCATTCCCCTGTTCCAGCCCCATGGGGCTGAGAGAGAGACACGAGGGGTCCCAGGGGTGCTGAGAGCCCTCCCTCCTGCTGGCTGCAGGGCAGAGGGAAGAGCCCCCGGGGGCCCTGTTCTTGAGGACAGGAAACAAGGATGCAGCTTGGGGCTGCAGCAGGACAGGCGAGGCACATCTGCAGAGCCCACAGCACAGACATGTGGGGCAGCCCCGTCCAGCCTGGGCCCTGGGCCTTGGGGCTTGTCCTCACCAAGCTCTCTCCAATCCGCCATGTTTGCTCTGTCTGCACCAGGTGTTGGAGCTGTTTCCACCTGAGCAGCTCTGCGGCAGCAAGGAGGGTTTCCCCGGCAGCCTGTGGAACAGCAGAATCTGGGAGATGGCACCACGGTTGGGGCAGGAGACCTGGTGTCCCCCTGCTCTGGGCTTTGTTCCTGGGGTGATTCTGCCCTTAGGGAGCGGGGACATGCCCTGGCCCAAACGCCCAGGGGTCTCTTCCCTGCATCACTGCTCAGCTTTGAAATCTGTACCTTGGCCACGCTCTGCACTTGGTCACTCGTGCGGAAGAAGAGAGGGAGCAGGCCAAGTCGCACTGTGTTCTTCATCTCCCTCTTGTCGTTCCGCACCACCATCTTCATCAGGTGTCTGAAGAGGCTGATGGAGCTCTCTCTCAGCTGGCTCAGCTCCTGGGAGGGAGCAGCACAGTAGGACCTGAGCACCAGCAGCTCTCTGCCCACGGGGAGCAGAAGCTCCTGCATGGCTGATGGGAGGGGAGACGCTCCAGGGCGGCATTGTGCACACTGCAGTTGTGGCCAGATCTGCGTCCCTGGCTGCGTGAAGGGCCACTCAAGGGACTTGCTCAGGCAGTGCCTGTGCCTCAAAGTGCCGTCCCGCATCTCCCACCAGCTTCAGCAGCCACGGTGGGGAGGAGCTGTGGGAGCAGCTGGCAGGGAGAAGCTGGGCTGGGCTGCAGAACGCAGAAACCATCCCACAAGAGCCCCGGGAGAAAGGAGAGAAGCCCCTGCTTTGAGTAGCTGGGCTGAAGGGCAGCTGTCATTGTCCAGTGCCCACCCGCGGGGCTCAGCCTTATACATCAGCCTTATACATCAGCCTTACGTCATCAAAGAGGGGCAGGAGCAATCCTGCCAGCGGCACGGCGATGGGGCTGGCCTGCTCCCTCTCCAGCTGAGCCATCACGGTTCTGAAGATGGCCAGAGCCTTGATCTTGATGGCCTTGTTGCCGCACTGCAGGACCCACATCAGGTCTGGCAGCGTGACCTTCATTTTCCTTGCCTGTACAAGAAGAGAGTTGCCCTTTTGGGACCAGGTCCATGTGTGGAGAGCTCCCCAGGCAGCCCCCAGGCCCCACCATGGCAGGAAGGGCCTTTGGACCACATCTGGAATATTGTGTCCAGTTCTGGGCCCCTCAGTTCCAGCAGGACAGGGAACTGCTGGAGAGGGTCCAGCGTAGGGCAACGAAGATGATTAAGGGAGTGGAGCATCTCCCTTATGAAGAAAGGCTGAGGGAGCTGAGGCTCTTTAGTTTGGAGAAGAGGAGACTGAGGGGTGACCTTATTAATGTTTATAAATAAAGGGTGAGTGCCACGAGGATGGAGCCAGGCTCTTCTCGGTGGCAAACAATGATAGGACAAGGGGTAATGGGATCAAGCTGGAACACAAGAGGTTCCACTTAAATTTGAGAAAAAACTTCTTCTCAGTGAGGGTGACAGAACCTGGCCCAGGCTGCCCAGGGGGGTTGTGGAGTCTCCTTCTCTGGAGACATTCAAACCCGTCTGGACATGTTTCTGTGCGACTTCACCTGGGCGTTCCTGCTCCAGCAGGGGGATTGGACTGGATGAGCTTTCCAGGTCCCTTCCAATCCCAAACATACTGTGATACTGTGAAACTGTGGAGCAGGCACCCCAGCACTTGACTGCCAGCCAAGGCCAAGCCCAAGCCCGAACCCACCGCCCCGGCCCTTGGTTGCCACCATGGCTGCCCTTGGCGACACCCCACTCACCATCTCGACTGTCTGGGACAGCGTCATGATGCCCGTGAGCACCAGGGAGAGCATGGCCGGCCTTTCTTCCTTCAGAAACCTAAAGGCCGTGTAGATCAGAGCAAACTCCTGATCTCCCAGATCGCTGCCGGCCAGCATCTGAAAGCAAGTCAGTGAGCGACCAGCAGAGCTGCTGGGGCTCCTGGCACCGTGCAGCTCCCGGTTCCCAGGGCAGCCCAGGCCAAGGGCACCAGGGTGTTTTTGTGGTCACTCACAGCCAAGCTAACGAGGCAGTGGTCCTCCAGGTACGTGCAGAAGAGCCTGCTCTTTGAGTCCCGGAGCTGGATGTGCAGCTCCTTCAACACGCTCCGCAGGGTGTGGGCCACGGAGAACATCACCTCCCACAGTGCCAGGGCAGTGCTGCAAGAGAGCGCTCTGTCAGCAGGGCAGCCTGGGCCAGGGCCACAGCAGCGTGTCCGGGCTCAGCGCTGCAGGACGCTTGGGATGCCCTGGGCAGCAGCAGAGGCTGAGCTGGTGCTCCCGTGGGGCTGGCAGAGCGTGGGGGTGTCCTGGTTTTGTTAAAAACAAGTTTCTCTTTCAGTGAATTTTGCCTGTCAGCTAAAGCCTTCATATTAACTGTGTTTTCCTGGAGAACCAGACACATGTTTTGGTAAACCCAGCAATGGAATGCAAACTTATTGATAAGCATGGATGGACATCTCGCGAGAGGGGCGACGAGAAACAAGTGACCAAGAAACTGTGTATAACATCCCATTCACGTGAATACTTCATATAAAAGTGGGAGATCACGAGGATCTCGTCCCTTTTTTTGCCTTTTCCCTTCTGCTTATGGCCAACATTAGGAGAGGGCCTTGCTAGTCATCCCTGCGAACTGAGGCCTAGTGAGAGACTGAATCCAGCTCCGCTTGGCTGCAGAGTCTAATCCAGGACTTTGGTTGCCGGCTCTGCAGTTGCTGAGACTCTCAAGATTGGTTTTGTATATTTTGTATTATTTTCTCTATTCTTATTAGTAGCATTAGTAAAACATCTTTAATTTTTTCCAACTCTCTTCTCTCTGTCCTTCTTTCCCTCCCGATAGCCTGTCCTGAGTGGGAAGGGGGGAGAGGGAGGGGGTTAACAATACATCTGCCAGGGTTTTATTGTCACCCTGCAATCTTAAGCCTCAACAGGGGGGCTCTGGGCTGGCTTGCTCAGCTGTGGCTGCTGCGGGCCTGGCTGACCCCAGCGCTGGAAAATGTGGTGGGATGGAGGGTCCTACTCCTCAGGTGTGTCCTGCAGGATTCCTTGGCGCTGGCAGCCAGAGCATCTCCGGGCCCCTCTCCCCACAGTGAACAAGCCCTCGTGGCTTTTGGGGCCAGTACCTGTCTCCTGGTGGTGCGATTGTCAGCAGCGTCGACACCACCTCCCCAGGGCACTTGTCAGCCATGGGGACAATTAGGGATTCCACACTCTGCCGGGCTGGTGCTGTGCTGATGCGCTCCAGGGTTTTATAGATGCTGCTCGTGATCTTTGGCACCTGGAGGGGACACAGGTGAGGATGGCGCTGCCACTGGAGTGCAGCCATTTCCTCAGCTGCCCTTCCCATCCTTCTCTGTCGCCTTCAGGTGGCTTCACTTTACTGGGATTTGAGAGGAAGAGATGGATGGAGGGAGGAACAAGGCCTGACAGGGCTGAAGGGCAATCCAGCCAAAGGCCACTTACATCCACCAGCCAGAAATCGCAGTTTCCCGTGACCATGTCCAGCATGTTTCTGGCCGCCTCCTTGCCAAAGATGCTGGAGTCGCTCATGGCCTCGATGAACACCAGGACCATGTCTGTCCTCTCGGGAGGCTGGAGGTATTCTGCAAAGAGCTAAGGGAGGAAGGGAGGCAGCGAAGCCAAGTCACACCGAGTGCCCCGGTGCTGCTGCGTAGCCGGGCAGTGCCAGCAGCCCTGCAGAGACGCCCGGCGGTGCTGCAGCAGTGCCCGCAGCAAAGCTGGCAGCAGGGGCGGCAGTGACTGCTGGGGAGGAGGAGAAGAGAAGCCCGGGGTGAGGGAGGAGGGTTGGGCTCATGGCACAGGGTGCTGGCCCTGCCGTGGTGGCCAGCAGGACTGGGGCTGCTGCGGGACACTGGAGAGCAGCCCTTGCATCGTCCCTCCTCGGGGACAGCAGGAACCCTCTCAGCAGGGACATGCCAGCCCCCTGGTTGTGGAGGCCTTTGTTCACACGAGTCCCCTGCTGGTGCCACCACCAAGAGTGCCAGCAGGAGCTCTTTACCATGACGTCGGGTTTTAGCCAGTCCTCAGAGGAGCTGTCGGGAGCTTCCGAGTGGGGCTGTCGTGCTTGATTCCTCCTGCCTAAACAGCGGGGAAACAGAGAGAACTCAGTAAAGCACAGCAGCTTTGTCAGCAAGCTTCCCAAAGCACCCCGAGATCTGCCCTCGTGATGGCAGGTCAAGGAGAATTCTAGAGGGCATCAGGACCAGCTTCTTGCTCCAAGCACTGGAAGCTCTAGCCAGGAGGACTCAGAGATAGACCTGCTCTTCACTGGCAGGAAAACCATGGCTTTGGGTTACAGCAATCAGCTGTATGTTTGGGTCTGGGAAGCACAGAACAGCGGGCTCAGGATCCCGAAAGGAGGGAGGAAGGAGAGCAGCAGAGAACAGATCCCAGACTTTGGGAGAGCGCTCAGCTGCTGCAGCAAAATAGCAGCTGGGATGCTGCGGGAAGCAGCTGGGAAGGACCAAGGAGGTGAGGAACAGGAGCAGACCCATCGGGAGATGTCTGTGTGTAGAGGGATCGAGCCCAACACAACTTCTCTTACTGTTTTGTCCAGCCAAGAAGACAGCGAGGTGCTGCACTGCATCTCGAGCCGGAGTTCTTGCCTCTTCCCAGGAATGTTGGAAGAGGAGGAGATGCCCCAGCAGCTGTCCCAGCTCTGGGATCTGGATGTCTCTATAGCTGACAGGGCCGTGTA
The DNA here is from genome assembly GCF_964273445.1 of Streptopelia decaocto. Classification (NCBI taxonomy): domain Eukaryota; kingdom Metazoa; phylum Chordata; class Aves; order Columbiformes; family Columbidae; genus Streptopelia; species Streptopelia decaocto. Next base: position 104,142 of record NW_028115117.1, read on the forward strand.
CGTCTGTCCTGGAGTGGCACCAGGCCTGGGCGAGGGAGACAGAACAGCAGGAGGGTTGAGGGCAGGCGGCTGCGCCAAAGCCCTGAACCCAAGCGTGTGTCCAGGGCTCCATGGGCAGGCAGGACTGTCCAGGGCCGTGCCGGCCACAGCTCCCAAAGCAGCTGGCTGGGCAACAGCCCCGCGTGGGGAGAGCTGCAGGCTGCTCTGGGGTGCAGGGATGGGCAGATGGTCTGGCCGGAGGGTGCCTGGCTCCTTACCCCCAGTGTGGGATTCTCAGCCAACACGAAGCTCAGCCCCTCAATCCTCCCCACGGCCCTCTGCCGCACATGTTCTCTCTCGGAGCTGCTCAGAGTCAAGAGCATCTGGGGAGAGAGAAGCTGCTGGTGAGCCCTGGGAGCAGCCACCACTCCAGCAGAAGCAGCACCGCTCAACGCCTGTGCTGGACTGGCCCGCTCCATTAAGGGTTCCCCAGGACTCGACCAAAGCCTGTAGCGAGGCTCTTGCCCTGGGGTCCCTGGCAGGCTTGGGGCACATGCCCCAGGCAGGAAGGCAGATGTCACCCTCTGGAGCCACTGTGCTGCAGAAGAGCCTGGCGGGCAGCCCCTGGTTCCCCGGGGAGGTGGGCACCCTCCCGGCAGCGCTCTCTGCACGGCACCGGGTGGGACTGTCACCTCCAGAGCGGACACCCCGTCCCCCAGGGTGAGGAACAGCCCTTGTGAAGCCCAGACTTCACACACCCAGACCTGGAAGATGTTCTGCAGCAGCTCACTGACTCTGGAGGCACGAGAGTTGAGGAGCAACGCCTGCAGCATGTTGTCCATGGACCGCATGGTCTGCAAGAACACAACGGGTCGTGGTCGTGTTTCCTGCCACCCCTCTCACTCCCAGGAGACTGATGTGAACTCCCAGCACCGAGGGACGACTCCCGCGCTGCTGCGCTGTGCCTGGGAGAGACCCAGGGGCAAACCATCTGCTCTGGGCAGAGCAGCCTGCGAAACTGGACGTGGCCGGGCCCACAGGCAGGGGACAAAGGGATGAGAGTGGGACAGCAGAGCTGAGACCCTGCCCTGCCTTGGATCTCTGGTTATATCGCGGCACGGGGTGGTTGGGGAGCAGACAGAGGGACCGGGGGCTCCTATAGCTCACACAGCACTTACTTCTAAGTAGAGGTAACGGTCCATGTCCTCCACTTCTGGAGGAAGCAAGAAGACACTGGAGAAGCAGGCTTGGAGCAGCCTTGTCTCCGTGCCCTCCAGCACCCGCTCCACTGCGCTGCAAAGAGAGAGAGCAGCCAGCCGCAGGCTGGTACCTGGAGCAGCGCCCCGAGGCCTTGTGCAGGCGTCCCCGGGAGGGATGGGCAGGTACCTCAGTTCGGCAATGGCACGCATGGCGATCTGCCGCAGCGTCGTGCGCAGTCGGTCCCTGGGCTCCTCTTCCAGCAGCACCTGCAGAGCACAGCCGGATGGGACCCAGCGCCACCAGCCCCCGGCCCTGCCAGCGCTGTCCTCACAGGGCGCCGGTGCCGGAGTCCTCGACCCCTTCCCCAGCGCCGCCGGGTATCCCCTCACCTCGATATTCTCTGCCAGCTCATATCGCCGGCAGAAGACATCCAGGCCCCTTGGCGAGCGGTGGCGCCTGCTGGTGTCGCACAGGTCACGGATGTCCATAAGAAACCCGATCTTGTGGCTCTCCTCCTAGAGCCAGGGAGCAGAGAGACAAACAGGGAGCGTGAGATGGGGACACGCGGCCAGCGGCACCGCAGCATGGGGGTGCAGTGCCAATTAGCGCCCTGGGAGCAGCAGCTCTGCCCAGCCAGCACCCTCCAGCACCCGCAGCAGAGCCCCTGGCAGCAGCCGCCGGCACAGCCGCCTTTAAAGCGGCCGCGGTTACCTTGTCTGGGCTGCCGAGAAAGGACACGATGGAGTCCATGTAGCCCCTTAGAAATCCGTTCACAGGTTCGGCATCTAATAAAGGGGGAGAGCAGGGAGGGCTGCAGAGAGGGTTTGCAGGTGGGACGGAGCAGAAGGAGCTCTGCCCCATGTCCATCCCAGTGCCCGCTGCCCCGGCACAGTGTCCCCGTGCAGCAGGAGCTGGGCGCGTATTAACGTGAAATTGTCAACATTTTGACAGGAACTTGAAAAATTTCAATAGGAATTTGAAAATTTCAACAGGATTTTAACATTTTTGATGAGAATTTAAAAATTTCAATGGGAATTTGAACATTTTTGACGGGAATTGAAAAATTTTAGTGAGAATTTCAAAAGTTTCACCAGGATTTCAAAAATTTTGACAGGAATTCAAAAAATTTCAACATTAATTTTAAGAATCTCAACTGGAATTTTAGAAATTTTGACGTGAAATTGTAAACATTTTAACGGGAATTTGAAACATTTCAATAGGAATTTGAAAATTTCAACAGGATTTTAACATTTTTGATGAGAATTTAAAAATTTCAATGGGAATTTGAACATTTTGACGGGAATTGAAAAATTTTAGTGAGAATTTCAAAAGTTTCAACAGGATTTGAAAAGTTTTGCAGGAATTTGAAAAATTTTATGGGAATTTGAACAATTTGGACGGGAATTGAAAAATTTTGAAGAGAACTTTAAAATTTTCAACATTAATTTTAAGAATCTCAACCAGAATTTTAGAAATTTTGACGTAAAATTGTAAAAATTTTGATGGGAATTTGAAACATTTCAAAGGGAATTTCAACCATTTGTACAGGAATTGAAAAATTTGAATGGGAATTTTAAACATTTCAACAGGAATTGACAAAATTTCAACGGGGATTTTAAAAATTTTGATGGGAACTTTAAAAATTTGAACATTAATTTTAAGGATCTCAACCCCAATTTTAGAAATTTTGAGGTGAAATTGTAAAAATTGCCCACGGTGCTGTGCTGGGTCCGGCTCCCAGCTCCGAGCACCCTGGGCCTCAGGCAGCATAATCCCCACCCACGGAACCCCCTGCCAGCGTGTGGGGAACCGTGACCCTGGTGTCAAGCGGGGAGCGATCGCCGGGCCCCACCCTGCCCAGACAATCAGGGCCCCTCACTCACCAATCTGCGGTGGCTGGACCACATCAACCTGGTTGGGCTGCGGTGGAGATGTGACCTCCTGGGGAGCCCCAACCTCCTCCTGCCAGGCCACCCGGGGGCGGCTGGGGGGTCTCTCCTGCCAGACCAGCCTGCGGCAGATTGGGGGTCTCTCTGCCATTTTGCAAAGGGAAGGACTAGGGATGGGGAAGGCGGACGCTTCAGCAAAAGCCGCGGTGCTGCCGCTCTGCCAGAGGCAGCGGTGAAGGGTGTGGGATACAGCCGTGTGCTCCTCGTCGGGGAAAGACGTGAGCTCAGTAGCTCCTTGCTCCAAGTCTGCCGGGGGCAGCTGGAGCTGGGCTGTGGTTGGACTCGGTGATCTTAAGGGTCGCTTCCAACCAAAAAGATTCTCCGATTCTCTGAAAGACGTGGGCTACGCTCGGGGGCTCTCGCCAGCTCCGTGCTCACACCCTGTCTCGTCACCGTCCTGTCGGACAGTGTGGGCTGGGCCCGCAGCTGCGCTGAGCACGTGCAGGGCAGTGGGTGTCACCAAGTGAGGTCACAAAGGGCCCCACTGTGACGCTGTGCCTGGGTGGGGAGGGTCAGGAGGTCCCCTTGGGAGGCTCAGGCCAGCTCAGCCCTGGGCACCTGGCTGCTAAATTTCAATCCCAGTATCTAAAAGTTCACCACCCATTGCTCTGAGTACAGTCTATAATAGTCTGCTGCACCGCTCCATTTTCCCAGCAGCTGGTGCATGGTGGGGATGTCACAGACCTACTCAATGCCTCGCTCCTTGCTCCAGGAGCATCCATCTCTGAGGATGTTGCGGAAAGGAGTCCCGTTGTCTGGCTCAGTTCTCTCTGGGCTGCCAGGGGTGGCAGATGCACTCGATCCCCCAATCGCCCCCAGCCAAACCCGCAGCAGTTGGGTCCAGGCTCCAGAGGAGGGAAGGGCCTGAGCCGTAACCAGGCCAAGAACTCCTGCCAGGAGACCCACAGGGAAGCAGAAGAGCAGATGGACGCTGAGAACTTGTGGGCGTACAAGTCTCAGACACACTTTTCCTACTGTGTGCAATGTGACTACAAGTCAATCACTTCATTCTATAAATACGACAGCCTGGATGAGCCACTGTGAGCTCTCCCTGCTAAATAAGTGAGCTGTGTGGCAATGGTTTTACTACTCACAGGTCAGTGGATGAGACCAGTTTAAGTTTAGTATTAATCATTTACCTTAAGTAGATGCACACTAAATATAATAAATTCTTTAGGGACATAAGGTGGTATGATTTTTAATATACTCTTTGCTTCATGTTACTTGTAAGCTGGATTTGCTAAAATTTTAAGCTGTAAAGTTCTGCTCATATCTACCAAAAGCAACTACAAATGACACTGACCACTTACAAGATAAGGCTAAAAGGGTAAGGATAAAAGGATAAAAGCCATTTTTGAAGCTCCCCACTGGGATTAAAAGGCATTTTGGGGCTCCCCATTGGGATTAAAGGCAGTTTTAAGGTTCCCCATTGATCCCCATTGATCCCCATTGACTCCAATTGACCCCCATTGACTCCCATTTGTCCCCATTGACTGCCATTGACGGCCATTGACCCCCATTGACTCCCATTGACCCCCACTGACTCCCATTGATCCCTATTGAATCCGATTGACTCCCACAGACAATTGGTGAACCCTAAGTACTGGACTATAAAATCACCCAAGACACAAGTAACAACAACAACAAACCACTAACGACACAGACAATTATACAATTGCTAAGGCACAAACAGCAAAATCACTAATGGTACCTTTATCAAATTACTGTTCCCTCGTTTTTCTCTTTAATTTATTGTTTTCTCATTTTTCTCTTTAATTTTTTATTTCTTTCTTTTTTTAAGTTACCCAGTTTACCAAAATGCGCAGATGCGAATGCGCAGACCCAACGCGCTGGTGTCGCCCACGTCTCGCGCAGGCAGCGTGCCAACCAAACCAGACAATGAAAGTGCCTTATCTCATTGATGGGGTTTTACCCGCGTCCCGAGCTGGTCCGAGGATCTGTGGTCCCTTCCAGGAATTCCCCGGTGCCGGCACAAGGTCCCAGAGATCCTGGGATCCACGGGAGGTCAGGTAGATTATCCCATCCTCGTTGCCAGAAAATGATACCGAAAAGTCGGCAAACAGACTCTTTAACTCTGGCCGTACTTCATTGGCAGTAATCCCTCCTGGATTAACACCCTCTGTGGATGGCACAGGTGCCAACTGTTGGCAATCAGGGCAGGACATAAGAACACTCCTGGCCTGATCCACTGTAATTTGAAATTGTCGTTTTAATGCCTTTGCACTCTGGTGAAAGAATTTATGTGATCATTTAGGTTGCTCCAAGGCTTTAGGCACAGTGAGCGGCACAGCTTGTGCATCGGCCCTCCTATTGCCTTCCGCAAGAGGTCCTGGAAGGGCCGTGCGAGAGCGGGTGTGCATTGCATAATAACCATGATGTCTATGATTTATTAGAAACCATAGCATTCTCAATTCAGCCATCGAAAGAGGATTATCCTCTTCCTTAAGAAAAGAAGCTTCCAGGCGGTTAAGTATGCCATCTGCATAATATGAGCCAGTTACAACATTCAAAGGCTCGTTACAGAACACCTCAAAGCGATCCCAACAGCTGTCAGCTCAAGAACTTGTTCGACCCTTGGTCTCTTTTTCTACCTTGTGTTTGCAGCACTGGGTATCTGAGTTTAGCCACGTCATTACAACTTTACGTGAGTGACCAGAGGCATCAGTAAATACAGTCTTGTCGCTTCCTGGTCGTTGCTGACAGCAGCAGTTGCTGTACAATGGTAAATGACCAATTTCAGCCCACAGTTTATGTTGAGGGTAATAAACTGATATGTTCCCTGCATATGTTGCCAATGCAATCTGGAAATTCACATCTTCAGTTAATTACCACTGCAAATTCTCCTTCATTGTAGGAAGAAATATACCTTTAGGTCTACCCCATGCATAGCATATAAACATTCTCTGCCTTTAATTATTGGTTTTGCATACATTTCTTTCATTATCCAAACCGTTTTCATTGGTGTGTGAGCTAGAAAAACCCATACGGCCACAGTCACCTTTCTCCCTCCTTGAGCTCTCCTGACCTGTGGTTCCACCACCGGTGTCTTCTTTCTTGATCCCTCTTGACTGGCAGGTGCGCTCCAACCCTCTTTATCCATCACTCTTCCTCACAGGTTCACCTCCTTCCTTGCTTTTCCTTTGCACGCTGCTCCCCCTGAAGAGAAACACACAGAGGACTGAGCTACACCAGCCCAAGGGCACTACAGTCAGACAGGGGCTGAGTCCGGGGCTGACACCTCCCCACACCCCACAGCGAGCCCACATTGCCTTGGCACCAGCCCCTCGCACAGCCCTTCCCCTCAGCTCTGCCCTCCGCTGCAGCACAGCTTCCGCACGTGCCCTGCTCAGGGTGGACCCCAATGTCACGGGTTAGAGATGTCACAGCTCAGTACAAATGCCCATGGTCCTCACCTGCTCTTTGGTACTTGCTGGAGCCCAATGTCACGCGTTAGAGATGTCACAGGCAAAGTCAGCTTCACCCTCTGCCTACACCTCACCTGCAAACAGCCAACTCTTCAACTGACAACCGCCCAAAACCCAACGACAAACTCTCCAAACCTCAGCCTTTCGCTTTCAGCTGCTGCCTCTAGTGCATCTCACAGACAAGCCTCCAAAATCCCCTCATCCTGCAATAATACTCCAGCACTGATCACCTGCAGGAACAACTGCCACAATACCGTGCAAACACCAACCAGTTCTGGCACGGAAATATCACTTTCTCCTCAAGATTCCACCTACACCAACTGCTGACAAACACACGCTGTCCTCACCAAAGCCAAACGCTGCAACAACCAGCGACAGCTCAAATGTGCGTGTGCGGCGCAAAATCGCAGGTGTGAGCTAACGCAGAGCTGGGCTTGACAGCTGCAGAGTGTGCACCCTGTGGCTTAACGTGGCCGTTACTGCCATTCCGCCTTCTCCCCGGGAGAAGCGCATGAGCACAGGCTGCTTCAAGGCACGATGCCAACGGTTTGGATCTCCAGGTCTCTGAGGGCGACAGTAACAAATGTGATCTGTGTGTGGCGCAGGAACTTCCCGTCCACTTGCTCCTCCATTCAGTCAGGTGCTGCAAGAGAGGGATAGAAAAGAAACAGTTAGGACCGGATTAACAACCTCGTCATCCCTGTCCCCAAACCTGCAGGCGTCCTAGGAGGCCTGATCTAAGTTTTGCTCTTCTCCGTCTCTTTGCTGGAATACTTCACTGCACAAATTTCTGTCATGAACACTCTCTGAACCAGTCTGATGTGTTCACAGCTCCCAGCCCAGCATCCATTCCTCAAGGTACCTCAGCATTTCCCTTTGAAACCAACCTCAGTGCCATCCCGTCCTGAGCTACCTCAGCACTGCCCACTGCAGCCTCCCGACGCCATCTCCTCCCTGCGGTCCCTCAGCCTTTCCCGCCAAAGCCTCCCCGATGTCCCCCCCTCCCCGAGGTCCCTCAGCCTTTCCCGCCCAAGCTCCTCCCGCGCCGTCCCGCCCTCCGGCTCCTCCGCCGCTCCCCCCGTTCCCGGCCCCTCCCCCCCGCCCCTCGCGCCCCCACGGCGGCCCCGGCCCCGCCTGCGCCGCTCCCGCCCCGGCGCTGCCCCTCCCGCTCGCTTTCCTCCCTCTGCCCGGTGTCCCCACGGGCTCCCCCTCCGCCCCACGGCCCCGCCCGAGCCCCGCGCAGCGCTCAGCCCGGGGCTCCTTCCCTCACAGCCGCCCGCCTGTTTCCCCCTCGCCCCTTTCTCGGCCCGGCCCGGGGCCGCGCTGTTGCGGCTGCCTGCCCCTCGCCTTCCTCCTGCCGAAACCAGCCCGTCCCTCCCCCTCCAGCCTCCCCCCTCGCCGGGACCGGGGCGGCCCCGCCCAGTCTCCCCGGTGTCCGCCCGCCCCTCGCTCACCGCCGGCCCCGCCGCTCCTCGCGCGCCGCTCGGGCGCCGCACCGGCGGCACGCGCTCCTCGGCCCGCGCGCTTCTGCAGCGTGGCCCCGCCCATCCCGCGCAGGAGCCAATCCCGTCCGCGCCCGCCACCGGGCCCCGCCCCCCTCCCGGCCCGGAGCCGCCGGCGGCCGCAGAGCGGCGCTGTCCGCCCGCAGCGCGGCCCCGGCCCCGGCGGGTCAGCGGCAGCGGGGCCGGGAGCGCCCGGGCTGCGCCTGCCCGGGGCGGCCCGGGACCGAGGGCTCCGCCGCTGCAGCCCGTTTCGTGCCGTTTGCACCCCCGGCTTACACGGCTGCAGCCTCCTGCTGCTTTAGCTCACGCATCTTTCTTCCGACTGCACAGCAGTTCACACTCACAAACGTTCCGTGCTCGTTGGCATAAGAATGTCTGCAGAAGAATTTACAAACATCAGTGAAGATGTACCACGGACCACAGCTTTCTGAGCTTTCAAGTTGAAGTTCCTGTAGACATCCATGTTTCAATAAACAGACACCACCAGTAGAGCTGCTGCCTCTGCCGGCTTTGTTCAGAAAGAAGTGACAACACCAGAAAACACATTGGCAGCCGGTGCTTTGACCAGTGAAGGTGGGATCTACAAAAGTCTGATTAAACCAAACAGCCTGAGGTCTTTATCAAGCTGCAGATCTGCCAGGAATGCTGAAATGCAAGAGTTTACTCCTGCAATATTCCACAATGGAACAGCCGCTTCATATCAAATCTCATCTCAAAGTTCCAAACCAGTACATTAAAAAGCCATCACTAAGTATTAGAAGACCACTGCAAGATCTTATTGCTTTTTGAGTTAAATAATAATTTTTCAATAAACCAAAACCCAAACAATTTCTAAAGTCTGTTGCTCATCCTCCTGTTCATTTATTAGCACTGCAGCAATCAGTTTTTATACAATGTCTCAACAGAAGCGTTTAAAAAACCCCAAACAAAACTTATTGAAGTCCACGGACCCCCCGGCCTCCCTGCCCCCCCCCACCCTGAGCCCCACGATCAGCACTTGGTGCGGGAGAGGAGCAGAGCTGGACAGACAGAACCAGAAATCCGACTGCGGGCAGAAGGAAACACCAAGGTAGTTACAGCTTCCTTAACATCCCAAATCTGATGTCTTCCAAAACAAAGCACATCACCCTCGTCATTTAAGAAGCAAAGTTGCTCTGTACGTGTCTGATCCTCACACAGCTGAGTGGTTCTCAAGTCTGCTGAGTTCCACAGTGCAGCCGCCCCCACGGCTGTGTCCCCTTGTCTGGAGTCCCCAGTCCCCACAGTGAGTGCGGTTGGGCTCCAGTGATGAAGAAAAACACAAAGAGTGAAATTGGAAAAGTAATTAAAACAGAAAACCTGAAAGCCAGTTTAATTTTAATAATTTATTTTTACACTGCTATAAGCACATGAAGTACGGGGGTCACGAACTCTGTTACTACACATATGTGCCTTATTACATAAGCACGGGAAACAAGGAGGTAGCATTCCTTCTATTTTTGATGTAATGATGAGCTAATCCATCTCCTGAGATGGCTTCCAGACCTGATTTAGTATCTACACCATGTTGTACTGCAGATAAATCCCTCAGGTGAGCATTAGTCGAAGACAATGTGCAGAATGAGCAATATGCAGGTCAGCACAAGATCCTGGATTCCTTAGAAGAGTCTGCTTCTAAAATTGTCTAAAAATGCTACAGAAATTGTAGCAGATAAACAACAGTAGCCACATTGCGTTACATAATGTTGATCCACCCATATTAACTTGTGCCCTTTCGGAACAGAACTGTAAACTCAGAGTGTTCAAAGATTTCTTTCTTTTGAATATGCTCATCTTTTCCTTTCATTCTATCTTCACAAATTATTTACCAGGGAAAAAAACGGGTTAAAAATTGCTGCTATCTAAATGATGTTGTCATAACTATACAGACTGTACCTGAGTATGCAGTGATTTTACAGGTGGACATATATCAATTCAGCAATATTCGTTCAGTTTGATTGAATCACACGTCTCTTGTGATAAAGATCAAGGCTACATGATCCAGCTCCAGGTGCACTGACTCACACTCTGCTGGTGTGTTTTGTTGCGTTTGCCTGGACCACTATGAAGCAACAGGAAAAAATATCCACACACAACAAGTATAACATCAGAGATGCCTTTAATTGTTTTTAATGCATACATTATGTACACTCCCATACTTCCAACTAGTCACAGAGGTAGAGACAAACTCACATTCTTTGAAAAAGGTATTGGCTGACTTCTACCCATTTAATCTGAGAAATTCACTTTTCTTAGCAAAATACTTGAGAAAAACATCACTATCATAATAAAGATTATTTCCACTATGTGTCACCTGACAAATCATTTCAATTCAAACATATTGAGTCACACTGCATACTTTTACAGATTAGAAAAAAAGTGGTTTAAAATAAATTTAATACGATGCATCAAAAATAAACTACTACCTAGTTGAACACACTCAGAAACCAAAGAGTAAATGTCCAATGAGGTTTCCAAGTAGGAGTATCCTAACGATTTGAGGCGCACTTTGGGACACCCAGCGCCTCCCTGTTCACTGTATGTTATATGAACTGCAGCAGTTGAGACCCTGGGATGTGTAACATGCAAAAGCCATGAACATTGAAGTAATGTTTATAAATCACAAGCATGTTATTTGGCTCCTCTATTGACTGAAAGGGACAGGAGTGAAGCATCTAAACGTGATCTGTCCCACATTCATTCTTCACCACTCTGCAGCTGTTCTAGCAGGAGCTTCACAGATGTTTTCCAGCACTTAAGAGTTTAGATGCCAAAAGATCCCAATAAGAACCATGCTTGTTTACATCTAGAATTGTCTTAAATATACGTCCTTCTATGCATGTTTCAGAGACCGCAACGCTGCTTTGTGTATTAGCACGTAATATACGCCACTAAAGCTGTTCCAATTAACCGACTAGACAAAGTTTTCCTCTGGAATTGAATACACGTGCATTAAAACCCCTCCAGACCAGAGCCCAGCTCCACTAGGCCACAGCTCTTCGGGGTCACTGCGGTTCGGCGGTTCCTCACTTCCCAGCCATTGCCCCGGCCGCTGGTTCTGAGCCGCACGGGTCCAGCCCAGACACAGCCCTGGGAACGGCAGCGGCACAAACTCCAGCTCAGTGCACAGGGCAGGAGACAGCGGGCGAGTCCCGGCACGGCTGCTGTCCTGAACCCCAGGGCCTGCAGCAACTGTCCACGTGCACCCAGATCTGGAGCTGGTGTGGGACCTTCTCTGCTCTGACAGAATCCAAGTGTATGGCAAGAACAACAAAACCAAAAGCAATGTCCTTCTTCCACCTTCCTTCCTTCCCCACGGTCACAAACCATAAGCTGAACTTGCCAACCAAGCTGTCTCAACAAAACCGAACCGAAGCATCTTTGGAATGAAGCACATACCTGGGCATGACCATGTTCTTAGAAGGTAAGAGAATGGGTGTTGATTTCCCCCCCCAGAAAGCGAGTCATGTCCGTACCATTTACATCAATTCTGACAACTGGGGGCTCAGGGGCTGCTTCCCGGGTGAGGGGGCACCGTTCCCGAGGGCTCGGCCCCACCGCCCGGCAACACCGCCCGGTAATACTGCCTGGTAATACTGCCCGGCAACACCGCCCGGTAATACTGCCTGGTAATACCGCCCAGTAATACTGCCTGGTAATACCGCCAGTAATACTGCCTGGTAATACCGCCTGGTAATACTGCCTGGTAATACCGCCCAGTAATACTGCCTGGCTACACTGCCCGGTAATACTGCCTGGTAATACCGCCTGGTAATACTGCCTGGTAATACCGCCCAGTAATACTGCCTGGCTACACTGCCCGGTAATACCGCCTGGTAATACCGCCCGGCATCTCAGCGCCGCTGCCACGGGAACAAAACACACCATGAGGAGCGACTGAGGGCTCAGCCACAGCTCCACTCTGGTTTTGAACGTTCCCCAGCACAGGCTGATGTTCCCCCTGTAACACACAGAGCTGAGGGGGAACCTCCCCCTCCCACATCTAAAACTCCATTTAGAATATAAAGAGATTTTACCAAGAACGTATCAAATATTAACACGATAGGATCAGACAGCACATCTATACCACACTGTAACCTGAAATGGGACTTCCAAAGCTGCTGCTGTGGTGTCCTGTTGCTGACGATGTGTGAGCTGACACAGGCGGGCGGCAGAACAACCAGAGGCCACAGGTGCAACACAAAGAGAAAATGTATTGTTGTTCATTGCTGCCGGGGGGATTCCCAAACACACCTCAGCTCCGGCAGAGCTCACACCAGTGCAGCCGCAGGGCTGCGGAATTCAGGAGCGTTCAGACTGTGGCAGTTCCCTTGGGGTGCAGCCTCCGTATCTGAGCCAGTGGAGCTGCTCGGTGCCCAGCCGGAATATCTTGACACTGTTCAAAATAAAAGGTTATCAGATGGCTGCTCTTGTCTAGTTTGCAATTTCTTTAAATGCAGTCATGCTGAGGGGTTTTAGGGTTTCATAAAACTATTAAAGAAGACAATTTTATTCATTACACAACTGCCTGCTCTCCTCACCTTGCATTTGGTCCAGGTGGCTGATGCAGAGCCGTGCCCTGTGGCGGGACGAGTCCTGACAGTCACTGGTCAGAGAGACCAGCAGTCCCACCAGGGAGCCCAGCTGCCGGCAAGGGCGTCCCCTCTGCAGGGAGAGCAGCAGGACAAGGGTCACAGGCGCCCCAGCACCCGCTCGCCTGGGTCGCCCGTCCCGCTCCCTGAGCAGCAGCCGGGCAGAGGGGCCGGCAGGAGCTGCCCAGGAACCCAGACCCAGCACCAGCCGGGCAGGGCTGCCTGCGGGGCCAGGAACGGTGCGGGGGGACACCAGGGTGTGCGGGGGTCCCTACTCACCGTGAGCTCAGCTCGCTCCTTGCAGGCCCTCAGCACACGGGCACAAACCCGCAGGGCTCTCTCCCGCTCCCACCCTCTGTCGGAGCCCAGCCAGTGCTGCAGGACCTGGGGCAGGGTGCATTTCTCTCACCACAGGGATCTTCCTCTCCTGGAGATTCCTCTCCGTCCTTCTCTGGCCCCTTCCGGGCACGCCCCCCAGCCCCACGGAGCCCTGGCCCTGCAGCCTCTGCTGCCTCACTCTCTCCAGCCGACCCTGCCCTGGGCCAGGCGCTGCTTCCCTGCCAGCGTGTCCCCGCTCCAGCCTTCCCCGGGCTGCTGTCCCCAGCCCATGGCCGGCTCTCGGCTTCCCCTCGGGCTGCGACCACTTCTCTGCCCGACCTGAGGCCGCAGTGGCCGGCGCTGCTGTGCCCCAGCTCAGCCCCTGACTGGACACACAGCCTCAGGGCGAGGGGCCACAGCCCTACGTTCCCGTAGGAAAGGGGTGTCCACCTACTGTCACCCGCTAAATCCTTGATTCCCTGCCCCTGCGACACTTTCCCCATGGCTACTCACAAGGACTACATCATCAAAGCCAGCCGAGGGCTCCTCTGCCGCCAGGAGAGTCTCGATGAGGTGGCCCAGATCTTCAACACTTCTCCTGTGCAGCAGCTGGAAGCAGGAGAGGAGAGCTGAGGTTCTGCGCCACGGGGGCTGCCAGGGCACACCGGGGGGATCCTGACCCGGGGTGGCGGGCACTGCCCCGTGGTACCTGCATGTTCAGAGCTGCCCGCACCGTCCTGCCCCTCTTCATCCCCTCCTGGGAAGGAGAGGACGGGTCAGCCCGGCAGCACACTGCCCGCAGGCTGCGGTTCTCCTCCCTGCTCAGCGCTGGCCTCAGCTTGCTGGCCAGAGGAAAAAGGGAGAGAAAAGAGAAAGGGGATTTACCAGCCCTCTCCAGAGTGGCTCAAACCATGCCTGGGTTCCTCCTAATCGAGGGCCCCAAACCCACCCCCCCCAGCCCCTGCCAGCAAGCGCTGCCCTCAGCTCCAGCAGCTCCTGCCTCCCCCCGGGCAGCAGCAAACCCCCACCCCAGGGTAAGGAACCCCTGGGGCTCAGGAGACACGCAAAGTGGGGAGCACCCTCCTGCTCCACAGCCCCAGCAGCTCAACACCGCTGGGGCTGCCCTGGCCAGCTGGGATGGGGCACACGGGGAGTCCCCAGAGCCGGGAACAGCCCTCACCTCAACTCCTCCAGGGCCTGAAACACTCCGTACACCAGGGAGTCCGCAGGCTCCCCCTTGGTCCAGTCCTGCAAGTCACAGAGACACAGGTGCAGAGTTGTCAGTGGACATGGACATGGGACGGCCCTCCTGCCTCCCCCCGGTCAGGCTCTGCTGCCAGGCCTGGGCAGACACTGCCCCGTCACCCCACGGGTCCCCAAAGGCACCGTGGGGGGGACCCTGCTCCACAGCCACCCTGCACCCCAGGGCCCCCAGCTCAGGACACAGCTCCAGGAGCTCGCGTGAAGCCCAGAGACCATCGCCCCTCGGGGGAAAGTGCAGCCCAAAGCTCCCCCGTGTGACTGTCCCTGCTGCAGGCACTCACCAGCAGGGTGTGTGTCACCTCCTGCTTCGAGGACAGCTCAAAGCTGCCAGCATCACCCACAGCCTGGATGGCAGACCTGACCTCAGCGACACTCTGCACCAGGGCGAGCTTGAGCTGCATCTCCTGAGGGCAAAGAGAGCAAAGCACCCCTTGAACTCTCTGCAGGGCTGAGAGGTGGAAGAGGAGCATGGGCAGGGGGACACACAGGGGTTTGCATCTGGGTGTTGAGGACAAACCCTTCCTTGAGGGATCTTTAGGAGTTTGTCCATCTTGGTACACCCCGGCCCCAAGGGGCTGGAATGAGGGCACCCAGGCGTCCCTGTCCCCGCACGGCTCGTGCTCCTACCCTCTGTGTGACTCTGGAGAGCTGCAGGATGGTGCCCATGGTCTCTCTATCCACGCGGGCGAGCAGCTGCTCCCTGGGGGCACGCAGGGCGATGCCGCTGTACACGCACATCAGAGCAGCACGAGTGGCCTGAGGTCTCTCTGTGCCCTGCGGCGGCTGTGCCTGTGACAACAGAGATGTCCCCAGACGTCAGCCCCGGTCCTGCCCGGCACCCTCACCAGCTCCTTCCTTCCCTGGGCACCTCCCGGCAGCTCCTCGAGCTGTGAGCTCCGGGGCCGGGAGCTGTTCCCGTCCTGCAGCCGGGGCTCTGGCACGGGATGGGGAGCAGGCAGCAGCCCGCATCGCACACACTGCTGGCGGATTTACTGCTGTCCTTCCCAACACAGCTCAGGGGCCCCAATGCCGGGACATCCCCTCTGAAACACAGGTCTTGGGCAGCTCTTACAAGAGGGCTGATATAAACACAGCTGCCACAGTTTGGCTACAGAAGGTGTAGAAGTGAAAATAAGGTCAAAAAAAGGAAAGCCAAAGAGTGAAACCCTGGATCCTTTACCTTCCAGCCCGTGGAAGTCTCATAAAACCTGTCTCTGGTGAAAGCCGTCACTGTGTCCAAGATCAGGTTGAAGTGGGTCTCAGCAGCGTGGGACACCACAGAAATCATCCCCTGCAACCACAGGGAAATGGGGAGTGGGCTCCAGCCCGAGCACTCAGCCATGGCCAGTGACAATGGCCAGGCAGGACGTTGCAATAAGGGGGAAACAGCAGCAATGGGCACATCAAGGAGGTCTGGAGCAGGGCCAGGACCAGCTCTCCCTCTGCCCCAGCAACAGGCAGAGGATGCTCAGAACATGAGCATCACCTCACCTGGGTGTCAGAGAGCTCCACAGAGTCTGTGTCCTGGAGGAACCTCAGCACCTGCCCTTGGACGTGGCTGAGGTCCCGACAACCTGCCAGCGCTGTCCCGAGAGCCCTGTAGAGGAAAAGCTGAAAGAGAAGAGGCTGAGCCCGAGATGCGGTCACAGCCCGACCTGCCAGGAGAGGGCTGGCCCAGGACTGACCCGACTCCCCCAGGAGCAGGCGGCACTGCCTGCAGTGCCGGGCTGGGGCAGCACGGGGGAAGCGCAGTTTGGGGGTGAAGCAGTGAAAACTGCCGGTGTGGGCAGAGTCCCGGTGTGGGGCAGGAGACAAACCTTCTCCCAGGAGCCGGGGGCAGAGCTGCCCAGCTGCCGGCTCAGCTGCTGGCTCAGGCCCACGCTCCAGGTCTCGTGCTCAGTGAGCTTCAGGGACGCTCGCAAGAACTGGGGGGAAGAGGAGAGGAAGCGGGTGTCCCCCTGCCCTTGGCCAGGGCCCTTCCCACACCCACGTGTCCTGGGATGCTGCTGGGGAGAGCTGCTGCAATGGCAGTGTCTGCCCTGCCAGGCCCAGCCCTCTTTTCACCAGCTCCCCACAACTCTGTCTGCTCCCTCTTCTCCCCGTATGTTTGTGACACCCCGAGGATGCTGTACCTTAAGCACATGCCGCTCCCACTCTGCAGAGTCCAGGGAGCTCTCGGCTCTTCCTAGAAAGCAAGAGGAAGCAAAGCTCTGCTGCTGCTCAAGCTCACACCAAAGAAGAGCCCGGTGGTCTCCTCTGCGGTCAGACCTCCCAGAAGTCCCAGGCCATCAGGCTGGAAAGGGCCCACAAGCGCCTGTGCCAAAGCCCTCACAAGGCCACAGACACAGGAGGGAGCCCAGGGGCGTTTGTCAGAGCCACTGGATCCATGCTGGGGAAGGACACTCTGACCGTGGCTGATCCCCACTGTGTGACCACTGGGAAGCTGCCCCTCCCTCCCCTCCAGCCTCTCCCCCCACCCACACTTTACCTGCCAGGTGCTGCAGCAGGAGGGGGATCTCGGTGGCCCACGCTGTCCCCAAGGCCCCGCGGATCCAGCCCTGCAGGGCCTGCAGCAGCTGCAAGGCAGCGACGGCGCGGCCGCTGCTGGTGTGAGGAGCCACCGCCAGCACCTGGGCGAGGGAGCAGAGACGGGTCACCCCTGCCACCAGAGCCACCCCCGCCAGCCCCGAGACAGGACCGGGAACCCCGCGGGGCTCGGGCAGGCTCGGGAGTGCTGCCAGAAAAGCTCTTTCTTCCCCAGGGCCCCGCTACTCACCAGCCGTCGAGCCAGCAGCGCCTGGGCAGCCGGCAGCCGGGCTGCGGGGAGGGGGAAAGGCTGGTGAGATGAAGAGGCCCCGCCGTGCCCTGACCCTCGTACCTCCCGTGGCCCACACAGGGCTGAGAGCAGCTGCACGGCCACAGTGCTGGCGCGGGGGCTCCCCAGGCTGCCCCGCATGGGGTGAAGGCAGATCCAGCACGGCCAGGAAGGAGCCCCGGCTCCCCAGGAGCCAGAGCCTGACTCTGCCCTTTGCTTTTCCTGGGCTCCTGCTCAGGGTTCGTGGGGCACAGGGAGACACAGACTGGCCTGAGCCCCTTCCAAACCCAGCAGCACTCCCTGGGGCTCCTGCCTTGCTCCGGCGAGTCCACAGCATCGGGCTCCTCCTCTTCCTCGCATCCCGCTCTCTCCCGTCTCTCCAGCAGGGCTCGCAGGCAGCGGGACGGCGGGATGAGCACGCCGCTGTACTGGGCTGGCACCACGTACTGCAGCAGCCCGGGCCGCAGGAGCTGCAGAGAAGAACCGGGCAATTCAGCACATCGGCATTTCCACTCGGCTCCAAGATGTAAAGGATGGTCTGCATTTCCCTGAGCCTCGTGTGCTTCAGCACACGTGAGGGGAGAGGCTCAGGCCATGAGGAAGAGCAATTAAAAACACTCTGAAGGCAAGAAGTGGCCACAGCAGCAGGCCAGAGGGCAACTGACTTGGGACATCCCTCTCCAAGTGACATCCAGCGAGCCCAGCATGTCCACGCACAGGGACTGAAGAGCTCTGTCCTCCTGGGGCTCCCAGGCTAAAAGGCCTCCTGCTGCCTGTAAGACAGAGTTGGCAAAACCCCCATTCCTCTCAGCTCCCGACCGACCAGGCTCAGGCACGGCCCCACCGCTGCTGCTGTGCCAGCATCCCGGGAGCAGCGACCTCCCGAAGGAGAATCCAGAAGCCCGTTCCTTTGCCCTGCTCCCAAAACAGCCTCCTGGAGCCCTGGAGGAGAGTGGCACACACACATCTCCCAGCCAGCCAGATGCTCCAGCCAGAGAGGGAAGATCCTTGGCAGGCCAGCAGGAGGCTGGGCCGTCCCTGGCCTCCATCTCCTGGGTGCCCGGCTGGAAACACTCACCCAAGGGGCTGCCACACAGCCTGTCCCCTTGCCAGAAGGGATGTGGGCCCCAGGCTGCTACGGGATGGGCAGGGCGTGCTTTGGAGAGCCAGGGCACGAGAACACCACAGAAAGCTCCTCTCGCCAGGCCCACCTGTGTGCACGGGCTGAGCTGGGCTGATGGCCCATCAGCGTTTCGGGACGGACGGTGTCCTGTCCCCACAAGTCTGTCCCTCCCTTCACAAGGCAGCTTTGCTGGAGGTGTGTGTGGGCACAGCTCAGCCCGAGGGGCGTGCAGGCAGCCTTGGGTGGCGTGTCCAGGTGCAAACCCACGTCACCCCGACATCTCCACCACCATGGCACAGCCCTGTGGAGGCCGCTGCGATGGCCGAGCTGGCGCCAAAGGCCCTGCCGCGTGGAGCTCCCCATGGGCAAGGGCGCCTGCAGGAGCTCTCAGCATGGCCCCGGCACCGGCCGAAGCCCCGGTGTCCTGCCCTGTCCTTACCAGTCTGCCCGAGCTCCAGCTGTACTCGCTGAAGATGTGCCCCACCACATCCCACGGCCAGCAGCTCTGGGAGCCGGAGCTGAGCAGGTCCCGGATGAACTCCAGAACTGCCCTCTGCACCTGCCGTGGAGAGCGTGGTTATCAACCCCTGTCCAAACCACAGGGAAGCCGCCTGCGCTCGAGGAAGCCTTTGTGGCTCACGGGGAGGTGACGAGGGCACGGCAGAAGCTTCTGCTGCTGCCATGGCCTGGTCAGGCTGTCCCGAGGGAAAGGGTTTCTCTGCCTTCCCTGGCAGCACTGTCCCTTCCCAAACCAGCTCACCTGGGCGCTGGGGTCGGTGCACACCAGCTGCACAGCTGCCACCACCTGGGGCAGCTTCTTCCTTGCTGCAGGAGCTGGAAGAGACACAGAGAGCTGTGCTGAGGCAGAGCCCTGATGGCAGAAGGATCCCTTGAAGCTTCCAAGCTTCACATACACTGGTGGGACAGAGAAGCAGGGCCTGACTCTGAATTCACAGCAGGCAGGGGTGTGCACAGAGTGACTCTGTTTCTAGAGGCATGGCTGGTTTATAGGCACCGAAAGCTCTGGTAACGCAGAGAATGAGAGAAATGGCACTGGTAGGAGCACCTCCTCTGCAAACCATCCACTCGTGTCACTGAGCCTGGAGCATTGTCCCTGGTGTGCCCCCATTTCTAACTGCTGGGGACAGCTTGAGCATCATCACAGGGTGTCAGCTCGGCTGGGGGACCCCTCTTTGCAGCTCCTCTCGGGTGCAGCTGCACCACTTCCAGCCCATTCCAGCATTCAGCCCAGCAGCCCCAGCCCCTGCCGTGTGTCCCAGCCCTGGCACTGACCGTCAGAGCGGGCCAGCTCTCCCAGCAGGCTCAGGGTTGCCACACGCTGGGCCTCACTCCCGTGCCTCAGCTGGGACCGCAGAACAGCTGCGGGGCAGGTTCGGGCTGCAGGGAAGAAATCGCATTCTGCATTAGCAGGCGGCTGCCCCTGGCTGCCGAGGACAGGGACAGAGCTGCCACGGCACAGTGACATCGCCCCGTCCCCTCTCCTTACCCTGCAGCGTCATGGGGCGGGATGGCTTCGCCTTATGGGCTGGCCCAGGCTCCTCAGTCACATCAGGGACCTGTGGGAACAAGGGTCATTTGAGAGAAATGTGCATCGGCCTTCAGAGGGACTGAAAAGAATTGGTGCTCTCTGCCTTCCTCCCCTCCCTTGCTCCTCCTGCAGCTTGGCCGAGAGGGAAATCGCTGTGGGAACCAGGCTGCCCCCCAGCCCCTTCCAAGCACAGAACCACAGAATGTCCCGAGTTGGAAGGAACCCACAAGGATCTTGAGTCCAATTCCTGTCCCTGCACAGGACACCCCACAGTTCACCCCGTGGGTCTGAGGACGTTGTCCAGTCTCTTCTTGAACACTGTCAGGTTGGGGCCGTGACACCTCCCTGGGGAGCCTGTTCAGTGTCCGGCACCTCTGGGTGAAGAACCTTTTCCTCATGTCCCACTGACCCTCCCCAGCACATCTTCTGCCGTTCCCTGGGATCCCAGCATTGCTCTTCCTGCAGCCTTAAGGCCCCTCCGTGGCACCCAGCTCACACCCGGGCGCGCTGGTCTGCAGGTGGTCCTGGCGGAGGGACACCCTGCCCTGCCCCGCAGGCTCCCTTACCTGGCGGTGCCCAGT
The DNA here is from genome assembly GCF_964273445.1 of Streptopelia decaocto. NCBI lineage: Eukaryota > Metazoa > Chordata > Aves > Columbiformes > Columbidae > Streptopelia > Streptopelia decaocto. The sequence goes on from NW_028115117.1 coordinate 124,477, forward strand.
GGTGCGGGGGGCCAGAGCTGAGCCCCGTGGGGTTGGGGTCTGACCTCCCCCCAGCATCTGCAGTACGTGGCCGAGGTTCTACAAGAGAACGGGGAGGGGAGGGAGAGGAGGTTAAAGCCACCGCAATGCCCTGGGGAAAGGAGAAGCCCAGCAGAGCTGGGATGAGGGGAGCCCCTGATGTCAGCTCCCAGGGACATCCCCAAACCCCCCCACCCGGGGTCCTTGTTTGCCCCCTCAGAGCAGCACCAGAGGGTCTCTGCCCTCTGCACAGGGACACTGCTGACAACTCCGATTTGTAGAATCATAGAATCATTTTGGTTGGAAAAGACCCTCAAGATCATGGTGCCCCATCCCTGGCACTACCCCATGTCCCTGAGAACCTCATCTCCGTCTGTTCAACTCCTCCAGGGATGGTGACTCCACCACTGCCCTGGGCAGCCTGTTCCAATGCCCCACAGCCCTTTCCAGGAAGAAATGTCTCCTTCCGGCACTTCCCACTCGGACCTTGTCCCTCACTGGGTGGCACTGGACGTTACGGCAAAGCTCTGCCCACGCACAGGGCCTCAGGGAGGTGCCAGTGCCCCCCTTCCCAAGAAGATGAACGCCAGGGACTCTTGGTTCCCCCCATCCCCCCCATTGCTCTTTTCTTGCCCAAAGAGCCCAGGAAGCCTCAGGCCTCCTCTGCTCTCCCTGCTCCTTCTCTAAGGGCTGCCCAGTTCCCCTGGCACCCACAGCTCCCCAGCACCGTGTGGCACCGGCACAAACCCGCCGATCAGCCGCGCCAGGCCCTGCGCGTCCTCACCTCGGTGACCCGGGAGGTGTCCTGGACCCGCTGGTGCTGGCGCAGCAGCCGCAGCAGCTGCTCCCGGGCACGCCGGCAGTGCCGCTCCTCACACACCAGGACACCAACCATGGCAGCCACCGCACCCAGGACAGCCCCATTATCCTGGGGAGGGAAGGGAGAGGCTCCGCTTGGGCGGCTGAAGCTCTGCCTGCTGCTCAGCACGCCCTGGACACCAGTCTGCCCTTCCCACTGGGAGGGGTTCCCTTTCCCTTCAGCCCCATGGGAGAGGGACTCCAGAGCAGAGCCAGCGTTTCCCCAGGCTGGTAGCCCAGCCCCTCCTCCAGAAAGGCCACAGGACTCGGCTGCTTCTCTCCAGGAGGCCCCAGCCCCAGGCACAGTGCCAGCAGGCTCCCCGCTCGGGGGCTTTCCCCCCAGACCCTTTCCCTTCCCTGCTTCCCTCTGCTTGACCCCATGGGGCACAGACGGACCCACTGACATGGACACCCGCGCTGTGGCCCCAGCCGTGGGAAGCAGCACTTCTCACCTGCTCCTCCTTGCAGCCCAGCCAATTTACCACCGCGTGATGGAAGAGCGGGTAAAGGTCTCCACAGAGCTGTGCTGTCCTGCTGCGAGGAAAGGGGCATCGCTTCTGGCTGCACAAGTACATGGTGATGCCCTTGGACCATTGCTCCAGAACTGCACCAGGAAAGAGAAAGGACAAGGGAGCACATGGGAGTCTGCAGCAGGGAAAGGTCCTTGTACCCTCGCCCAAGCCTGCTTTACGTACAGCCCCAGGCTCAGCAGGGCCCAGTCCAGGACCAGATCTGGATACGAGGACAAGCTGTGCTCTGGAGATGTCTGGATTCTAAGACCCCACTGTTTCTCTCCTCCCCACTGCAGCTCTTCCTCCTCAGTGGTCCCTTTGCCTCCAGCATTTGCCACCACAGCCCCTTCCCTTCTCGCATACTCCGCTTTCAGTGCAGGGACTTCAAACCCCAGGGGAGAGAAGGGGAATCACAAAACCACAGACTGGCTGCGTTTCAGGAGCTCTGTAGATCCCCAGCCCCACCTGCTCACGCAGGGTCACGGAGCAGATCACACAGGTGGGTCCAGGGGGTTTGAATGTCTCAGAGAAGGAGACTCCACACCCGCTCTGGGCAGCCTGGGCCAGGCTCTGGCACCTCCCAGCAGAGAAGTTTCTCCTCACATTCAGATGGACCCTCCTGTGTTTCAGTCTGTGCCCGTTGCCCCTCACCCTGGCGTTGGGCACCACTGAACAGAGTCTGGTCCATCCTCTGACACCCACCCTTCAGATATTTACCAGAATAAATAAGGTCCCCTCTCAGCCTCCTCCAGGCTGAACAGCCCCAGCTCTCTCAGCCTTTCCTCAGAAGAAAGATGCTCCAGACCCCTCAGCATCTTCGTAGCTCCTCTTTGTAGGGAACAGAAGCCACGGGAAGGGACCCGGGAGCCCCTGACGTGTCCTGCCCCAGAAACCTCCCAGGCTTCCCCCGCTCCTCCGCACACTCAGCAGTTCGGGGTCCCAGGGTGGGCTGACACCCACCACCTCTCCTCTGGGATCACATGGAGCCACCAAAGGCCACCCCAGCCCCTGCGCGGGCCCTGGCCGAGCTGACACTCACCCCCGCAGATGGTGCGCAGGCTCCGGCCGCTCCCCGCCCGGCTCAGCGTCCTGCGCAGGGCCAGCAGCGTCGCTCCCGCGAAGGGGACACAGCGCAGGGCTGCAGAGAAGGGACAGAGGGACCCAGAGGATCAGTGGCACACAGGGGACACCAGGGTCCATCTCTGGCAAGGCTGGAGCTGCTGGGCCGTGCAGGACACACCAGAGGGCGTGGGGAGGGTGGTGTTCCCGAGGGGGACACGGGGAAGCCCTGTGGAGAAATAGAGGGGACAGTGGGGGACAGAGACCCTGCGGGTTTGTCTCCAGTGGGTTCCTACTGTTCAAGCACCAGGACTGGGCTGGTGAGGCAGAGCTGCTGGCCGGTCCTGGCACCAAGCAAGGAGGCACGGCAACCCCAGAGTCCCCCCCAGTTCAAGACAGGGCATTTAGGGAGGGGGGATCCCTTCTCCCTGTTATCACAGACCCCTGCCAAAACCAGGAGGCTGCATGTGCCGTACCATAGCTGCCAGCCATCTTGCCCAAGGTGACGAGCACAGCCTCATCAGGGACCTTCCCCACCACCTTCAGGTGGCTCTGCAGCTCAGCCATGACGAAGAAGAAGTGGGTGCGGGCCAGAGCCACCAAGAAGTCACCGGCGGCCATCTTCACGTCATCCATCACACCCTGAAAAAGCGCCGCATAGAATTACAGAATCATTTTGGTTGGAAAAGCCCCTCAAGATCATTGTAGTCCAACTGTTAACCCGACCGTGGCACTAACCCATGTCCTGAGAACCTCATGTCTGTCTGTCCAGCCCTCCAGGGATGGTGACTCCAGCACTGCCCTGGGCAGCCTGTTCAATGCCCCACAGCCCTTTGGGGAAGAAATTGTTCCCCACATCCAACCTCAACCTCCCCTGGCGCAACTTGAGGCCGTTTCCTCTGCTCCTGGCGCTTGTTCCTGGGGAGCAGAGCCCGACCCCCCCTGGCTCCAAGCTCCTTTCAGGCAGTTCAGAGATCAGAAGGTCTCCCCTCAGCTCCTGTTCTCCAGCTGAACCCCCCAGGTCCCTCAGCCGCTCCATCACACTTGTGCTCCAGCCCCTCACCAGCTCTGCTCCCTTCTCTCAACTCGCTCCAGCACCTCAAGGGATGTCCTGTAGTGATGGGCCCAAAACTGATCCCAGGATTCGAGGTATAACACAGTATTCAAGAAGTAACGTTGAGCCTGACGCCAGCTCTTGCTCAGTTAGAAACAACCCCAAGTCCACTTCTCTGCACAGCTCTGTGTCCCCTCTTCAAATTCTGTCATGAGGACTCCCCAGAGCTTCTCTCTGAGGACCTCCCTGGGTCTGAATAACCGAGGAACGTCTCTGTATCTCCCAGAACCCAGGGATGGAGGCACGCTGCTTTGGCGGCCCTGTCGGAGAACAAGCTCACCTGGGCTGCTCGCAGGTCACCCGAGGCCTCTGCTATGAGGCGGTTCACAACACCACTGGGCAAGCAGCCGTCCTCTCCCTGCAAGGCACGCTCCAGCTCCCGGTATGTGTCCACCCGCTCGCCCTGGGGACAGACCACAAAGGGCAGTGATGGGACTCGCTTTCCCCTTGTTCCCAGAGAGCCACCAGAGAGACCCACTGTCCTCCAAACCATCTGTGGGACACGGGCACGAGGTACGAGCTGCAGGCATCGCGTCAGGAGAGCCACGGGCAACGGCAAGATCTTCTGCGGCAGCTCTGAGACAAGCAGAGAGCCAGAGAGGGACACGGACCCCACCAGGGGAAGAGGCCGTGGGGGTCACTCCTGAGGACGGGGAAGGTGGCGGCCAGAGGGAAGGTGCCAGGCGGGCGAGGGGAAGGCGTGGGGACCAGCCCCTGCCCTGAGCGGGAGAAGCCATGAGCACCCTGCACCCGGTGTCGCTCCTCGCACAGGCAGGAGCCCCGGGCTGCTGGGACAGCTCCAAACCAAAGCTCAGGAGGGGCCTTGGGTACCTGGGGAAAGGCACTGGGGAGAAGCTGGGGCTGACGGCAGAGGCCCTGCCCTGCCCAGGAGAGAGTTGAGAGCTCCTGGGGACAGGAGGGAGGCAGCTCCCCCAGTGTGACATTAGTCACACCTGAGCGGCAGGATCAGTGCTTGGGGACACAGCCTGCAGGGCAGAGATGCCATCAGACAAGATCCCTCTCTGCCATGGCCCCGGGGAAGCCCGGGGCATGGAGGGGAGCCCTCACCCCCGCCTCACCTCATGGTCTTGCAGCTGTTTCAGCCCAGATGTCCCAATGGCCACCAAGCTGTCGACAGCCTCAGGGACAGTCCCTGTCACCCTGTCTCTGTCCTCAGGACTGGAGGCTCTGGACGGGGGACACACGCATGGACAGAGAGCTGGAAGGAAAGAAGGAACTGGTATTGCTGGCCGCAGAGCTTCCAGCAGGGGGTGAAGGTCTCCCAGCCTCCCCAGCACCACCAGCCTGTGCCAGGCTGGGCTGGCAGGAGCAGCCGGTGGGATGAGAGGAGGGAGTGTGCCCCTCGCTGCAGCACTGGGCAGACCCCCTGGGGGACTGGGCCCAGTCGGGGGTCCCCAGTGCCAGGACAGCAGCGACGTGCTGGAGGGAGCCCAGCGTGGGGCTGAGCTGGGCAGGATGGACACGGGGCTCTGCCAGGGGGCCGGGAGGGCTGGGGCTGGGCAGCACCACAAGAGCCGCTGGGCCAGGCTGTCCCGGAGCCATCCCAGGCTGCTCCATGGAGGGCAGGGACAGGACGGACCCTCAGGGAGGTGCCTGGCAGCAGGACGGGAGGGGAGGTGACGGGGACACGGCCCCCAGCACCTGGAGGGACAGACGCTGCCTTGGCCTCCCGCCAGCCCCTCACCTCGGAGCGCCCTCATCCTCCTCATGGCTGCAGATCTCCCAGATCAACGCTCTCCTCTTAACAGGTTCTCCTCCCTCAAACTCCACAAGAAACCAAGGCAACACCAGCCCCAGGAGGAGGAGATAGAACCCAGACGTTGTGACCTCAGCGCAGGGCACGGTGCCTGGCCCAGGGCTGCGATGGCACAGGAACACGTGCTGGGGACACACTGTGGGCCAGGGACCAGACAGGACCAGAGCAGGAGTCATCTCTGGTAGATCCCAGATGCAGCAGTTTTCTCCAAAAGGGAAAAATCATGTCAGGTGGCTTCACTGGAGGAGTCTGGGGCTTCCACCTGGGGCCTCAGCTTCCTATAGGAAGTGAGGTGACTGTGCGAGTACCTGGGAGGAGTCTTGGGTGGATCCTGCACGACAGAGTTTCCACTCGGAAAGAAAAATCACCTCGGGTAGATTCATTGGAAGAGTCTGAGGCTGCCACCCAGCATCTTCTGTCCCTAAAGCAGAGGTCAAAATACTCCAGGAGGTGCCTGGGAGGAGTTTTGGGTTCTTCCCAGAGAAGCGAGCTTCTAGCATGAGAAAAGTCATCTTGGGCAGCTTCCTTGGAGGAGTCTGGGGCAGCCAGCTGGGATCTCAGACAGTGAAAGCAGAGCTCCAACAGCTGCAGCAGAGTCTGGGAAGAGTCTCGGTGCGTTCTAGAGCTCAAAGCTTCCTGCAGAAGAAAAAAGTCTTCTCCGGTAGCTTCTGTGGAGGAGTCTGGGGCTGGTACCAGGATCTTGGGGCACTGTCAGAGGAGCTCTTGAGAATCCAGGAGATGCCTGGGTGGAGACTTGGGTGGATCCTGGAGGAGAGAGATTCCTACAAATAACCAAAACCATCCCAGGCAGCTTCCTTGGAGGAGTCTGAGTCTGCTGCCCTGCATCTCAGATGCCTAAAGCATCTACCAGCACACAGTCACACAAGACAGAGATCGGGGTGTCACCATGATTTTAGCAACTGGACTAATAATTCTGATCTGAGACAAAAATCAATAAACCAATGAGTAACTCTGAATGTTATTTATTCTGTAGAAAAGATCAACTCACAAGCTTTCCTCAAAGACTTTCACCTTTTCACAGCCCTCTGGCGGCTCACGCTTGAACTTGTAGCTGTTGTTGGGTTTTGCTGAGGCAGCATATTTTGGCAAGGGAGAATTATTCCCATTCTCTGCAGGAAGAGAGCATCTCATTCCTTCAGTGTGCCACACTATTAAAAAACACAATAGCTATCTTTACATTTCCCCAAATTGAAACCCACATCATTACCAATGTTATAAAATTAAGGAACGTTTTCAGTCACCTTGAAGTTTTCATTTGCAAATGGGTTTTCTTATCTCAATCCCATTCCTCCTTTCCATTTCTCCTCACAGCATTTTTCAGGCTCCTCTGCAATCTCTGCCCATTCCTGGCCACTTTCCGTTTGTAACCGCAAACCTGAATCTGCGCTCCTGTGCCATCACCACCTGGCCAAGGAAACAGACAGAAATCATATTCTTCAAAACAGAACAAGCTTATGTGGAATTATGAAATTCTCCCAGTGTATCTCAGAAGATTTCTGGTGACAAAGAATGATTTGAAAAAGACAGTTAAACTTTTATGGGTGCATGCATGAAATGCTGGAAAGTTGCCCATTTTGCCTGAAATAAAAACAATACCTGACACAAGCAGCAGGACTGGCCTATTTCTGCTGTTCCACCTGTCGCTGTGCACTCTCGATTCTTCAACTTGTTCACAGTACTTGAAGAATCTATTATTTAAAACCAAAAACTTGTCTGGGAAGCACATTCCTCAGTCATATCTATGCAGCTTTAACTACAGAGCAGCACAGATGTGTGCACACGGAGTCTTTGGAACAATCCAGAAAAAAAAAAGATCACTTACAAAGAAAAAAGCATTACACCATTTCTCCATGGATGTGGGAAACAAAGTCCCTCTTTTACTACATGGTCATGCACGTAGCAACGGGTTAAAGTTAAGCACTCTTAAACTTTTAGAGTGACACAGTACCTTTATCTCTGGAATCAGCAAGAAAATCATCTGTAGAACATGGACTTTCTTCACTGCCTTTGTTCGAGATGGTAAGAAACGAGGCTGGAGATCCTGGCTGGGAGCGGCTGCTGCTGTTACTGCTCCTGTCTGCTCCGCCGGGCATTTGGGTACCAATGCTGTGGGTACCAATGCTGTGGGTACCACTGCTGTGGGTACGGCTGCTGTGTGTACTGCTGCTGTGTGTACTGCTGCTGTGGGTACGGCTGCTCTGGGTACCGCTGCTGTGGGTACCAATGCTGTGGGTACCAATGCTGTGGGTACCAATGCTGTGGGTACTGCTGCTGTGGGTACTTGTTGGAATGATAAAGGACTCAGCATCCCAATTCAATGTGAATCACGCAAAGTCATTTATTACAGAAACAAGCCTCCTTATATATGCAACTATTCTCTGATTACGCATCCACACTCCAAGCAGGCATTCGCTAACTGGATATCATCTATGTTCGCGCGCTGTCCACGCGCTGAAGTCCGTTGATTTACACCATGTTGGGGCCTGGTTATTTCGGAGCTGCTTCTCTCCCATGGCAGGTCGTGTTCCCAGCCTTGAAATTCCTGGCTGGTTCAATAACAAATCTCCATCTAACAGCAACCCCTCCACAGGTACTGCTGCTGTGGGTACTGATGCTGTGGGTACCGCTGCTGTGGGTACCAATGCTGTGGGTACTGATGCTGTGGGTACTGATGCTGTGGGTACGGCTGCTACACTGAGACAACGGAGGCGCTCGGTGCCCAGCTGGAATATCTCGAGGCTGTTAAAATAACAGGGGTCAGATGGCTGCTCTTGTCTAGTTTGCAATTTCTTTAAATCCAGTAATGCTGAGGGTTTTTTTGAGTTTCACAAAATGTGTTGAAGTGGAAATTTTTATCCATTACACAAGATTCCAACATAAAATAAGTCAGGTTTGGAAACTAAGGACAGCGGTTTTCAGGATGTCACGGATCACAGGCTTGCTCGGCGGGAAGGGACCCTCCTGAGCTCGGCTGGTCCAAGCCCGGGCTCAGGCCGAGCCCGTCCTGTCCTGAGAGCCGTCCTGGCTGCGTCAGGGCTCAACATCTGCACAGACACCGATTCCACAGCCTCTCTGGGCAACTTGCTCCGGTTTTGAGCAGCCTCACACAAGTAAAAAAAATAGATTTAAAAAGTGTTTTTCTTGTGTTCGCATTGTTTTTAAGTTTATGCCCATTTGTTCTTGCCCTATCATGGCACCCCAAGAGTCCAGCTCCCTCCTGTCCATTCTGCACGTCAGATATTGACACACATTGATAAGATCCCCCTGAGCTTTCTCTTCTCAAGGCTGAACAGTCCCAGCTCCCTCAGCCTCTCTTCATAGGAAAGATGTTCCAGGCCCTTAATCATCTTTGTGGCCTGTATTTCTGATACTTCATTACTAAATTTACCTCCAAAAATACCTAACAGTAAAATGAAAGTTAATAATTGGCAAGTTGTGCTTCAACTGGTATGGGGCAGTTCAGCATGGGCAAAGGGAAGAAAAAGTTATACAGGAAGTCCCAAAACAGACCTTTTGTCTTTTCCCGTTTTACTGAGATGTCTTATTTTATCGGAAAATAAATTACATCACATTAATCACAGAGGAAAAGGTTCAGGTTCAAGATTTACCTCTTTCCTGCATTTTGCTTTCCAAGGGATTTTTCGACTACCTTTATTAAAGAATTACTGAGACTTCAGCAAAGCCTTTGACACTGTATCCCCAGCATTTTCCTGGAGAAGCTGCAGCTCACGGCCTGGATGGGTGTCTGAGGGTCACCAAGGGCAAGTGCCGGGTCCTGCACGTGGGTCACAACAACCCCATGGACGCTGCAGCTGGGGAGGAGCGGCTGGAAAAGGCGCCGGGGGTGTTGGTGCCAGCGGCTGAACATGAGCCAGCGTGTGCCCAGGTGGCCAAGAGGCCACAGCATCCTGGCTGGTCCCAGCACTGGGGTGGCCAGCAGTCCCAGGGCAGCGACCGTCCCTGTGCTGGGACCTGGGGAGGCCAAACCGCCAATCCTGGGGCAGTTCTGGGCCCCTCATGCCAAGAAAGGCCTTGGGGTGCTGGACTGAGTGGAGAGAAGGGAACGGAGCTGGTGAGGGGCTGGAGCACAAGTGTGGTGGGAGCGTCTGAGGGACCTGGGGGGTTCAGCTGGAGAACAGGAGCTGAGGGGAGACCTTCTGATCTCCGAACTGCCTGAAAGGAGCTTGGAGCCAGGGGGGTCGGGCTCTGCTCCCCAGGAACAAGCGCCAGGAGCAGAGGAAACGGCCTCAAGTTGCGCCAGGGGAGGTTGAGGTTGGATGTGGGGAACAATTTCTTCCCCAAAGGGCTGTGGGGCATTGAACAGGCTGCCCAGGGCAGTGCTGGAGTCACCATCCCTGGAGGGTTGGACAGACGGACATGAGGCTCTCAGGACATGGGGTAATGACAGTGTTGGGTTTACGGTTGGACTTGATGATACGAGGGTCTCTTCCAACCAAAATGACCCTGTGATGCTCTAAAAGGAACATTGTGTGCATGCCTGTCATCATTTTTTTTAATCTTTCTTTGGATTTTCTTACTGGGAGAACACATTTCTGCATGAGTGTTCTCTGGAGGGCTGGAGGGAATAGAATTAAAACTCATTCTGAGGTTGTATTCCAATATCTTTCATATTCCAGTAACTAGACTTGTCGAAACGAGAGGGGGATGTACCAGAGGGGGATTTTGTCTGTTCTTCAGGAATTCAGAGAGAATCTTTGCATTTTTTGCTGCTTTTTCTTGATTATTTGACTTGATTATCCTAGTATTTCAAATGGCTACCTGAGGATTTCTGATCAAAAGAAAAAGAAGAATAAATGGTCAGTATAAAATCGTTAAGATCTGAAACAGAAAACATTACTGTGCACACATATTCCTATGGGGAAAGAAGAAAAACTATAGAAACAATGTACTTCAGTAGCCGTTTGAAATGCTGAGAAACACTCCAGTGACACCTAAATATATTCCCCGTTTTCACTGTAATACTCCAGCTCTGAGTGGAGCCAGCAGAACATGGAGATCCAGTAAGACCACACTAGACCGTGCTGAATTCCCAATAAAACCTACTGAACTCATTAAAATATCCACTTCCCATCCAGCATTTTTGTCAGTCTGTAAGGTACAGGAGCATACAAACCACTGCCGCTGTCTCACCTCAGCTGAGAAACGTTTGACAAAGTGGGTGCAAGATTGCAGTGGCCAAGCAACATGATCACAGACACGGGCAAGACCTCAAGTGTGAGCAAATGAAGAGCTCAGTGGAACACACAGCCAGCTGCACATACGCTGTTCCTCGCTTACAGCAGCTGCGAGGGCTGAAAGCGTTTTATTACTATTGTTTTTAACCCATTGCTGGGTTGGGGTTGTTTGGTTGGTTGGTTGTTTTTCCCGAGGTTGAGCTGTATTAAACAACTTGGCTGTCCTGGCAGTGAACTGTGCTTGTGTTCCAGCTTGTGCTGCGGGTTCTTCTGCAAAGAAGCAAACAGTAGAAGCCCAATTCACCCGCGTTCCACAGCTGAGAAGCTCTGAACTCCCTGGTGTTTATGGATGTTTCAATACAACTCTGTGAGCAGCGCCTCAGCGCAGTCTCTCAGCTTAGAGAATGGAGAGTGGGAAAACGGGTTAAATAAGAGTTCCTATTGTTTCAGCATTAAACAAATAGAGATGGCTGATCAAAAGAGATGAGAGAGTTTCCAAAGTTGTGCGATGCATTTGTTTAGTGTGATAAGAACCCATCCAATTATTTACTCTCATTAAAATGAATCCAGAACATAACTTCTGGTGCATTAAGCACGATGCATGCACCGTGCATCACAGGTCAGACACACCGGATGGAGCTTCCCTGTTCTGCAACATAAGGCTAAGAATTAAACAGTCTGGAGAAGTAAATAATTTGGGAAGAACTGCTTGTCTCAGAGATCACAGGCAGAAGCCCCAGAAAGATTCTGCAGAGAGATGACTCATTTCTGCAGTGTGCTACTATAATCTAGCAAATTCCATTTACAAGCATGTAGGTCTTCTATAAAAACACAGCATCAAAGCAATGAAAGAAAATATGAAGTCCACGTACTCCTGGATTGCAATACATGTTCCTCCCGTGATCCACGTCATTAACACACTTATTGATCCTCCCCCCATTATCCAGTGCTGCTCTACTGCTTTAACGCAGCCCAACTTGCATTGTGCTCACAGGCCTTGTCGCTGCACAGAGGATCCCCGTTCTGTGCACTGGAGAGAGTGTGGGTCACCAAAACACAGAAACTGCAGCCGTTCAATGTTGCTGCCATGCGAGAGACGGAACCGGACACACCAAGTGACGTTCACAGAGTTCACCGTGACTGTCCAACCACGCTGGCTTTAGACCAAAAGAACCGGACACACCAAGTGACGTTCACAGAGTTCACCGTGACTGTCCGACCACGCTGGCTTTAGACCAAAAGAACCGGACACACCAAGTGATGTTCACAGGGTTCCCCTTGACTGTCCGACCACGCTGGCTTTAGACCAAAAGCTGCCCTGTCCACACGCCGTGCAACAACGGGATTGGTTACAGCACGCGCTATCCAGTGACGTGATTGGCTGCACGCACTGTCCACGCGCTCTGCACGCGCGTGTCGGCGATTGCTCATTGGCTGGTACCTTCTTACAGGATTCCTTTTGTCTCTTTGGTCTCCGGCTTCACCTCCTGGCCGGGCTGGCGACGGCCCCATCCCCTGGGGGGCTCTGCCACTGCACCTCCCCCTCTTTCATTTAATAGAATGTTCACAACACGCCGTATTGTGCTTTGAAGACCGTGTGAAATACAGGGTAAGAATGTTACAGCTAATTCAATTACAGTTAACAAGAACAGACCTGTTTATGATATTCCTTTTAACCAAAGTATCCAACCCAAAAAACCAACATCTTCTGTTATTTTCATGTTCTGCAAATCTGTTATCTTTTTATGTATAGATTCTGAATGGTCTTTGAAGTTCAAACGACACATTCCATCAAACTTCACAACTGTGGCCATGGCCAATAACAAACCATTAATCGCTGCTCTGTTTTGCAAAGCTCAACACCGGCCGCATCCACTGCTGAAAGCGACAACACGTCTGAGGGTCAGGGTCGTCACCACTGCAATCGGTCTCTTCTTTGCTGGCCAGCCAAGGCCTCACCCACTGGGCTGAATCCACCCGTTGTTATGGTTACCTGTGGAAACACAAGCACATCCCCTTCCCCAGGTGATCAACGACACAGGACCTTCCCATTGCTGTGTTATCGGATCAAACACACCGACCTTAGGTACTTCTTTGGAAAGACCTTTGACATTGTTGATATGGTGCATAACAACAGGTTCCGTTTCAGTCTCACTTTTAGGATTAAGCCAGTTCAGCACATACGATGCCTTCAGCAAAACCTCTTCTGCACCCACACCAATTCCCCTTGTTTGTTCAGAACGGGCAAAAGGCTTTCCCAGGTGCGTGTGCACGCTCAATAACTGCCTGGCCAGTAGAGTTCTAAGGGACTCCGAACAGGGGTTGCACCTTCCCCTGGACGAGGAAGGTTGCAGGAGTGTCAGAACGGTACGCGGGGCCATTATCTGTTTGATCTGGGCAGGAACTCCCATGACAGCAAAGGCTTGTAATCAAGGACGCTTTCCCGCTTTTGCGTTTGCTGAGGTCAAAGCTGTAGCCACAACAGTCCTGAACAGGTGGCCATGGACACACCAATGTACTTTTGTCGGCCAAACGCTGCAAATTCAGTAATATCAGTTTGCCACGACTGACCTGGCTGCGAGCCCCGAGGATTCGCTCCCTTTTGTTGCAGAGGCGCCATGCGGGCACAGGCAGGACAACTGCGGCAATGGATCCAGCTTGTTCCTTGGGAAGTGCAAACTGTTTGGGGAGCGATGCTGAGGATCGATGGAAGAACTCGTGAGCTTGTCTGGCTTGTTCACAAGGAGACACGTCTGTCACCGCCACGAGTTTGTCTGTGATGGTGTTTCCCTCAACTAGGCCACCTGGTAGGTCAGAGTGGCTTTTTATATGCATTATAAATACCGGCGCTGTCCTATAATCTAACACGTTCCACAAATCCAATAATGCCCCAAACAACAAGCAGCTGGAAACTCGCTGCACAAGCGCTCTATGTGTTCTTCATACAACTCCTGACCATAAAGAGAATCTGCTACCAGATTAATTGGGCGGTTCTGCCACTTTTGTAACGCTGCTGTCACCGCTTGCAACGCTAAAATTTGAACTGATCCTTCAGCTACAACAAGCTATGAATGCCACTGACCCTGCTCAAACCACACAAAACCTCCTTTGCGGGAGTGACTACTCGCACCCATGACAATGGTTATGGCACCTAACGGACGCTCACTGACAACTGACACGGGCTGCAAGGGGAGGTTGTTTAAATACGGGATGCGGTGGATAAGGACTGTCCACCCGCACCGGAATCCAGGCGAGAGCTGAGCCCAGATCGTCGTGTTTGAGAAGGATCTGTTCAAACAGATGGAGAGAAATGGGGATCACAATTTCACCAACATACGACCCAGACAAGGTCAGATATCGGCTCAGTCCTTTCACTGCCACCTGGCAATGGCTTCCGGCCTCTGAACGATGGGTTTGGTTTGGATTGGTCACAAATATCCATTCTAATCCTAACAACGGATCCTTTTCTTCCGTGCTCCACGGGGCCAAAAGTCCTGCCAGCTCCTTATTCGTGTTACAGACATGAAGAGGAACCGGCAATTCTGATCTATCCACTTTTCTTGCCATTTGCTCAAGCGCTTTTTGTGCCTCTGGTGTGAGGCACCGTGGTTCTTGGGGGCCTCGTCCCCCACAAAGGATGGGGGTGCAAGGCTGGGGGGGCAGGGTTTTGGGGGCCTGATTTCGGGCTACAGGGTCTGGGGGTGCAGGTTCCGGGGGATCAGGATTTGGGGGTTCCGGGTTTAGGGCAGCAGGATCTTTGGATGCAGGAGTTTGGGGTGCAGGGTTTGGGGGCCAGGATTTGGGGGTGCAGGATTTGGGGTTGCAGGGTTCTGGGGTGCCAGGTTTTAGGGTGCAGGGTTTGGGGAAAGAGGATATGGGGGTGCAGGGTTTAGCGTAGCAGGATCTTGGGCTGCAGGGGTTTGGGGTGGACAGCCTGGAAGGGCAGGATTTGGGGGTAGAAAGTTTAGGCGGTAGGGTTTGGGGTGCAGGATTTGGGGGTGAATGGGTTTGGGGGGTGCAGGGTTCTGGGGTGCAGGGTTTGGGAGTTCGGGATGTGGGGCTGGAGGATATGGGAGTGCAGAGTTGGGGGTGCAGAGTTGGGGGTGCAGGTTTCACACATTAAGGAACTGAGGCTGCAGAATTTGGGGGTGCAGGGTTTGGGGTGCAGCGTTTGAAGGGTGCAGGATGTGGGGGTACGGGTTTTGGGAGGGAAGGACCTGGGGGTGCAGGGTGTAGGGATCACAATATGGGGGTGCAAGGTTCTGGGGTGCAGGATCTGGGGTGCAGGATATGGGTGAGTAGGGTTTGGGGTGCAGAACCTTGTTGTTCAGGGTTTAGAGGCAGGATTTGGGGGTGCAGGGCTTTGGGGTGAGGGCTTGGGGGTGCAGAGTTCAGGTGTTCAGGACTTGGGGGTGCAGGACGTGGGGGTTGGAGGATTTGGGGGCGCAGGGATTTGGGGCTGCAGGGCTAGGTAAGGAAGGATGAGGGTGCAGGGTTTGAAGTTTCAGGACTTAGGGGTGCAGGATTTCGGGGTACAGGACTAAGGGGTGCAGGGTGTTTGGGGGAAGGATTTGGGGGTGCACATTTTGTGGGGGTGCAAGGTTTGAGAGTGCAGGGATTTGGGGTGAGGGATTTCAGGATGCCAGGTTTGGGGGGAAAGGATCTGCGGGTGCAGGGTTTGTAAGTGCATTGATTGGGGGTCAGAATTTGGGGGTGCAGGGTCTGCAGGGCAGGATTTTGGGTGCAGGGTTTTGGGGAGCAGGATCTGGGGGTGATGGATTTGGTTGACAAGGTTTTGCAGTGCGGGGTTCGGGGGAGCAGAGTTCAGGGGTGCAGGGTTTTGGGGGGTGGGTCTGGACGAAAAAGATTTGGGGGTGAATGCTTTGGGGGAATGATTTGGGGGTGCAGGTTTTGGAGTGCACGGCATGGAGTATGGGCTGTGGGGAGTCAGGATTGTGGGGCACAGGATTTGGGGGTGCAGGGTGTTGGGGTTCAGGAGAGCAGGGTGCACGGTTCAGGTTTAGGAGCTGTGGGTGCAGAGTTTTGGGGGTGTACGGTTTTGGGGTGCAGTGTTTCAGGTGAAGGCTTTTCCAGAGCAAGATATGTGGGTGCAGAGTTAGGGGAGCAGGTTTTGAGGTGCAGGGTTCAGATGTTCAGGACCTGGGGGTGCAGGATCTGGGGATGAAGGTTTGGGGGTGCATTGTTTGGGCGGCTGGATGAGGAGGTGCACGATTTAGGGCTGCAGAGCTTGGGGGGCTGGTGTTTGTTGGCAGAATTTGGGGGAGCAGGGTTCTGGGGTGCAGAGTTTGGGAGATCAGGGTTTGGGGGGAAATTTAACGTTGCGGAGAGTGGGTTGCATTGGTTTGGGGGTGAAGGATTTGGGGGTGCGGGGTTTGGAAGCACAGGGTTTTGGGGTGCAGGGTTTGGGAAATCAAGGTTTGGGGTTCCAGGATTTGGGGGTTCAGTGTTAGGGGGTGAATGTTTCGGGGGTGCAGGGTTTGTGATTGCAGGGTGTTGGGGAAAGGATCTGGGGGTAAAAGATTTGGGGTAGCAGAGTTTTGTGGAGCAGGGTTTAGGGGTCAGGCTTTAGGGGGACAGGGTTTGGGGGGCAGGGTTGGGAGGGATGATGTGGGGGTGGAGGGTTTAGGGCAGCAGGATCTTGGGGTGAAGGGTTGGGTAGGACAGGATTTGGGGGTGCAGGTTTTCAAGGTGCAACTTAGGGGCAGGATTTGGGGTACAGAGGTTTGGGGGTCCAGGGTTTCTGTGTGCAGGGTTTGGGATTGCAGGATTTGGGGTGCAGGTTTTGGAAGTGCAGGATCTGGAGAGTCAGGATTTGGGGGTGCAGTGTTTGGGGGTGAATGGTTTGGGGGTGCACAGTTTGAGGTTGCACATGTTTTGGGGGTGCATGATTTGAGAGTGCAGGGTTTGGGGTGCAGGATCTGGGGGTGCAGGGTTTGGGGGTGCAGGGTTTGCGATTGCAGGATTTGGGAATGCAGGATTTGGGGGCTGCAGCGCTGGAGGGTTTGTGAAATCGGGTTGGAGGATTTGGGGGTGCAGGACCTGGGGATGCAGAGTTTGGGAGGGAAGGATCTTTGGGTGTAGGGTTTGGTTGTGCAGGACATGGGGGTTCAGGGTTTAGGGCAGCAGGATCCTGGGGTGCAGGGATTTGGGGAGAAGAGTTTGGTAGGGCACCACCTGGGGGTGCAGGTTTTGGGGTGCAGGGTTTGGTAGGGCAGGATTTGGGGTGCAGGGTTTGCATGTTCAGGAACTGGGGGACCAGGGGTTGGGAATGACGATCCTAGTGTGCAGGATTTGGGGTGCAGGCTTTGGGGGTGCAGAAGCTGGGAGTGAAAGATTATGGGAAGCAGAATTTGGGGGTGAAGGGTTTGGGATTCAGGATCTGGGGTGCAGGATTTGGGGGTGCAGGGTTGGGGCCAGAATCTTGGAGTGCAGCTTTTGGGGTTGTAGGTTTTCAACATGCAGGGTTTGGGGGATGCTCGGTTTTGAATTGCAGGTTTGGGGGGACAAGATTTGGGGGTGCAGGGCTTGTGCATGCAGGGGTTTAAGGTGCAGGATTTGGGGGGGCAGGGTTAGGGGGGACAGGGTTTGGGGCTGTAGGGTTTGTGGGTGCAGCGCTCTGAGGTGCAGGATTAGGGGTTGTAGGAGGCATAATCTGCGGGTGCAGCTTTTCAAGTTGCAGGGTTTGGGGGTGCAGAGTTTTGGGGTGCAGGATTTAGGGGGCAGGACTGGGGAGGCAGGGTTATGGGGGTACAGGATTTGGAGCTGCAGGATTTTGGGTGCCAGAATTGGGGGTTCAGGGTTTAGGGTAGCAGGATCTTGGTGCGAAGGCATTGGTAGGGCAGGATTTGGGGGTGCAAGATTTGGGGTGAGGGGTTGGGGGTGCAGGCTTTGGGGGTGCTGGGTTTGGAGGGATGGGCTGGGGGGCAGAATTTGGGGTGCAGGATTCGAGGGTGCATGCTTTTGGGGTGCAAGTTTTGGGGCTGCAGGATTTGGGTGTTTAGAAGCTGGGGGTGCACGATTTGGGCATGCAGGGTTTGGGGGTGCAGGGGTTTGGGTGCAGAGTTTGGGGGTGCAGGTTTCGTGTGTTCAGGACCTGTGGGTGAAGGACTTGGGGGCTCAGGGTTTCGGGGCGCAGGGTTTGCTGCTGCGTTGTTTGATGTGGCAGCATTTGGGGGTGCAGGGTTTAGAGGTGTAGGGTTTCTGGGTGCAGGGTTTCGGGGTGCAGGGTTTGGGGGTGCAAGATGTTGGGGTCTGCAGTTTTAGGGTGCAGGATTTGAAGGAAAATGATTTGGGGGTGCAGAGATTTGGGTTGCAGCGTTATGGGGGTGCAGGGTTTGGGAGTGCTAGATTTGGGACTGAAGGATGTGGGGCTGCAGGATTTTGGGGTGCAGGGTGTGGGATTGAAAGATCTGAGGATGCAGGGTTTGGGGGTTCAGGGTTTAGGGCAGCAGGATCTTGGGGTGCAGGGGTTTCGGGTGAAGGTTTGGGAGACAGACTTTTGGGTGCAGGGATTTGGGGCGTCCAGAGTTCAGGGGTGCAGGACTTGGGTTTGCAGGATTTGGGTTTGCAGGGTTCTGCAGTTCTGAGTTTTGGGGTGCAGAATTTTGGAGTAAAAGGTTTGGGGGAAGGATCTGGGGTGGAGGATTTTGAGGGGCAGGATGTGGAGGTTCAGGAAGTAGGGTTGAAGGATTTGGGGGTGCGGGGTTTGGGGGAAAGGGTTTGGCGTGCAGGTTTCACATGTTCATGATCTGTGGGGGTGCAGGGTTTAGGGTACAGGGTCTGGGGGTGCAGTGCTCAGGTGTTCAGGCCCAGGGGATGCAGGATTTGGGGGGGTCAAGGATTGGGGGTGCATTGTTTGGCAGGGAAGGATTTGGGGGTGCAAGATTTTGGGGGGCAAGATTTGGGGGTGCAGCGTTTTGGGGTTGTAGGAGGCAGGATCTGGGGGTGCTGCTTTTGAAGTTGCAGGTTCTGGGGGTGCAGGGTTTGGAGATCAGGATTTGGGGGTGCAGGATTCATCACTGCAGGGTGTTACGCATTTAGAGTGGGAGGATCTTGGGGGGCAGGGATTGTTAAGGCAGGATTTGGGGGTGCAGGTTTTTGAAGTGGTGGGAGCGAGGGTTTGGGGGTGCAGGTTCCACATTTTTAAGAACTCGGGTTCAGGATTGGGGTGCAGGGTTGGTGTGTGCAGGATTTGGGGGTGCAGGGTTCTCGGGTGGAGGATTTTGGGGGGTCAGAACTTGGGGATGCAGGGTATGGGCATGAAGGTTTTGCAGCTGCAGGATTTTGGGGTACAGAACCTGAAGTGCAGAGCTTGGGGGTGCAGGGTTTGGGGGTGCAATGTTTGGTGTGGCAAAATGTGGGGGTGCAAGGTTTAGAGGTGCAGGATTTGGGGGAACAGGGTTTTGGGGTGCAGGGATTTGAGGTGCAGGGTTATGGGGGTGCAAGTTTCATGCATTCAGGAACTGGGGTTCCAGGAATTACAGGTGCAGGGTTTGGGGGAAGAATTTGGGGGTGCAGGGTTTTGGGATGCAGAGTTTGGGAGTTCAGGGTTTGGGGGTGCAGGGGTTTGGAGGGAAATTTAAAGTTGCAGAGTGTGGGGTGCATAGGACTGGGGCACAGGATTTGGGCGTGTGGAGTTTCAGGGTTCAGGATTTGGAGGTGTGGAGTTTTGGGGTGCAGGGGTTGGGGGTGAAGGATTTGAGGGTGCAGGGTGGTGGGGGAAGGATTTGGGGTGAGAGATTTGGGGTGCAGGATTTGGGGGTGCAGAGTTTTGGGAGGCAAGGATCTGGGGCTGCAGGATTTGGGGGTTCAGTGTTTAGGGTAGCACAATCTTGGGGTGCAGGGCTTTGCAGTGAAAGGTTTGGTAGGGCAGGATTTGGGGTGCAGGATTCTGGGTTGCTGGGTTTTGGGGTGCAGGATTTGGTGTTGCAGGGATGGGGTTGAAGGGCCTGGGTTTCCAGGCCTTTGAGGTGCAGGATTTGGAGGTGCAAGGTTTGGGAGTGAATTCTTTGGGGTGCAGGGTTTGGGGTTTCAGGAGGTGGGGGAAGGATCTTGGGGTGTAGGGTTTGGGGGGGCAGGGTTTCAGGGTTCAGGATTTGCGAGGGCAGGATTAGGGGGTGCAAGACTTTGGCTTTAGGGTTTAGGGGTGCAGAGTTTGGTAGGGCTGAAATTGGGGGTGTGGGATATTGTGTTGCAGGGTTTTGGGGTGAAGGGTTAATAGGGATGCAGAATCTAGGGTGCAAGATTTGGGTTTCAGGGTCTGGGGGTGCAGGATTTTAGGGTGCAGGATTTGGGCCTGAATGCTTTCAGGGTGCAGGGTTTGGGGGTGCAAGATTTGAGGGTGCAAGGTTTGGGTGTCCAAGATTTAGGGGAGCAGGATTTTGGGGTGCAGGGTTTGAGGGGTGCAGGGGCTTTGGGTAAGGGATTTGGGGTTCAGGGTTAGGGGGTGTGGGGTTTTGGAGTGCAGGGCTTTGAGTACGGCGTGTGGGGAGGCAGGACTGGGGGGGCTGCCTTTGGGGTACAGGATTTGAGGGTTCGCTGTTTACAGTATCTGGATCTTGGGGTGCAGATTTTGGAGGTGCAGAGTTTGGGAGGGAAGGATCTGGGGATGCAGGATCTGGGGTGCAGGGTTTGGGGGGCAGGGTTTGGGGGTGCAAGGTGTGAGGGGCAGGACTAAGTATTGCAAAGTTTTGGCGGTAGGATCTGGGGTGTAGGGTATGGGGTGCAGGAACTGGGGGTGCCTGATTTGGGGGTGCAGTGTTTTGAAGTGCAGGGTTTGGAGGGGGGAGGTTTCAGGGGTGCAAGATTTGGTGGTGCAGGTTTTGGAGGAGCAGTGTCAAGGGGGTAGAGGATTAAAGGTGCAGGATTTGGGGGTTCAGGATTTGGGGCTGCAGGGTACGGAAGGGAAGGAACTGGGACTTCAGGATTTGGGAGTGCTGTGTTTGGGGGTGCAGGGGTTTTGGGTGAGGGACCTGGGGTTCAGGGTTAGGGGATGCAGGGTTTGGGGGTGCAGGGTGTTGGGGAAGGATTTGGGGGTACAGGGTTTGGAGGTGGAGTGTTTCAGGGATCAGGGTTTGGGGGGCAGAATTTGGGGTGCAGGGTTTGGTAGGGCAGGATTTGGGCTGCAGGCAACAGGAAGGAAAGAAGAAAGGATCTGGGGGTGCAGGGTTTTGGAGTGCAGGACCTGGGGGTGCGGGAGTTTGGGTGAAGGGCTTGGTAGGGCAGGAATTTGGGGTGAAGGATTTGGTGTTTCAGGGTTTGGGTGTACAGGGTGTTTGGGGAAGGATCTGGGGGTACAGGGTCTGGGGTTGCTGGGTTTGGGGGTTAAAGGATTTGGGGGTGCAGGGTTCAGGACCTGAGCGTGCAGGGTTTGCGGGCTCAAGGTTTCGGGTGCATTATTTGCAGGGACAGGATTTGGGGGTGCAGAGTTTTGGGGTGCAGGGTTTGTGAGAGAGGAATATAGGGGTGCAGGATTTGGGGGTTCAGGGTTTAGAGTAGAAGGATTTTGGGGTGCAGGATCTGGAGGTGCAGTGTTTGTGGGTGCAGGGATTGGGGGTCAGGATCTGGGGGTGCATGATTTGGGGGTTCAGGGTTTGGGGGTGAAGGGGTTTGGGGGTGAAGGGGTTTGGGGGTGAAGGGTTTGGGGGTGCCTGGTTTAGGGTTGCAGGATTTGGGGGTCAAGGGTTTGGAGGTGCAGGGGTTTGGGGGGCAGGATATAGGGGTGCAGGATTTGAGAGTGTAGGGTTGTGGAGTGCAGAGATTTAGAGGTGCAAGATCTGAGATCGTTAGGTTCTGGGGTGCAGGGTTTGGGGAGGGAGGATTTGGGGGGCAGGGTGAAGGGTTTAGGATCTGGAGGTGCAGAGTTTTGGGGTGCAGGGTGTTGGGTGCAGGATCTGGGGTTCCAGGATTTATGGGTGCAGGGTGTTGGGGGTTTAGGGTAGGAGGATCTTGGGGTGCGGGGCTGAAGGGTTTGGTAGGGCCAGATTTGGGGGTGCAGGGCTTTAGGGTGAGGCTTTGGTGGTAAGAGGGTACAGAGTTGGAAGGTGCAAGATTTGGGGTAGCAGCATTTTGAGGAGCAGGGTTTAGGGGTCAGGCTTTAGGGGGACAGGATTTGGGGGGCAGGGTTGGGAGGCACGATTTGGCGGTGCAGGGTTTAGGGCAGTAGGATCTTGGGGTGAAGGGGTTTGGGGTGAAGGGTTGGGTAGGACAGGATTTGCGGTTGCAGGTTTTTAGGGTGCCATTTGTGGGGGACAGGATTTGGGGTGCAGGATTTAGTGGAGCAGGGTTTGGGGGTGCAGGTCTTGTGGAGGCAGAATTGGGGGTGCAGATTTTGGGAGTTCAGGACCTGGGGGTGCAGGATTTGGGATGTAGGTTTTGGGGGGGCAGGGTTTGGGCGTGCAGGGTTCGCATGTTCAAGAACTGGGGGTGCAGGTTTCAGTATCTTGGGTTGAAGAGGTTTGAGGTGAAGGGTTGGGTACAGCAGGATTTGGGGGTGCAGGGCTTTGGGCTGAGGGTTTTTGGGTGCAGGGTTCGCATCTTCAGGAACCCCCAAAACATGTCTTTAGGAACTGGGACGGGGCAGAGTTTGTGGTGCAGGATTTTGGGTGCAGGGTTTTGGGGAGAAGGATCTGGGGGTGATGGATTTGGTTGACAAGGTTTTGCAGTGCGGGGTTTGGGGGAGCAGAGTTCAGGGGTGCAGGGTTTGGGGGGTGGGTCTGGATGAACAAGATTCAGGGGCAAATGCTTTGGGGGAAGGATTTGGGGGTGCAGGTTTTGGAGTGCATGGCATGGAGTATGGGCTGTGGGGAGTCAGGATTGTGGGGCACAGGATTTGGGGGTGCAGGGTGTTGGGGTTCAGGAGAGTAGGGTGCACGGTTCAGGTTTAGGAGCTGGGGGTGCAGAGTTTTGGGGGTGTACGGTTTAGGGTTGCAGTGTTTCAGGTGAAGGCTTTTCCAGAGCAAGATTTGTGGGTGCAGAGTTAGGGGAGCAGGTTTTGGGGTGCAGGGTTCAGATGTTCAGGACCTGGGGGTGCAGGATCTGGGGGTTGGCAGTTTGGGGGTGCATTGTTTGGGGGGCTGGATGAGGAGGTGCACGATTTAGGGCTGCAGAGCTTGGGGGGCAGGTGTTTGTTGGCAGACTTTGGGGGAGCAGCGTTCTGGGGTGCAGAGTTTGGGAGATCAGAACTTGGGGGTGCAGGGGTTTGTGGGGAAATTTAACGTTGTGGAGAGTGGGTTGCATTGGTTTGGGGGTGAAGGATTTGGGGGTTTGGGGGTCAGGATCTGGGGGTGAAGGGCAGTGGGGAAGGATCTGGGGGTGAGATATTTGGGGTGCAGGGTTAGGGATGCCAGGTTTGGGGGTGAAGGGTTTGGGGGCAAAGATCTGGGGAGCAGGATTAGGGGATTCAGGGTTGGGGGGGGTAAGTTTGTGTGGGGGAGAATTTCGGGGTACAGGATCTGGGTGGGCAGAATTTTGGGGGATCTGGGCTTGAGAGTGCAGGATTTTGGAGTATAGGGTTTGGGGGTGCAGGCTTGGGGAGGCAGAATTTGGGGGTGCAGGTTTGGAAGGGTCAGCACTTTGAGGACACAGTTTGGACAGCACAATTGGGGGTGCAGGATTTGGGAGAGAAGGATCTGGAGGGGCAGGGTTTGGGCTGAAAGGTTTGGTAGGGCAGGGTTTGGGGGAGCAGGATTTGGGGGTTCAGAACCTCAGGGTGCAGGAGGTTGGAGGATTTGGGGTGCAGGGTTTGGGGTGAGGGATTTCAGGGTGCTAATTTTGGCGGGGAAGGATCTGGGGGTACAGGTTTTGGGAGTGCAGGTTTTTAGGGTGCAACTTGTGGGATGTGGGTTTTGAGTATAGGGTTTTGGGATGCAGAATTTTGGGGGGGAGGACTGGGAGAGCAGGGTTTCGGGTGCAAGGTTCAGTGGTGCAGGGTTTTGGGGGTGCAGGGTTTTGAGGGAGGCAGAATTGGGGGTGGAGGGTTTGTGATTGCAGGGTGTTGGGGGAAGGATATGGGGGTACAAGATTTGGGGTAGCAGGGTTTTGGGGAGCAGGGGTTAGGGGTCAGGCTTTAGGGGGACAGGGTTTGGGGGGCAGGGTTGGGAAAGATGATTTGGGGGTGCAGGGTTTAAGGCAGCAGGATCTTGGGGTGAAGGGGTTTGGGGTGAAGGGAATTACAGGTGCAGGGTTTGGGGGAAGAATTTGGGGGTGCAGGGTTTTGGGATGCAGAGTTTGGGAGTTCAGGGTTTGGGGGTGCAGGGGTTTGGAGGGAAATTTAAAGTTGCAGAGTGTGGGGTGCATAGGACTGGGGCACAGGATTTGAAGGTGCAATGTTTGGGAGTGAATTCTTTGGGGTTGCAGGGTTTGGGGTTTCAGGAGGTGGGGTGAGAGATTTGGGGTGCAGGGTCTGGGGGGGCAGGGTTTCAGGGTGCAGGGTTTTGAAGTGCAGCGTTTCAGGGGGGCATGATTTGGGGGTGCACATGTGGGGGTCCAGGTTTGTGGGCTGCAGAGTTTGGGAGTGGAGGATTTTGGGGTGCAGGCATTAGGGACGCCTAATTTGGGGTGCAGTGTTTGGGTGTTCAGGACCTGGGGGTGCTGCGTTTGGGAATGCAGGTTTTGGGGGTGTAGGTGTTCAGGGTTCAGGATTTCGGAGGGTGCAAGATTTCAGTTGTAGGCTTTAGGGGTGCAGAGTTTGGTAGGGCTGAATTTAGGGGTGCAGGACTTGGGGTGCAGGGTTTGGTGCTGCAGGATTTGGTGGTGCAGGGTTTGGGGGTGCAAGACAGGATCTGGGGGTGGAGGATTTGGGGGTGCGGATTGCAGGGCAGGGGTTTTGGTGCAGGGTTTGGGGGAAGGATCTGGGCGTGCAGGTTTGGGAAGAGTATTTTGGGGTGCAGGAGTTCTGGTGCCGTGTTTGTGGGCAGGTTGGGTGATCACTGCTGACCTGCACACACTTGCTCTCTCTGTATTCACCTTCACTCTTGCTCCTCCATCTCCCCACTGTTCTCTCCACCTTCTCTCTTTCCGTTTCCACCGCACTCTTGACACAGACCTGACCCACGGAGAATGTTCCAGAACACGCCGATCCAAACCCCGGGGTGACCTTCGGGCTCCATGACAATGTGAAAATTGAGTGTGCAACAGAACCCTTTTGGTTGTGAAACACCTCGGAGATGCTGAGTCCAAGCACAACCCCCGGCACTGCCCCCCGTCCCTCAAGAGCTCAGCGGAAACCCCTCCAGGGACGGCGACTCCAGCCCTGCCCTGGGCAGCCCGTTCAGTGCCCCACAGCCCTTGCCGGGAGGAACAGTTTCCAGGCTGCAGTCAGACCCTCACCCGGTACCACCGGGGCCGTTTCCTCTCCTCCTGTCGCTCGTTCCCGGGCAGTCACAGATCCCCGCTCTCCGGGCACTGTGGGCGGCTCCTGTCCGGCCGCTCCCCGCGCTCCCGCTCTGTCTCTCGCCCGAAGGCTCAGGCGGGAACGGCCGCTGCGTCCCGGCGGCCAATCGCAGCTCGCCGCCTCCGCCCCGCGCGCCGCCGGCCGTTGGCCCCGCCCCCTCCTCCCCTCATCCCCTCAGGAGGAACCTCACCCCGCCCGCGCTGCGTTCGGAGCTCAGCGCACAAACACCTTCACAGGGCGAGAAATGCAGTTGTGATTCGTGCCGAGATGGTCAATGTTTACAGATGTAACCAAATGAGGCTCGGGCTCTGAACCTGGAAAAAGGAAAGGTGGTTAAGTTCTATGTAAAAAGTTATGAAACTTGTTTATGAAGTCTCATCCAAAGACCCCAAAGACCCTCCTCAAAGCCACCAAGTGACACTGCGCAGGCGAACAGGGAGGGTCAAGAGGAGACTGGAAATGGTTTCTGAGACTCATTTTAATGAGAAGCGGGAAAGGTTATGAATACGTACAGGCGTTCCTGGGTCAGTATGAACATGTAACACCTCACTGTATTTAAGCACAGCTCTTGTTGTTCAAAGGGTGCGTGTTGGGCGGAGAGAATCCCCCGCGCACCCAGCGCTGTTTTGCTTTTGCTCTAATGAGCACGTGTTTAAGGAATACAATTAAGGAATTGGATTAAACGTTGCTTATCCATAGAAAAAGCCTAAGTTATTTATTTCAACTTCCAATATTACTGCATGGTTTTGAAAACTATAAATCTAGGGTTTAGGATTTTCAAAAGGAAATAATCCATCAGCCAAAGTCCTATTATGGCTTATTTTATTGATATTGTAGCAGAATATTCAGCGTCACAGCGCTCATGAATGGGAAGGAGACATTTGCACATAGAAACGATACCATTTCTTCCTTGCTGGACTTCAGTGCAATGAGTCAGTGATGACGGAGTCGGTGATGAACAAGCTGTAGAGGTTTACTCAGCTACATTTCAAGAAGGACACTTGTCACTCCTGTCCATGTTCCTCCGTATCCTTATCCTCGGAACTTACTGGTGTGCAAAGCAGCTTGTGCCCATGGGCTTTCTCAGACTCTCTTTCACCTCCTTGTTCCTCAGACAATAGATCAGAGGGTTCAGTGCTGGAGTGAACACAGCATCAAAGACAGACACTGTTTTGTTGAGTTTGGACGGATGGATCCTCCTGGGCCTGGCACACATGAAGAGAGTGGCCGAGAAAAAGATCATGACTACAGCCAAATGGGAGGTACAAGTGGAAAGGGCGTTTCTCCTTCCCTGCGCTGAAGGCACACACAGGATAGTTGACAGGATACAGCAGTAGGAGAAAACAATGATCAGGAGAGGGATCAGCAGGATCACCAAGGCCCACACAAAGTCCACTGTCTCTGCAAGGGACGTGTCAGTGCAGGAAAGGCTCAGCACGGGAGAGATGTCACAAAAGAAGTGGTTCATGACGTGAGTTGTGAAACTAAAGACACCTTGACCAAGGAGATGGAAAAGCCTCCTGCCCATGAGAGAATCAATAGCTGAAGGCACAACTTGTGCGTCATGGTGGCTGGATAGTGCAGGGGATGGCACACAGCCAAATAGCGGTCACAGATGACACATTCGGTGCACATAAGGGAGATGAAGAAGTATAACTGGGTCATGCAGCTGGAGAATGAGATGGTCATGCTCTGGGACCAGAACCCAAGCAAAAGCCTGGGCAGTGTTACTGAGACATAACAAATCTCCAGGAAGGACAAGTTCCCCAGGAAATAATACATGGGCTTTTGGAGGTGACGGTTCCTTTTCACCACAAAGATAATAACAGCATTCTCAGTGATTGTTACCATGTAGGTGGCCAGAAAGATCAGGTAAAGTGACGTCTGAACCTGCAGCCCATAGGAAAATCCCAGGAGAATGAACTCTCTGACAGCAGTTTGGTTCTTCATTCCATGCTGGGTGCCACAGCGATCCCTGCAGGTGTCAATGGAGAAAGACAAACAGAAGAGTTCCACAACAGCGAGTTCATGTGAAGATTTGGGGCATTTAGTAAACTGTTTCCTGTGGAAACTTTCTATGAAGTAGAACAAGCATTTCTTACAGGAAAGAAAGTGAGAGGGACGCATGTCTTTATTCCAGTGACTTGTTACTGTACTGTCAATAGCAACACTAGAAAATCAACCCAAAATGTAGCAAAACCGCTCTGTAGCGCACACTGTTTTCATGTAGGATGGAATGTGAAGAACACAGACTGGCTGCTGACATTCCCGCTACTGACAACAGCACCACAGAGGTTCAGGTGGTACAGCGATAAAAATTACTAAAAACACAGATGTAGTACTAATGGAACACGGAGTTTTGAAAATGTCAGACTTTCTTCATTTCCTAATAGGAAATTATCCACCTTTGTGTTTTCAGTGGCAGCAGTGATGGTCATAGGAGAGACTGCTGCAGAGATTACAGATCCCTTAGCTACAGATTTTAGGAATTTCTGTTTAAGCAAGAACTTTGAACTGAATCTAAAGACAGATCCTGCAGTGGGTGGTTCCTCTGGCTTGTATTAAACACCTGTCTTTGACAGAGAAGAAGAATTCTTTCTTGTTTCAGTTTGCTCTCAGCTCTGATTTAGACAGCTGTCCAGCCAGTAACTTAGAGCAGATCTTGCATGTTCCCATTGACTGTTTTGCTCTAGATTCCTTTTCTACTCAGTGGATATCTGCTTAAGACATCGACTGAGCATTTGTAGCCTAGACTGTAAAACTATATATGGATCTATCTCCTTGCAAAACACATCTCCTATTTGTGCTCTAGAAATGCCAATTTCTCCTCATGGACATTTTAGTGATCCTTTACTAACCTTTAAGTAGTTGTCCATACCATAAATGATTTAAAGTGGAGGAGGTGAGGTTTATTCTTACTGCTTTTAAGGACAATGAGAGCAAATAATGAACACATAAACATACTTCATTCCAATCTCTTAGATTTTATAGCTTGATTATATATGCATGTTTGTGTATGCATGAGAGAAAAACATGTTGTACAAAAGATGCATTAATCTATCCAGAACAGTAATATACTCTTCAGCTATTTCCTTTCCTCCCCTGAACACGTGTGGTCTATTTATTAGTGAGGGGATGACAAATCTGACTGGAATCCAGGAACGAAGCTTTGGCAGTTTCTGTCTCTAAACATGAAACAGAAGAACCCAGGAAATGGCGAGCAGGACAGAGAATTTAACTGAAAAACTGGATGTGTTTTGCCATTATTCTTGACTTACAAGTGGATTCCCTCACTATACATCTGGCAGTTTACATGATGAAAATGTATTGGATGGAATAATCAAGAAGAATTGCTATTTGAAGGATTCAGCCCAATCATTTACACTGTAACTGATATATGATTTCTTGATCTATTCATCTGTTACTGTAAGAAAACATGAAGACTGACTTACCAGTTCAGGATTTCCAGCCGTGCGTGTGGCCTTTAAACTGCAGTAACGAGCAGTGGATCAGATGGATCTTCTCTGACCCACCTGAGAGGTTTTCCTTCCAAGGACTCGCTGTCTTTGCTGGGAAAGCTTCCCTTATACCATAAGCACTGAGCTGATAAAGTCATCTGCCAATCAGAAATGAAAGGGAAGAGGAAGGTTGTTATCTCCAATGATCTCCAGTAATTACCTCCAGAGGCTAATTTCTATGTATAATTACGTGTAGGAGAAACAGAGTCTGGCAGGAGATCAGGGGAATAAAGACCATAACAGAAAACACGTCACGCCTAGTACAGAATGAGTGTTCTTCTGCTAAAATGCATTAGGAAGAAAAGACTAAGCAGAAATTGTATTTACTGAAATGTTTGGGAATTCTGTAGTTTTATTTTGAATAAAAAGGGACATTCTGAGAATGTTTTTTTTTTCTTTTTTTAAAAAGTCTCCTTCAGTTTCCACATTTAAACAGTAAAGATGCAAGAACTGGTCCGTGTTTAAGAAACCCAGAAACAGACACCTATGTAGATGTGTCTGCCATACGTACTGAGAATGCAGATTTTATTTTCCAGATAGGCATGCAATGCGATATTAAATGTCGTTGGATATATCTGGTCACAAAATTGCCTCCAGACATAGTGAAATATCATATATATATATATATATATATATATATATATATATATATGTACTGTCAATCATTTGTGAGGATAAATACCAATGCCATGTGCAGCACAGCTTCCTTTGGAAGGAAAACCAGGAAAACATGCAGAGCAGTAACTCTGTGTTCTAATGCAGCTCCTGCTGTCACCAGCTGAAGCACCAGAGTGTGGACGCACCACCCAGAGAAGACGACTCACAACTGAGACACCATCAGATCTGTTGGATTTGTCACTACAAACCCAACACCGTTTAGTTTCCCCAGTTTGCTTGTCGTGTTTGTTCTCCCTCTGGAAAGGCTGGTGCACTCTGATGGATTCTCCTGGATAAGCCCCAGGTAGAAACACAAGGAGCCAAAGCACTCGGCAACAAAAAATTGCATTGAAACAAACAGGCAAACGAAAACCAAACCAAGACGTTCTTCACCGCACCAATT
Organism: Streptopelia decaocto; assembly: GCF_964273445.1. Lineage (NCBI taxonomy): Eukaryota > Metazoa > Chordata > Aves > Columbiformes > Columbidae > Streptopelia > Streptopelia decaocto. The sequence continues at coordinate 154,022 of NW_028115117.1, forward strand.
ACTCTGCTCACACAAAGAGACAGTGGGAGATGGAAAGCTGACACCAATGCTTTTAGTTTTCACTTGAAACAATCTAAATTGCAGAGTTTTGAGTATAATTAATAAGTAAATGATCAACTGCAAATTTTTGCCAACTGATTTTTTTAATAGAAAGTTGGTGGGGGGTTCCTAAAGAAAATGGAGATGGCATTGTTTAACAGTTCTGGTGAGCATCTGTCAAAGGTGTTGCTCTTGTGCAATTCTTTCTCTCCTGTAAGCATTGTTTTCCATTAAAACAATAACAACAGGAACTCAAAATGTAAAGTTTCATCGACCAGCCTGTAGTTCCTGAGATTTTCCTCCTCGTCCATTTTTAGGGTGGGTGCAATGTCTGTATTTTGGAGCGTTTGCAGACTTCCCTTCGTTCCCGTGACCTTTCAAAGAGAGCAGAGTCAATGCCATGAAGCTGTTTGGAACCAAGTTCAACGCCAGTGCAGTGAAGCAGTTGATTTATGGAAGTTTGTCTGTTAGAATGAGTCAGGTCTAGTTAACAAAACTGACAGCGTTGGCATGTGAAGTGTAAATGGATGTTACCTGAGTAGAATTAGGCAAAAGATTGTTATCCACCAAATAAATGGTAAAATGGCTTAGCGTGCTCAAGACAATACATAAACTATTCAAACAAGATGTTATCCACAAGGAAATGCAAAACGCTTTGGAAATGTCTGGGACAAAAGCTGTGAAAGCCAATAACAGTGACAGCACCCCAGAGACCACCAGTGAGATCTGAGTGTGATACTCCCTACCCAGTCCTGTTACTGATGACACTCAGGAATGTCTGAGTTACCCAGGAGTACCTGATAGACAAGATCACTACTTTATCCCTAAAACTGAAGAAAATGTGATGAACTGCACTTGGACTGCAATAGAACCTCATACAAGGATTTTTATTAGTATTAATTGCACTTTACATTAACCTGTTTCTTTGTAGAGATCTGTTTCTACAATCAGGTGGTCATTGCCTGTTGGATGGTTCATGTGGTTACATGGTGAGTTCACAGATGATTAAATCAGGAGAATCATGGGCCCAAAATGTCCATTTCATGCTGACCCAGCAGACCATGCAGACGGGTGACAAGACCCGCTGTGGGAATGCACACATGTCCTGAAAATTCAAATGAAGGGTGCCTGTATTAGGAATATCCCTTCCTGTTCATGTGTCTTGGGACACTTTTGGGAAAACACCGCGTTAGAATTTTGATCAATCTGGAAGAATCAAGACTGAGTTAGAGGAGATCGGAAACATGTTGCCGTCTTGCGTGAGGCACAGAAAGACAACAGCTCTTACAGATTTCAAGAGGTTTGGACATGATTTTTGCCCTGGATTCCTGATTCACAGTCGTGGATTAAGAGGTGGATTGGAATGATCGTATTAGCAGTTGTTATATTTGTATGTTATGCTGCAATGTGTGGTGAAGCGTTCTGTTGCAGTCACAAAGACAGTTTAGAAAAGGTGGGACTTATTTGATACGTAGATGTACAGAAATAAGTCCCAAACGGGGAATTGTAGTCATTCCCACTTAAAAGAATGAATCCTGTTGGAAATGCTTTATGCTTTCATACTGCAACCACCTTGGTGTGCTGTCTATGTGTGGAAAGTCCTTGCAGGATGTTTCAGTGTCTCTGTTCCCAGGGGCTGAGGGGAGGCTGAGAGTCCTGTGAGTTCCCTGGCTGTTCCTTTTCCATTGCTATTCCTCTTGGTCGTGTGGAGGTGAGTCCTGAGGCACCTGCAAGGTGTTTCGAGGCAAGTGGCGTCTTAAAACAAAGGCTCACTGGGGGCACACACATGAAGCTGCTCCCACTCAGGAACTCTGAGCACTGCCAAGTGCCCGATGAGGATGGGATTGGAACCCACGCGTGCAGAGCACAATGGATTAGCATCCATCGCCTTCACCACTCAGCCACCTCACCAGCTCACTGCAGCTGCTCCTGAGGCTGCTGACACGGCCGCTGCTCCGGAGCTCGCGCTGCCTGCTCCTGCTGCTCTGGCTCCGGCTCCAGCTGCAGCTCCAGCTGCTCCGGCGCTGGCGTCTCCTCATGCCTGCCCCTTCTTATCCTGCTGGACATGGCAGGGAAGGAAACAGCCTCCAGCTTTTGCCTTTTGGGGACTGGCCCACTCCCACAGTAGCTGGGCTGAGCTCTAAGGACCTTTGGCAAACAGGTCTCAGCATTCACATCAGGAAATGACTGAACAGCACAGCCACACACACCTTCCCAGGAAGGAACACGGGGAGCGACCCTGGAGCGCTTCAGTGCCTCCAAGGGAATTTACAGCCTCTCCAGGGAGGTGCCAGAGTCCCCATGACTTCAGCTTTTCAAGATGCCATTGGACACGTGCTAGATAATCTCATCTAGGCTCCCTTCCCCACAAAGCCTTGGAACAGATCATCCTCCAGGGAACCCTTCCACTCAGGGAGGTTCTCTGAGTTTTCAGACTTATATCATACTTTGTTTTGTAGCTTTTGAGCTGTGCCAAGTAGTAATGGGGCTCCTTCCACAAGAGCTCTCACTCCACCTGGCCTTGCCTCCAGCGCTATGAGATGTCAGGGGCAAAAGACGAGGCTCTCTCAAGGCCAGGAGCCATGGGTAAACCTGTCATTTACCAAGAACTGTTTTGGGTTCTCAGCTGGCTGGCATTGGAGAAGAGGGGAGGATGAAACAGGAGTGTCCTGCAGAGCTGATGCCAACTGTCTTTAATGAGAAAAACAATGGGAAATGGAAAAGACAAGAGCTTAAGTAACGCAGTTTGGAGGCTGAGGAAAGCTCAGAGAAATGCTGCCATCTGAAGGAAAACCTCCCTGACAGGCGTGCTGCTTTTCCAGTTCCCCTGCAAGGCTCTGGCAATCACGTATTAGCCACTGGGAAGGGAGGGAGGGAGGGAGGGAGGGAGGGAGGGAGGGAGGGAAGGAGGGAAGGAGGGAAGGAGGGAGGGAGGGAGGGAAGGAAGGAAGGAAGGAAGGAAGGAAGGAAGGAAGGAAGGAAGGAAGGAAGGAAGGAAGGAAGGAAGGAAGGAAGGAAGGAAGGAAGGAAGGAAGGAAGGAAGGAAGGAAGGAAGGAAGGAAGGATTTCATGGGAAGCATAAAGTCAAGCAGAGCAAGACAGGGAAAGAGAGGGGCTTCCTTGGGAAGAGGCAGAAGGCCCGTGCAGGCCCCTTCCTGCAGGGGAGCGGTGGGAGCCCAACTCCTCTTTGACCATGGCCTTCCTGGGTCTTCCTGCTTTCCTGGATCTCAGCAGAGCTCCTGGTCACGCCCAGGGCAGCCTGGTTCAATGGGCAGGCCCGAACTCCTGACTCCTCTGAGTGGCTCAGAATCATAGAGTCATTTTGGTTGGAAGAGACTCTCAAGATCGAGTCCAACAATTAACCCCAAACTGGCACTAAACCGTGTCCCTAAGGACATAATCTACACATCTTTTAAACACCTCAAGAGACTCCACCACTGCCCGAGCGGCCTGTTTCAATGCCTGACAACCCTTTCTGGGAATAACAACACCCCAGGTCCTTTTGTGCTGGGCACTTTCCAGCCCCTCTTCTCCCGAGCCTGTAACGTCCATGGGGTTGTTGTGACCCAAGGGCAGGAGCCGGCACTTGATCTTGTTGAATCTCAGACAACTGGCCTCAGCCCATCGATCCAGCCTGCAGAGCCTTCCCACCCTCCAGCAGATCAACACTCCACCCAACTGGGTGTCATCTCTGAACTTATTGAGGGTGCCCTCGACCCCTCATCCACATAATTGATAAAGATGTTAAACAGAACTGGCCCCAATGAGGCGCGGAAAGGACCTTACAACCCTTGATGTTGTGAGGAAGGTATGTATTTACGACGTCGGACACACAGGGAATAGATTCAACCAAGAGGTGTGTGTTTTACAGTAGCTGTGAACTTGGGTAAATACAGTAAAGTGTTACATATTCGTGGAAGTTTTAGGAACGCCTGTACATATTCATAACCTGTCCCCGAGAAGGCGGTTCTTATTACAATGAGTTCAGGAGACCATTTCCAGAGTCTCCACCTCTGGCTCCTCCTGGTTGCAGCTGCTCAGTGATCGTGACCCTGGGTCCTCTTCTGTGTACACAGTCACCTTTGGTCCGGTGTGATGAGTTGGTGAGGTCTCAGACTGCTGAGTTGGTTAAAACTGGTGTATCTCCTGTCCTGTGCCCCAGTTTCTGTTCTCTAGCTCACCCAAGGATGCACCAGGGATGCACCCAAGGTTTTTTATCTTTGCAAGGCGTCAGCGAACTCCTGTTTCTCGCACAATAAGTTACACAGAGCTAAGCAAGGCTGGGCAATAGTGATGTGGGTTAAGGGTTGGCTCGCTAAGTGTCTTTAGTGATGTGGGGTCCGGTTATTTCTTTAGGTGTCAAGTGTTAGTTCTTTAAGTGTTAATTAGTTAATTGTCAATTCCCTGTATCAGTAGGATCTGAGGGTGCAGCGTTTGAAGTTTCAGGACTTGGGGGTGCAGGATTAATGGGTGCAGGGTGTTTGGGGGAAGGATTTGGGGGTGCATGGTTTTGAAGTGCAGGGTTTAAAGGGGCAGGATATGGGTGAACGATGTGGGAGTGCACATCTTTTGGGGGTGCAAGATTTGAGAGTGCAGGGATTTGGGGTGACAGATTTCAGGGTGCCGGGTTTGGGGGGGAAGGATCTGGCTTTGGGGGTGCAGGTTTTTAAGGTGCAACTTGTGGGGGACAGGATTTGGGGTATAGGGTTTTGGGGTGCAGCGTTTTGGGGGCGCAGGGTTCGGGGAGGCAGAATTGAAGGTGCGGGGTTTGGGATTGCAGGGTATTGGGGGAGGATCTGGGGGTACAAGATTTGGGGTTGGTGGGTTTTGGGGAGCAGGGTTTAGGGGTGACAGGTTGGTGGGTTCAGGATGTGGGGGTGGAGATTTGAGAGGAAGGGATAGGCCGTGCAGGATTTAGGGGTGCAGGGTTTAGGGCAGCATGATCTTGGGGTGAAGGGGTTTGAGTGAAGGGTTGGGTAGGGCAGGATTTGGAGACGCAGGGTTTAGGGCAACAGGATCTTGGGGTGAATAGGTTTGGGGGTGCAGGGCTTGGGGGCTCAAGCTTTGGGACTTGAGGATGACAGATTTATGAGATTTATGGGGGTAGCATTTGGGGGTGCAGGATCTAGGGGTGCAGATTTTTTGGGTGCAGGGTTGTGGAGAGCAGGAACGGAGGTGCAGGGTTGGGGGTGCAGGGTTTGGTAGGGAAGGAATTGGGGGTGCAAGGTGTTGGGGGGAAGGATTTGCTGGTGCAGGTTTTAGGGTAAAGGGTTTAGGGGTGCAGAGTTTCGGGGTGGAGGATTTGGGGGTAGAGGGTTTGGGGGTGCAGGGTGTTGGGGGAAGGATCTGTTGGTTCAAGATCTGGGGGTGCAGGATGTTGGGGTGCAGGTTTGTAGAGTGTAGGGTTTGGGCAGCAGGATCTGGGGGTGCAGGATTTAGGGGTGTAGGACTGTGGGGTGAAGAGTTTGGGGGACAGAATTTCGAGGTGAAGGGTTTGGGGTGCAGGATCGGAGGGTGCAAGGTTTAGGTGTTCAAGATTTAGGGGAGCAGGATCTTGGGGTGCCGGGTTTGAGGGGTGCAGAGTTTTGGGTGCAGGATTTGGGGGTTCAATGTTTAGGTTAGCAGGATCTTGGGGTGCAGGATATGGGGGTGCAGTGTTTGTGGGTGCAGGGATTGAGGGTCAGGATCTGAGGGTGCAGGATTTGGGGGTTCAGGATTTTGGGGTGCAGGGTTTGGGGGTACAAAGTTTAGTGGGCAGGGTTTTGGGGTGCAGGATCTTGGGGTGTATGAGTTTTGGGTGTGGGATTTGAAGGAAAATTATTTGGGGGTGCGAGGTTTTGGGGTGCAGGATTTGGGTGTGTAGGAATCAGGGTTGCAGAATTTGGTATTCCAAGTTTTGGGGGTTCATGGCTTGGGAGGAAGGATTTGGGGGTGCAGAATTTAGGGGAGCACGGTTTCAGGGTGCAGAGATTAGGGGGGAAGAATTGGGGATGCAGGTTTTTGGGGCATTATCTGGGGGGGTCAGGATTTGGGGTGCAGGATTTTGGGGTGTAGGGTTTTAGGGTACAGGACTTGGTGGTGCAGGATTTGGGGGTGCAGGGTTCAGGTGTTCAGGAGCTGGGGCTGCAGTAATTTAGGGTGCATTGTGTGGGAGGACAGGATTTGGGGTGCAGGATATGATAGCGAAGAGGTTTTGGGGTGCAGGATTTGGGGGTGCAGGTTTTCGGGTGGGGAATTTGGGGGTGCAGGGTGTTAAGGAAGGAGCTGGAGGTGCAATATTTGGGCTTTAAGGGTTTAGGGGGGCAGGATCTGCCAGTGCAGAGTTTGGGGACAGGATCTGGGGGTGCAGCATTTGGGGTTACAGGTTTTGGGGGTGCAGGGTCAAGGAAATTATTTGAGGTGCAGGGTTATGAGAGTGCAGGATTTCTGGGTGCAGAGCTTGGGGTGCTGGGTATGGGGCAGCAGGATCTGGGGGTGCAGGTTTTGGGGGTGCATTCGTTTGGGTGCAGGAACTGGGGGTGCCTGATTTGGGGGTTCAGGGTTTGTGGGCGCGGGGTTTTTAAGTGCAGGGTTTGGAGGGGGGAGGCTTTGGGGCGCAAGATTTGGTGGTGTATGATTTGGGGGTGCAGGCTGGGGGGGCAGGATTTTGGGGGGCCTGGTTTGGGGCTACAGAGTCTTAGGGTGCAGGTTCTGGGGGTTCAGGATTTGGGGGTTCGGGGTTTAGGGCAGTAGGATCTTTGGGTGCAGGATTTGGGGTTGCAGGGTTTGGGGGCCAGGATTTGGGATGCAGTGTTTTGGGGTGCAGGGTCTGGGGAAGGAGGATATGGGGGTGCAGGATTTAGGGCAGAAGGATCTTGGACTGCAGGGGTTTGGGGTGGAGGGCTTGGTAGGGCAGGATTTGGGGGTGGAAAGTTTAGGGGGTAGGGGTTGGGGTGCAGGATTTGGGGGTGAATGGGTTTGGGGGTGCAGGGTTCTGGGGTGCAGGGTTTGGGGCAGCAGGATCTGGAGGTGCAGAGTTTTGGGGTGCGGGGTGTTGGGTGCAGGATCTGGGGTTCCAGGATTTATGGGTGCAGGGTGCTGGGGGTTTAGGGTAGGAGGATCTTGGGGTGCGGGGCTGAAGGGTTTGGTAGGGCAGGATTTGGGGGTGCGGGGCTTTAGGGTGAGTCTTTGGGGGTGCGGGTTTCATGTCTTTAGGAACTGGGGGGGCAGGGTTTTGTGGTGCAGTGTCGAGAGTTTAGATTGCGGGGTGACAATAAAACTCTGGCAGGTGTATTGTTAACCTCCTCTACTCCCTCACTTACCCTGTTTGCCCCTCCCTCTCCCCCTTCCCACGCAGCACAGGTGATCGGGAGGGAAAGAAGGACAGAGAGAAGAGAGTTGGAAAAATTAACAGTGTTTTACTAATGCTACTAATAAGAATAGAGAAAATAATACAAAATATACAAAACCAATCTTGAAAATCCCAGCAGCTGCAGAACCGGCACCCGAAGTCCTGGACTGGACTCTGCAGCCAACTGGAGCTGGATTCAGTCTGTCACTGGCCTCAGTTCGCAGGGACGACTAGCAAGGTCCTCTCCTAATTTCAACCATAAGGAAAAGGGATGAAAAAGGGAAAGGGACAAGATCCTCGTGATCTCCCACTTTTATATGAAGTATCACGTGAATGGGATGTTATACTCTGTTGGTCGGTTTCTTGGTCACCTGTTTCTCGTTGCCCCTCTCACGAGATGTCCATCCATGCTTATCAATAACTTCACATTCCATTGCTAGGTTTACCGAAACATGGATCTGGTTCTCCAGGAAAATGCAGCTGATATGAAGCTTTAGCTGACAGGCAAATTCACTAAAAGAGAAACTTGTTTTTTAACAAAACCAGGACATTCCACCCCTTAGAATATGCCATTCACTGAATACTTAAACCTTATCAATACAATCTATCAATACAATCTAATTAATCACTACTACTCTCTCTATATATATATACATATATATATACACATATGTACATATATACACAGGAGTAATTCATCTTAATCAGTGGACCATCCTTTGACAAGTTCATTAAGTTCATTTTGTCACAACACTCTCCCAGGGTAGAAAAATGGTACAAGTGCATCTCATGACCACTGTTTGTGGGTCAAAGACATCAACTTGGAAGGAGCTGTCAGGCGCCACTCGAAGAAGCGAGCACTGGTTTCATCATCACTGTCTTGATCTGAAAGACACTTATGAAACACTGTTAGTGTGGCGATTCACATCATGCAGTTCAGTATTGAATATTTTCACGTAGAATCAGATCCCCTTGAGGCACAGACCGAACTTCTCCATCCTTAAGCATCACCCACCAGGTGCTGCCAGGTCCCTGGGCAAAAACAATCCCCCGAAATGGGCTTGCCTTTGCCTGAGGCAGGAGTAACCCAGACCGCCTTTCCTGACATGTTTGTCATATGTACTACAGGGACTTTATCTCCTTCCACAGTACGAAGAATCCCGATTGGGCAGGCCCGGCTCGATTGATCCCCTGGTGTTGACCAACCAAGTGGCTTTTGCTAAACGTGAATCCCAGTTTTTAAAGGTTCCATCACCAAGTGCCTTTAGTGTAGTATTTAACAAACCGTTATAAATTTCAGTTTTCCCAGAGGCTGGTGCATGACATGGAATATGATATACCCACTCAATACCATGTTCTTTGGCCCAATTGTCTATAATACTGTTTTTGAAATGAGTACCGTTGTCTGATTCAATTCTTTCTGGCGTACCGTGTCGCCAAAGGACTTGCTTTTCAAGGCCCAAGATGGTATTTTGGGCTGTAGCATGAGGTACGGCATATGTTTCCAACCATCCAGTGGTTGCTTCCACCAGTGTAAGTACATAACGCTTACCTTGACATGTTTGTGGAAGTGTAATATAATCAATCTGCCAAGCTTCTCCATACTTATACTTTAACCATCGCCTTGCTTCGTTTTATGGCAAAACCAGCATCCAAAAGAATCTGAATTATTCTCTCACCTTTCTCGAAGACTTCTTTCGCTGTGTCGCCCCATACGATGATGTCATCAATACATTGCAAGTGTTCTGGAGCTTTACCTTGCTCCAGCGTGGTCTGGATCAGTCCATGGCGGATGGTAGGACTGTGTTTCCACCCCTGGGGCAAGCGATTCCATGTGTACTGGATGCCTCTCCAGGTGAAAGCAAACTGCGGCCTGCACTCTGCTGCTACAGGAATAGAGAAAAATGCATTAGCAATGTCAGTTGTAGCATACCACTGAGCTGCCTTTGACTCCAGTTCAAATTGCAGTTCTAGCATGTCAGGCACAGCAGCACTCAGTGGTGGCGTAACTTCATTCAGGCCACAATAGTCTACAGATTGTCTCCATTCGTCACTAGACTCACGCACTGGCCAGATTGGGCAGTTAAAAGGTGAACGAGTCTTACTGATCACACCCTGGCTTTCCAATTGATGGATCAACTTCTGGATAGGAATCAAAGAGTCTCGATTGGTGCAATATTGCCGGCGATGCACTGTCGTGGTAGCAATTGGCACCTGCTGATCGTCAACCATCAGCAGTCCTACAACAGAAGGGTCATCTGACAGACCAGGCAAATCAGACAGCTGTTCAATTTTCTCAGTGTGCACAGCTGCTATACCAAATGCCCACCTATACCCTTTTGGGTCCTTAAAATACCCTCTCTTGAGGTAGTCTATGCCAAGGATGCACGGAGCATCTGGGCCAGTCACAATGGGATGCTTTTGCCAGTTTTTTCCAGTTAGGCTCATTTCAGCCTCTACAACAGTCAGTTCCTGGGATCCCCCAGTCACTCCAACAGTATTGATGGATTGCATTCCTTTATAATTAGAAGGAATTATTGTGCACTGAGCAGGTTCCTTCAAGAGCATCAGAATCTCTTCTGCTCCTTTTGTAAACTGGAGCAGCCACCTTCCTAGGAGTTTTTCCTTTGATCTCACGTACTCGTTCCTGAAGTTCTGAGGTAGGTCTTCCATGCCACTTATTCATGTTTTCTCCCTGCTCATGTAGGAAGAACCACAGTGAATCTCTTTTTATGGGCTGCCTCTGTCCTCTCTCTCGAGACTGGAAACGCCTTTTCCTAACAGCTGAAACATAGGTTTGTGCAGGTCGTGAATGGTATGTGTCTTCTCTGAGTTCTTTGATTTCTTGCAATAGCTTTTCAAACCGGTCATCAGATTTTTCACACAGTTTCTCTACAGCAGAGACACAAGCCCATAGAGAACCAGCAAGGCTGTCCTCAAAGTTCTGGAGCTGCTCAATCACTTCAGTAATATCTTGTACACCTCCAGCTGATCAGACCATTCCTGCCAATGACTTAGCATATGCAGGTGGTGCGCTTTGTACAAATCTGCGCCACAGAGGTCATGTACAATTGATTCTATCTGGGTCTGTCCCCTCTTGGCTGTTTGGTCCAAAATAGATGATCTCTCGCACAGCTAATTCTCTCAGGAACTGAACACCTCTCTCCATAGTATTCCATTTCCCTAACTTGGATATACAATCTTCCTTGTAGGGAAATCTTACTTTCATAGCTGCCAGGAGTCGGGTCCAGAGGGCAGTGGCATTAGACTCTCTTGAAATTGCCCTATCAATGGTGGAATCTCTTGACAGAGATCCCAGCTGCCTGGCTTCACCACCTTCCAATTCAATTGTTCCTGCCCCATTGTCCCAGCATCGGAGCAGCCAGGTTAAAATATTCTGTCCTTCACGATGACTAAAGTCTTTTCGCAGATCTCTCAGCTCACCTGGAGAGAAGGACCGAGTGGTGGTCACTTCATCTCCTCCCTGTCCTGATGGTGCCCCTTGGGTTGATGTTGGCCCTGTGCCATCATCTGCTGCACGGGTAGTCTTTCTAGTGACTTTCTTACAACCAGCAACTGATGCTGATATGGGTTCAGCATCATTTGATTCATTTCCAGAGTCTGAATGACTGTCACAGTGATTGCTGTGCTTACAGCAGCAACAGTGCCCAGTGTGTGAGGAATGGGGGGCTGCCTCGTTAGCCTTTGAGGCTGGAGAAGTAATGTTATCTGCAGCGACCTTGGCAGAGCAACTCTGCGGAGGAGCTGTAGCTTCAGCCTGCGAAGCCGCCGTTGGGGGGCAGTGGCTGCAGCGGCAGCTTTCGCTGTTTTGCTCTTTCTCGAGCGGCCAGGAGTGTTTTTTGCTAAAGCTTCCGAAGACGCACAACAGATCTCAGGACAAAAAAGAGACGCAAACCTCCTGTTGAACGCCATTTCTCTTAACAGAAGCACAAACTGACACACATTCAGCAAACCAGATAACACCATCACAGTTCTATCAAAGCTCCAAGGATATTCAAAGTTCTCTAAAACATTTGCGAACTGTCCTAGTGAAAAAACGAAAGTATTGTTAGTCAGCCTTTCTAAAGATTCGCTTGACCAATTAGCAAACACAGAGCCGTTCTGCTCTTTAATCTCTCCTGGAGGCTTTTCAAGGTAAAGCAGAAGCGAGTAGAAATTCATTAGCGGCTGCAGTATAACGAAATAAACCAGTGACAAACCACACAGTATCATCATGATCATTGTCCAGTTCCTTGTTGTTATATAATGAATACTTCGATTCAAAAAGAAACCCCAACACAGATATGGAATCAGTGAGCACAATGTAGAAAATAACTGATACAACTTATGCCATAACATCTTTAAATCAGTGTAATTCACTTTGCCTTAATACCACTAAATAATGTCCGAAGTAAACAGACGCACGAGTATCACAACTCTATGAGTTGGCACCGTGCCAAGAAAACTGAAAGGTACGTCAGAGCAGTAGAAAAGACAAAAATTTTCAAATTTACCGCTTTCTCTTTTGACCCACGTTAAAAGCCAATTATCTGTCAAAGGGTTAAGATTGCGGGGTGACAATAAAACCCTTGCAGATGTATCGTTAACCCCCTTTCCCCCCCCACTTCCCCCTTTTTGCCCCTCCCTCTCCCCCCTTCCCACTAAGGACAGGGGATCGGGAGGAAAAGAAGGACAGAGAGAAGAGAGTTGGAAAAATTAACAGTGTTTTACTAATGCTAGTAATAAGAATAGAGAAAATAATACAAAATATACAAAACCAATCTTGAGAGTCTCAGCAACTGCAGAGCCGGCAACCAAAGTCCTGGATTAGACTCTGCAGCCAACCAGAGCTGGATTCAGTCCCTCACTAGGCCCCAGTTCGCAGGGACGACCAGCAAGGTCTTCCCCTAATGTCGGCCGTAAGCAGTAGGGAAAAAAGCAAAGGCAAAAAAAAAAAAAAAGGGACGAGATCCTCGTGATCTCCCACTTTTATATGAAGTATTCACGTGAATGGAATGTTATACACCGTTGGTAAGTTTCTAGGTCACCGTTTCTCGTTGTCCCTCTCGCGAGATGTCCATCCATGCTTATCAATAAGTTTGCATTCTATTGCTACGTTTACCAAAACATGAGTCTGGTTCTCCAGGAAAATGAAGTTAATATGAAGGCTTTAGCTGACAGGCAAAATCCAGTGAAAGACAAACTTGTTTGTAACAAAACCAGGAAACATACTTGATATAGCATCCCAGATAGAGCATCCCAGATTCAGCATACTAGATACAGCATCCCAGAAACAGCATCCCAGATACAAAATCCTAGATACAGCATCCTAGATACAGTATCCCAGATACAGTATCCCAGATACAGCATCCCAGATAAAGCATCCTAGATACAGCATCCCAGATACAGCATCCCAGATACAGCATCCCAGATACAGCATCCCAGATACAGCGTCCTTGATATAGCATCCCAGATACAGCATACTAGGTATATCATCCCAGATATAGCATCCTAGACACAGCATCTAAGATACACCATCCCACATAAAGCATCCCAGACACAGTGTCCAAGATACAACCTCCCAGATAAAGTATCCCAGATACAGCATCGCAGACACACCATCCTAGATACAACATCCCTGATACAGCATCCTAGATAGAGCATATTAGATACATCATCCTAGATACAGCATCTTAGATACATCATCATAGATACAACATCTGAGATACAGCCTCCCCGATACAACAACCTAGATACAGGATCCCAGATACAGCATCCCAGATACATCATTCTAGACACTGCATCCCAGATAAGGCATCCCAAATAAAGAATCCCAGAAAGAGCATCCTAGATACAGCATCCCAGATTCAGCATAATAGATACAGCATCCTGGATACAGCATCTCAGATACAGCATCCTAGATACAGCTTCCTAGACTCAGCATCCCAGATTCAGCATACTAGATAAAACATCCGAAGATACAGCATCACAGATTAAGCATACAACATACACCATCCAGATAGAGCATCCAAGATACAGTATCATAGATACAGCATACCTGATACAGCATCCCAGATACACCATCCAAGATACAGCATCCTAGATACAGTATCCCAAATACAGCATCCCAGATACAGCATCCCAGACACAGTATCCTAGATACAGCATCCCAGACACAGCATCCCAGATAAAGAATCCATGATACAGCATCCCAGATACAGCATCCAAGATACAGCATACCAGATACAGCATCCCAGATAAAGCATCCTATAGACAGTATCCTAGATACAGCGTGCCTGATACAGGACACCAGATACAGCATGCTAAGCACAGAAACCTAGATACAGCATCCAGATACAGCATCCCAGATACAGCATCCTAGATACAATATCGCAGATACAGTATCCCAGATACAGCATCCCAGCAACAGTATCACAGATACAACATCCTAGATAAACTATCCCAGATACAGTATCCCAGATACACCATATCAGATACAGCATCCTAGATACAGCATGCAAGATAGAGCATCCCAGATATAGCATCTCAGATACAGCATCCTATATATACAGCATCCCAAATTCAGCATAATAGATACAGTATCAGAGATACAGCATCCCAGATACAACGTCCTAGTTACAGCATCCTAGATACAGCATCCTAGATAGAGTATCCGAGATACAGCATCCCAGACACAGCATCCTAGATACAGCATCCAAGAAACAGCATTCCTGATACAGCATCAAAGATACAGCACCCCAGATATAACACCTCAGATACAGCATCCTAGATGCAGCATACCAGATACAATATCCCAGATACAGCATCCAAGATACAGCATCCCAGATGCAGAATCCCAGATGCAACATCCTAGATACAGCATCCCAGATACAGAATCCCAGATCTAGCATCCTACATACAGCATCCTAGATACAGCATACGAGATTCAGCATACCAGATACAGCATCCCAGATACAGCATCCTAGACACACCATCCCAGATTCAGCATCCAAGATACAGCATCCTAGATACAGCATACGAGATTCAGCATCCCAGATACAGCATCATAGATACAGTATGGCAGATTCAGAATAATATATACAGCATGCTAGATACAGCATCCCTGATAAATCGTCCTAGATACAGCATCCTACATACAGCAACCCAGGTACAGCTTCCCTGTATCAGCATCCCAGATACGTCATCCTCGATAATGCATCCCAGATACAGCATCCCAGACAGAGTATCCTAGATACAGGATACCAGATACAGCGTCCTGGATACAGCATCCTACATACAGCATCCCAGATACAACGTCCCATATACAGCATCCTAGATACAGCATCCCAGATACAGCATCCTAGATACATTATTACAGATACAGCATCCCAGATACGTCATTCTCGATACTGCATCCCAGATACAGCATCCTAGATACAGCATCCTAGATACAGCCTCCCGGATTGAGCATCCCAGATATAGCATCCCTTATACAGCATCCTAGATACATTATCACAGATACAGCATCCCAGATACAGCATCCTAGATACAGCATCCCAGATTCAGCATACTAGATACAGCAAAGAAAATACATCATCCCAGATACAGCATCCTAGATACAGCATCCTAAAAACAGCATCCGCGATACAGCATCCTAGATAAAGCATCCCAGATACGTCATTCTCGATACTGCATCCCAGATACAGCATCCTAGATACATCACCCTAGATACAGCATCTGAGGTACAGAATTGCAGATACAACAACCTAGATACAGGATCCCAGCTACAGTATCCCAGATACAGCATCCTAGATACATTATCCTAGATACAGCTTCCCAAATAGAGCATCTTAGATACAGCATCCCAGATTCAGCATAATAGATCCAGCATTCTAGATACAGCATCCAGATACATCATCCTAGATACAGCATCCCAGATACAGCATCCCAGATTCAGAATAATAAATGCAGCATCCTAGATACAGCGTCCCAGATACATCATCCCACATACAGCATCCTAGATACAGGATCCCAGGTATAGCATCCCCGGTACACCATCCTAGATACAGCATCCCAGATACAGCATCCTTGATACAGTATCCCAGATAAGCACCCAGATACAGCATCGCAAATACAGCATCCTAGATACAGCATCCCAGGTACAGCATCCCAGAGAGAGCATCCAAGATACAGCATCCCAGATTCAGGGAACCAGATACAGCATACAGCATCCTTGATACAGCATCCCAGATAGGGCATCCCAATTACAGCATACCAGATACAGTATCCCAGATACATCATCTTAGATACATCATCCTAGATACAGCATCACAGATACAGCATCCCAGATACAGCATCCTAGATACAGTATCCCAGATTCAGCATAACAGATAGAGCATGCTAGATACAGCATCTCAGATACATCATCCTTGGTACAGCATCCTAGATACAGCCTCCCAGGTACAGCATCCCCGATACAGCATCCCAAATACGTCATCCTCAATACTGCATCCCAGATACAGTATCCTATATACAGTCTCCTAGATACAGCATCCCAGATACAGCATCCCAGACAGAGCACCCTATATACATTATCCTAGATACTGTATCCCAGATACAGTATCCCAGATACAGTATCCTGGATACAGCATCCCAGATACAGTATCCCAGATACAGTGTCCCAGATACAACATGCCAGAGACAGCATCCCAGAGACAGCATCCCAGAGACAGCATCCCAGAGACAGCATCCCAGAGACAGCATCATAGATACAGTATGCCAGATTCAGAATAATATATACAGCATGCTAGATACAGCATCCCTGATAAATCATCCTAGATACAGCATACTAAATACAGCATACCAGGTACAGCTTCACTGTATCAGCATCCCAGATACAGCATCCCAGATACGTCATCCTCGATACTGCATCCCAGATATCGCATCCCAGACAGAATATCCTAGATACAGTATCCCAGATACAGTATCCTGGATACAGCATCCTAGATACAGCATCCCAGATACAACGTCCCATATACACCATCCTAGATACAGCATCCCAGATACAGCATCCTAGGTACATTATTGCAGATACAGCATCCCAGATACAGCATCCTAGATACAGCATCCCAGATTCCGCATACTAGATACAGCATCCAAGATACAGCATCCCACATACAGCATCCTAGATACAGCATCCCAGAAACAGCATCCCCGATACAGCATCCCAGATAAAGCATCCCAGATACGTCATCCTCGATACTGCATCCCAGATACAGCATCCTAGATACAGTATCCTAGATACAGCCTCCCGGATTGAGCATCCCAGATATAGCATCCCTGATAAAGCATCTTAGATACATTATCACAGATACAGCATCCTAGATACAGCATGCCAGATTCAGCATACTAGATACAGCATCCTACAAACACCATCCGCGATACAGCATCCCAGATACGTCATTCTCGATACTGCATCCCAGATACAGCATCCTAGATACAGCATCCTAGATAAAGCATCTTACATACATCATCCTAGATACAGCATCTGAGATACAGCATTGCAGATACAACAGCCTAGATACAGGAACCCAGCTACAGTATCCCAGATACAGCATCTTAGACATATTATCCTAGATACAGCTTCCCAAATAGAGCATCTTTGATACAGCATCCCAGATACATTATCCCAGATACAGAATCCCAGTTACAGCATACCAGATACAGTATCCCAGATACATCATCCTAGATACAGTATCTCAGATTCAGCATAATAGATACAGCATGCTAGATACAGCATCCCAGATACATCATCCTAGATACAGCATCCTAGATATAGCATCCCCGATACAGCATCCCAAATACAGCATCCCAGATACGTCATCCTCAATACTGCATCCCAGATACAGTATCCTATATACAGCATCCTAGATACAGCATCCCAGATACAGCATCCCAGATACAGTATCCCAGATACAGTATCCTGGATACAGCATCCTGGATACAGCATCCTGGATACAGTGTCCCAGATACAGTATCGCAAATATAGTGTCCCAGATACAACATCCCACTTACAGCATCCTAGATACAGCATCCCAGATACAGAATCTCAGACAGAGTATCCTAGATACAGGATCCCAGATATAGTATCCCGGATACAGCATCCCAGATACAGCATCCCAGATACATTATCGCAGATACAGCATCCCAGATACAGCATCCTAGATACTGTATCCCAGATACAGTATCCCAGATACAGTATCCCAGATACAGTATCCCAGATACAGTATCCCAGATACAGTATCCCAGATACAGCATCCTGGATACAGCATCCCAGATACAGTGTCCCAGATACAGTATCGCAAATATAGTGTCCCAGATACAACATCCCACTTACAGCATCCTAGATACAGCATCCCAGATACAGAATCTCAGACAAAGTATCCTAGATACAGGATCCCAGATATAGTATCCTGGATACAGCATCCCAGATACAGCATCCCAGATACAGCACCCTAGATACAGCATCCCAGATTCAGCATACTAGATACAGCATCCAAGATACAGCATCCTAAATACTGCATCCCAGAAGCATCATCCCCAATACAGCATCCCAGATAAAGCATCCCAGATACGTCATCTTCGATACTGCGTCCCAGATACAGCATCCTAGATACAGTATCCTAGCTACAGCCTCCCAGATTGAGCATCCCAGATATAGCATCCCTGATACAGCATCCTAGATACATTATCGCAGATACAGCATCTCAGATACAGCATCCTAGATACACCATCCAAGATTCAGAATACTAGATACAGCATCCAAGATACCGTATCCCAGATACAGCATCCCAGATACAGCATCCTAGATACAGCATCCCAGAAACAGCATCCCAGAAACAGCATCCCCGAAACAGCATCCCAGATAAAGCATCCCAGATATCTCATCCTCGAGACTGCATGCCAGATACAGCATCCTAGATACAGTATCCTAGATACAGCCTCCCAGATTAAGCAGCCCAGATATAGCATTCTTGATACAGCATCCTAGATGAAGCATCTTAGATACAGCATCCTAGATACAGCATCTGAGATACAGCATTGCAGATACAACAACCTAGATACAGGATCCCAGCTACAGTATTCCAGATACAGCATCCCTGATACAGCATCCTAGATACAGCATCCGAGATTCAGAATAATAGATACAGCATCCTAGATATAGCGTCCCAGATACATGATGCTAGATACATCATCCTAGATACAGCATCCCTGATAAGGCATCCTAGACACAGCATCCAAGATTCAGCATCCAAGATACAGCATCCCAGATACAGTATCCCATATACAGTATCCCATATACAGTATCCCAGATACAGCATGCCAGATACGGCATCCCAGATAGACCATCCTAGATACAGTACCCCCGATACAGTATCCCAGATACAGCATCCCAGATACAGCATCCCAGATACGGCATTCCAGATACAGTATCCCAGATACAGTATCCCAGATACAGCATATTAAATATATCATCCCAGATACAGCATCCCAGATACAGCATCCTAGAAACAGTATCCTAGATACAGCATCCCTGAGAGAGCATCCTAGATACAGTATCCTAGATACAGTATCCCAGATACAGTATCCCAGATACAGCATCCCAGATACAGCATCCCAGATACAATATCCCAGATACAGTATCCCAGATACAACATCCCACATACAGTATCCTAGATACAGCATCCCAGATTCAGCAAAGCAGATATAGCATCCTAGATACAGCATTCCAGATACATTATCCCAGATACAGAATCCCAGTTACAGCATACCAGATAGAGTATCCCAGATACATCATCCTAGATACAGCATCCCAGATACAGCATCCTTGATACAGTATCCCAGATACATCACCCAGATACAGCATCCCAGACAGAGCATCGTAGATACAGCATCCCAGATTGAGCAAAGCAGATATAGCATCCTAGATACTGCATCCCAGATACATTATCCCAGATACAGAATCCCAGTTACAGCATACCAGATACAGTATCCCAGATACATCATCCTAGAGACAGTATCCCAGATTCAGCATCCTAGATACGGCATTCCAGATACAGTATCCCAGATACAGTATCCCTGATACAGCATATTAAATATATCATCCCAGATACAGCATCCCAGATACAGCATCCTAGAAACAGTATCCTAGATACAACATCCCTGAGAGAGCATCCTAAATACAGTATCCTAGATACAGTATCCCAGATACAGCATCCCAGATATAGCATCCCAGATACAGCATCCTAGATACAATATCCCAGATACAGTATCCCAGATAAAACATCCCAGATACAGTATCCTAGATAGAGCATCCCAGATACAGCAGCCCAGATACAGCATCCTAGATACATTATCCCCCATACAGTATCCCAGGCTGAGCATCCTAGATACGGCATCCCAGTTACAGTATCCCAGATACAGGATCCCAGATACAGGATCCCAGATACAGCATCCCTGATACAGCATACTAGATAGAGCATCCCAGATACAACATCCCCGATACAGAATCCTAGAAACAGCATCCGGAATACAGCATCCCAGATACAGCATCCGAGATACAGTATCCTAGATACTATACCCCACATAGAGCATCCTAGATACATCATCCCAGATACAGCATCCCAGATAAAGTATCCTCGATACAGTATCCCAGTTTCAGCATCCCAGATTCAGCATAATAGATCCAGCATCCTAGATACAGCATCCAGATACATCATCCTAGATACAGCATCCCAGATACAGCATCTCAGATACAGTATACCAGATTCAGAATAATAAATGCAGCATCCTAGATACAGCGTCCCAGATACATCATCCCACATACAGCATCCAAGATACAGGGTCCCAGGTACAGCATCCCCGGTACCGCATCCTAGATACAGTATCCCACGTACAGTATCACAGATACAGAATCCTAGATACATCATCCCAGATTCAGTATCCCAGATACAGTATCCCCAATACAGCATCCCAGATACAGCTTCCCAGATACATCATCCTAGATACAGTATCCCAGATAGAGTATCCCAGAAACAGCATCCCATATACAGCATCCCAGATAAAGCATCGTAGATACAGCATCCCAGGCACATCATCCTACATACAGCATCCTAGATACGGCATCCCAGATACAGCATTCTAGATACAGTATCCTAGATACAGCATCTCAGATACAGCATCCTAGATACAGTATCCCAGATACAGCATCCAAGATACAGCATCCAAGATACAGCATCCCAGATACAGCATCCCAGATACAGCATCCCAGATACAGCATCACAGATACAGCATCACAGATACAGCATCCCAGATACAGCACCCTTGATACAGTATCCCAGATACAGCATCCTAGATACAGCATGCCAGATACAGCATCCCAGATACAGCATCCTAGATACAGTATCCGAGATACAGCATCCTACATACAGTATCCTAGATACAGCATCCTTGATACAGTGTCCCATATACAGCATCCCAGATACAGCATTCTAGACACAGCATCCAAGATACAGTATCCGAGATATAGCATCCCAGATACAGCATCCCAGATTGAGCATCCTAGATACAACATTGCAGATTCAGCATCCTAGATACAGTGTCCTTGATACAGCATCCCAGATACGGCATCCCAGATTCAGCATACTAGAGAGAACATCCTAGATACAATAATCGAGATACAGCGTCCTAGATACAGCATCCTGGATAGAGAATCCTGGATACAGCACCCTGCATACAGCATCCCAGATTCAGCATACTAAATACAGCATCCTACATACAGTATCCGACATACAGCATCCTAGATACAGCATCCTAGATACAGTATCCCATATACAGCATCCCGGATACAGCATCCCGGATACAGCATCCCGGATACAGCATCCGAGATACAGCATCCCCGATACAGCATCCTGGATGCAGCTTCCTAGATACAGTATCCCAGATACAGCATCCCAGATACAGCATCCTAGATACAGAATCCCAGATACGGCATCCCAGATACAGCATCCCAGATACAGCATCCTAGATACAGAATCCCAGATACGGCATCCCAGATACAGCATCCCAGATACAGCATCCTAGATACAGCATCCTTGATACAGTATCCTATATACAGCATCCCAAATACAGCATTCTAGACACAGCATCCTAGATGCAGTATCTGAGATATAGCATCCCAGATACAGCATCCTAGATACAGCATCCCAGGTACAGCATCCCAGGTACAGCATCCCAGATTCAGCATCCTAGATACAGCATCCCAGATACAGCATCTCAGATACAGTATCCGAGATATAGCATCCTAGATACAGCATCCCAGATAAAGAATGCTACGCGGAGTATCCTTGATACAGAATCCAAGGTACAGCATACCAGCTACAGCATCCTAGATACAGTATCCGAGATACATCACCGAAGATACAGCATCCCAGCTGCAGCATCCAAGATACCGCATCCCAGATACAGCATCCTACATAGAGCATCCTAGGTACAGCATCCCAAATACGGCATCCCAGATACAGCATCCCAGATTCAGCATACTAGATACAACATCCTAGATACAGCACCCCAGATACAGCACCCCAGATACAGAATTACCGATACAGCATCCTAGATACATCATCTTAGATACAGCATCCCAGGTACCGCATTCCAGGTACAGCGTCACAGATACAAAATCCTAGATACAGCATCCCAGATACTGCATCCGAGGTACAGCATCCCAGTTTCTAAAAGTTCACCACCCATTGCTCTGAGTACAGTCTTGAACAGTCTGCTGCACCACTCCATTTTCCCAGCGGCTGGTGCATGGTGGGGATGTCACAGACACACTCAGTTCCACGCTCCTTGCTCCAGGCGTCTCTGAGGATGTTGTGGAAAGGACTCCCGTTGTCTGGCTCAGTTCTCTCTGTGCTGCCATGTGTGGCAGATGCACTCGATCCCCCAGTCACCCCTAGCAAAACCCGCAGCAGTTGGGTTCAGGCTGCAGAGGAGGGAAGGGCCTGAGCCGTACCCAGACCAAGAACTCCTGCCAGGAGACCCACAGGGAAGCAGAAGAGCAGATGAATGCCGGGAACTTGTGGGCGTACAAGTCTCAGACACTTTTCCTACTGTGTCCAATGTTACTACGAGTCTATCACTTCATTCCATAAATACAACAGCGTGGATGAGCCACTTTGAGCTCTCCCTGCTAAATTAGTGAGCTGTGTGGCAATGGTTTTACTACTCACAGGTCAGTGGATGAGACCTATTTAATTTTCATAGTAATCATTTACCTTAAGTAGATGCACACTAAATATAATCAATTCTTTAGCGACTTAAGGTGGTATGATTTTTAATATACTCTTTGCTTCGTGTTACTTGTGAGCTGGATTTGCTAAAATTTTAAGCTGTACGGTTCTGCTCATATCTACCAAAAGCAACTACAAATGACACTGATCACTTACAAGGTAAGGCCGATATTGCACTTCGCTGAGAAGAAAGGAATTTGCATTCAGGCAAAACAGTAACTGCAAGGTTATGGACAATAACCAATGTCTACAGCTGAACACAACAAAGCCCACGTGGAATCAGAGAATTTTGCCACTGGAGCTTTAAACACGGACTCCAGAGTGAATGGTTATCAGGGAGAGAAGAATGCTGACCGTGTGCACCGTGACGGGTACGGCCTCACCTGAGAGTTTGTCCTCAGAGCTCCAGGACACAGAGTCCGGCGTGAACGGTTATCAGGGAGGCAAGAATCCTGACAGTTTGCTTCCTGTTCCTGCAAGACAAGTGACAACCAGTCAGTGTCCCCTCTGTGGCACCTGGACCTTCCAGAGCAGGACGGCTGGTGGGAACTGTCAACATCAGCCACGGCTCTGTGTGAAGTCTTCTCCTGGCACAGGAGCAGCTCTGGCTGTGCCTGCTGAGCACCACGCTGCCCCACGGAGAACAGCAACACTGGCAGTGACTCCTGGGCCATGTCCAGCTGGGCAGAGATGATCTGAGGGCAGGTTGGCAGCAGACCCTGAGGCTGTGCAGGGGGTGGCCACATCTGGCTCCTCCCAGCAGGAGTTTGGACAGTCCCTTCCCAGCTGTGAGCGCCAGGCCAAGGGCACGGGGCAGAAAGAGCCCTTACCGCCAAGGGTCCCAGCCCCCCACTGGCCTCTGTCCCCAAACTACTAAAACCAATAAACAGGCTCTGCCTCTACCTGAATTATCTTCAGTTTTAACAAAAAAAACCCCAAACTAAAGTGTACCTCTGGATGAGGATGGACCAAGTTCGGGATCAGGACCAGGGGTGCTGCAGGAGCAGGTGTCTCCCAGCACGGACAGGCCATGGGGACCTGTTGACCTCAGCACCAGTTCAGCAGCCCTGGGCCCGAGGGCTCAGCCCAGGGACAGCCCCACAACCAGGGTCAGAGCAGTTCCTGCTGCTGCCCCGAGGGTCATCAGCCCCAGGCAGCCCTGAGCCAGAGTGCAGGTGTCTGAGCTGGGCTGAGCTGGAAGGGGCTGGAAAACAGCTCATCGCAGGAGGCGATGGAAGAAGGTGCCGTGTGTGTGGCACCGGCGATGAACTGACACCTTCCGTTTGGTACCTGGACCCGTGCTGGGCTTGCACATGGACTAAGCCCCAGCTCAGAGCACAAATTGCTGTTCCCAGCCCCAGCTGCCAAGCGCTGGTCCTGGTCTCTCCTCCCTGGTGCGGCTCGAGCGCATGACTGCCCTGCCTGCTCCTGCTTTGGGGCTTGGGGAGCTCGGGTCAAAAGGAAAGACAGACTGGTGTGGGTATGGGATCTTTAAGTGTCCTGGGGTTGCTTTGCTAATCACTCTGTAACGGTTCCTGGGCTATTAAGTCCATAGGTGCCCAGAGAGGCAAAAAAGTCCATGAACCAACTTTCAAATTAAGGTTTCCTTCTTACAAAAACACACACTTCCATTTTCTCATCAGCAACAGACTGAGAGATGGAAGCTGAAGCAGCATGTGCCTCTTGTGAAAACAAGTAACAACAGATGGTTCCACTCAGTCGATCCTTAGTTGCTTCCTGCACAGGAAACCTGTCCATTAATTCAATCTTTGGTGTACAGGCAGGGCCTTGCTGATGTTCCTGTGTTGCAGCAAGTGTGTGCATGTCAGGCTTTCTGCAGATTTGTGACTGAGTTTTCCTGTTTCTTTTAATTAGGAAAACCTTGCTGTGTGCTCCTGAAGTCTCCCATACTCTGGTGGTTGAGAGAAGGCTGGGGAGCTCCAGAGAGCTCAGGGAGGACCAGGCAGCACCACAGGCAAAGCAGATGGGAACTCAACTGGGTGAACATTAATGGAATTTATTGACAGATGGAACTGGCACCTCTCCCCCATCTCTGGGCAGATCACCGTGCACCCTGAACCGATACAGGCAGGTGTAGTCTGGGTGGCCCCAGTTGCTCAGCGCTTGCAGCCTGATGTAATTCACGACCCCAGGGAGCTCGT
Organism: Streptopelia decaocto; assembly: GCF_964273445.1. Lineage (NCBI taxonomy): Eukaryota > Metazoa > Chordata > Aves > Columbiformes > Columbidae > Streptopelia > Streptopelia decaocto. Next base: position 178,903 of record NW_028115117.1, read on the forward strand.
TCTGCAAGGACAAGAAGAAATGAGTCGCCTTTTCCTCTCTGGCACGTGAGCACTGACAGAAGTGCCCCAGTGACGGCCTCGATCAGCAGCTTCCTTCCTGCTGCCCTGCGGGGGCTTTTGACCTGTCGTGGTGCAGACGTTCTTCTCCTGCTCTACCCCATTGGGCCATGAGAACAGCAAAGGAAGAAGCAGCGACCAGGTGCCTCAGCAAACACACTGGAAAGCTCTCGCCTGCTTTGGGGCACAGGCTTCCACAGTCAGAAGACCCAGTGCTGGTGTACAATTTCACCTCAAAACTGACAAATTTCACCTCAAATTTGACAAATTTTGCTCTGGGAAGACTCAAAACCAACAAATTTCTCAATGGGGGTCAATGGGGTTCCATGGTAGTCAATGGGGGTCAATGGGAGTCGATGGGAGTCAATGGGGATCAATGAGAGTCAATGAGGGTCAGTGGGGGTCAATGGGGGTCAATCGGATTCAGTGGGGGTCAATGGGAGTCAATGGGAGTCAATGGGGACAAATGGGAGTCAATGGGGACAAATGGGAGTCAATGGGGACAAATGGGAGTCAATGGGGACAAATGGGGAACCTTAAAACTGCCTTTAATCCCAGTGGGAAGCCCCAACATGTCTCATTCACTTCTCTAGAAAGCCATGGAAACAGAATGGCCTCCCTGTCAGTACTCACTGCCAGCACCAACAGAACTGTCAGGAAGCCCAGTATTTCTGGTCTCTAACTGGCAGACCAGCAGTCCTGCATCCTACGGGATGTGGCCACTTGTGTGCACTTGGGGTCCAGACAGTCAAGCTGATTCCAGCTTCAGCTGCGCTTCTAAACACTGAAGTTTAAACCCAAAATGAATGAGAAGACGGCAGTGCAGCCATCTGCCACCAGGAAGTTAAAGCAGAAGAAAGGCAGCGTGGCACTCGCTCAAGGACAGGGCTGCCTGTACCCTTTGGCAGGGAAGCCTCTCCCCATCCAGCTGCATTTCTCCTCCTCTCCTGCAGTTCTCCTCCCTCTGTGTCCCCATACCTTCAGCTAGAAGGTCTGACTGGGATTCAGCGCCGCCAGGAAAGTGAACTGTCCCAGGAACATTCCCTGCTCCTCGTGTTCTTCCTTGAAGCCCTACAGAAAGATGGGTGGAGAAAACAAGAGCGTCTGGTGCACCATGGGAGACTGAACTTCAGCTGGTGAAGTACAGGGTTATTTCAGCTATGGAGTCCAAGGACCATGAGCACAAGGACAAGACAAGAAGCTGCAGGTGGGCAGCACGTCACACTTGCCCACTCAGCGAGTCCAGGCTGCCTGTCAGAAAAGGAGCAGACGCTCCCAGTGAGAGGGAGGTGACCTGAGGATCACAAATGCACTGGGACTGGAAGCCAAGAAGGTTTAGGACCATGCACTGTCCAGCTCCTTTTCCCTGTGGCTCCTGGAGTAGCATCTTGCGCCAGAAGCTTTTTTTTGAGTGGTACATTGAATAAAAGAGGAATACAATGGGAAGGAAGCAACACCAAGGAGCCTGTTTGTTCTGAGAGACAGGAGGAAGCTTCAGGCCACCAGAATCTTTGACCCATCTTCATCCCCTGCTTAGCAATGCTGTGCAACTGCCTGCCCCCGACTCCAGAGAAATCACTTACATAGACAGCAAAGTCCTTGGGAGCTCCGGAGATGCTTTCTCCATGGAACGCTGTCCCTGAGACATGGGCCATGGTGATGGCTCTGGGAACGACCGGCATGGACAGCTTGATGAACACGTGTCCCTGACTCCCTGGGAAGGGCCAGCAGTTGCCAGGATGATTGTCCGGCTGAAAGGACAAGAAACACTCAGCAGGAAGACACAGGAGGAGAGCAGGTCCATGCGGAAAGGGGGCAGGAAAAGAAGCTTCGAGGAGCAAAGACAGGTGGGAAGGACACTTGGAGCAGCGTGTGTGGTTCATTCTCCCAGCCTTTGTGTTACTGCTTCTTGGTGCTCCTACCTCCAGAATCAGCTCAGGAGATCTCATGTAATCCATCACCGGCAGGGAGTACAAGAACACCTTTGCTTTGGCATCCCGGAGGGATGGAGAAGTCCTGGACTGAATGACGGCTGCCCCTGGAAATTCAAACATGAGCATGATCACCAGGCAGTGTCAGGAGGAATATTGCACTGTTGACTTGAAAAAGGCTTCTCAGTTGTCATCCATGTCCTACAGTGGGTTCTCCTTTGTCTTGCTGGCACGACCCCTCTGGAACACACAGCAGTGAGTCATCAAACTGTCGTATTTGGCCGTGGAAATAGGCAAGAATGTGAACCAGCCTTTCTGTGCTTCCCATGGGGTCTGGCCCGTTACAGGCTCTGTCACTGGGGGCACTTTTAGGGCACGAGGTGACCCGTGACTTCTCGCCCCTTCTCTCCTACCCCTGGGCATGTTCCAATGCCCATCTTGTCAATCTGGACAGGAGGTGCTTTGGAACTGGTTTGTTTGTACAATGTCACAGCACCTGCTGATTTCAGGGCATAATCCGGCATCGGCACCTGCATTTCTTCCAGCTTCTCCAGGGCTTGATTAATGATCTCGTGAACAGCTGGGAAGGAACACAAAGGAGAGCACCTGTTAGAAGGAGAAGGACCGGGGCAAGAAGCTCCCCTGCAAGGCCAGCCAAGGTGAGCGGGGACAAGGCCCGTTTCAGATGGAGGGAACGCCCGCATTGCCTGGAAGCCTCCCAGGTTTGCTCTGCTCTGACTGTCGGGATCAGAAAGGGGGGGCTGCTCAGTCCAGTGCTCTGAATGCTGGAGCTGCGGGAAGGGGCTGTTCCTGTGGAGGGGCCCCAGGCCAGGCAGCACGGACAGACAAGCCTTCTGGGCATGAGATAGGACTAGCTTAACTCTGGACCTCTCAGACCATTCTTTCTTTCCAGCCCTCCCTTGAGGAGGACCTGAGATCTGGGTGAAGAGGAAGGTCCAACTCAGATGGCTGTCATTCCCGTCACGCTCTCTCTTCCCCATAGGGAAGTGTGGAGCAACAGGAAAAGGAAGCATGGCCATGACAGCACTTATTCCAGCAGCACCAGCCTGTTGGCTGTGACAGGGAATGGAGTAGGATACGTGCGGATGGAGGATAAAACCCCTGAGCAGATCCTTCTGCCTTGTGCCCTTACCCGTCCGGTAACGCGTGGGAGCTTTGCCTGCTTCACGCCTTCCTGCAGAGCCCGCTCGGTGACATCCTTTGTGCTCCAGCGCAGATGATAAAGCTGTTCCTGGAGCTTACGGAGCTGGTCTGGCAGGGGGAGGGCTTCGCTCAGGTCTGCAGTGCTCCAGGGGGTTAAGGCACCAAGTCGTCCCACTTGGTAAACACCTGTGGAACACACACCAGAGCTTAGAACCTGGTCTAAGGCTGGGCTATGCCTCGGGCTGCCCACTCCCCTTTCTGTGTCTCTCCCAAGTGCCAAAGTTATCTCTCCTCTTGTTGTCTTTGACAGTGGCCGTCATGGCATACGGGCTCCTCAATAGATGGACGTTCCCTGCCCTGGACTGTGCTCCTTGTCCTGCAGAAGATTCTCAGCCCCTGGGGCAGGAGAGCTCAGCCACGGCCTCTCCCTGGGCTGAAGGGAACTGGCTCAGCCCTCCTGGGGAAGGTAACTCAGCCCTTCCTCACCCACACCCGTCCCGCTGGAGCAGGGACTGGCACAGCTCTGTCGGGGACTTTCTGCTCTTAGCTGAGCTCCTCTGCTCACAGCAGGGGAAGCGGAACAGGGCAGGATGGAGGCCCGAGTACCTCCTAAAGCACCGTCCTCAGGTTGGAGCTCTGCAGAGACTCACCGAAAGAGCATAGACCAAGGAGAAGCAACAGGATCGCTGCCTTCAGCGCCTTCATCTTCCTGCAGAGCAGATACAGAAAAGGCTGGTGAAGCTGGCGGTTCCCGTGCAGATCAGCAGCAGACTGGAGAGCAGCAGCAGGGACTGCAGCCCTGGAGCCTGGCGTTCCTGCCGTGTGCATTGGCTTGGTCCTGCACCAGCTCCAGTCACTGCTGGAGGTGTCACCAGCTGCACCAGTGGGGGATTTGTCATGGCAAAGATTGTTTCCTTAGGGGCAAAGGGCTCAAGGTTGACTCTGGACTAAGAGCAGGAGTTGCAACAAGAGCTGTGGCCACACTTCACATCTGTGGGGCTGGAGAGGGGTTCTCTGGAAATAGAAGGGACATAACAAATGCCTGTTTCTCCTGCTCAACATCTAGTCGGCACTTGTGCTGCTCCTGTTCTCCACCCTCTCAAGAGAAGGTTCAGCCTGTGCCCCTACAGTCCAACAGCTGCCAGGGGGGTGTGTGTCTCCCCTCTCGCAGTGTTTCTTTAGCAGCCGGGTTATCTCTGGCCCTTCTCCTGGCAGAACTGCAGACAAATGCAGACTGGAAAGAGGGAGGGTGGCTGAATGTCAATGCGTGCTGGCAAGCAACAGGCAACCAAGGAAGCGCCAAAGAAACCCTCTGGTGTCTGGGCCCTGCTGCCCTGAGCCTGATCTGCCGAGACACAGCACACACCGCTCTGCAAGGGGGAAATTCCTCCTGCCTGTTCCAGGAGGCTCTCAACAGGCTCACAGCGACACTCATCAGGAATAAACAACCCCTTTTGTTCTCCTAGAGAACTCCTTGCACCCCTCTGAGGATCTCGAGCCCCTTTCCTGAGGCAGAGCCCTGGTGAGGAGCTGACCAGGTTTCCCAAGGAAACCTCCTCTGTCAGGAACACAAGTCAGACCCATGGCCAACAGAGGACACGCTGGTGTCCTTCTGGTCCCCGTGGAGAGGAAAACCAAGCAGGCTCAGGGACAGAACCCACCCTGCAGAGCACAGTGCAGGAGGAGCTGAGCTCTCACAATTACTGCGGCAGGCTGTGTCTGGGCCACCCCTGGGACTCTCTCTGTCCCATCCAAAATGGAGCTGTCCCTCATTCTGCAGAGATCAAAGGCTTTCTGGGCCCAGCCCTCGCGTTCATGAAGAGACTGAAAGGCAGCTGCTGCCTTCCAACAGCTCCAGACCCAGCTCTCAGGCTGCCCTCGTGTTCCTCTCCTGCCCACCCTCCACCCACCCCAGCTGACGAGGTGGAAAACACACCTGGGGAAGGGAGCAGAAAATGTTCCCAACATACCCGTTCAGACGTTCAGCCATCTCTGGGTGTCTCTGGGTACCTGCTGAGGTGCAGGTAACAAGCATCTCGCTCGCTCTGGAGTGAGCCAAAAACTCTGCGATCTCAGTTCCCTCAAGATCGAGAGTGACCAAGGCGCAGGGAGACCCTGGTCTCATCCCCTGCTGTGCCGACCTCAGCGCTGATGCTGCTTTGTGACATCAACGGCAGTGGCTGATGTCACAATGAAGAGGCTGCGCCACGTTTGGAGGCAAAGTCCAACCTGAGAGGAGTGGGTCTCGCAGTCCTGTCTGCCAGGGAAGTCTTCCCCATGAGGTGACGCTGCCTCGCATTGGTCCCCTGGGCCATCACTCTGCCCTGTTTGGGGCCCGCCCTTCCCTGAGAGCTGCCTCTGATTGGCCCCAGCTGGTCAAGCTGCTCAGATGCAGTTCACCTGAAGTGACGCTCTCTCTGATTGGACATCCGGGCTGTCACTCTGCCCTGGTTTGGGCCACCCTTTCCCTGAGGTGACGCTGGCTCTGATTGGTCACTGGCTGCTCAGGCTGCTGCACTGCAGTGCCCACCCCTCAACTGAGATGTGACCTCTGATTGGCTGCCTGGGCTGGCACTTTGCCTGGGCCTGCCCTTCACTGAGGTGATGCTCTCTCTGATTGGCCACCTGTGCTGTCACTCTGTCTGGCTGTGTTACCTCTCCATGTGGTGGCCACAGCAAAGGAGGAGACGAGGGTGAGAGGCACCAAATTCATCCTCAGTGCCCCAGGAGTTTTCCCTGACCTTGTGCTGGCCGCTGATGTCGGGCTATGCACGATCAGCTTTTGTTACAATACTGCCAGCGACTTTGGTAGAAATGGTTTCAGAAGCTGATGGAGTAAAAAGATTCTCAACCTCATGGCTGAAGTCAGAACGAACCTTCCTGGACGAAAGCTGGAGGAGCAGTTGGAGCTTTCGAAACGTAACCTTCTATACTGGGCGGCAACCGCCTTTGTTGGCTTGGCCGGCTGCAGGAGGCACCGGCTGCTTCGTGCTGGTGCCTTTCGCTGACATTTGGAGCTATGAAAATGAGTGAAGCTGGCAATGACTGCCATGTCCAGTGATCCCCAAACGCACAGGGAAAGGCTGCAGATCTTAGAGTGCTGCGGATCCTTGATTTCCTGACACAGCCGTGTTGACAGGGAGGTCTGTTATGTAAACGTAGAAGCTGATACGTCTCTCTGGGTCATGGGGGGGAAATGGGGGAAAGTGGGGGACGTGTCCCCTGCTGTGACCTTCATGTGCCCTCCAGGTTCCCCATGTCCCCCCCTTCAGACAGAGTTGATGGCTCCGACAGGGTTCCAAGAACTGGTGTCACCTTGTTTGGTTCCCGTCTGCAACTGTCCCCATGGTGGCCTTGACCCCATGGTGACCCTGACCCCGCGGTGGCCTTGACCCCACGGTGGCCCCGACCGTCCCTGTGGTGGCCCTGATCCCACGGTGACCCTGCTCACATCCCCAGTGGCCACGGCCACCCCTGCGGTGACCCTGGTGGCCCTGGCTGTCCCCCGTGGTGTCCCCTGATGGTGACTGTCCCCGTGGTGGCCATGGCCATCTGGCTGTCCCAATGGTGGCCTCTGATGGCCCTTGATGTCTCCGTTGTCCCCTGGGGTTCCTCCAGTTTCGTTGGTTTGACGCACTCGACCCAAAGCTGGTTTGGCAGAATTTTGGGGGGGGACTTCGGGGGAGGGGAAAGGGGCCCCCCCAAACCTGGAGGGGAGGGACCCCTAGATCCAGGGGGGAGGGGGGAAATTCTCCTTCCCCCCAAATGTGGGGGTCCCCAAGTGGCCAGTGGGTGTGGGGTGTCCCACCTGCCCTGGGATAAGGGAGGAACACCCCAAAACCTGGAGGGGGGCAGGACCCCATGACCTCCCTGACCGGGAGCTTGAGGGGATCCCCAAAATATGTGTGTGTGTGTAAATACTGGGGGGGTCCCCCAAAGTCTGAGGGGGGGATCCCCAAAACTTGGGGGGTTCCCCAGATCCCAAGAGAGGATCCCAAAGCCCTGGGGTGGTCCCCTCAAACCATAGAGGGGAATCCCCAAATTTGGGGGAGTTGCAGAGCTCAGAGGGGTCCCCAAAACTTGGGGAGAGTTCCCCAGATCCCTGGGGGGGGGATCCTGAAGCCCTGCGGAGATGTCCCCAAAATATGGGGGGGGGCTAAATACTGGGGAGTTCCCAAATTGAACAGGGGTCCCCAGACTTTGGGGGGTTCCCCAAAACTTGGGGGAGGGTCCCCAGATCCCACAGGGGTCCCCAAGCCCTGAGCAGGGGGTGTCCTTGTCTCTTTGCCGCCCCCTCCATTTTTGGGGTTCATTCCTGGGGGTCCCCCCATCCCTCTGTACAGCACAGAGAGGCGCCCCCAAGCTGGGGGGGCTCTTGTGCTTGTTGGGGGGGGCCACCGGGGTGGGAGGGGGTTCAGCCCCGCCCCCCCCCCCCCCACCTCGCCCCGGCTCGGTGCTGCCAATGATACAGGGGCACCCCCTCAAAATGGGGCCGTGTCCTCCCCACCCCCACATGTCCAGGTGGGGGGCACAAAGAGCCACCACACCCCCAGGTCCAGTGCTTTTGGGGGGGCACAAGGACCCGCATGTCGACACGGGGTGGGGGGGCACGAGGGGCCCATGTCCAGCTGAGGGGGCACAGAGGGGCCCTCGTGCGAGGCTGCGTCCTCGTGCAAGGCCGGGTCTTTGCCTCAGGCTGGATCCTCGTGCAAGGCCAGGTCCACGTGCAAGGCCAGGTCCTCGTGTGCGGGGAGGACGACGTGCGAGGCTGAGGCCCCGTGCAGAGCGAGGTCCCTGTGTGAGAACGGCCCCGGGTGCAAGGCCGAGCACTCGTGTGAGGCCGGGTCCTCGAGCAAGGCCGCCATCCCCGCAGGCCCGGACCCCTTCTGAGGCCGCTCCCGCCCCTGGGCGGGTCCCTCGTGCAAACCCTCATGCGAGGGGGGTCACAGGCTGGTCACCAGCTGCATGTGCCCGTCAGGCTCGGACCCCCGACCCCTCGCGCCCCCCCAGCTCTTGGCCCCCGGCAGGCTGCAGTTGTTGACGTTGCTGTTGAGGGGAAGCGGCTCTGGGGGGTCGCGGAGGCTGCCCGGGGAGGCTCTGCGGGGAGGGGGGGTCAGTTGGGGAAATGGGGGGGGGGGGACGGAGAGGGGGGAGCAAGGGAACCCGGGAGACACAAGAGGGGAGAGCACAAGAGTGGGGGGGGCACAAAGGGACTAGGGGGACACAAGGAGGGGCACAAGATGGGGGAGAAACACGGTGACTGGGGGGGCTAAACGGGGAGGTACACTGGCTGCACTTTGTGGCAGGACGGCAACGGGACCACTGCGAGCCCAGAGCGCAGCCCACGTGTCTTTAGAGTCACAGACTTGTTTGGGTTGGACGAGACCTTCGGATCGAGTCCAACCACAACCCGACTTGAGCTGCCGGTGGCAGATTCGTCTGAGGAGCTCCCGAGCCCATTTCACATATTTTCACAGTGAGGAGCTCTTGATCTCAATTCACGCCTCTTCATGGCGAGGATCTCCTAAGACCATCTCACATCTTTCCCTGGCGAGGAGCTCCCGAGTGCATCTCAAATCCTGAGTTTCCTTTTTGCCGAAGCTTTTCCTTTTCACCAAAGCTTCCCCGCGAGATGGAGCAGAGACACCCCGCGACCCCCGCGTGGCTTGGGAGGAGGTGAATGTTCCCCAGGCCATCAGACCTCGACGTCAGCCTGACGAGGTGACCAGGTTCCAGCTGCTGCCGCGTGAGTGAGGGGCCAGAGGGGCCAGAGGGGACAGCGGGGACAGCGGGGACAGCGGGGACAGAGGGGACACGGCTCCTGCCCAGAGGCCGTGGGGCCAGCAGGACGCGGCTTCTCCACAGCCCTCCCTGCTGTCCATTACCAGACACCAGCTGGTTACCGGTGTACGAGTTCCGGAGAGACAACTTGGACTTCATTGTGAAGTTCATCGAGAGCCCGGCAAACAGCGTGGAGGAGAAGCTGAGGTTCCTCGACAACGTCTGCGAGCTGTGCAACTTCAGCAGGAACGGCACCACACCAGAGGGCCTGGAGACCTTCTGCCGCTCCTATGAGCTGCTGGAAAACGTCACGGTGAGGGGACACCTGGTGTGTTTGGGGAAGGGACTCAGGCCCCCCCGGCACCGGTACCTCAAAGCACAATATGGCACTAAACTCACTTCAAAACAAACACAAAATGGCATCCCCAGGGGCACCAGAATCACCTCAGGGCTCAACGTGGCACCAAATTCACCTCAGGGCTCAACATGGGGGAAACAAAATCACATCAGGGCTCAAAATGGCACCAAAATCACCTCAGGGCTCAAAATGTCACCAGAATCACCTCAGGGCTCCAAAAGGCGGCCCCAGGCACACAAAATCACCTCAGCACAAAAAACAGCAGTGCCAGGAGCATAAAATTGCCTCAAAACACAGAGAATCTGCCCAAGGGGCATCAAGATCCCCTCAGGGCACAAAATGGTGGCACGAAGATATCTTAGGGCTCAAAATGGTGTCCATGGGGCATAAAATCACCTGAAAACACAAAATGGTGGCCCCAGGGGCATAAAATCACCTCAGGGCTCAAAATGGCGCCAGAATCACCTCAGGGCTCAACTGGCGGCCCCAGGGGTGTTGGGATCACCTCACGCCAAGAAAACCCTGAGGAGCTGGAGCGAATTCAGAGGAGGGAACAGAGCTGGGGAAGGGGCTGGAGAAGGAGGGTGAGGTTGGAAATTGGGGGTGATTTCTTCCCCAAAGGGCTGTGGGGCATTGGACAGGCTGCCCAGGGCAGTGCTGGAGTCGCCAGCCCCTGGAGCCTGAACAGACGAGGTTCTTGGAGACGTTTTAGTGCCGGGGTTGGGTTAATGGACTCGATGACCTTGAGGGGCTTTTCCACCCAAAACAGTTGGCTAATTGCCTGATTTTGGGCATTCCCGCACAGTCGCTCTCTCCTGGCCGGTTGAGCCGGCTCGGGGGGACACTGGGTTTGTCTCCGCAGACATGGGGGTTCAATTCGGCTCCATTTCTCTCCCTCCAGCCCTCAGGATCCTGGAGCAGGACCCGGACCCCTCCACCCACGCCCTGGCAGTTCAGACCATGCTCCTCCTCACCACCAGGACGAATCAGCTGAGACAGCGGCTGACCCTGCGGTCCCTCTGCTGCTGGCGCCACTAAGCCCGGCTCAAGTGCAGCTTTTCTCACCGAAACACCTGCATTTTCTGACAATAACTCTGGAAAAGGAGCCCAATCCATGGCGTCCTTCAGCCCTGAGGTGACAGCGGCGTTTCCGGCCTCTCCTGATGCTGTTTTTCTGGGAAATCCCCCAGATCCTCAAGCTCAGGGACGTGAAGTCAGGAATTTTGTGCTTGCGTCTCTTTTGCTTTTTGCTTTTTTGGGGGTGTTTTGATCGTGCAGATGGTGTTGACGCTCCCCTCTGAGCAGGGGCAGCACAGACCCCTTTTCACATTATTTAAATAAATTGTGTCAGATCAAGATTCTCCCACTGGAACCAACAGATGCGGACCCATTGCAGGGAGGATCACAATTAAGGAAATTCACGCTGTTAAAAAAGCTGAGTTTACTCCCATTAAGATCTTAGGGAGGATCTCAATTAAGCAAATTCACACTGTCAAAAAAGCTGAGTTTATCCCCATTAAGGTTGTAGGGAAGATCCCAATTAAGGAAATTCACACTAATAAAAATGCCAAATTTATCCCCATTAAGCAGCAGCAAAGTCCAGCCCAGAGGGCAGCGAAACCCCCGTTATTTTGCGTTTGAGAAGAGCCCGGGATGTTCATCCCAGTTTGAGAAACAAAATGGGGCAAAATGGGGATTTTGCTGAAAACTCGAGAAGTTGAGCATACGAGTGTTTCATCGGGGGGTCGCTCGGGGGTAATAAAAGGCTCAAGGCCCAAAGGGATTCGTGGTAAATCAGCGACGGGTGTTTTGGTTTCCGGTGTCAGGGGAATGGTTGGGTCTTTTCCAACCCAAATTATTTGGGGATTCTAAAACCGGAGGGAATTGGGGGTAAATTGTGATTCAGGGAGGGAAAAGTGGGAGACGTGTCCCCCCCATGATCCTCATGTCCCCTCCAGGTCCCCTGTGTTCCTCCAGCCACTGCCTGCAACCAGTGTAATGATGCTGTTGGGCTTTGTGGGTGGGTTGTGCATTAGAGAGGGACTTTTGTGGTTTGTTGTATTTCATTGTTTTTTCTGTACATAGTTTTGTTTCTTTGTGTGTTTGTTTGTTTTGGTAAATATATTGATTTATCTTTTTTCAGACCTGTGCTCTCTGTCATTTTCTTGTATCTGCAGAGCTGTGGTTTCCACTCGCTCTGGGTTCAGAAAGAAGCTCCAGAGCCCTCATCATCTCTGTGTCTCTCCACTGGACTCTCTCCAGTAATTCCTTCTCCTTTGTAAGCTGAGGAGCCCAGAGCTGGACACCCAACTCCAGATGCAGCCTCTCCAGGGTAGATCAGAGAGGGAAGATAACCTGCCTCGACCTGCTGGTCACACTCTTCCTAATGCTCCCCAGGACACTCTTGGCCACAAGGGCACATTACTGCCTCATGGTCAACCTGTTGTCCACCAACTTGGGAGAAGACTCATCAGCTTCTCTTTCTGCTCAGGGCCTGTAGGAAACACCCACAACACATCACCCCACATTAGTCTGGCCCTTCATTTTTACCCATAAGCTCTGGACTCGTTTTTCATCCCCCCAGGCAGAGTTTGATACATTCGAGTTGCTCTCTCACATAAAGTGCGACTCCCCCACCACCCTTGCTGGCCTGTCTTTCCAAAAAAGTACAGACCGTTCTGTGACAGCATTCCAGTTGTGTGAGCTGTGCCACCGTGTCTCTGGAATGGCAAAGAGATCGTGGCTGTGTGAGCATACACGGATCTCTTGCTGTTCCTGTTTGTTCCCCATGCTGCGTGCGTTGGTGCACAGACATTTCAGAGAAGGAATCGAGTGTGCAGGTTTCCCGTGAGGTCTGCAGAAGGATCCACAGCAGCCATACACACCCTGGAGCTAGTTGGCCTTCTGGTCCTCATCTTGGGAGGCAGCTCAGGAAGATTTGTCGCTTCTTTGGTTGGCCTGGCTTATTTTCCCCAGTTGGATGTGTTGGCATGAGTTCTGCCACTTTGGACACTGTCCCCGAGCCCTTCAGTTGAAAGCCCACCTCACCAAGTTGGCCAGGCTGCTGCCAAACATTCCCTCGCCTGTTCTAGACAGGTGGATCCCATCCCTCCCCAGCTGCTTATAGTCATCAAACGTCCCATTGTCATAGCAGCCAAAACCCTTAGGACGCCACCAGCCACAAAGCATGGAGTTGATGTGCATTATACATCTATTTCTGGCTGCGCCCTATCCTTTAACTGGTAGAAGGGAGGAAAAGATGACCTGGGCATCAGATTTATTCACTTGTACCCCCAAGGCTTTCTGGTCTTCCTTGACAGTACCCAGGCTGGGACTTGCGGTGCCATTGGTGCCCATGTGGAAGAGCGGCTGTGCTGTACAGGGGCAGAGCGAGACCAGAGCCTGCAAAGGGATGGCCATGGACAGGGAGATAAACTTCAGCTACTGCAGGAACCAGCTGGAGAACAACATTTCTGAGAGGTGAGGATGGCTGCCGGGCATGACGGGATGGTTGGGAAGAACCGCTCAAGGCTGCATGAAAGTAGAACTGGTTGGGATTAAAAATTCGGTGGAGGGGGTAGAGTAGTACCTCCATAACCACCACTGAGAGGGTGTCATCCCCATCCCTGCTGCGCAGCCAACCCCAGAGTGCCCATGCAACCCAGGTGTGATGTCACGGCTCGTGTTCCATCTGCAGCGCTGGTGCCCGGCAACGACCACAACAAAGAGAATCCCACCACCACTGCGCAAAGCCCATCCTGTCTTCCCTTTTCACTTTCTTACCGCTTGCCCTGTTCCCAGTCCAGCCCTTGTATCCCACTCCCTGTGCCTTGGCTGCAAAATCCAACCTTCTCACCTGCTCCCACCAACTCAGTCCCGTCTTTCCCTTCCCACTTTTTTTTTTGTTATGAAGGTCTTGAAGAAGAGGAAAACCGCGCTGCTAGAGGTACAGCGCCCACTGCCTGGGGGGCTGGCGTGGCATGGGACCCCACTCTGGGGAGCTTGGGGACCAGGAGCTCAGCTTGTCCTCTCCACCCACCCCTGCAAGGCCACGGGCTGGGAGAAGCCCTTCTGGGCTTCTCGTCCCCTGCTGAAATCGAGCATCCCTGGCTGTGGAACACGTCCCCATGGGAGCCCAGGGCACCCCGGGCTCGTGTCAGAGGGATGCTCAGCGGGAGCAGCTGGTGCTGCCCGGAGCCTGAGCCCGTGCCTCCTCTGCCCCTTTCCAGGCTGGAGCCAGGGCAGCCCAGCTCCAGCCAGGCTGGAGCCAGGGCAGCCCAGCCCTGCCCGGGGAGCAGCGCAGAGGCAAAAAACCCACCTGTGCAAGGTAAAGAGCTTCTGGGTCCCGAGGCAGGTGTGGGGCTGGGGTCTGTGCCTGGGGCACCCCACAGGGCAGGGACATGGCTGCTCACCCCTGCCCTCTCTGCTCCCGCACATCTGCAAGACCGCGTCACTCCCAAATCTGCTGAAGGGCACAAAGCGCAGGATCCACTGGCTGCAGGTGCTGGCCCGTGGGTGCTAGTGGCCCAGGAGCTGCCCAAACTCCAGGCAGCTCCTGCTGGGTACATACCATGGGGTCATGTCACACCGTAGCTCTCCCTGGGCAGTGAGAGGGGTCAGGGGTGCTGAGACCCCCGTCCCACAGGTTCACTGGGCTGGTCAGGGCAGGACCAATGCACTTTTCTGATTGTATTTTGGCTTAGGATATACCACCTCTTGCTGGGGAGCTGCATGTCCGGCTGCTGGGATCAAGGAAGGAGAGATGGAGGAGAAGATGGACGTAGATGTGATGGTGGAAGAACAGATGGAGGTTGATGTGATGGTGGAGGAAGAGATGATGGACGTGGATGAAGGGACAGAGGAAGAAATGGAGGTAGATGCAGAGAGCGAGGAGGCAATGGATGTGGATGGATAGCTGAAGATCAAAGATGGATGTACCAGCAGCCGGATAGGAACATGCTCCCCAGCCACTGCCTGCAGCCGCTGCAATAATGTTGGTGGGTGGGTTATACATTAGACAGGAGTTTTAGGGTTTTTTGTACTTATCTGTAGTTGTTTTTTTCTGTACATAGTTTTGTTTCTTTGTGTGTTTGTTTGTTTTGGTAAATATATTGATTTATCTTTTTTCAGACCTGTGCTCTCTGTCATTTTCTTGTATCTGCAGAGCTGTGGTTTCCGCTCGCTCTGGGTTCCTGGGGCTGGAGGTGGCTGTGGGTGCTGGCACGGCCACCCCGGGGACAGGGGGTCCCTGTGCACAGCGGGCTCCCACTTGCAGAGACATGGCACTGGGCACCAGTGGGGTTGGTTCCTGGGTTGCTGGAGAGTGGTGTCCCCAACAGCAAAGCTGTCACCAGCAATGAGTGAGCCATGAGAGCCTTGGGAACGGCTTGCGCCGGGATCAGGGAGAAGGTTTTGCAGCTGTAGGTGCTGCTGTTTAAGGCTCTGAACCTACACATGCGCAGGGCTCTGGAGCTGTTCCCCACCAGGCTGGTGTCAGGACCGGGGTTGCTCCCAGCTTGCAGAAGCATCCGGGCTGGAGCCAGTGGGAGCTGTTGCTCTCCTCTGGATGCATGCAAGGGCATTCAAGTCCTTCTCAAATGGTGGGGCCCAGCCCGACACACAGTGCTCCAGGTGAGGCTGCACCAAGCCTGGACCCAGTGGGACAATCCCTTCTCTTGGCTGGCTGGTCGGGCTGTGTTTGACGTCCCCAAGATGCCGTTTGCGTCTCCGAGCCCGGGCACACTGCTGGCTCCTGAGCCGCTGCCCCCCAGCACCCCAGATCCCTTTCTGCAGGGCTGCTCTCCAGCCGCTCCTCTCCCCGTTTAGACTTGTGCAGCTGTTGCCCCCTCCCAGGGGCAGAACCGACATTTGGGCTTGTTACACATCAACCCATTCATCATTGCCCAATGCTCCAGTCTGTCCAGATGCCTCTGCAGGGCCTCTCGTCTCCTGAGAAACTCAACACGGAATCACAGCCTGGTTGGGGTTGGGAAGGACCTCTGGCGATCACCTAGTCCAACCCACCTGCTAGACCGGGTTCACCAGAGCAGATGGCACAGAATGGCATCTACATGTGTTCTGAGTGTCTCCAGAGGAGACTCTCCATTCTCTCTAGGCAGCCTGTTCCAGGGCTCTGGCGCCCTCACGGTAAAGAAGTTTCTCCTCGTGTCGAGACAGAACCTCCTGTGTGTCATTCTGTGCCCGTTGCCCCTCACCGTGTCATTGGACACCACTGAAAAGGGTCGGGCCCATCCTCTTCACACCCACCCTGGGGATATTTAGCAGCATAAACACGATCCCCTGTCAGCTTGTCTTCTCCAGGCCAAACAGACCCAGTTCTCTCAGTCTTGCCTCTTCAGAAAGAAGCTCCAGAGCCCTCATCATCTCTGTGTCTCTCCACTGGACTCTCTCCAGTAATTCCTTCTCCTTTGTAAGCTGGTGTCGAGGGTTTAGATTGCGGGGGAGAACAAAACGCTGGCAGATGTATTGTTAACCTCCTCTCCTCCCTCCACATCCCTCATTTGCCCCTCCCTCTCTCCCCTTCCCACTCAGGATAGACGATTGGGAGGGAAAGAAGGACAGAGAGAAGAGAGTTGGAAAAATTAAAAATGTTTTATTAATGCTACTGATAAGAATAGAGAAAATAATACAAAATATACAAAACCAATTTGGAAAGTCCCAGTAACTGCACAGCCCGCACCCGAAGTCCTGGATTGGACTCTGCAGCCAACCGGAGCTGGATTCAGTCTCTCACTAGGCCTCAGTTGGCAGGGATGACTCTCAAGGTCCCCTCCTAGTGTCGCCATAAGGAAAAGGGCCGAGATCCTCGTGATCTCTCACTTATATATGAAGTATCACGTGAATGGGATGTTATACACAGTTGGTCAGTTTCTTGGTCACCTGTTTCTTGTTGCCCCTCTCGCGAGATGATCATCCATGCTTATCAATGACCTCGCATTGCATTGCTATGTTCACCAAAACGTATCTGGTTCTCCAGGAAAATGCAGCTGATATGAAGCTTGAGCTGACAGGCAAATTCACTAAAAGAGAAACTTGTTTTTTAACAAAACCAGGACATTGCACCCCTTATAATATGCGATTCACAGAATACTTAAACCTTATCAATACAATCTATCAATACAATCTAATTAATCACTACTACTATATCTATGTATATACACATATGTATATATATACACAGGAGTAATTAATCAGTGGACCATCCTTTGAAAAGTTCATTAAGTTTATTTTGTCACAACAGTCTCCCAGGGCAGGAAAAATGGTGCATCTAGTGCATCTCATGACCACTGTTTGTGGGTTAAGACATCAACTTCAAAGAAGTTGTCAGGCGCAACTCCAAGAAGCCTGCACTGGTTTCGTCATCACTGTCTTGATCTGAAAGACACTTACGAAACACTGTCAGGTCCTTGGGAAAAACAATCCCAGTAATGGGCTTGCCTTTGTCTGAGGCAGGAGGAACGCAGACCGCCTTTCCTGACATGATTTTCATGTGTACTACAGGGAGTTTATCTCCTTCCACAGGATGAAGAATCTCTGATTGGGCAGGCCCGGCTCAATTGGTTGATCCCCTGGTGTTGACCAACCAAGTGGCTTTTGCTAAATGTGAATCCCAGTTTTTAAAGGTTCCACCACCAAGTGCCTTTAGTGTAGTTTTTAGCAAACCATTGTACCTTTCAATTTTCCCAGGGGCTGGTGCATGACATGGAATATGATTTACCCACTCAATACCATGTTCTTTGGCCCAATTGTCTATAAGACTGTTTTTGAAATGAGTACCGTTGTCTGATTCAATTCTTTCTGGCGTACCGTGTTGCCAAAGGACTTGCTTTTCAAGGCCCAAGATGGTATTTCGGGCTGTAGCATGAGGTACGGCATATGTTTCCAACCATCCAGTGGTTGCTTCCACCATTTTAAGTACATAGCACTTACCTTGACATGTTTGTGGAAGTGTAATATAATCAATCTTCCAAGCCTCCCATGCCGAACTCTCACAGGCAGGCTCTCTAGCCGAGCAGCAATGTCTTGCCACAGTGTGGCAGCCCAAATGGGTTTACCTCTGCGCTGCCAGTTGCTTTTCTTCCATTGCTGCAGCCACCCCCACAAGGCATTTGCTACCATCCATGAGTCAGTATAGAGATAAAGTATTGGCCACTTCTCTCGTTCAGCAATGTCCAAAGCCAGCTGGATGGCTTTCACTTCTGCAAACTGACTCGATTCACCTTGTCCTTCAGTGGCTTCTGTAACTTGTCGTGTGGGACTCCACACAGCAGCTTTCCACCTTCAGTGTTTTCCTACAAGACGACAGGATCCATCTGTGAACAGCACATACTGCTTATCAGTCTCTGAAAGGGTGTTATACGGTGGTGCTTCTTCAGCACGGTTTACTTCCTCCTCATCTGGAGACATCCCAAAGTCTTTGCTTTCTGGCCAGTCTGTAATCACTTCTAAGATCCCTGGGTGATTGGGATTTCCAATTCGAGCTTGTTGCGTGATCAATGCAATCCATTTACTCCACGTAACATCGGTCGCATGATGTGGAAAGGGAACCGTCCCGTTGAAAATCCAGCTCAGCACTGGCAGTCGCGGTGCCAGGAGGAGCTGTGCTTCAGTACCGATCACTTCTGAAGCAGCTCGAACTCCTTCGTATGCTGCTAGTATCTCTTTTTCAGTTGGAGTATAGTTGGCCTCAGATCCTTTGTATCCTCGACTCCAAAAACCTAAGGGTCGACCTCGGGTTTCTCTTGATGCTTTCTGCCAGAGGCAGGGACATTGAGAACTTTTTCCTAATATCCCATCCTAACCTCCCCTGGCGCAATGTGAGGCCATTTCCTCTTGTCTTGTCTCTTGCTACTTGGGGAGAAGTTCTTTACCTACTGAAGAATACACCCATGCAGGCCATAGGCTGCAGCTGCTCCAGGAGATGCTGTGGGATAGGGTGTCAAAGGCTTTACTGCAGTCTAATTACACAACATCCACGGCCTTTCCCTCATCTACTAGGTGGGTCACGTTGTTGTAGGAGGACATCGGGTTGGTGAAGCGAGACCTGCCTTTCACAAACCCATGCTGAGTGGGCCTGATCACATGGTTTTCTTGTATGTGCTGTGTGATATCACTCAGGATGTTCTGCTCCATGACCTTCCCTGGCACCAAGACCCGACTGACAGGTCTGTAGTTCCCCGGATCCTCCTTCCAGCTCTTCTTGTGGATGGGCGTCACATCCACAACTGAGGCCTCCCCAGTTAACCAGGATTGCTGATAGATAGTACGAAGTGGCTTAGTGATCACCTTGGCCAGCTCCCTCAGCACCCTTGGGCGTATCCCATCTGGCCCCATAGACTCGTGGGTGTGCAAGTGGTGTAGCAGGTCGCTAACCATTCCCCCTTGGATTATTGTGGCTTCATTCTGCACCCCGAGCCTGTCTCCTGTCTCAGGGCGCCGGGTACCTGGAGCACAACTGCTCTGACTCCTAAAGACTGAGGCAAAGAAGGCATTTAGTACTTCAGCCTTGCCCTCGTCTTCTGTCGCTGTGTTTCCCCCCGTACTGATCAGGGGATGGAGATTCCCTTTAGCCCTCCTTTTGTTGCTCATATATTTATAGAAACATTTCTTGTTACCTTTCGCAGTGGTGCCCAGGCTCAGCTCTAGATGGTCTTTGGCCTTTCTAATTTTCTCCCTGCCTAACTTTGCGGCATTCTTGTATTCCTCTTAAGCAGCCTGCCCCTCCTTGCAAAGCTTATCAATTCTGCCTTTATTCCCAAGTTCCAGCTGCAGTTCTCTATTCAGCCGGGCCGGAACTTCTTCCCTGCCGTCTCATCTTTATACAGACGGGGACAGCGTGCTCCTGTGCCTCTAAGATTTCCTTCTGGAAGAGAGACCAGTTTTCCTGGGCTGCTTTGTCCTTCAGGACTGCTTCCCAAGGGACTCTGCCAAGCAGCCTCCTGAACAGGGCAAAGTCTGCCCTTGGGAAGTGCAAGGTGGAAGTTCTGCTGAGCATCCCCCTAACTTCTCCAAGAACAGAAAACTCCGTCATTTCATGGTCACTATGCCCGAGGCGACCTCCCCGTTGCCCATGAGTCCTTCTGTATTTCTTCTGATCGTATCCATGCAGGTCTTGGTCACGGAAGAGCTCACTTGTTGCTGGTGGCAGCTTTGCTGTTGGGGACACCGCTTTTCAGCAGCCCATGAACCAACCCCACAGGTGCCCAGTGCCATGAGCACTGCAAGTGGGACCCCTCTGTGCACAGGGACCCCCTGTCCCCGGGGCGGCCGTGCCAGCACCCCCAGCCACCTCCAGCCCCAGGAACCCAGAGCAAGCGGAAACCACAGCTCAGCCAATACCAGAAAAAGACAGAGAGCGCAGGTCTGAAAAAACATGAATAAATATCTTTACAGAAAAAAATAGAAAGGTAAACCTATTTACAGAAAGAAACACGAACTACAACAAATGAAATTCAATCAACATACGACTTGTTACATACAACATAAATATACACTACACTATCAATAAATACACACTACAAATCAATACACTATGTAAATACACACAGCAAACTACTAACTCCCTCTTCTGTCTATCCCACCCCACCAAGCCCATCATCAACATATCATCTACCCATCCACTTCCATTTCCTCTAACATGTCACTGTCCACTTCCGTTTCTTCCTCCACATCCTCATCCACTTCCATGTCTTCATCCATCTGCACTTGATCCACCTCCAGGTATTCTTCAATGTTTTCATCCACCTCCATCTCCTCTACCTGCTCAGCCCCCGTGCAGCAACTGGCTCTCCAGCCCCCAGCACAGTGTGGTGTAACCTAAGGCAAAAGCCAAGCAGAAAAGTGCATTGGTCCTGCCCTGGGCAGCTCAGCAGAGCTGTGGGACGGGGGGTCTCAGCACCCCTGACCCCTCTCGCTGCCCAGGGAGAGCTGTGGGGTGATGGGTCCCCTGGGCACTTCACCAGCAGGAGCTGCCTGGAGTTTGGGCAGCTCCTGGGCCACCAGCACCCACGGGCCACCATCTACATCCAGAGTATCCCGTGCTTTGTGCGCTTCGGCATCTTGTGGAGCAGCTCTGTGGGAGTGGAGGGGCAGGGGTGAGCAGCCATGTCCCTGTCCCTCGGGGCATCACAAGCACAGACTCCGGCCCCACACCTCCCTTGGTGCCCAGGAGCCCCTTACCTTGTGTAGGTGTTTTTTTGGCTCCGCGCTGCTCCACGGGCAGGGCTGGGCTGCCCTGGCTCCAGCCTGGAAAGGGGCAGAGGAGGCACGGGCTCAGGCTCCGGGCAGCACCAGCTGCTCCCACTGAGCATCCCTCCAGCACGAGCCCAGGGTGCCCTGGGCTCCCACGGGGACGTGTCCCCCCAGGCAGGGATGCTCGATTTCAGCAGGGGACGAGCAGCCCAGAAGGGCTTCTCCCAGCCCGTGGCCTTGCAGGTGTGGGTGAAGCGGACAAGCTGAGCTCCTGGTCCCCAAGCTCCCCAAAGTGGGGTCCCCACCCCACGCCATCCCCGCGGTGCCTGCTCCAGCCTGCCTGGGCAGTGGAGGTGCCCAAAGCCATGGAGCGGGACTGTACCTCCAGCAACACAAGTCTGCTCTTCCTCCGGAGCTTCACAACAAAAGACGGGTGAGCTGAAAAAAGGGACTGAGGTGCTGGGTGTAGGTGATTGGTTGGGTTATGCGGTTGAGGCACTGGGAACGGGAGAGAAGGGCTGGACTGGGACCAGGGTAAGCGGGAAGAAAGTAAGAGGAGCAGACAAGGGCAGTGCTGAGAGCTGGAGAGGGTCGCTGTGTTGTGGTTGTTGCTGGGCACCGGCACTGCAGATGGAACATGGGCTGTGACGTCGCATCTCGGTTGCATGGGCACTCTGCTGTCGGCTGCACAGCAGGGATGGGGATGACCCCCTCTCAGTGGTGGTTATGGATGTACTAACCTGCCTTTTCACCGATTTCATCATCCCAAACAGTTACGCTTCCATGCAGCCTTGAGCGGTTCTTCCCAACCATCCCGTCATGCCCGGCAGCCATCCTCACCCCTCAGAAATGTTGTTCTCCAGTTGGTTCCTGCAGTAGCTGAAGTTCACCTCCCTGTCCATGGCCATCCCTTTGCAGGCTCTGGTCTCGCTCTGCCCCTGTACAGCACAGCTGCTCTTCCATGTGGGCACAAATGGCAGCGCAAGGCGGAACCTGGGTAGAATCCAGGAAGACTCTAAAGCCCTGGGGATGCCAGTGAATTAAAGTGGTGCCCAAGTCATCTTCTCCTCACTTCTACCATTGTTATGGTTTAAGGCAAGGCAGCAATAAACCGTGGCAGATGCTCTCTGTTCTCCCCTTTACCTCCCGCCACCCCTTCCTTTAGATCGGAAAGAGGATAAGAAAGATAAGTGGAAAGGAGGAGAGACTTAGCCTTCAGGTTGGAGAGTTTTAAAGGGTTTTACTAATGCTACTAATAAATAGAGAATATATACAAAATATACAAACCCAATCTCAAGTGCTCGATGTGGCGCTGGCGTCACTCAGCAGCAGAGCTGGGTGTGCGGGGCTGGCGGCTCCAGCAGCTGCAGCTCAGGCCCTGGAAGTCACGGGCGGGACTGCACAGCAAACCGGAACCTGGGTGCAGGATGCAGGGCCTGAGGGCTGTGGATCACAGACAGACAGACAGACAGGGTTCTCTCCAGATGCCGGCCATGGGCAAAGAGAGGGTGACCCTCGTGATCACCCTCTTATATAGGGGGTATGACAATTATGGGATGGAATACTTCCGTTGGTCAGTTCTAGTAACCTGTTCCATCCACCCCTCCCCAAACATGCCCCTCTCACAACGGAACATGGGAAAACTTACCAGTCTTTCTTGGCTACCATAGTAATAAATCTAAACATGAGCTTCTTCAGCATTCCGTTGGTCTCTTATCAGCACCGAGTGCAGCATCCGAGGAAAAATATGCAGCTAAAACTCAGAAAAGTACAGACACTGAGAAGAACTGAGCTGAAAGAAAAATCACTAAAAGAGAACCAGTCCTGGTTTTAACAAAACCAGTACATTCTACCCCTTATTCCATACCATTTGAGTCATACCCAAATCACTACTGCTTTCTGCCTGTTTCAAATGTATATACACACACACAAGTGGTATCCAGTGACTTGCCTGAGACTGACATCTCTGACTTAGAGTTTCTGGACACGATCTGCATCAGATTGCACCTGTCTTAAAATGTATATACACACACACAAAAATATGTATATCACTAGTTCATGAGTGCAAGTCTCTCTATCACAGCAGTCTCTCTCTAGGCAGGAGAGGTGATGTGCAATCTGATGCACTGCGAAAGGTAACAAGAAATGTTTCTATAAATATATGAGCAACAAAAGGAGGGCTAAAGGGAATCTCCATCCCCTGATCAGTACGGGGGGAAACACAGCGACAGAAGACGAGGGCAAGGCTGAAGTACTAAATGCCTTCTTTGCCTCAGTCTTTAGGAGTCAGAGCAGTTGTGCTCCAGGTACCCGGCGCCCTGAGACAGGAGACAGGCTCGGGGTGCAGAATGAAGCCACAATAATCCAAGGGGGAATGGTTAGCGACCTGCTACACCACTTGCACACCCACGAGTCTATGGGGCCAGATGGGATACGCCCAAGGGTGCTGAGGGAGCTGGCCAAGGTGATCACTAAGCCACTTCGCACTATCTATCAGCAATCCTGGTTAACTGGGGAGGCCTCAGTTGTGGATGTGACGCCCATCCACAAGAAGAGCTGGAAGGAGGATCCGGGGAACTACAGACCTGTCAGTCGGGTCTTGGTGCCAGGGAAGGTCATGGAGCAGAACATCCTGAGTGATATCACACAGCACATACAAGAAAACCATGTGATCAGGCCCACTCAGCATGGGTTTGTGAAAGGCAGGTCTCGCTTCACCAACCTGATGTCCTCCTACAACAACGTGACCCACCTAGTAGATGAGGGAAAGGCCGTGGATGTTGTGTAATTAGACTGCAGTAAAGCCTTTGACACCCTATCCCACCGCATCTCCTGGAGAAGCTGGCAGCTCCTGGCCTGCATGGGTGTATTCTTGGGCAGGTAAAGAACTTCTCCCCAAGTAGCAAGAGACAAGACAAGAGGAAATGGCCTCACATTGTGCCAGGGGAGGTTAAGATTGGATATTAGGAAAAAATTCTTCATGGTGAGGGTGGTGAAGCAGTCTGTTCTTTCTAAAGCAGGAAGGGACAGAGCCAATGTCTCTGTGCTGCAAGTTCCTACTACAGCTTTCAACTTTCTGACTTTCTGCAGAGCTTAGAAACTGTCCCGGTTTTGTGAAAAGCAAGACCAGTTCTCTTTTAGTGATTTTTCTTTCATCTATGTTCTTCTAGGTGGCGGTACTTTTCTGAGTTTTAGCCTGCATATTTTTCCGAGGATGCTGCACTCGGTGCTGATAAGAGACCAAAGGAATGCTGAAGAAGCTCATGTTTAGATTTATGACTATGTTAGCTAAGAAAGTCTGATAAGTTGGGAGTAACATCCCATGCAAACTGCCTAAATTCAGCACTGGGTTGTGGTTCCTTTAACCAATGTCCCCATGTCCATTCCTCATGGCGTGGGACATCTCAGATGAGTGCAGAGCAGGGTGACACACCACAGGGCTGAGGTGCCTCCCATCCCTTGGGAGTGGCAACAGGAGGCCAGAGGGACACGGTGACTCCTGCCTCTGTGTGTAAAAGGGACAGACTCTGTCTCTGAACATCCCTGGGTGCAGAAGGAGTCCAGGATGCCAGCTCAGATGTGGATGCCTGAGAGACGCTGACATTTCTGTGTGTGACTCCAGGAACAAACCCCACTGGCCCAGTGAGATTCATCTCAGCTGCCCTGGACAGCCTCATTGCAAGTGCTCCTGTCTGCTACGTCACCCTTGCCCATGATGCCGGGCTGTGCTCTCTAAAGTGCCACAGCAATCAGAGAGGTTCTGGGGTCCTTGGAAAAAGGCAGACACCCAACCCAACTTCAAGAAGGGCTCTTTATTAAAATCCAGCCATTTTTCCACAAGCAGAGCTGCTCCTCCACCTGGGTCAGCGACGCCAGCAGCACAGGGCTTGCAGGGCCCATCGCCGTCGTGACTGCTCCCTTGGACTGCTCAGGATTGCAATGGTCTGAGCAGCAAGGGAGCGGATGAAGGGTTTACTGTCCTTCTCCAAGGGCCGAAGGGCTGCAACAGAAAGAAGCAGAGCCCAGATGATCTCCCACGTCTGCAGAGACACCCAGGCATCCCCTCCTCCTGACCAAGCTCCCTACTCACCACTGCAGATCTCAGCCAGCTTCTCCTCCTCCCTTCGGTCCCTCAGGGGCCGCGCAGCCAGCCCTGCGCACAGAGTTCCATCAGACCCCTGTTCCCTCCCCCTCATCAGAGCTGGCCCCAGGGGATACCCCAGAGCCGACATAGCGGGACTGAGCAAGGCAGCCACCAAGCCACCTGCGTGGGCAGGGCTGGGAGGGGAGGCCAAGGCCCTGCCCGCGGCAGCCGGGGCTCTGGCAGGCACAGGGCTGCTCCTTGTGCCAGGGCAGCGGTGGGGACTGGGGCCAGGCTGCCAAGAGAGGGACCCTGGGGACGTTGACTCACCAATGAACCTCACGGCCGCCTCTCGCAAGCTGGCCTGAGCATCCCTCAGGTATGGCAGGCTCTGACTCAAGAGCTCTTGAGCCCTGCTCCTGTTCTGCTCCAGCTGGAGAGAGCACAAGGGTGTGAGCATGTCACTGTCTGCACCCCACCCCGAGCTGGCTGGACCAGTCCCTCCTCCCAGTAACCCAGGTTTCCCTTTCCCCGCAGGCCACTCCTGCCCCCCAGCCAGTAGCCCTGTTGGGCTGAGGCTGAGGCAGACACAGGCAGAGTGGTCCCAGGGGTGCTGAGAGCCCTCCCTCCCGCTGGCTGCGGGGCAGAGGGAAGAGCCCTTGGGGGTTCTGTTCTTGAGGACAGGCAACAAGGATGCAGCTCGGGGCTGCAGCAGGGCGGGCGAGGCACATCTGCAGAGCCCACAGCACAGACATGTGGGGCAGCCCTCAGTCAGCCTGGGCCTTCGTTGTTCTCACCAAGCTCTCTCCAATCCTCCATGTCTGCTGAGTCTGCACTAGGTGTTTGAGTTGTTTCCATTTCAGGAGCTCTGCTGCACCAAGGAGGGCTTCCCTGGCGGCCTGCGGAACAGCAGAAGATGGGACATGGTACCCACGGTCTGCATAAGGAGACCTGGCAACCCCCCATTCTTGGCTTTGTTCCTGGAACACCTGCCCTTTGCGGGCAGCGACATGCCCTGGCCCAAACATCTGGGGCTCTCTTGGGCACAGCCCTGGGAGACAGGGACTGAGGCTCAAAGCTTGAGACCCAGCACCTGCAGGGACAGCTGAGGAGCCCGTAGGGATGCGTCTGTTCAGGCCTCGGTGGCCACAGGCTACTGCTGAGCCCTGTGAGACCAGCTATGGCAGGTGGTGGAAATGGCCATGGCAGCTTCTCTACTGCTACTCGTGCTGGGTCTGTAAGGATCCTTCCTATGGGCTGGAGGAGGCTGCCAGTTGCCAGCAGCCCTGTCCCCTGGTGCCCAGGCCACCTGTGTGCTGTCAGCACACCCCTCTCTGCCTCAGTGCTCAGCGTGGAAATCTGTACCTTGGCCACGTTGTTGCTCTGGTCACTCAAACGAAAGAAGAGGGGGAGCAGTGCACGGTGCACGTAGCTCTTAATCCTCTTCTTGTCGTGCACCATCACTGACTGCACCCGCTCTCTGAAGAGGCGGATGGAGAGCGCTCGCAGCTGGCTGGACTCCTGGGAGGAAGGAGGAAAGCTGGACTTCAATCCCAGCAGCTCTCTGCCCATGGTGAGCAGGGGCAGTATCGGGGCTGACGTGAGGGGAGATGCTCCAGGGTCAGGTTGTGCAGCAGGGAGCCGTGCTGGGCTGTAAAGCCCAGAAGCCATCCCACGAGAGCCCAGGGGAGCAGAGCCTGCTCCCAGTGCTGCCCACGGGGCTGGGCTGAAGGGCAGCTGTCACTGCAGGCTGCCCATCCCCAGGGCTCAGTCTCCGTCATCAGCCTTACATCGTCAAAGAGGGGCAGGAGCTTTTCCTCCAGCTGCTCGACAGTGGGTCTGGCCTCTTCCCGCTTCAGGTGTCCCATCACGCTGCAGAAGAATGTCAGGACTTTCCTTTTCATTTCTGTGTTGCTGGAGTCGAGCAACCCCACAACTTGCGGCAGGAGGGACTGTATTTTTCTGGCCTGTATGAAAAACAGTTTCATTTTTGTGAAAGGATCAAAGACCACCCTGGCAAAAAAGCCAGTCACTGAGCACCAGCCTCCTGTCCAGCTTCGTGGCAGGTGGTGGCACAGGAATCTCTGTGGCAGCCTCCTGGCAGGTGGTGGCCATAGGCACAGCCACGGAGGTACAGGAGAGCAGGGCCAGGGCAGGGAGGGTTGAAAAGCAATGAATCCCTGTGCGCTGCTCAGCCGTCCCCTTTTCTTACAGGCTCCCATGGGCAGATGTCTTAGAGAGCCTCCATGCCTGGAAAGCTCCCCAGGCAGCCATCAGGCCCCAGCACGGCAGGGAGGGCATTTGGAGCTCTCACCCACTGCCTGATCCCCAGCCAAGGCCAAGCCACCGCCTCACCCAATGCCCCAGCCCAGCTGCCAACGTGGCTCCTTTTGATGCTGCCCTGCTCACCATGTCAGGTCTTTCTGACCCACTGATGACGTCTTCGGGAAACATGGAGTCTGTGACCAGGAGTCTTTTGCGCAAGTTTTTTAAGAGCTGCTTCAGAGTCTTGGGTGTGGAGATCATCACGTCCCACATGTCCAGGGCAGTCCTGCAAGAGAGCGCTCCGTCAGCAGGGCAGCCTGGGCCACAGCAGCGTGTCCGGGCTCCGCGCTGCAGGATGCTTGGGATGCCCTGGGCAGCAGCAGAGGCTGAGCTGCTGCTCCCGTGGGGCTGGCAGGAGCGCAGTGGGGGGCTCTGGGCTGGCTTGCCCAGCTGTGGCTGCTGCGGGCCTGGCTGACCCCCAGCGCTGGCAAATGTGGTGGGATGGAGGGTCCTGCTCCTCGGGGGTGTCCTGCAGGATTCCTTGGCTCTGTGCCCCTCTCCCCACAGTGAACAAGCCCTCATGGCTTTTGGGGCCAGTACCTGTCTCCTGGTGGAGCGATCCTCAGCAGCGTTGTGAGCACCTTCCCAGGTCTCCTGTCAGCCATGAGGAGAAGCAGGGACTCCACTCTCTGCCGAGCTGGTGCTGTGTTGATGCTGTCCAGGTTTTTGTGGATGCATCTCATGATCTTTGGCAGCTGGAGGAGACACAGGTGAGGATGGCGCTGCCACTGGAGTGCAGCCACTTCCTCAGCTGTCCTTCCCATCCCTCTCTGCCACCTTCATGTGGCTTCAGATTCCTGAGACACCAGGGGTTGGGGGGGAGGGATGAAGGAAGGAACAAGGCCTGACAGGGCTGAAGCCTGGCAGGGCAATCCAGCCACTATCCACTTACATCCGCCAGCCAGAAGTCAGGGAATTCCATGACCATGTCCAGCAAGTCTGTTGCCCGCTTCTTGTCAAAGATGCTGGTGTCTCTCATCGCCTCGATGAACACAAGGACGATGTCTGTCCTTTCAGAAGTTCTGAGGTATCTTGCACAGGACTATGGGAGGAAGGAAAGAAAAGAAGGAAGTGAAGCCAAATCACACCCAGTGCCCTGATGCTGCTGCTTAGCCAGGCAGTGCCAGCAGCCCTGCAGAGACCCCCGACAGTGCTGGTGGCAGAGCCCGCAGCAAAGCTGGCAGCAGGGGCGGCAGTGACTGCACGGGGAGGAGGAGAACAGAGGCCCTGGAGTGAGGGAGGAGGGTTGGACTCATGGGCACAGGGTGCTGGCCCTGCCGTGAACCAGGGCTTGCTGGTGGCCAGGAGGACTGGGGCTGCTGCTGGGACACTGGTGCCAAAGCCCTGAACCCAAGCGTGTGTCCAGGGCTGGCTCTGTGGGCAGTCAGGGCTTTGCAGGCCCGTGCCGGCCACAGCTCCCAAAGCAGCTGCCTGGGCAGCAGCCCCTGTGGGGAGAGCTGCAGGCTGCTCTGGGGTGCAGGGATGGGGAGACGGGCTGGCTGGAAGGTGCCTGGCTCCTTACCGCCAGTGTGGGATGTCTGAATAGCGCAGAGCTCATCTTCTCAATCCTCCCCACAGCCCTCTCCTGCACACATTTTCTCTCAGAGGTGGTGAAGGTCAAAAGCATCTGGGAAGAGAGAAGCTGCTGGTGAGCCCTGGGAGCAGCCACCGCTCCAGCAGAAGTAGCACCACTCAACTCCTGGGCTGGACTCTGTTCTCGAGCAAAGCCTGCAGTGGGGTTCTGGCCCTCGGGCCCTTGGCAGGCTTGGAGCAAATGCCCTGGGACAGCCCTGTGGCCAGGCAGGAAGGCAGATGTCACCCTCTGCGGCCACTGTGCTGCGGAAGAGCCTGGCGGGCAGCCCCTGGTTCCCCGGGGAGGTGGGCACCCTCCCGGCAGCGCTCTCTGCACGGCACCGGGTGGGACTGTCCACTCCAGAGTGGACACCCAGTCCCCCAGGGTGAGGAACAGCCCTTGTGAAGCCCACTCTTTGCACACGCCAGACCTGGAAGATATTCTGGAGCAGCTCGCTGACTCTGGAGGCTGAAGAGCCGAGCACCAATGCCTGCAGCATGTTGTCCATGGCTTCCATGGTCTGCAAGAAGACAACGAGTTTTGGCTGTGTTTCCTGCCATCTGTTTCACACACGGGGGACTGATAGGAACTCTCAGTGCCAAGAGGCAACTCCTGTGCTGATTTGCTGTGCCTGGGAGAGACTCAGGGGCAAATAATCTGCTATGGGCGGAGCAGCAATTGGCACTGGATATGGCCAGGCCAACTGTCAGCAGATGAAGGCATGAGGGTGTGAAAGCAGAGCTGAGACCAACCCTGCCTTGTCTTTCTGGTTATATATCAGCACGGGGTGAACAGGGAGCAGCCAGAGGGACTGTTGGGTCCTGTAGTTCACCAAGCACTTACTTTTAAGAAGAGATAACGGCCCATATCCTGCATTTTCTCTTCTGGAGGAAGCAAGAAGACACTAGAAAAGCAGGCTTGGAGGAGGCTTGCCTCCTTGCCCTCCAGCGCCCTCTCCACTGCGCTGCAAAGAGAGAGGAGCCAGTCACACTTTGGTATTTGGAGCAGTGCCTCGAGATCTCGTGCAGGGGTCCCCGGGAGGGATGGGCAGGTACCTCAGTTCGGCGATGGCAAGCATGGCGTTCCACCGCACCGCCGTGCGCAGTTTGTTCCTGGGCTCTTCTTCCAGCAGCACCTGCAGAGCACAGCCGGGATGGGACCTGGCAGCTGCCAGCACCCAGCGCCACCAGCGCCTGGCCCTGCCCACCGCTGTCCTCACAGGGTGCCGGGGGCATCGCCCCCTTCCCCAGAGACGCCACGTATCCCCTCACCTTGATATTCTCTGCCAGACCGTATCTCTGGCAGAAGAGATCTAGGCCCTGTGGAGGGCCGTGGCGCTTGCTGTTGTAGCACAGGTCACAAATGTTCTGAAGAAATGGAATCTTCTGGCTCTCCTCCTGGCAGCCAGGGGACAGAGAGACAAACAGGGAGTGTGAGATGGGGACACACAGCCAGCGGCACCACAGCATGGGGGTGCAGTGCCAATTAGCGCCCTGGGAGCAGCAGCTCTGCCCAGCCAGCACCCTCCAGCACCCGCAGCAGAGCCCCTGGCAGCAGACACCGGCTCAGCCGCCTTCCAAACGGCCATGGTTACCTTTTCTGGGCTGCTGACAAAGGACACGATGGAGTCCACACATGTCCTTTCGAATTGGTAGACAGGTAACCAGCCAGCATCTAATAAAGGAGGAGAGCAGGGAGGGCTGCAGAGAGGGTTTGCAGGCAGGCCAGAACAGAGGAAGGAGATCTGCCCCACGTCCATCCCAGTGCCTGCTGCCCTGGCACGGTCTTCCCATGCGTGTCAGGGCTGCAGGGTGCCCGGCAGACGGGCTGAGATGCTGGAGCCAGGCAGGGCGGGGAAAGCGCCGGGTGCAGTGGGTGAGGAACTCGCTTCAGACGGGCAGGAAAGGTCCCCGTCCCGCAGCACGGCTGCCTCCTGCCCGCCCAGCTGCCTCTGGCTGCCCGTGCCCTGGAGCAGGAGCTGGGTCCCCTCTGCCCGCAGAAGCTGTGCTGGCGCCAGCTCCCAGCTCAGAGCAGCCCTGGACTTCAGGGAGCACAATCACCACCCATGGGAACCCCCTGCCAGCGTGAGGGAAACGTGATCCCAGTGTGGAGCAGAAAGGGATAGCTGGGCCCCACCCTGGCCAGACAATCAGGGCCCCTCACTCACCGATCTTCAGTGGCTGGACCACATCAACCTGGTTGGGGTCCAGTGGAGATCTGACCTCCTGGGGAGCCCCAACCTCCTCCTGCCAGGCCAGCCTAGGTCGGCTGGGGGGTCTCTCCGCCATTTTGCAGACAAAGGCTAGGTCTAAGGATGGGGAAGGCGGATGCTTCGGCAAAACGCCTTGGTGCTGCAGCTCTGCCAGAGGCAGCGATGAAAGGTGTGGGCTGCGCTCGTGTGCTCCTCGTTGGGGAAAGACGTGAGCTGCGCTCAGGAGCTCCTTGCTCCAAGTCTGCCAGGGGCAGCAGAGAGTCTGCCGGGGGCAGCTAGAGCTAGGTTGTGGTTGGACTCGATGATCTTAAGTGTCTCTTCCAACCAAAAAGATTCTCCGATTCTCTGAAAGATGTGGGCTACGCTCGGGGGCTCTCGCCAGCTCCGTGCTCACACCCTGTCTCGTCACCGTCCTGTCGGACAGTGTGGGCTGGGCCCGCAGCTGCGCTGAGCACGTGCAGGGCAGTGGGTGTCACCAAGTGAGGTCACAAAGGGCCCCACTGTGACGCTGTGCCTGGGGAGGGAGGCCAGGGTGTGCCCTTGGGAGGCACAGGCCAGCTCAGCCCTGGGCACCTGGCTGTTTCAAATTTCAATCCGTTTCTAAAAGTTCCAGCACCCATTGCTCTGAGCACAGTCTATAACAGTCTGCTGCACCGCTCCATTTTCCCAGCAGCTGGTGCATGGTGGGGATGTCACAGACCTACTCAATGCCTCGCTCCTTGCTCCAGGCGTCTCTGAGGATGTTGCGGAAAGGAGTCCCGTTGTCTGGCTCATTTCTCTCTGGGCTGCCAGGGGTGGCAGATGCACTCGATCCCCCAGTCGCCCCCAGCCAAACCCGCAGCAGTTGGGTCCAGGCTCCAGAGGAGGGAAGGGCCTGAGCCGTACCCAGGCGAAGAACTCCTGCCAGGAGACCCACAGGGAAGCAGAAGAGCAACTGAATGCCGGTAACTTGTGAGTGCACAAGTCTCAGACACACTTTTCCTACTGTGTGCAATGTGACTACAAGTCAATCACTTCATTCCATAAATACGACAGCCTGGATGAGCCACTGTGAGCTCTCCCTGCTAAATAAGTGAGCTGTATGGCAATGGTTTTACTACTCACAGGTCAGTGGATGAGACCAATTTAAGTTTAATATTAATCATTTACCTTAAGTAGAGGCACACTAAATATAATCAATTCTTTATGGACATAAGGTTGTATGATTTTTAATATACTCTTTGCTTCATGTTACTTGGTAAACTGTATTTGCTAAAATTTTAAGCTGTAAAGTGCTGCTCATATCTACCAAAAGCAACTACAAACTACACTGAACACTTAGAAGATAAGTCCTATATTGCACGTCGCTGAGAAGAAAGGAATTTGTGTTCAGGCAAAACAGCACCTGCAAGGTTATGGACAATAACCAATGTCTACAGCTGAACACAACAAAGCCCACGTGGAATCAGAGAAGTTTGCCACTGGAGCTTTAAACACGGACTCTAGAGCAAATGGTTGTCAGGAAGGGAATGCCTGAAAGTTTGCTTTTGCAAACGGATACAGGCCTCCCCTGAAAGTTTGTCTTCAAAGCTTGAAAATACAGACTCTGGAGTGAACAGTTATCAGGGAGAGAAGAATCCTGACAGTGTGAACTGTGACGGATATGGCCTCACCTGAGAGTTTGTCCTCGGAGCTCCAGGACACAGACTCCAGAGCGAACGGTTATCAGGGAGGCAAGAATCCCGACAGTCTGCTTCGTGAACTGGTACAGGCACCGGGAGAGAAGGCCAGCAGCATTCGGCTCGCCATAGTTCCCCCATGCAGTAAATAACAGAGTGAACCTGCCACTGAATTCTTGAAGTTGCACTTGTCTTTAAGAAATCTAAACGCTGTTCTGCAGTGAGCAGAACCCTAAATTACTCCCCATGGTGTCCCATGTCGCCACAGGACTTGCTTTTCAAGGCCCAGGACAGTGTTGCGGGCAGTGCCGTGGGGCACAGTGCATGTTTCCAGTCATCTGGTGGTGGCTTCCACAGAGCTCTTGCCGTGGTGGGTTTGCGGCACTGTGATATAGTCAATTTGCCAGGCCTCTCCGTATTTACACTTTAGTCATCGCCCTCCATACCACACAGGCTTTGTGACAGAGGGAACTAACACTTTAAGGGTGCCTAGTTTAGAGCTTTATGTAACCAATTATGTTAAGTAAAAACAGAACCTTATCGAATGCCAAGATAAGAAGTTTACAGCACCTAGATGTAAACTTGAGGCACCAACTGTAAACTTGAGAAGACGAGATAACGAAGATTTACAGCAAAAGGGGAGAACCAGTCTGGTTTCAATCAACTTGGCAGCTTGGGTTCCAGTCAATTCAACACAGTGAGCCAAAGGGAAAGAGTTCACTGTGACGAAGCTGAAGGAGCCTTCATACACAGACCCTCAAAGACCCTCCTCAAGACCACCACATGGCACTGCACAGGTGTAACAGGGAGGGGTCAAGGAGGAAACTATGGAAATAACTACCTGGGACTCATTTGAATAAGAAGCAGGGAATGGTTATGAATATGTATAGGCGATCCTGGGGTTATTATGAATATGTAATACCTTACTGTATTAAACACACCTCTTATTTTATAAGTTGCCCCATAACCCCTGAACTCCTGGGTCCCTCCCAAACTCCGAGGTCCCTTTCCCGAACTCCTGGGTCCCCTTTTTCTCAAACTCCTGGGTTCCCTTCCTGATCTCCTGGATCCCCCCGAACTCCTGGGTCCCTCCTGAACTCCTGGGTCCTTCCCAAACTCCTGGGATCCCCCCAAACTCCTGGACAACCCCTGTGTCCACCCCCAATGTCACTGGGACCCCCCAAATATTCAAATAAATTATTGGCACCTCCCCCAGTCTCGGGGTCACTGTCGCTTTAAGAGCCGGGAGGGGGCGGAGCCTTACACAGAACAGCTCGGCCAATTAATGTGAGGAGGCGGGGCTGCATGGAAGGGGGCGGAGCCGCGGGGAGGCAGAGCCACACATGGAAGCACTCAGCCAATCAGCGGGAGGGGCAGACCCACACACAGAACCGCTCAGACAATCAGCAGGAAGGGTGGAGCCGCGGGGAGAAGGCAGAGCCACACGCAAAACTGCTCAGCCAATCAGCAGGAGGGGGCGGAGCCGCAGGGAGGCAGAGCCACACACACAGAACCACTCACCCCATCAGCGGGCAGTGGGCGTGGCGTCCTTGGACCATGCCCCAGATGCCTGGGTCCCCTCTGGGGGTCAATGGGTTAATTAGCCCCCCCACCAATTAGCAGCTCCCGCTCTATAGTAATTATGTTTATTCCTTATTACGTTAATTAAATGTTGGCCCTTAACAAGCCACCCCCAGTTCGGCGGAGTCCTTAATGACCAGACTCCCCCACTCATAACTCAGCCCTTAATAAGCAGCTTTTCTCTGGATGTTTGTTAGTCAGATTCCTTAATGAGCTGCTTCTCTGGATACTGATCCTCTGGATGTTCATTAGCGGGTTCCTTAACGAGCTGCTTCTCTGGATGTTAATTAGTTTGGTTCCTTAATGAGCAGCTTCTCTGGATGTTCATTAAATGGTTTCCTTGACGACCTCATTAACCTCAATCAAGCTCCTCAATTAGTTGCCTCCCCCTCCCTTCATAGGCACTAAAGATCTCCCCCTGCCCCATCCCCTCATTAGCGCTAATTAGCTCATTAACAACCTCCCTCGTCTCCCTCGCCAGCTCCACCATCGTCCCCATTGGTGCCTCCTGGCTCCAGCTCATTAGGAAGCGGCACTTCCTCTGCGCGTTAACAAACGTTTGCCGCTCGTTAGCATCCAAATTAAGTCGTCCCTGGCTCAACAACTGCTCCAGGTGTGCCAGAGCCATGATTACGTAATTATTGTTGTAATTAGCGGCGTTATCTTGGGTGTAATTATCGCTATTGTCCCCAGGCCCCTCCAGCAGCTCCGCCACAGCCAGGACGGTCCCAGCATCTCCCAATGGACCCGTCGGGTACCCGGCGCCCTTCGCATCATCCCGGGCGGCTCGAAGGGCCTCGGCGGTGGATCTGAACGCCCGGCGCATCCTGAGCGCGGCCGCCACGTCGATGGCGGCGCCCGGCAGCTCCGGCACCAGCGACTCATCCCCTCCGTGGAGGCTCAAGGCGAAGACGTAGCCAAAGAGGACGTTGGGCAGCTGGAAACGCAGCAATGGGGACGGCGGAGGTGCCGGGAAGGAGCTCAGTGCGGGGATGGATGAGGGGACGGCAGGTGGTGGAGCAATCTGCGGCTCATCCTCATCTTCATCCTCATCCTTATGTTCATATTTAACCTCGTTTTTACCTTTATTTCGGCGCCACCACCACGGTCTCCACGCCGGAATCAGTTTTGCCGCCTCCCCCGTGCGGATCAACCGCTGGAAAGCAGCTCGTTCCGCCGCGCTCAGCGATGCCCACAGCCCGCGGCCTTCGCACCCCCCTGAAGCCTCGGCCTCGCGTAGCTGGCGCGGCCGCCGCCTCCATCTTCCGGCTTCCCCGCTGCTTCGGGTGTCCCCGCCCGCGCTTCGGCGCCGTGCGGAAGCGCTCGGCTCTCCAACCCTCCTCTTCGGCTCGCCCTGGCAACGCTCGGTTGTTGCCGCCCCGGCTCGTTACCTCTTCGGCTATTTCCGTCCCCGCTTCGTCTCTCTTCGCCCTGCGCCTTCGGGTCCTTCCGTCCCCGCTTCGGTTCTTTCCGGCCTCGCCGCCTTCGGCTCTCTCCGGCTGGCGCCTTCGGTTCTTTCCGTCCCCGCTTCGTCTCTCTCTCTGTCCTGCTCCTTCGGGTCCTTCCGTCCTCGCTTCGTTGTCCCCAAGTCCAGGGCAAATTCCCTGGCGGAGGGATCTATAGTGTGTCTGTGGGGCAGCCTTGGGGGTTTGGGGTGCTAACGTGATGCAGGCGAGCTCTCAGCTGTTTCCTGCAGGGATGGGGATGTTTTTTGTCCTCATGCAGAGGCTCGGCCAAGCGCCGGATCTCAAAAGCTGGGGTGCGGGAACCCAGGGCTCAGACAGCCTGTGCTTAGACTCACAAATCAAAAATGTAATTAAAATCTGAGTGTTGCCACAACCATGTCTTCCTTTCCGTTTTCCTTTCCGTCTTCCTTTCTCTGTTTCAATAGGGTGCTGTACTGACTCCCGAGGTGGACGGGGCCAGGGGGAGTGGGCGGGGCCTGT
The DNA here is from genome assembly GCF_964273445.1 of Streptopelia decaocto. Lineage (NCBI taxonomy): Eukaryota > Metazoa > Chordata > Aves > Columbiformes > Columbidae > Streptopelia > Streptopelia decaocto. The sequence goes on from NW_028115117.1 coordinate 214,781, forward strand.
GGCAGCTACGGCGGAGCGGGAGGACCGGCGAGGTGGGCGTGGCTGGGGTGGGCGGGGCCGGGGGCGGGCGGTGCCTCTGGTATCCATGGCGGAGTGGGAGGAGCGGCGCTCCGTGCTGCTGCCGCGGGAATCCGTGCGGCTGGTGGCGGAAAGCACCGGGCTGGAGCTCAGCGACAAAGTGGCGGTGTTGTTGGCCGAGGACGTTTGCTACCGGCTGCGGGAGGGCACGCAGGTACGGCCGGCGGGGCGGGCTCGGGCCCGCTCACAGCGCCGCTGACGGAGCCGGCTCTGTGTGTCCGTCGCCCCCCAGAACAGCTCCCAGTTCATGAAACACACACGGCGGCGGAGACTCACGGTGGAGGATTTTAACCAGGCGCTGCACTGGAGCAACGTGGAGGTGAGCGGCCCGGATTGGCGGGGTTGGGGACATCAGAGTATCACAGTATGTTTGGGATTGGAAGGGACCTCAAAAGGTCATCTGGTCCAATCCCCCCATGGAGCAGGAACGCCCAGGTGAGGTCGCACAGGAACATGTCCAGGCGGGTTTTGAATGTCTGCAGAGAACGAGACTCCACAACCCCCCTGGGCAGCCTGTTCCAGTGTCTGTCACCCTTATTGAGAAGTTTTTTCTCAAATTTAAGTGGAACCTCTTGTGTTCCAGCTTGATCCCCTTACCCCTTGTCCTATCATTGTTTGCCACCGAGAAGAGCCTGGCTCCATCCTCGTGACACTCAGATGTGGTCTCACCAGGGCGGAGTAGAGGGGCAGGAGAACCTCTCTCAATCTACTGACCACCCCCCTTCTAACCCACCCCAGGTACCATTGGCTTCCTGGCCACAAGGGCACAGTGCTGGCTCATGGTCACCCTGCTGTCCCCAGGACCCCCAGGTCCCTTTCCCCTACACTGCTCTCTAATATGTAATCTCCCAACCTATACTGGAACCCGGGGTTGTTCCTGCCCAGATGCAGGACTCTACACTTTCCCTTGTTAAATTTCATCAGGTTATTCCCCGCCCAGCTCTCCAGCCTGCCCAGGTCTCTGATGGCAGCACAGCTTCCAGTGTCAGCCACTCCTTCCAGCTTGGTGTCATCAGCAAACTTGCTGATAGTCACTCTATTCCCTCGTCTAAATCGTTAATGAATATTGCCACGATTGAGAGACGGGATGCAGTTTGATGCAAACAAAACGTCCGCTTTATTGGTGTGCCTCACATACATTTATACTTTTCCTCAGCAACGTGCTGTGAGCTGATTGGTGTCTCTGTTACCACGTTACAACTGATTGGTCTACACTGTACTGACTGGCTGGTGCTAAGGCATTTTCCCAAACAGTTACTACCCCAACCAAAACAATCTTCCCTAGACAGAAACAAGAGTCCCCTTTTTACAGAACAACCTTACTAACTTGTGAACCTTGTCTGAACATAAAATCAACACTCTCCCCTCCTTCTAATTAAGGTTCTCGCCTCTATCCTTCCCATGGCCTGCGACCAACAAGCTCCAGCACATCTCCTTTTACCAATTGATAAGTGCTGGGAGTTTTGCTGAGGCCAGCCAAATCCTGTCCCACATCTCCCCTTCCTTTTGCACAAGAAGAACTCTTTTTATAGAACGCGCAATAAACTTTTGTAGGCATTGCAACAAACAAGGCAAAAAGAGTAACAGGAGAATAAAAACTGCCAAAACATATACAACCATCTTCACAAGACTCCTTAACCATCCTGACAATCCCCATCCTTCAAAAAGTTTATCTAACCAATCCCAACTATCATTTTGTTGAAGCTTAGAGACCCCAGCTTTAAGCTGTTGAATACGAGCATGAATTGATTCCGAGCGGTCAGAGAGATTCATACAACACATGCCTTCAAAATCCTCACAACCGTGGCCTTGCGCTAGAAGCAAAAAATCTATAGCAGCTCTATTTTGCAATGTAGCATGACGAACACTATCTACATCTAATAAAAGACCAGACAATGCATTGCTAGTAGCGTTCGTTTGTTTAGCAAGCCAGCAGCCAAGCTTATCTAATGTTGCTAATGCTTTTGCAGCTCCAGGTGTTAAAAGAGAGGTGACGTGTTGGCTAAAAGACCAAAACTTCACATTATCATCACAATCGGGGGTATATGCATGGATGCTATGCTTTGTTCTGCGAGAAAGATGGTGTTGTAGAATCATGGATGTATTAGGAGTCAGGACAGAAAGGCGTCCAAGGCTACACGGACCTCCTTTTATATGAGAAGGGACAACAGGCCATGCTCTATCCCCACAAATAAGAAATATCCCTGACGGTAATCAAAGTGGAGCATTGCTAGGTCTAGACAAGTTTGTTGCTATGTAATTACACCAAGTAGTAGCACTTATAAAAATGGGATGGACAGGAGAGACATCCCATACCTTAGACTGATTTGTTCCTGTATAGTTAAACCTAACACAGAAATCCATCTTTATTGATCCAAGCAACTCAATTTCTTGTGGCTCTAAAGCAGCATGCGGGAGAAAAGGGGTCCAGGCATCCCAGTTATTGGTTAAATTGGGAGCCAAGGTTGGAAAGGCTTTTCTCACCTTATCAGGTATGGGCCATTTATCTAGTGGCAGTCCTACAAGGCATGTAGAAAAGGGATTATTAGGAGAGGCAGTAGCGAGACACAAGGTGTCTTGTCCAGTGAGATTTGCTAGTGTTACCCACACATTAACCTGGGGTAGTACAGATAAGAGTGGGTGGCTTCGCGCAACCTCTAACGTAATCATAAAAAGAAATAGTCTAAAAGCCCCTCTTTAGTTTCCACGCAAATTGTTTTCTGCATCTTTCTTTCGTCCAATCCCAATCTTGCTTAATAACAGCCCATATAGCGGGCACCAGGTTTGTTTTACTACACTCTAGATCACAAACTAACACCTCCTCTGCCTTTTTCGACACTAAATAGGCCCAATCTATACAGTCATGTAAATAACGACTATTCCCCAATGGTGCGTGCCCTGTCACAAGCAAAACTTTAGCTACACCAACTTCCTTTTCTAAGCAACTGTCACACCAGTGTCCTCAGGAGATTCACCAGTTTGTTGCTCGAACAGCTGGTCTGGAGGGTGATCGGGTTCTCTCCGGGTGATTGTGGTCGGGATTCACAGAAGGGTCGTACAGCCTTTGCTGGAATCCATCGAGGGCCTTTCTCTGTGGAGACACAAGCAGAACCTCTGCCCCATGTGATAAGGGGATACGGTCCCATTACTTTACCTGTTTCTGGATCACAAACCAATACTGGGGCCTTAACTCGCACCTCAAGTGAAGCATTCATGTTAAAATGTTGGACTATCGGAGGGTTGCTATCTAACAAAGAACAATTTAAAAAATTAAAAACATACAAAGCTTTCTGTAGACATTCCCCAGGGGTGGCAGTCCCTACTCCCCCTTTCTGTTGTTGTAATAAATGTTTCAAAGATTGATGAAAGCGTTCGATCAGGGATTGACCTGTAGGGGAATGAGGGATGCCAGTAGTGTGGATCACACCCCAAGAGTCGAGAAAGGTTTTTATAGCGGCCGAGACATACGCAGGGCCATTATCTGTTTTTATTTGAGAGGGTATGCCCAAGGTGGCAAAAGCACGCATCAAATGTTTTTGAACACCAGGCGTCTTCTCCCCTGTGTGACAAGAAGCGAACAAAGCACCTGAAAAGGTGTCAATAGAAGAATGGACATATTTCAAGTTACCAAACTCCGGATAATGCGTAACGTCCATTTGCCATAACTGTAAGCTCTGCAGTCCTCTGGGATTAACTCCTCCTGCTATTGACGGAAAAGAGTGTTTCTGACAGTCGGGGCATACAGCAATAATATTAGCCGCTTGTTGGGAAGTGAGGCCAAACTGTCGTTAGAGACCTCCAGCATTCTGGTGAAAAAAGGAATGGCTAAGTTTAGCCTGTGCCACGCGATCCGGTAATACTTACACTGGTAATGTCAGCAAATCAGCTCGTCGGTTCCCTTCTGCAATAAAGCCAGGTAGAGAAGTGTGTGATCTGACATGCATAACAAAGTAAGGATGAGGACAGGAGTCTAAGAGAAAAATAAGCTCCTGCAATAAAACAAATAAGTAAGAATGCATTACATCACGTAATACAGATGCTTCAGCTCGTTCAACAATTCCTGCAACATAAGCTGAATCAGTGATAATGTTAAGCGGTGCAGACCACCTCCGAAAGGCTCGAACAACTGCTGTCAACTCTACTGTCTGGGGAGAGCCAGGAACGGTTTGTACGTCTGAGTCCCATCACCCTTGCTGACCGTCCCACCACAGGATAACTGATTTATGGGATTTCCCAGATCCATCTGTAAAGACGGTAAGGGCTTTTAATGGCTGGTAGCTTCTTTTCGGTATAGAGATGAGGTGGAAGTCAACATTAAACAGTTTATGCGAAGGTGGGTGGGACGTGAGTTGACCCGTGTAATCAGCTAACGCAGTGCAAAAGGCATCTGACTGTTGATAAAGCCACTGCAAATATAAAGTGGTTACAGGTAAGCAGATACAAGCAAAATCTGTTCCCGATAAGGTTAACAGACGTTGTCTGGCTCTAATTATTAAAGAAGCAAACATCTCGTGTTGCGTAAAAATAGTTTTTGTAGATTGATTTGGTAGAAAAACCCATTCAACGATTAATAAGGGATCTGATTTCTGTGAGTCCCATTGGAATATCAGCGCATGGGGTTGCTGGGTACACGGCTGTCTAGCAGGATTCAGAATGATCAGATAAAAAGACAACTCAGGTGCCCAACGATGCGCTTGCCTATGAGTAATTGCTGTAGCAACTTTCTGTAAGGAGTCAACAGCTTCTGGTCCGAGGCTACGAGGTGCACATAAGTCTGTGCTTCCTTTTAGCAGTTCAAATAAAGGCTTTAAGTCTGTATTAGTAATTCCTAACAGCGGTCGGACCCAATTAATTGTTCCCAACAATCTCTGTACATCATGTAAGTTTCTTATGTCTGTCTGTATTTGTAAGGGCTGGGGAACTATAGTTTGAGCATTTTCCCAAACAGTTACTACCCCAACCAAAACAATCTTCCCTAGACAGAAACAAGAGTCCCCTTTTTACAGAACAACCTTATTAACTTGTGAACCTTGTCTGAACATAAAATCAACACTCTCCCCTCCTTCTAATTAAGGTTCTCGCCTCTATCCTTCCCATGGCCTGTGACCAAAAAGCTCCAGCACATCTCCTTTTACCAATTGATAAGTGCTGGGAGTTTTGCTGAGGCCAGCCAAATCCTGTCCCACAGAATATATTGAATAATACTGGCCCCAGTACTGCCCCCTGAGGCACTGCACTAGATACTGGCCTCCAACTGGACTCCGCACCATTGACCACCACTCTCTGGCTTCTCTCCTTAAGCCAGTTTGCAACCCACCTCACTACTCTATTGTCCAGACCACAGCTCCTCAACTTAGCTGTGAGGATGCTGTGGGAGACTGTGTCAAAGGCTTTACTGAAGTCAAGGTAGACAACATCCACCACTCTGCCATCATCCATCCACCTTGTTACATTCTCATAAAAGGCTATGAGGTTGGTCAAGCATGACCTACCCTTGGTAAAGCCATGCTGACTGCCCCTAATAACCCTCTTATCCTTGATATGCCTTGAGATGGCACCAAGGACAAGCTGTTCCATTACTTTCCCAGGGACAGAGGTGAGGCTGACCGGTCTATAATTACCCGGGTCCTCCTTCTTGCCCTTTTTGAAGACTGGAGTGACATTTGCTTTCCTCCAATCCTCGGGCACCTCTCCCGTTTCCCAAGACTTAGCAAAGATGATGGAGAGCGGTCCAGCAATGACTTCAGCCAGCTCCCTCAGCACCCGCGGATGCATCCCATCTGGACCCATGGATTTATGAATGTCCAGACTATTTAATTGCTCCCTAACCCAGTCCTCATCAACTAAAGCAAACTCCTCCATTGACCTGGCTTCATCCGAGGTCTCAGGGGTACGGGGCTCCCCAGGACAGCCTCCGGCAGAGTAGACAGAGACAAAGAAGGCATTCAGTAATTCTGCCTTCTCTGTATCTTCTGCCACCAGGGCACCCACCCCATTCATCAGTGGGCCTACATTACCTCTGGTATTAGTTTTATCTGCTGTGTATTTGAAAAAGTTCTTTTTGCTGTCCTTGACCCCTCTCGCCAGCTGTAATTCTAAGGAGGCCTTGGCTATCCTAGCTGCCTTCCTACATCCTCTAACAGCAGCCTTATATTCCTCCCAAGTGGCCAGCCCCTGCTTCCATGACCTGTAAACTCTCCTCTTCTGCTTGAGCATACCCAACAGATCCCTATTCAACCACGCAGGCCTCCTGGCTCCCTTCCTTGACTTCCTGCGTGTGGGGATGCTCTGATCCTGAGCGTGGAAGAAGCAATCCCTGAATGCCACCCAGCTATCTTGAGCTCCTTTTCCTTCAAGCAGTCTTGCCCATGGGATTTCCCCCAGCAATTGCTTGAAAAGGCCAAAGTTAGCCCTGCTGAAGTCCAGGGTTGCAATTCTACTTACTATTCTGTTCCTGCCACACGAGATGCTGAACTCCACCATCTCGTGGTCACTGCAACCCAGGCAGCCCTCAACCTTTACTGCTTCGACCAGACCCTCCTTGTTAGTGAGGATGAGATCCAGCAGTGCACCTCTCCTAGTCGGCTCCTCCACCATCTGCATGAGGAAGTTCTCATCAATGCACTGGAGGAACCTCCTGGACTGTGGCTGGCTGGCTGAATGGTCCTTCCAGCAAACATCAGGGAAGTTAAAATCACCCACAACAACCAGGGCCTGTGACTGTGAGGCCACTCTCAGCTGCCCATAGAAGGCCTCATCAACTTCCTCAGCCTGATCTGGTGGCCTGTAACAGACGCCCACAACAGTGTCCCCCCTGCCAGCCTGCCCCTTGATCCTGACCCATACACTCTCAACTCGCTCGTCATCCGCTCCTGGGCAGAATTTAGTACATTGTAGTTGCTCTCTCACATAGAGAGCAACTCCACCACCCCGCCTGGCTGGCCTGTCTTTCCTGAAAAAGACATAGCCATCCATGACCACATTCCAGTCATGTGAACTGTCCCACCATGTTTCTGTAATTGCCACCAGATCATAATCTCCCGACCGAACATAGGATTCTAGCTCCTCCTGCTTATTCCCCATGCTGCGTGCATTGGTATACAGGCATTTCAGGGAGCGAGCAGAGCACACCAGTTTTCTCCCTAGGGGCACAGGAGGCCACCCGGTCCTCATCAGTTTTAGAATGCAGCCCCACTGGGACAAGCCCAGCTACAACCCTATCCCCCTTCGAGCCTAGTTTAAAGCTCTCCAAATGAGCCCAGCTAATTCCTGCCCCAGCATCCTTTTGCCCCTGTGAGATAAACCTTTCCCACGTGACAGTGTCTGGACTGGTGTCTTATAAAACCAACCATTATCAAAAAATCCAAAGCCCTGCCTGTAGCACCAGTCTTGGAGCCAACCATTTAGAGAGTGAATTTTCCTATTCCATCCCACATCATCACTTGAAGATGGAAGGAGTGAAGAGAAGATCACTTGAGCCCCTGAGTCTTTCACCATCCTTCCCAAGACCTTGAAATCATTCTTCATCCCCCTCAGACTACGGGAAGCAGCTTCCTCCCCATCTGTCTGGAAGACCAGCAGCGGGTAGTAGTCCGTCGGGTGCACCAGTTTGGGGAGCTCTCTAGCGATATCCTTGATCCGGGCTCCAGGTAGACTACAAACTTCCCTAAGATGAGGGCCAACTCTGCATATTGGGCCCTCTGTTCCTTTCAGAAGGGAATTTCCTATTACAATCACCCTTCTTTCTTTCTTATCAGAGGCAGTCTTAAGTTGTGAAGTCAACTGCCTCTTCCTACGTGATCTTGTGGGCAGGCTTGGCATCACCTCCTCACCTACCTCTTCTTCAAGATCCAGGGCCTCAAACCTATTACGAAGGGGCACCTAGGGAGACAAAGCAGGCAGGGAGGGGGGCTGCCCGCGACGCCGAACCGGAATACGCTTCCAACCCTTGTCGTCTTTTCGGTCCCCTACCTCTGCCTGAGAGCAACAAGGGCGGGGCCGTCTCAGGACTTCTGCCTCTGTCCGAGAGGGCAGGAGGTCCATCTCCTTTTGGGAGGTACCTCCCTGGGACCTTTCCGACTGGCACGTCAGGGTGTTACTCCACCAGTCGATCTCCCTTTCGTACTCCCTGATGGTCCTCAGCGTCTCAACCTCCTCCTTAAGTTTGACGACCATGTCGAGCAGATCTTGCACCTGCTCACACCTCACACAGGTGGAGTGCTGGCCTCCCTCCCCCAGCAGCAGGCTCTGGCACTCCCTGCACTTGGAGACCTGAACAGCCACCGTTCGGGACAGAACCTCAGTCTGTGTAGCTACAGTCTGTTTGAGGCAAGCTCTCCTCCTGGAGACGACCATGGTCGTCAGCAGTCTGGGGCGCTGGCAATAAGCTAGAGGGGCTGACAAACAACAAGTGCTCTCTACACCCTGCTGCACAAGCTACCACACCTGCTGCTGCAGCACAGTGTGGGTGGGACTCACCCGCTACACAAGCTGGTTGCTCCTCCCTGCACCTGGTGACGAGTCGCTGCCCTCCCAAAGGCTTTTTCAAGGCAAGGGGAGGGGGTGTGGTCGCCGTCACCGTGGGAACGCCCCCCGCCACGTCAGCCGCTCTCTCGCAATGGCTGCCGGGGCTTTGGCGATCGGGACCCGCCGGGAATCACGCTGTCCCTGTACGTTTCCCTCTGAGCTTCCTAATCTCGGCTGAACCTCGTGGTCGGCTGAACCCCGCCGGCTCCGGCTCTCGCTGGGCTGGCTCCGATCAGCTGACTGAATGCTAGTATCGAGTTTCAGCCGCTTTTAAACCTCCCGCCGTCACCGTGGGAACGCCCCCCGCCATGCTGTGGGCATGGCTGTGCCTGGGAGATGGGGAACGGCTGCTGCTGGGGTGGCTGTGCTCAGTCATGGCCCATGAGCTGACCCTGCTCTGCTCCTCTCTTACACTGCCCACACTTGGATGGTCCTCAGGAATCACCCATGAGCCTGGTGGATCCATGAACCTCCTGCAGTGGTGGGTGTGGATCCAAATAGAGGATTCAAGCAAGTTTGGGACTGGGACATTGAGGTGACTGGTGACCATTGCCAGGTGTATGAAAGAAGCTGGATGAGTTGTGAGGAGCTCACAGGCATTTCCATCTCCACAGAAAAACAGAGCCTTACAATGAAACCAAGATCAGTTGGCATAAAACTCACCACCAAAATAAAAAACACTCACACTGACCACAGGAAAAGCTTGAAACACATTGAAGAAAAATCTACCAGGTCCCAGGGGTCAGGGCTCAGCCATTCTGGTGAACAAGCATCAAGGACTGACATGGCACCAGAGCCACCTCCACATGGCCCTCACCACCTGTGACCAGTGTCTCCAACTCTTCCCTTCAGCAGCCTCCAGGGACAGGGACCTGCACTGGTTGTTTCCTTCACAGCTGTGTCAGTGATGGCCCTTCATGGGGTCCAAACACCCTCAGAAACTTGGGGTTTGCTTCTGCCTTTCACTTCATTAGACGTTTGTTCATTGTTTCAGTAGCTGCAGTTCAGGATCATGGCAGCAGAGGGCTCATTAACATCTAAAATGCTCTTACATGCCAAGGCTCTGTGCATCATTTTCCTAAAGGCTTCAAGTCCGGTGTGGATGATTAGAGAGATTTCAGGAATAGCCAAACAGAGAGCATTTCCACAATAAATAGCAATAAAGCCAAATTTCTTCTATTCCCTTCCCTGCTCGCCCTTCCCTCCCTTTCCAGAACAGGTGGTATCAGCAGTTTCCAGTTCATATCGGTAAGGAGCGTGTCCTGATAAAGACTGATCATGTCAGAAAAGTGGGTGCCTAAATCACCATGTAAATCAGGATATAGTCCAGGACACCTTAAGAGGAGTCACACTCCTCTGGACCAAGAGGTGGGTGTTCCTGGCAATCTCAGGTGCCACAGCACAGCGATACTTGTGTTGAAAAGCTGGTCAAGTGACCCATCTCCTGTTCTGTAACGGTGTCTGAGTTTTCTCAGGTCACCCCTGACTTGACCCCCATCCACTGCTGGGTGTTCTCCAGACTCCTGCCTTCAGGAACAAAGGCCCAGGAGACCTTGCTGGTGAAGATGGAGGCGAGGAAGCCATGAAGAACCTCAGTCCTGTCTGATTCTACTCTTACGAAGTTCAGCAGCAGGTCTATGTTACCCTGAACTTTTTCTGTAAGGAAGCTGTGTCAGCTCATCTTGCTGCCCTCAGCCTCCCCTGCAGGTATCAAGTCCAGGGCAGCTTTGTCATCATCCCCACATCCATGGACAAGGTTTCTAAATTCTTCCTTTGCAGCTTCCCCTGCTCCCACCTCCTGTGTGGTGCCATTGTGCCCTACAGCTCCATCGGTTCAGACAAACACCCTCACGAGATAAATGCTTCATTTCACTGGTTCTCAGATAGATCATTCTTGTGCTTGGAGCAGGTTGTCCCGCAAGGGAGATCAGATTTCCTGAGCTCCTTCACCATTCTGAGCTTCTTCTCATGGCACCACCTGAATCAGCCCGTCCAGTTTGGCAAAGTCTTCTCCTCTGGAGCCCACCAGCCTGTGCTCTGCTGCTGGCCTTCCTCCTTCCTCTCTGCTGCCTGGGACCCCTCTGTGTCCTGCTCACAACAGCCAAGGTGGACACTGATGTTCACATCCCTCACCAGGGTTTCCTTGTTTCCCAGTTCCAGATCCAGGTGAGCATAACTCTCATTGGCCCACGATGCAGACATGTTAAGCAGTTGGACCAAGATCCTTTGGACTGTTGGCACTTGCTACTTTGCCAGGCCAGTTAATGTCAGAGCAATTACAGTTCTCCATAGGAACCTTCTCATTGACTTGTGACTTCCTCATGTTGCTGACAGAAGACATTTTCCATTTCTTCTCCATGATCAAGTAGTTTGTAACACCCAACACATTGTCACCCTGTACTGGGCTTACATGGCAAAGACTTGGAACTGGGGGTGAGTGTGGGTGTGCTACAGTTGTCAGCTCTCTGAGAAGACAACAGGAATTTGACGAATGTCAGTCAGAGCAGATTTCAGCTGCTCCAAGATGGACCCACTCCTTGCCCAATCTGAGCCACTCAGTGATTCCGGCAGCACCTCTGGGATATTGTATTTGAGAAAGGGTAAAAAACACTGCACAACAGCAGGTGGGAGAGAAGAGGGAGGAAATGGGAGAGAAAAGCACTGCAGACACCAAGGTCCATAGGACCCAAGCAGGTCCCTCAGCAGCCAAATCCTGCTCTCCTGAAATCCTGCTCTTGGCCTTGTTCTCATCTCCCAGGAGCCTCAGCTCCACTTTCCCATCCCTGACTGTGCCATCCTGACCAACTCTTTCTGGTTTGTAAGTGTGAAGTCCCACAGGGCACCTCACCCCACTGACTCCTCAGTCACCCATGTCAGGAAGATGTTGTCAATGAGTTCCAAACCCTCCTGGATGGCCAGTACCTTGTAGATATTGGGATATCTCAGGTCTGCCATGAGGATACTGCCCTGGAAACATGAGGCTTCTTTCATTTGTCTGAAGGAGGCCTCATCTCATTCCTCTTCCTCATCAATGGGCCTGTAGCTGATGTCCAGTCACCACATTGCCCATGTTTTTCTGCCCTCTCATGCTGACTCCTCAACGTTCAGCTGACATTGTCTGTCCCCAGGCATGTGATGCTACTGCTCTACCATATGAAGGGAAACATCAGAAACTGCAGACCTCTGGCATTATGAGTATCAGACACCCAAGACTCCACAGTTTCTCCAGGAGACGGTATTTGTAGTGCCCTGTAACTCCTTATCCTGTTATTTTGGGAGAGACACCCTTATCAGGATAAGCCATCTGCATGGAAACCTTAACAACTGAGCAAATGGATATTCAGTCCAGGGAGAGTCCAGACCTTGTGAATATCTGATGTTCGCCCATCAGATATCTCTGATTTGTGACAAGATGGAATGACGAGTTCTCAGTGACCCTGAGGAGAAGGGCTTGGGCACTACAAGGTCCCCACACCAGCCCGTGGTGCACGCTCACCATGAACAAGGCAGCTGCACACGGGGCTGCATGAGGAGGAGCGTGGGGACCCAGACACCTGCAGTTTTCATCCCAGTCGGTTCAGCACTGGTGTGACCCACACACACGGGTGTGTGCCAGTGTGCGGCTTCCCAGTTTGGAGCAGCAGGGAGGAACTGGAGAGTGCAGGGCTGTGCCAAGGCAGGTTCAGCACCTTGTGCACATGGTGTGGGGTGCTGAGGGACCTGGGCTGCTTTGGCCCAGCAGCGCTGGGAAGGCTGCAGCAGTGCAGGAGTAGCCTGAGAGCGCTTGAAGGGCGGTTTCAGAGATGGTGGAGGTTTCTTCATAGTGGGAAAGAGCTTGAGCAAGAAATAATGGCCAAAGTGCAGCCTGGGAGGTCCAGGCTGGACATGAGCAGAAAGGAATGTGATGGAAGGGCAGTGCTGTGGTGGAGCAGGTCAGCAGAGGGAGTCTGCATCAGCCCAAGGCTTTGTGCTTCAAGGGACAGCTGGGGAGGATGGAGAGATCTCAGCAAAGGAAGGAAGATGCTCAGACAGGAGCAAGGTGGGGCAGTAGGGGGGATGTCTCCAGCCTGCAGGGACAGAGGTGCAGGGGATGCCACAGCACAGGACAGGCTGTCGTGGAGATGATCACGGGATGGAAAGAGGCTGAAAGCCCCACCAGACATGAGCTCCTTCTCCCCTTGGCTGTGGCTGTTGTCTGCACCTCTGATGCCTGTGAGGAGACACCTTGTCCTTGCAGCACAGGGGCCTCATGGCCTCCTTGTCCCCACCTGCTCTCACCCCAGAATTTCTGCATTTTCACTGCTGTGTCTGCACCCCCACTCTTTGGAACACAAACCATGGGCTGATCCAGCTCCCTCTGGGTCACCTCCTGCACCACAGCACTGCCCTTCCAGTGACATTTCTTCCTCCTGATATCCAGTCTCCACTTCCCAATCTACATTTGGTGGCTTTTTTTTTTTTCTCTCATGCGTTTTCCCGCTACTTGGGAAAGCTTCACCACCTCAGAAACTGCCCGTGAAGCAGGGAACCCAACCTGTTAGGCTTCCTCTGGTCTTCCAGTTGACCAGGGAGAAGTAACCTCACCATGATCTTCTAAATCCCATGAGTGCTGCTGGCCTTTCAGCTTCTCTGATAGACATGAGGTTCTTTCCCAGCCATGTCCCTACTCCTGGGCTGTCACCTCCAGAGGTGGAACTGACCTCACTGTCCCTTCACAGCCACATCATTCTGACTGGATTATGAGTGTCTGAGACACAATTGACCTCATAATAACACACCCATCCATCCCCCTCCTTAGCAGCCAGGACCTGACCAAGACTGAAACACACTCCTACACCTGCCCCTCTTTCCCACAGGCTGTAGACACCCATCCCACTTCCTCACCTTGTTCAAATTTGCCAAATATATTTCCTACTAACAATGTGAGTGAAAAGCACTCCTCACTGGAACTGCTCTATTTACATTAACACCTTCTATATCTCTTCTTCTGCTTTTTTTTTTTTTTTTTTTTTTTTTTTTACTATTCTTCTGCCTATTCTCTCTCCAGAAATCTCTCCAAGGCAAATCACAGAATAACTCAGGTTTGCGGAGAGCCCTTGTCTCACTCATCTTGTCTCACTCTCCTGCTCAGGGCAGGGTGAACCAGGTGAGGTTGCTCAAGGCCTCCTCCCAGCTTTGCATCTTCCTCAAAGGCACTGAAATTGCACTCTGTTAAATCACAGAAGGAGAGAACGAAGATGTTCAATAGTGTTGGTCCAAGTGCTGGTCTCTGAGACATGACACTAGTAACTGGCTGCATGGAGGACTTTGTACCACTGATGATATTTGAGCTTGATGGTTCAGCCAACTTCCCACCCAGCATCCACTTCTTGAGCCCCATCAGCACCACTCTGGCCAGAAGGAGACCATGGCTGAGCCTTGCAACGCCCTGTACACAACATGCCTTTCTTTCCCCTGTCCATTTGGGTTCAGCAATCCCTTCCTTGTCCTTCGCATTCCTGGAAATGGCTGCAGGAGGACGTGTCCCATCCCCTTCCCAGGGAGGGAGGTAGGGTGGCCAGCCTGTAGTTATTCCAGTTCCTATTCCTGCTGTTCCTGAAGATGAGTTTGAGGTCTGCGGTTTCTAAGGACCCTGGAACCATTCTGGTTTCTATGGCACTTTTGAGATCACAATCTGGATTCACGGGCAAGGGTGATGTAGCAGACAGGAGCACTTGCAAAGAGCCTGGTTAAGGCAGCTGAGATGAATCTCACTGGGCCTGTTGGGTTTGTTCCTGGAGTCACACACAGAAATGTCAGGTTCTGTTGGGTGTCCACATCTGAGCTGGCCTCATGGACTCCTTATGCACCCAGGGAAACTCAGAGACAGAGTCTGTCCCTTTTACACACAGAGGCAGGAGTCACAGTGTCCCTCTGGACTCCTGTTGCCACTCCCAAGGGACGGGAGACACCTCAGCCCTGTGGTGTGTCACCTGCTCTGCACTCATCTGAGATGTCCCACGTCATGAGGAATGGACATGGGGACCTCAGTTCAAGACAGCACATCCCAGTGCTGCATTCAGGTTATTTCCCATGGGTTGTTTCTCCCAACATGAAGTGACCTGAAGACCTTGTGTGTGCCACAGGTCTTCATGGAACCCCAAAGAACAGTTGATGGTGTTTGTGCAAAACAGGAAATGGGTCATTTGACAAGCTCCCTGAACACAAGTATCACTGTGCACAGCACCTGAGATTCCCAGGAACACCCACCTCTTGGTCCAGAGGAGTGTGACTCCACTTGAGCTGTCCTGGCCTGTCTCCTCACTCACATGGTGATTTTGGTACCCACTTTTCTGACATATTCAGTCTTTATCAGGAGACGCTCCAGAACAACATGAACTGGAGACTGCTGAGACCGCCTGTTCTGGAAAGGGAGGGAAGGGTGAGCAGGGAATGAAACAGAAGAAATACTGCTTTGTTGCTGTTTATTATGGAAATGCTCTCTGTTTGGCTATTCCTGAAATCTCCCTAATCATCCACACCAGACTTGAAGCATTTAGGAAAACGATGCACAGTGGATTAGCATGTAAGAGCATTTTGTATGTTCATGAGCCCTCTGATGCCATTATCCTGAACTGCAGACGCTGAAAGAATGAACAAACGTCTAATGAAGTGAAAGGCAGAAGCAAACCCCAAGTTTCTGAGGGTGTTTGGGACCCCATGAAGGGCCATCACTGACACAGCTGTGAAGGAAACAACCAGTGCAGGTCCCTGTCCCTGGAGGCTGGTGAAGGAAAGACTTGGAGACACTGGTTACAGGTGTGGAAGGTGATGTGGAGGTGGCTCTGATGCCATGTCAGCCCTTCATGTCTGTTTATCATCAGGATGGCTGAGCCCTGACCCCAGGGCCCGACCAAGGAGACCATTTCTTTCTTATGTTTCTCAGGCTCTGCCTGTGGTCACTGGGAGGGTATTTGTTTTGGAGGTGGGTTTGGTGCCAAGTGCTCTTGCTTTAACCACAAGGCTCTGGTTTTCTGAGGATTTGGCAATGCCTGTGAGGTCCTCAAAACCCATTCAGCTTCTTTCATACACCTGGCAATGGTCACCAATCACCTGAGCTGTTCCAATCCCAAACTTACTTGAATCCTCAATTTGGATCCATGCCCCAGCACTGAATTGCACACGTTCCTTCTTCTGCTGTCTTAAAATAAAAAAGAAAAATCAGTCTATTCCACATTAGTATGACCAGACCATGGTCTTTAGGTCTTCTTCTTTAACACACTTACTGCTACGCAGGGACCACTCTCTTCCTGCACTCCCATGTGTCTCACAAACCTTCCACTCTTGTCCTTCTGTAATGGGCCAACATTCCAGGAGGTTATGCTTCCTCCAGGTTGATGGATGATTCCTGAGGACCATCCAAGTGTGGGCAGTGTAAGAGAGGAGCAGAGCAGGGTCAGCTCATGGGCCATGACTGAGCACAGCCACCCCAGCAGCAGCCGTTCCCCATCTCCCAGGCACAGCCATGCCCACAGCATGCAAATGGCACTGCCATATATCATTAGTCCAAGAGAAGTCTTCCTTCTTTCCATAACCCTCCAAAATCTTCCTCCTATTCCTCCTTCACCTGCAGACATCAGCCACATTCCACTTCCAGCTCAGACATGCTTGTAAGGATTTGCTGAAGTCATCAGCCCTTTTCTACCCCACATCCCCTTACCTTCTCTCCCACACCTACAATGGCCAATCATGGCTTCTCAGGGCCTCTCGCTCTTCAGAAGAGGCCTTGAGCTTCTTGGTTCTTCCTGGTGCCTGTTATAATCTTCCTCACTCCCTCCAGAGCTCATGGTGAGATTTCCTGTTCATGACAGGCCCTTTGTAACCATCTTTTAGGAAACTGTTGTTTTTCTGTGATAATCTGTAAAGGTGTTACCACAGAAAAGCATCCAATATATAAAAATCTGATACTGAGTGAAATACAATAAAACCTTGTGGAGCCAGCCCCATAGCTGTGTCTTTCCAGTAAGGAGTTTCTCCTGAGAAGGGGATCCAGCCTCTGCCACTCTCTGCAGAGGCACATGAGCAGTGTCCATGCACCTGGGGAAACAAAGGGTGACTTTTGCAAGATAATCCTTTATCTGAACCACTTAGATATGTACCTGTGGATGGGGTATCAAGCCTTATAGTGCAGCAGAGACTGGAGTTTCGAGCTCTCTTCATCTGCCCTGTGTGACACATGTAAAATAAACTAACCCCATCAAAAAGTTGGTTTTGATTCTCTTCACAACATGAAGCACCATAAGGGTCAGGATTTGAGCCAGGATACCCAACAAGGACTCATACATCCTGCTCTTCAAGTTTAGGTGTTCACTGTAATCTCAGCAGACATGTCACACTGATATCTGGGGTCAAGGAGCTGGTCAAGTGTCTTGTCTCCATTTCTGTAATGGTGGCTTTGACGTCTGGCTGATGTGCAGACTCTGTACATGGATGCTGACAACTCTTGAACAACCTGCTCTGAAAGGGTTAGCAAGGTGGGCAGTTCTTTCCACAGTAGAACAGCAAAAAAGACCCTGGGTTGGGGCAAATGAAAAGAGATGCAAAAGTTGTAGTCAGGGCTGTTTGGGGGCAGTTGTAAAGCAGCCCTGCACCTCCTGTGGATTATTTCTGTGGTCAGGGAGAACCTGAGAATTCTCCCTAAATTGAAAACATGAAGGAGATGAAAGGACAGTGTCATTCAAGCTGAATGGAACCTCAAGAGGAGTCTTGACCAACCTCCTGCTCAAAGCAGGGTCAGACCAGATTACTCAGGGCTTTATCCAAACATATTTTGGACATATTCTGGGACAGAGTGGGTGCGCACTACTGGGAAACAGCTTCCAGTGCTGGACTGTCTTCATGACTGGAGAGTTTCTCCCTTTCTACAGCACCTTTCCAAGCCCAACCATCCAGATTGCTTTTCACCCATCTGCTTACACACTGACACAGACCAGAATGTATTGCCTTGGGCACAAGAATATTGTGGGGGATGATGCTGAATGCCTTGCTGACTTCCAGGTAACAGACTATCAATGCTCTGCCCACATCCACAGCCCTGTCCCTTCCTCACAGAAAGCAAAGACGATGGACAGGCACAACCTGCCCTGGGCAAACCCCGTCACCTTCTCTTCCAGACACCCAGAAATGGGGTCCCAGTGGACATGCTCTGGGACACAGCCCTTAGTTCCCCTGCTCACCCATTGGCCATTTTGAAAAGTGCACACACTGTGTGAGAGCTGCCAGTGGTCAGGGCTCTTTTCCCTCCACACAGGAACTGTCCCTGCAGCTCCAAATAGGCCTTGCAGGAAGGATACCATGAAAATGAGTCATGACAGGGCCCTTTATTTTGTTTAAATACATGATATAATGGACAGTAGTTATACAAGAAAAGCAGGCAGTGAATGGGGGATGACAACATTATCATAATAAACCACCATCAACAAGAAAAAATGGAGATGAAAGGCTGGTTCTGTAATTAGTTACATTAAACTCTTATGTAGAAAAAGATGGGCAGTTTATTGCTTCAGAAAACACTAAGTCAAGAGTTTGCACAGGGCAGCCTTGAGCTCCTGGTTCCTCATGCTGTAGATGAGGGGGTTCACTGCGGGAGGCACCACCGAGTACAGAACAGACACCAGCAGGTCCAGGGATGGGGAGGAGATGGAGGGGGGCTTCAGGTCAGCAAATATGCCAGTGCTGAGGAACAGGGAGACCACGGCCAGGTGAGGGAGGCAGGTGGAAAAGGCTTTGTGCCGTCCCTGCTCAGAGGGGATCCTCAGCACGGCCCTCAAGATCTGCACATAGGACACCACGATGAACACAAAACAGCCAAATGCTAAACAGACACTAACCACAATAAGCCCAAGTTCCCTGAGGTAGGAGTGTGAGCAGGAGAGCTTGAGGATCTGAGGGATTTCACAGAAGAACTGGCCCAGGGCATTGCCCTTGCACAGGGGCAGTGAAAATGTATTGGCCGTGAGCAGCAGAGCAGTGAGAAACCCAGTGGCCCAGGCAGCTGCTGCCATGTGGACACAAGCTCTGCTGCCCAGGAGGGTCCCGTAGTGCAGGGGTTTGCAGATGGCAACGTAGCGGTCGTACGACATGATGGTGAGGAGACAATACTCTGCTGTGATCAAGAAGAGAAACAAAAAGAGCTGTGTCACACATCCCAAGTATGAGATGGCCCTGGAATCCCAGAGGGAATTGGCCATGGACTTAGGGACAATGGTGGAGATGGAGCCCAGGTCGAGGAGGGCGAGGTTGAGCAGGAAGAAGTACATAGGGGTGTGCAGGTGCTGGTCCCAGGCTATGGTGGTGATGATGAGGCCGTTGCCCAGGAGGGCAGCCAGGTAGATGCCCAGGAAGAGCCAGAAGTGCAAGAGCTGCAGCTCCCGTGTGTCTGTGAACGGCAGGAGGAGGAACTGGGTGATGGAGCTGCTGTTGGACATTTGCTTTTCCTGAGCACGGGGCACTGTCATGAGAAAAAAAATAAAGACAGTGAGAATCCAGGGCAGAGCTCTCTGACAAAAATCAAACCAACTCCCATAGACCCTCCCCTGTCACACGCAGACACTCTTGTGTTTTTCTAGGACTACCTGTTTCAGCACTGTGGCTGCAGCCCTGCTTGGGGCTGGAAAATGTGCAACCAAGAGCAGGGCACGTGCCCATTGGCTGTCGATAAGTCAGCCCAGCTCTGCAGAAGTGGGGACACGGGAACGGTGGGGACTGTCCTGGTTCTGCTGACACAGAAGGGCTGTCAGCACTTACTTTCCCAGTGATAGGGAACAGAGATGGTGAAGGCAGTTTAGGAGTTCCAGGTTTTCTTACATCTACCTTCATATTCACTGCAGAGTGTTGTTGGGTGTCAGAAACCCTCAGCATTTCTGCTGCACTCAGGGAGAACAGAGCGAGTCCTGTGAGACCAGAGGGTGCCTGTGGGTCAGTGCAGAGTGAGGGCAGCTGCTCTGTCCCTCTGTCTTGCTCCAGCTGCCCTGGGCTGGCACCTTTCTGAGATGGGGGCTGATCACACTCCCATGTTACCCTGAAAAGCCACCAGGCACTGCTGAGAGCAGAGGGATCCACCTCAGACCATGACAGGTCTCACCCTTTCCTAAGGTCTCAGCACCCAACGTTTAGCCCAGGGCACACACGGCTCATTCCCCAGCCCCACAGACTGCATTGCCCACAGCCCACGGGTCAGAGCAAAGCTGGGACACGTGTGCCCATGGACACACCTGCAGGAAAGGACCCACAAGATCAGGCTGTGACTCTGCAGCTGAAACTGCCATCCCCAGAGAGCCTGACAGCAAGAACAAGATCCCAACTGCAGTGACCCAGAGCAGGGGAGCAAGAAGGAAAATGCGGTGAGGGTGGGTGTGAGAGAGGCCAGGGCAGAGGCAGCCGGGCACTCAGACAGCGTCACCCTTCCCCAGCTGTGCAGCCACCTCCCAGACACCAACACTGCCGGGCAGCTGCTCTCAGCCCCTATGCTCTGCAGAGGAACTGGAGCTCTGGCTGCACAGGAGCTGCTTCATGCCTTGGAGCCCCCGGCCCTGAGGGCAGAGGCTTTGCTGGGTGGGACAGGAGGCCAGGGGGCTGCTCACAGGAGGGATCTGCACTGCAGGAGGTCACAGGGACTTTTCTCTCTTCTCCCTCCCATAACAATTCCGGGTTTGGTTTCCTCTCATTTCTGATCATTTCCCTGCTGCCTGGAGATTCTCCCCCTGGGAGGTGTATCCCTGTCCATGTCTGTTCCCTGTCAGTGCTCACAGACCATCCCACCCTCTGTGCCCTCCCGCTGGCCCTACAGATCCTGCCTGTTCACAGGGCACTGCCTGGGGGCATCTTCCTGTCTGCAGGCTGGAAACCAGGACAGGTCAGACTAAGGCTGACGGGTCCAGCCAAGGTGATGCGGGTGCTGTGCACAGGCAGAGGGGTGGGGAAGGGATGTCATGAGCCTTCTGGCAGATGTACTGATCACTCAGAGTTGCAGGTCAGGAGTCTCAGTGACTTGTTTCAGCATGAGAGCTCATTTTCATTTTATCCTTTCCTGCACCCCCCACCCCCTGGGAGAGGAAACTGAAAAGACAGGCTCAGGAAAGCTCCTTATCTGTCTGGTAATCCTTGCATTGATCTTGTCATTGGGGCATCCCCTTAGAAAAATCCTGCAGGTGATCTGGATGTGTGAGCAGTCCTGACCCACACAGCACCCTCTCCACCGCAGAAGCACCTTTCCTGCCCTTATCGGGGATGCTCCTTCCCCCCACAGCTTGTCCCCACAGCACCGCTGGGATCTCCCCCAGACAGGGACCCTGCTCTGCAGGACAGCCCTGGGCACCCCTGGGTGCTCCCCCTGCAGTCACCCTCAGCAGAAGTTGTCATCATTCGCTGTCCCTCTGACAGTGCAGCAGGGAAGCCCTGCTCTGGAGTGTGTTCTTCTCCTCTACAACAGAGATACTGTGAGAGAGACCTGACACATCCTGTAAATCGTGGAATGTACCAGCCTAAGGTCTCCCTCCAGGAAATGCAGCTGCATTGTCCTACAGCCAAAGACTTACCGTGTTAGATCTGTGATTTGTCTCATTGAATCCTCAGCAACCAAACACCCCACATTGCCTTTAATCTCTCTCTGCCTGGCTCCTGTGCCCTCGGTGCTGCAGGCAGAGCCCTCAGCCCTGCTGCGTGTGCAGAGGAGCTGCTCCTGGGCAGAGCTGTCTCTCTGCAGCGCTGCCGCTGCCATGAGCTCCCTGTGTCCCAGGAGCCCAGCCCAGCTCAGCAGCACAGGAGCAGCCCATGATGTCCCTTTCTCTGTCCCCTCTGGGCTCCTCCAGGTGTCCCTGGGGCTCCAGAGGCACAACTTCGAAGTTGAAGTAATCAGTGATGTTGATTCTCTCTCCTCTTCAGAGACACTTCTTTCCAGCATTGTATTTTTCATTTTAAAAAATGAATCGGTATGAGAATCGTCTTTTCTTGTCCCATCATTAGACAGGACACCAGGAATGTTACAGAAAATTATCTAATTTCTGCAAACTGGGGAAGGAATATCTTCAGTTGAATGACTTTAGGCATTTTGTTCTGGTTTTACACTCCTGGGTCTAGAGAGGCATTCATCAGTCTTTGGACATGTCATGTCTGTGCTCTGATTCAAAGCTTTTGCACACATGGGCCCTTGGACACTTGGTACCAGGTTTCTTGTGGCAGGTCAGAGCTGGGCTGGTGCCACAGCTGGGGTGGCTCAGCCCAGATGTGAGGCAATGTCCTCAGCCAGGGACCTGACTGGGGGAGGTGGAGCTGTCAGTGCTGCAGACAGAGCTGTGACACGGATGGAATGAACTGCCAGGCAGGGTGGCAGGAGTGAGTTCATCTGGTCTGCAAGGACAGCAGCAACAGTCCAGATCAAAACCCAGCCTAAACATGTAAAGAGGTTTACGCAGGGTGGATTGTGCCTGTCCATTCTCTTTGCTTTCTGTGAGGAAACGACAGGGTTGCTGGATGTGGGGACAATAGTTATGATATTTTACTTGCAAGTCAGCAAGGCATCCATCATCATCCCCTGCAATATTCATGTGTCCAAAGCAGGATATTATGGTCTGCTTTGATGTTCAAGTAAATGGCTATAAAGCAAGCTGGATGGTTGGGCTGAGAAGGACAGTAGGTAAAAGGAGCAACTTTCCAGTCATGAGGACAGTCCAGCACTGGAAGCTGTTTCCCAGGAGTGCGCACTCACTCTGTCCCAGAAAGTGACCAAGATGTGTTTGGATCAAGCCCTGAGCAATCTGGTCTGACCCTGCTGTGAGCAGGAGGTTGGTCAAGACACCTCCTGAGCTCCCTTTGAGCCTCAATGACGCTGTCCTTCCTTCTCCTTCATGTTTTCCATTTACGGACAGCTCTCAGGTGTTCCCTGAGCACAGGAATAATTCAGAGAAGGTCTAGGGCTGCATTACAAGTGCCCCCAAACAGCCCTGACCACAACTTTTCCATCCTTTTTCTTTTGACCTGACCCAAAATCTTCTTTTTTGTTGTCCTAATGCCTTTCCAGAAAGAACTGCCCATCTCTTTAATCCTTTCATAGCAGTTTGTTCAAGAGGTGTCAGCATCCATGTACAGAGTCTGCACAACAGCCAGACATCAAATCCATCATTACAGAAATGGAGACGAGGCTCTTGACCAGCTCCTTGCACCGAGCAATTGGCACAACTTGTCTGCTGAGATTCCAGGGAACATCTGAACTTTAGGAAAGAGAGAATTTTTAGTCCTCTCTGAGCATCCTGGTTCATCTCCTTACTCATGTGGTGGTTCAGGCTGTGAAGAGAATCAAAACCAGCTTCTTGACTGGGGTAGTTCCATTTTACATGGTGCCAAACAGGGCAGACAAATGGGGCTTATAACTCCAATCTCTGCTGCACAGTTGGGACTTCAGAGATTAGAAATATAGGGAATGATGTTGTGCCAGTGCACACCATATAAAGATTCTGGCTTCCTTTGTGCCTTTTCACTAAGCTGGGATCTGTTCCTTGGCTTTCTATGGCTACAAAGGAAACAACTCCCCTATGCCACCTGCCCCTCACACCGGAAAAAGAAAGGAGAAAATGTATGGAAGAGGGATGAACTGGGAGAAATTCTGACCAACAGGTGTATTCTTTCAATAATAAAAAAGGTAGAAGTGAGAGAAAGCACTGTTCTAAGAACTTCATACAAGAGAGCAACTACTGAAACCCAATATGTATTTTGAGAAGTGAGAATGACTGCTGGGAGCTTTAATTCCTCGCCATAACCAAGAATACGGAGTGTTCTGTTATTAGTGATAGAACCACTATTCAAAAACATCCTTGAAAACGTTGCTGTCATCCCTTGCCTTCAAAGCTCAGCCCGCTCAGGATTTGACAGGACTGCTTCAAACATCTGTGACCCAAGTCTTTTACCCCAGGAAGGGGAAAACTTCCAGTGCAGGCACCAAACCAGGGCCCAACCTGCCTGGAGAGCCAGGACAGTTGTGCCACACAAGAGCCACCCTGGACAGAAGCTACGGTTAGTGAGAATAGAAATATTTAAACTCCAATCATACAATCAAAGCATTATGGAATCATTTATTTTGGAAAAGACACATAAGAACATGTAACTCCAACATAAGAACTCCACATAAGAACTCCAACAATAAACCATATCCCTAAGTGCCACATCTCCATGTCTTTTAAACACCTCCAGCAATGGAAGCTCCAATCCTGAGCTGGCAGGACACCATTGGCTGCAGTTGGACATAAGATACTGGTCATGGCTGTGAGTTCAGCCCTCGCTGCAGAATGTCTCACACCCTCACTGAGGAGGGCAGGGGGCTGGGAGATGGGAGCACGTTTCAGTTTCCAGATCCCAGGACAGAGCCCAAACCATCCTGCCCTTGGACTCTGGATCCCATTTCCTGAGATGCAAAGCTGGTGGGACTTCTGAGGATAATCATGTTAAAAGGCATGAAAAGTCCTTCAAATGTTTGTGTAATTTGTCTAGGAATGTCAGTTGTATATGCTTATATTTAAATATCTGTAAAATAGTACTCTGCATCTCTGGTAGCCCCTCTGGCATTGACAATTAAATAGGCATTTGCACTATAAGGATCCATACCCCATCCACAAGCACACATCTAAGTGGTTCAGATGAAGGGTGGTCTGGCAAACGTCACCCTTTGTGTCCCCAGGTGATGGACACTGCTCATGTGCCTCTGCAGAGAGTGGCAGGAGCTGGATCCCCTTCTCGGGACAGACTCCTTCCAGGAGAGACACAGACACAGGGGAACTCATCAGGGCTTTACGGTATTTCACTGGCATCAGTTTGACATATTGGGTGCTGTCCTGTGACTGCCCTTTCTGCACAAATGATCATACAAACACAGCCATTTAGTGAAACATGGTCATAAATGGGCTGTTATGGACAAGAAATGTAACCACGAACTGTGGAGAGAGCGAGGAAGTTCATAATAAGCACCAGGAAGAACCAAGAAGCTCGAGGCCTCTTCTGAAGAGCAGGAGGCCTGAGCAGCCATGATTGGCCATTGTAGGTGTGGGAGAGGGTCAGGGCATGTCAGGGAGAAGCAATGAGATGGTGATGGCTTCAGTGAACCCTTCCAGCCATGTCTGAGCCCAGAAATGGAAAGCAGTTGATGTCTGCAGGTGGAGGAGGAACAGGAGGAAG
Source organism: Streptopelia decaocto (assembly GCF_964273445.1). Classification (NCBI taxonomy): domain Eukaryota; kingdom Metazoa; phylum Chordata; class Aves; order Columbiformes; family Columbidae; genus Streptopelia; species Streptopelia decaocto. The sequence goes on from NW_028115117.1 coordinate 239,585, forward strand.
ATTTTCCTGGGAATACGGAAGGAAGAAAGGCCTCTGAGGGCTAATCATGGCAGTGCCATTTGCATGCTGTGGGCATGGTTGTGCCTGGGAGATGGGGAACGGCTGCTGCTGGGGTGGCTGTGCTCAGTCATGGCCCATGAGCTGACCCTGCTCTGCTCCTCTCTTACACTGCCCACACTTGGATGGTCCTCAGGAATCATCCAGGAACCTGGCGGATCCATGAACCTCCTGCACTGATGGGCTATGGATCCAAATAAGGGATTCAAACAAGTTTGAGACTGAGACATTGAGGTGATTGGTGACCATTGCCAGGTGTATGAAAGAAGCTGGATGAGTTGTGAGGAACTCACGGGCATTTCCAACTCCACAGAAAACCAGAGCCTTGCAGTTAAAGCAACAGCACTTGACATAAACACCACCCCAAAACAAAAAACACTCACACTGACCACAGCAAAAGCCTTGAAAAACATTGGAGAAAAATCTACTAGGTCCCAGGGGTCAGGGCTCAGCCATTCTGGTGATGAACAAGCATCAAGGGCTGACATTGCACCAGAGCCACCTCCACATGGCCCTCACCACCTGTGACCACTGTCTCCAAGTCTTTCCTTTACCATCCCCCAGGGACAGGGACCTGCACTGGTTGTTTCCTTCACAGCTGTGTCAGTGATGGCCCTTCATGGGGTCCCAACACCCTCAGAAACTTGGGGTTTGCTTCTGCCTTTCACTTCATTAGACGTTTGTTCAGTTCCAGTAGCTGCAGTTCAGAATTGCGACACCAGAGGGCTCACTAACATCTAAAATGCTCTTACAAGCCAAGGTTCTGTGCATCATTTTCCTAGGGGCTTCAAGTCTGGTGTGGATGATTAGAGAGATTTCAGGAACAGCCAAACAGAGAGCATTTCCACAATAAATAGCAGTTAAGCCAAATTTCTTCTATTTCCTTCCCTGCTCGCCCTTCCCTTCCTTTCCAGAACAGGTGGTATCAGCAGACTCCAGTTCATATTGATGTGTTGCATCTCCTGATAAAGACTGAATATGTCAGAAATGTGGGTACATAAATCACCATGTGAGTGAGGAGACAGGCCAGGACAGCTCAAGAGGAGTCACACTCCTCTGGACCAAGAGGTGGGTGTCCCTGGCAATCTCAGGTGCCACAGCACAGTGATGCTTGTGTTCAGGGAGGTGGTCAAGTGACCCATCTCCTGTTCTGTAGCGGTGTCTGAGTTTGCTCAGGACACCCCTGACTTGAGCCCCATCTACTCCTGGGTGTTCTCCAGACTCCTGCCTTCAGGAGCAAAGTCCGAGGAGACCTTGCTGGTGAAGATGGAGGCAAAGAAGCCATGAAGAACCGCAGTCCCGTCTGATTCTACTCTTATGAAGTTCAGCAGCAGGCCCACGTTCACCCTGTACATTCTCTTACTGCAAATGAAGCTCTGTCAGCTCATCTTGCTGCCCTTCCAGTGCAGGTATCAAGTCCAGGGCAGCTTTGACATCATCCCCACATCCATGGACAAGGTTTCTAAATTCCTCCTTTGCAGCTTCCCCTGCTCCCACCTCCTGTGTGCTGCCTTTCTGCCCTGCAGCTCCATCACTTCAGAGGAGCAGCCTCACAAGATAAATGCTTCTGTTCATGGGTACTTGGAGAGATCATTCTTGTGCTTGGAGCAGCCTGTCCTGTAAGAATTATCAGATTTCCTGAGCTCCTTCACCCTTCAGATCTATTTCCATGTCTCCACCTGCCCACCATCCCCCAGTATGTCCAAGCTTTCTCTTCTGGATTCCACCACCCTGTGCTCTGTTGCTGGCCTTCCTCCCTCCCCTCTGGTGCCTGGGACCCCACTGTGTCCTGCTCATGACAACCAAGGTGGACACTGATGTTCACATCCCTCACCAGGGTTTCCTTGTTTCCCGGTTCCAGATCCAAGTGAGAATCACCCGTGTTGCCCATCAAGCAGACATTTTAAGAAGTTGGCCCAAGATCCTTTGAAACTGCACCTGCAAATATGCCACGCCCTGAATGTCTGAACAATTACAGTTTCCCATGGGAACCTGCTCTTTGACTGGTGATTTCCTCAGGTTGCTGACAGAAGATCTTTTCCAGTATTTGTCCATGATGCAGCAGTTTGTAACACCCAACACACTGTAACCCTGTACTGTGTTTACATGGCAAAGTCTGAGCGTGAGTGTGGGTGTGTGGCAGTTGTCACCTCTGAGAGGACAACATGAGTTTCACTGACATCAGACAGAGGGGATTTCAACTGGCTCCAAGATGGACCCACTCCTTGCCAAATCTGAGCCACTCAGTGATGCCGGCAGCACCTCTGGGATATTGTATTTGAGAAAGGGTAAAAAACGCTGCACAACAGCAGGTGGGAGACAGGAGGGAGGAGATGGGAGAGAAAAGCTCTGCAGACAACAAGGTCATATCCCATAGGACCCAAGCAGGTCCCTCAGCAGCCAAATCCTGCTCTCCTGATATCCTGCTCTTGGCCTTGTTCTCATCTCCCAGGAGCCTCAGCTCCACTTTCCCATCCCTGACTGTTCCATCCTGACCAACTCTTTCTGGTTTGTAAGTGTGAAGTCCCACAGGGCACCTCACCCCACTGACTCCTCAGTCACCTGTGTCAGGAAGATGTTGTCAATGAACTCCAAACCCTCCTGGATGGCTGGTACCTTGCAGATATTGGGATATCTCAGGTCTGCCACGACGACACAGCCCTGGAAACATGAGGCTTCTTTCATTTGTCTGAAGGAGGCCTCATCTAATTCCAATTTCTCATCAGTGAGTCAGTAGCTGATGTCCAGTCACCACAACACTGCCCATGTTGTTCTGCCCTCTCATGCTGACTCCTCAACGTTCAGATGACATTGTCTGTCCCCAGGCAGAGCTCCACACATTCCTGCTGCTCTACCATATGAATGGAAACTTCCCCTGAAAGTGTAGACATCTGGCATTATGAGTACTGGACGCCCAAGACTCCACAATTTCTCCAGGAGACGGTATTTGTAGTGCCTTGTAACTCCTTATCCTGTTATTTTGGGAGAGACACCCTAATCAGGATAAGCCATCTGCATGGAAACATTAACAACTGAGCGAATGGAGCTTCTGTCCAGGGAGAAACGCAACTTTGAGGACATCTGGAATTCACCCATCAGAAAGATCTGAAGTTTGATAAGGGGAAGTGGCCATTTCTGTATCAGGGTGGCACAATAACCCCATCCATCAGGACAGAGCAGGACCTGACACACTGAGCAGTGGCCCTGAGGAGAAGGGCCTGGGCACTACAAGGTCCCCACACCAGCCCGTGGTGCACGCTCACCATGAACAAGGCAGCTGCACACGGGGCTGCGTGAGGATGAGCGTGGTGACCCAGACACCTGCAGTTCTCATCCTATTCGGTTCAGCACCGGTGTGACCCACACACACGGGTGTGTGCCAGTGTGCCGCTTCCCAGTTTGGAGCAGCAGGGAGGAACTGGAGAGTGCAGGGCTGTGCCAAGGCAGGTTCAGCACCTTGTGCACATGGTGTGGGGTGCTGAGGGACCTGGGCTGCTTTGGCCCAGCAGCGCTGGGGAGGCTGCAGCAGTGCAGGAGTAGCCTGAGAGTGCTTGAAGGGTGGTTTCAGAGATGGTGGAGGTTTCTGCATAGTGGGAAAGAGCATGAGAAAGAAATAATGGCCGAAGTGCAGCTGGGGAGGTCCAGGCTGGACATGAGCAGAAAGGAATGTGATGGAAGGGCAGTGCTGGGGAGGATGGAGAGACCTCAGCAAAGGAAGGAAGATGCTCAGACAGGAGCAAGGTGGGGCAGCAGGGGGGATGTCTCCAGCCTGCAGGGACAGAGGTGCAGGGGATGCCACAGCACAGGACAGGCTGTTCTGGAGATGATCACTGGATGGAAAGAGGCTGAAAGCCCCACCAGACATGAGCTCCTTCTCCCCTTGGCTGTGGCTGTTGTCTGCACCTCTGATGCCTGTGAGGAGACACCTTGTCCTTGCAGCACAGGGGCCTCATGGCCTCCTTGTCCCCAGCCAGGAACCTGGGAGGTGTGGGACCATAGTCCTGCCCTTGGCCTTGCACAGCCCCACATCACACTGTCCCAGGAAGAGCCCTGGGCAATGTGGAGGGACAGGATCTGACTTCCCAGGGCTAGGGGTCAGGGCTTGGCCCTTTGGTTAATGAAACACAACCAGGTTTACTCAGCATCAGACCCACCTTTACTGGGCTTTTCCTGACCTCCAGTTTTCTTCTCTAACTGAACCTGGATATTGTTTCTCAGTAGGTTCCCTCAGTGGGACCCATTAACATTACAAGAAACTTTGGAGTTTGAATCTGACTTTGACTTCTTGAGAAGTTTCATCACCCTCCTCCAGGGTCTGAGGTCCATGGACTCAGCACCAAACCCACCAGAGGGGTCATTAGAGAACCTTGGGCTGCTCCTGTGCTGCTGAGCTGGGCTGGGCTCCTGGGACACAGGGAGCTCATGGCAGCGGCAGCGCTGCAGAGAGACAGCTCTGCCCAGGAGCAGCTCCTCTGCACACGTAGCAGGGCTGAGGGCTCTGCCTGGGGATCTCAGGAGACGAGCAAGGCACAGAGAGATTAAAGGTGGTCAGGACTGGGAGGATGACTGAGAGCTCACTGGAGGAGAAACCTTTGCAGCCCTTGCCATGGTAAGTCTCTGGTGCAGGGCAGTGCAGCTGTAGCTCCTGGAGGCATCTCCTGAAACTGGCACAGGCACAGCTGGTGGGATCTGTAAGGACGGGGCTCTTGTCAGGCCATGTTGAACACTGTGAAGCCGGGTGAGCACCCAGGGGTGCCCAGGGCTGTCCTGCAGAGCAGGGTCCCTGCACCCCAGGGCTGTGCCGGGCAGGGACTCTGCCGCCTGCCAGGGTCAGCGCTCAGCCTGCCCGGGAGATCCCATGGCAGCAGCTGTGGGGGGAAGGAGCGACCCCCGGCAGGGCAGGCAGGGAGCTTGTGGGGTTGAAGGGGGCTGTGTGGGTCAGGGCTGCTCAGAGCTCCAGATCCACCCACAGACATGGCAGAGGGTCCTTCTGAACAACGACATCAATACAGGAACAGCTGCAAGGGAAGGAGTCTGTGCTTTCAGTTTTCCACTCTTGCTCGTCTGGGTGTGCAGTGGGCGATGGGGATTTATTTCTCTCTTTGGAGAAGACACTGAGACCCCAGTTCCCGTTAGGACTTGTCTGAGCTGCTCCTGAGCCCCTGCACACACAGAGCTGCCCCTGGGCAGTGCCAGGAGGTGTGAGCAGGACAGAGCTGAGCACACAGCGGGTGGGACGGGGTCTGTGACACTGACAGGGAGCAGACCCAGGGAGAGAGACACAGCTGCAGGCAGCACAGACATGGGCAGGAAGAAGGAGATGGACCAGAAATGCTGGGGAGGGGATTCAGGCCCCCCTGCCACCCCCCGCAGTGCAGACACATTCCCCAGGGCAACCCCTGGCCTCCTCTCCTCCCCAGCAGACCCTCTGCCCCAAAGCCATGGGGTCCAGGTCACGAGTCTCCACCTCAGCAGCTGGACCTCCAGGTGAAGGGTTCCTGGAATGGGGTACACAAAAAAGGTGCTAAAAGTACTTGCTCTCCAGTGTCATTATGTGAGTGGCAGCAGCACAGCCGGGTCAGGAGAAGGTTCCACATCATGCCCGTCTGCCTTTCTGTCCTTGCTTTATCTTCTGGTAGCACTGCAGTGTCCTTCCCTGTTTCTCCACCTGTCCCTGGTGCTCTTGCTCTCTGGGGTTGGGTGGCAGTGTGGGTCAGTTTTTGTTCTGACAGCAATTTAGGGGGTCTTGACCCAGAGCTGTGTTCATAGAAATTAGATGCCCAAGCTGCATTTTAAACTGTGATGAACTATTTTTCTCACTTGTTAGAAATAAAGAACGAGCTGAAACAACCCTCCATCAGAGAGGGGGTTTTCCATGAGAAACAGCATGTTTGTTTTCCTCATAGAAGTGTCCCCTGATGTGTCACTGTCTTTTCCTCCTTGCACAGGTCCTCATGCCCACAGGCAGCCAATGTCCAACAGCAGCTCCATCACCCAGTTCCTCCTCCTGCCGTTCACAGACACACGGGAGCTGCAGCTCTTGCACTTCTGGCTCTTCCTGGGCATCTACCTGGCTGCCCTCCGGGGCAACGGCCTCATCATCACCACCATAGCCTGGGACCAGCACCTGCACACCCCCATGTACTTCTTCCTGCTCAGCCTCGCCCTCCTCGACCTGGGCTGCATCTCCACCATTGTCCCCAGATCCATGGCCAACTCCCTCTGGGACACCAGGACCATCTCCTTTTTGGGAAGTGTTGCCCAAGTCTTTCTGTTTGTCTTTTTTGTTACAGCAGAGTATTGTCTCCTCACCATCATGTCGTACGACCGCTACGTTGCCATCTGCAAACCCTTGCACTACGGGACCCTCCTGGGCAGCAGAGCTTGTGTCCACATGGCAGCAGCTGCCTGGGCCACTGGGTTTCTCCATGCTCTGCTGCACACGGCCAATACATTTTCACTGCCCCTGTGCAAGGGCAATGCCCTGGGCCAGTTCTTCTGTGAAATCCCCCAGATCCTCAAGCTCTCCTGCTCACACTCCTACCTCAGCGAACTTGGGCTTCTTGTGGTTAGTTTCTGTTTAGGATTTGGCTGTTTTGTTTTCATTGTGGTGTCTTATGTGCAGATCTTGAGGGCCGTGCTGAGGATCCCCTCTGAGCAGGGACGGCACAAAGCCTTTTCCACCTGCCTCCCTCACCTGGCCGTGGTTTCTCTCTTTGTCAGCACTATCATATTTGCTCACCTGAAGCCCCCCTCCACCTCCTCCCCATCCCTGGACCTGGTGGTGTCTGTTGTGTACTCTTTGGTGCCTCCAGCAGTGAACCCCCTCATCTACAGCTTGAGGAACCAGGAACTGAAAGTGGCACTGAAGAAGCCGATTCAGTCATTTTTCTGTCAGCAGCAATAAGTTACCCATGTCTCTTCAGAAGTGATTTCCAGTTCATCTCAGGAACCTCCTGTGCATTGAGCATTTCATCTGTTATAACCATGTTTGTCAATGAATTTCTTCTCCCACAGCACTTCTCCAGAGCAGTGACTCAGAGGCCTGTCTACCTGTTTCTGGGGCCCTGGTACAGCTGGTGTCCTGTGTCACATCTCTGTAATACAGGTGTGGACCCATTTTGAAATCACCGTATTTCTGAAATTGGGGATCTTTTTGAAACACCCCGCAAAAGGGGATTTCCTCAGTCTCAGTACTTGGAGCTTGGGCTCTTCTTCCAAAGCTGTGGTCAGCCTGAATAAATTTCCCCCACAAGGCCATGCTGCTGTACTTGTGTTTTTCATGGCTCAGGGGAGGACATGGGGCACCATGTTACATCATGGTGCTGGTTTGAGTGTCCATCTGTGGGTGCCCAGTGTTCCTGGAGATGGTGAAGGACCTTCAGTGATCTGCCTTGGACTGTCTCGCTGTGGTTTCCAGGCACCACAGCCTGCTCCCTGTGCTCTGTGCTTCAACAGGAGAATGAATGACCCACAGAACCCTGTTTCTGCATTCCCCAGCTCAGGGCAGGCTGCTCTGTCACTGCGGTAGCAGGAGCAGCATGACCAGCTCCTGGCCAGGAGTCGTGTGCTGGTGAGAGGGGCTGGCACAGGAGGGCTGCCAGCAATGGGTGTAAAGGATCTCTTGGAAACAAGAGCAGGGGACAAAGGGGGGCTGGCCTTGCTTCCATCATGCCATGGCTGACCCCAGCCCTTAGGCTGATAGGCTGATCCTTCTCTCTGTGCCAAGCAATCTACCTATCCACCCATCTGTCCATCCATCCATATCAGTTCTCCATCTGGGTGAGCCTCCCCATCACGTTTCTCATCCCAAAGAGATCATAGAATAATTTAAGTTGGGAGAGACTCTCAAGATCATTGAGTCCAATTATTAACCTAACTCTGGCACTAAACCATGTCCCTAAGAACCTCATCTATATGTCTTTTAAACACCTTCAGGGATGGTCACTCAACCACTCCTTGGGCAGCCTGTTCCAATGCCTCACAAACTCTTCCATGAAGAAATTTTTCCTAATATCCAAACTGAATATTCCCAGGTGCAACTTGAGGCCATTTCCTCTCCTTCTACCACTTGCTACATGGGAGAACAGACCAACACCCTCCATGTTCCAACCTCCTTTCAGGTAGCTGTAGACAGCAATAAGGTCTCCCCTCAGTCTTCTTTTCTCCAGGCTAAACAGCCCCAGTTACCTCCACTGCTCCCCATCTGATTTGTTCTCCAGACCCCTCACCAGCTTTGTTGCCCTTCTCTGAACTCACTCCAGCACCTCAAGGTCTTTCTTGTAGTGAGGGGCCCAAAACTGAACACAGGATTTGAGGTGCATCCTCACCAGTGCCAAGAACAGAGGGATGATCACTTGCCTGGTCCTGCTGGCCACACTATTCCTGATGCATGCGGGGATGCTGGTGGCCTTCTTGGCCATCTGGGCACACGCTGGCTCATGTTCAGTCACTGTCCATCAGCACCCCCAGGGCCTTTTCCATTCGGCAGATTTCCAGCCGCTCTTCCCTGAGCCCGTAGTGCTGCCTGGGGTTGTTGTGACCCAAGTGCAGGACCCAGCACTTGGCATGAAATTGAACAAGTCCAAGTGTTGGATTGTTCACCTGGGATAGAGTAACACTGAGTGCAAGTGTAGATTTGGAGAGAGCGGCTGGAGAGCAGCCTTGCAGAAAGGGATCTGGCGTGATGGTTGGCCACAGGGTCAATAGGAGCCAACACTGTCCCGCAACAGTCAAGACAGTAACCCCCACGCTGGGGTGCATCAAACACAGCATGGCCATGTGGTCAAAAGAGGTGACTATGCTGCTGTATTCAGCATTAGTGCAGCCTCACCTTGAGTTCTGTGTGCAGTTCTGGGCACCACATATTTTTACACAAGGACGTAAAGGTCCTTGAATGCATCTAGACCATCCTCAAGCCCATTGGAGGCCCTTAGGAAGAGTTCCTCTCTCCAAATATCCAGCCCAGCTTGTTGCTGCATGAACAACCAGGAGAAACTGCCCCTGGACCCTCATTCCAGACCCCATCTCCTCCACCCCCTACAGGCAGTGCTTTCCCCCTTGGCACTGAGGTGGTTCCAGGGACCCAAGAGACACCTGTAGGAGGAGATGTTGGGTGGGGATATGGTGTCCTTCAGTGCTCCTCATGGTACCTCCTGCTGGGCTTCGTGCCACTGGTCACAACCCTCTGAGCCTGGATGTTCAGCCAGTTCTCAGTGGTGCTAAACAGGAACATGCCCATGAGCACATTGGGCTGCACTGGGAGGAGTGTGGCCACCCAGACAAGGGCAGTTATTGTCCATCGTGACTCAGCACTGGTGTGGTCACATCTGGAGCCGTGTGTCCCAGTGTGAGGTTCCCCATTCTGGAGGAACGGGAGGAGCTGTCGTGTGGCCAGAGAAAGTCTGGGTCACGTGTGGAGATGTTGAGAGACCCAAACTTCTTTAGCCTGGTGAAGGGGAGCCTGAGGAAACGTGCTGGTTTTACTGAAATTGAGTTAATTTTCTTCATGCATTTTGAACCTCTCTCCTTCACAGCTAGTGCAGTCTTTTGTTTAGTTTTATTATGAGAAGAATGAGATAACGCTGTTTCTTCCCTGGGATAATTTTTCCTTTTATCAGCTTTACAGTGTTTGCCATTTGCTATGAAAGGAATGTCAGAACTCACTGATATCTCGGCTGTTGTCAGGGAAACCAAGGACTTCTTTGGCCATCCAGCTGTGGATGCAGATTGGCAGGAATGGACACAGACAGGACAGCACCTGGATTGACATGCAGGCTGATCAATGAAATATTCCCTATGATTTGTGTCATGCTCTGTCTAAAGCTGGAGCCGGCTTTTAGGGCTTGTTACATCCGTTACTTTGGGTTTTCCAGCTGGTTTGGTCAGTTCCATTCAGAAGTTTCATCCTGTCAGGAGTTCGATGTTAGTTCGGCCTTTCGCCGTTCTGCCATTTTGCCGTTGGCCTTTGGGCCTTTCTGCCTGTGGCCCTTTTGCTCTCTCTTGCTGGGATGGGCTGTTCAGGACCAAGGTGCTCCATTCTGCAGGACTGGCTGCTCCGTGTGACTGGAGTTACACGGGGGATAGCACTGAGTATATTTTCTTAATTTAATTTATCTATTTCTATTTAATTGACCTGGACTATTGTCAGTGAAACCAAGGACTTCTCTGGAGTCCAGCTGCAGGTGAAAATTGGTAGGAGAGGGCACAGACAGGACAGCACCTGGATTGACATCCAGGTCAATCAACAACTATTCTCTACCATTAGTGTCATGCTCAGTATAAAGCTGGAGATGCCTTTTCCAGCCCGTTAGTTTTGGTTTTCCGGTTGCTTTGCTTAGCTCTGTTTGGAAGTTCCATTCTATTGGGAGTTCAGTGTTCGTTCAGTTTTACGATGTTTTGCTGTTTTTCAGTTGGCCCTTGGGCCTCTCTGCCTTTTGCACTGGTACTTTCTCTTGCTGGGATCAGCTGTTCAGGACCAGGGTGCTCTCTTCTTTTGGGATGCCTGTTCAGCACAACTGGAGTTATGTGGGGGATTGCACTGAGTGTCATATATTTTACTTTATGTGTATTTTAGTATAAGCATATAAGTAGTAGCAGTGTATATTTTTATTGTCTTATTAATTTTCTGTCTAAACCCACAAGTTTCTCCCTTCCCTTTCAGTTCTCTCCCTTATCCCACCTGGGGACTGGGAGCAGGATGTGAGCAGCTCTCATAGTCTCAGTTGGTGGCTGTGGTAAAACCATGATAAGAAATGGTAGTAGTAGCTTCAGAAAACTTGAAAATCACTTTCCAAGATGACACCTTTTATTTTATTTTATTTTACTATTTTTGGTAGAGGGAACAGCATGAGAAAAAAAAAAAACGTCATAAACTGAAGCTCTGGAGGTCCAGAGTGGAGCTCAGGATAAAGGAATGTCATTCTGAGTGCAGTGCTGTGGTCATTCAGAAGGACCCTGGATCAGGCATGGCTTTGTGTTTCCAGGAACAGCTGGTGAGGATGGAGAGACAGCAGCACAGGTGGGGACACACTGTGGTGAGAACAAGGTGGGGAAGCGCATGGGGTGTCTGCAGCCTGTGGGGAAACAGCCACAGGCCTGGGACAGTGCAGGATGGACCGTGGTGGACATGGCCAAGGGCGCTGGCAAGACTGGATGTCCCTGAAAGAGCCAAGGTCTTTGTCCCCTTGGCTATGGCTGATGGCCCTGCCAGCGAGGCCTAAGAGGAGACACATGGTTGTCATGGCCATGGCACCCCATTGCCTCCTTGCACCCCCAGGGAGTGTCACACCATTGTCCTGCACTGGGCATCGCACTCCCCACAGCCCCAGGAAGAGCCCTGAGCCACACGTGAGGGACAGGATCTCCCTTCCCAGGGGCAGGGGCTCAAGGCTTGGCCATTGTCCTTCATCAGACAAACCAAGGGCTTTCTCAGCATCAGAGCTGCTGCACTTTGCCTTTGCCTGATGCAATCACTGCCTCCAATTATCTGCTCTAACGAGTCCCTGGGGAGGCTTTGTCAGTAATAGCCCTCAGTGGGGCCCATTAATGCTTCAAGGTACTTTGGAGTTTGCTTCTGACTTGGACTTCTTGAGGAGATTCTTCAGTCTGTGCTTGGTATCTGAGGTTCATGGACTCAGCACCAAATACGCCATGGGGCTCATTAAAACACAGAAAGCCCTAATGAGCGATGTTTCTTTCTGTAATTTCATTCACATCTTCAAGACTTGTAGAACTAACTGGAGAGGTTTCAATGGGACACTTAGTGATGAAGATTTCAAAGAAGATTTCATAAAGGAGGGTTTTCACTTTCCAGGGTGTTTTCTGTCATTTTTCAGTATATAGAAGAAGTGACAGCAGCATTCTACAATGGACATTGATCCAGAGGGTCTCCTGAAGACATCTGGACAGGCAGGAGAACAGCCCCTTGAGGCTGGACACTGTATGGACAACCTCGCTCCTCACCCCCCCACCCCCACTCTGCCAGTTCCTTCATTGGCCACCAGAGATTGCATCACTTTTCCTCCATCAGACTTCTCCACTGAGCTCTGCAGGAGATGCTGCAGCTCCTGTGCACCACCTCCACCTGCTCTCCTGGGCAAACACTGCACAGTTTAATAAACAGCAAAACACTTTCCTCAGCTGTGTGTGTAAGCTGGATCTAATGAGGTCCACCATCCACAAGGGACATCCACACATAAATTGTTTTAGACAAAGAGATAGGAAAGGATAGAAATAAACACAATTAATGTGTTGACTGCCATGTTCATTAGAGCTCTGAAGAATGAGTCAAGTTTGTAACTCCCTGAAGCTCAAATCAGAAACCAGACAGTTGAGAGGAACTGAGTGCCCAAAGAGCAAGTGGAGGAGAAACCTGAGAGCACTGGGAAGGGCAAACGTCCAGACAGTGCTGGAAAGTTGTCCTTGGACAGGGACATTTAATCAGGAGAGGTAGAAACTCCTGAATGACAAGGGAGATGAAATAACAGACTGTTGGTAACAGAAGTACAGGGGAAGACAAATATTTCTTCTCCTATCCTTTGTACACTTCCCCATAATTCACTTTTTGTTTTTTTTTCTTTTAAATTTTAATATGTTAAAAAAAACACTAAACAAAAATCTCCAATCAAACAAACAAACAAACCAAACAAAAGAAACAAAAACCCCCAAAAAACAAAGCAAAAAAAACCCCAAACCAACTAAACAATAACAACCAAAACCAAAACAGCAACAACAACAACAGCAACAAAACAAACCACAAACAAAACAACAACAAAAAAGTGCGCCTTTCCAGGCAGACATCAGTCATCAGCTGTCTCACCATAAACAGACAGTTCCATTTTAGGGCCCAGTGTACCTGAGGTGCTGGCCTGGGATTGGCATCTGTCACACAGGACCTGGGGAGACCAGAGCACCTTGCAGTGCAGGTGGAGCCTGGGCAGGGGTTCCCGGGGCATCTACGCTGGCACCAGGTGTTTGTGTCCCTGGAGCTGAAGACATTTGTGTCCTAAATCTATTCCCAGTTCTGGAAAACTCTTTCCATTTCAAAGAAAAGACCCCACCTCTGCCAAAGAAAAATAAAGAAAGGTGTGCTGACACCTTCCTTTGCTTTGTATCTTTGTCTTCAGTTCTTCTTATTTTAATTTTCATTGACATTACCTGACATCTGATGGGCCTGCAGGCATGAAGCCAAGATCATGTTGTGTCTTGCACAGCGCCCCATGCCCTCTGAACCTTCCCTGCCCAGGACTCCTCACACGTTGCCCAGAGCGAGTCACACTGAGGTGTTGGCTGGTTCCCTGGCTGAGATGTTGGTTTAGATGGTCACCTACAGCACAGGTGGATCCTGCCCCATCATCGCCTGCTCTGCTCCAGTCTGAAACAGAGCCCAACATCACAATGGGATCATGAGAGAACTGAGGTTGAAGGGAGCTCAGGAGTCTGCAGTCCAACCTGTCACCAACTGGGTCACACCAAGATGTTCAAGCCTTGATTCAATCAGAGCTTTAGCAGGACTAGAGAAGTGATCATCCCTTTGTACTGGGCACTGGTGAGGCTGCACCTTGAATCCTGGGGTCAGTTTTAGGCCCCTCATGGCAAGGAAGCCATTGAGGTGCTGCAGAGAGTTCAGAGGAGGGTGACAAGGCTGGTGAAGGGTCTGGAGCACCAGTCTGACGAGGAGCGGTTGAGGGAGCTGGGGCTGTTCAGCCTTGAGAACAGGAGGCTGAGGGGAGACCTTGTCACTGTCTACAACTACCTGAAAGAGGTTTTATCATGGCGGGTGTTGGTCTCTTCTCCTAAGTAACAAGTGATAGGACAAGAGGAAATGGCCTCAAGTTGCACACGGGGAGGTTTAGATTGGATATTAGGAAAAAATTCTTCAGGGAAAGGGTTTTGAAGCAACAGAACATACTGCCCAGTGAGATTGTGGAGTCCCCATCACTGAAGGTGTTTAAAACACAGATAGATGGGGTTCTTACGGACATGGTTTAGTGCCAGATTTAGGTTATGGTTGGACTCAATGATCTTAAGAGTCTCTTCCAACCACAATTACTCTATGATTCCATGATAAGTCATTTCTGCTATTTTCTTTCTCAGAGGACCATGCAGCCTCCCTGAGATCCAGGACTTTTCTGAGGTGTTGGAGAGATGCCTCATGGTCACACCAGCCAGTTCCACCAGCACCTGTCCGTCCCTTCCCAGACCAAACCTTTTCTCCATATCCCAACCTTTCAGGCGCGTTTCTGGGACACAGCAAATGCTCTGCTGGTCTTCTTGGCTTGTTCAGAGAGAGCAGCTTGCAACATGTTGATGGGCTCTCTGTGAACCTCAAAGCTTTCCTGACCATTTTTTTCAAAGCTCCACTTGCACCCAACCTTTCTGGTCCTTGAGCTGTACATGAGGGCATTGAATAGGGATGTGGGGATGGTGGAGAATAAAGACTTTGTCAAACTGTCTTGTGAGGGCTGTTCTGGGCATCCCACAGTCCAGGATGAGGCTGCTGTAGAAACCAGTGGCATCGGTGAGAGGTCCAGGAGGAGAAGGCCTTGTGTCTGTCTACACTGCGGTAGAGCAGTGATGCATGCATGGGATGCCCATGTGAACAGGAAGGGGACAAATGGCTCCAGGGCACAAAATGCCTTCCAGCCAGTTCTTTACCCATCGCAGATACACCATCCAGGCCACGAGCTGCAGCTTCTCCAGGAGATGCTGTGGGATACAGTGTCAAAGGCTTTACTGCAGTCTGAGGACACAACACCCACAGCCTGTGTGGCGGATTCACTCCCCACGACAGACTTTCCCTCATCTGCTCAGCCGGTCACCTTGTCACAGAAGGAGATCAGGGTGGTCAAGCAGGACCTGCCTTTCATCCAGCCATGCTGATTGGGCCCGATTGCTCGTCTCGTGTGTGTGACCTCACAGTCCTTTCCCAGCCATGTTCCTGCTGTTGGCCAATCCCCTGCAGAGGCAGAAGTGACCTCACAGTGCCCTCCACAGCCATTGGTTCCTACTGGACTATGAGTTCCTGAGACACAAGTGACCACACGACATCGTACCCACCATCACCCTCCTTGTGGTCCAGTGTGTGAGCAGATCAAACTCAGCTGCTTTCATCAAATGTATTTGATAGATTTCCTATCAAGGGTTTGAGTGGAGAAACGTTCCTCAGAGGAGCTGCTGTATTTACGCTGGGGCATTTTATATCTCTGCTTCTGCCTCTAATTTTATCTTCTCCTTCCTCTGTCTATTCTGACGTGAAAGAGCTCTCCAAGGAAAAGATTCAGGGAATCCTACAATAACGCAGGTTGGAAGAGACCCCTGAACACCATCTCTGTCCCACTGACCTCTATGGCACCCCAAGGAACAGCTGATGGATTTGTGCTCCCTTGGGTTCATCTCACCACATGCACACACTGGACATGCACATGATGTGTGTGTTTACAACTCATCTGCACAGTGAAAACATGGACTTTTGACCTAGTATTTCATAGAATCATAGAATGTCTTGAGTTGGAAGGACCCACAAGGATCATGGAGTCCAACTGCTGTCCCTGCACAGGACACCCCACAGCTCACCCCGTGTGTCTGAGGACGTTGTCCAGTCTCTTCTTAAACACTGTCAGGTTGGGGCCATGACACCTCCCTGGGGAGCCTGTTCAGTGTCCAGCACCTCTGGGGGAAGAACCTTTTCCTAATGTAAAACTGACCCTCACATCTTCCTTTCATTCCTTTGGGTATTGTCATTGGTCACCAGAGAGAATACATCAATACCTTCCCCTCCTTCTCCACTTTGAGGTCTCCTTTGAGTCTTTTTTTCAGCTCTCATGCTCAGAAACCCCTTGGTTTGCTTTCTGAAGCAGAAAGGAGAAGCCGTGACCTCCAGGCAATGGGAAGGGGGATCCTGTCCCTCACACACGGCTCAGGGCTCTTCCTGGGACCGTGGGATGTGGGTGTGCAAGGCCCAGGGAAGGACAACACTGGGACAACTTCCAGCTTCCCCATGGGGCTGCAAGGAGGCACTGAGGCCCCAGTGCCATGAGGACAACATGTCTTGTCCTGGGTCTCAGTGGCAGAGACAACTGCCCTGGCCAAGGGGACACAGACCTGGGTTCTGTGGGTCCCTTCCAGCCTTACAGCGCCCTTTGCCATCTCCACCACAGGCTGTTCTACACGGTGCTACCCCTGCCCCTCTTTCCCTGCAGGCTGCAGACACCCATCTCGCTTCCCCACCTGCTCTCACCCCAGCATTTCTGCACCTTCACTGCTGTGTCTGCACCCTCACTGGCTGCTCTTTGGAACACAAACCATGGGCTGATCCAGCTCCCTCTGGGTCACCTCTTGCCCCACAGCACTGCCTTTCCAGTGACATTTCTTCCTTTTCATATCCAGTCCTCACCTTCCAAGCTGTATTTTCTGACATTTTTTGTCTTTCCTGCCTCTTCCCACTACCAAGGAAGCTCAGCCACCTCAGATACTGCTCCTCATGCAGAGAATAGCATCGTCAGGCTTCTTGTGTTTTTTTAGCTGACCAGAGAGAAGTCACCTCCCCATGATCTTGTAAATCCCAGGACTGCCACTGGCCTTTCAGCTTCTCTGACAGACACAACCATGTTCCTGCTGCTGTCCCATCATGTTCGCAGGTGGGATGGACATGACAACCCATCTCCACGGGCTCTTCCTGGGTAGGGCCTGTGGGCACTTTGGCAGAGGTTCTTTCCCAGCCATGTCCCTGCTGCTGGGCTGTCACCTCCAGACACAGAACTGACCTCACTGTCCCCTTCACAGCCACAGGATTCTGACTGGATTATGAGTGTGTGAGACACAACTGACCTCATAATACCACACCCATCCATCCCCCTCCTTAGCACCCAGGACCTCACCAGACTGAAGCATGTTCTATACATTCCTACACCTGCCCCTCTTTCCCACAGGCTGTAGACACCCATCTCGCTTCCTCACCTTGTTCAAATTTGTCAAATATATTTCCTACTAACACTGTGAGTGAAAAGCCCTCCTCACTGGAACTCCTGTAGTTCCGTTAACACCTTCCATATCTCTTCTTCTGCCTTACCTTTTTTTTTTTTTTTCCTATTCTTCCACATATTCTCTCTCCAGAAACCTCTCCAAGGCAAAAATTCTGTCAAATCACAGAATAACTCAGGTTTGCAGAGAGCCCTTGTCTCACTCATCTTGTCTCACTCTCCTGCTCAGGGTGAACCAGGTGAGGCTGCTCAAGGCCTCCACCCAGGTTTGTATCATCCTCAAGGCACTTAAAGTGCTGTTTTTATATCTTGGAAAGCGAGAATACAGACGTTCAACAGTGTTGTCCAAGTGCTGGTCACTGAGGGATGACACCAGTAACTGTCTGGATGGAGGACTTGGTACTACTGATGACATTTGTGCTGGATGGTTCAGCCAACTTCCCACCCAGAATCCACTTCTTGAGCCCCATCAGCACCACTCTGGCCAGAAGGAGACCATGTCTGAGCCTTGCAAACGCCCTGTGCACAACATGCCTTTCTTTCCCCTGTCCATTTGGGTTCAGCAATCCCTTCCTTGTCACTCACATTCCTGGAAATGGCTGCAGGAGGACGTGTCCCATCCCTTTCCCAGGGAGGGAGGAAGGGTGGCCAGCCTGTAGTTACCCCAGTTCCTATCCCTGCTCTTCTTGAAGATGGGTTTGAGGTCTGCGTTTTCTAAGGACCGCAGAACCATTCTGGTTTCTAGGGCACTTTTGAGATCACAATCTGGAATCACAAGAAAGGGTGAGAGAGCAGACTGGAGCACTTGAAATGATCCTGTCCAAGGCAGCTGAGATGAATATCACTGATCCAGTGGGGTTTGTTAATTGAGTCACACACAGAAATGTCAGGGGTCTGTCAGGCATCCATATCTCAGCTGGTCTCAGGACTCCTTGTTCACCCAGGGATGCTCAGAGACAGAGTCTGTCCCTTTTACACACAGAGGCAGGAGTCACAGTGTCCCTCTGGCCTCCTGTTGCCACTCCCAAAGGACGGGAGACACCTCAGCCCTGCCCTGTGTCACCTGCTCTGCACTCATCTGACATGTCCCACGTCATGAGGAATGGACACAGGGACCTCAGTTCAAGGAAGCACAACCCAGTGCAGCATTCAGGTGATTTCCCATAGGTTATTCCTCCCAATGTGAAGTGACCTCAAGACCTCGTCTGTCTCACAGGCCTTAATGGAATGGAAAGGAATAGTTGATGGAGTTTGTGCTCACTCAGGTCCATGTCACCTCACGTACATGATGTGCATGCTCACATCTCATCTGTACAAGGCAAACATGGACTGCTGAACTATTCATTGAGTGTCCATCCATGGAGAGAAAACAGCCTCTGTGGGTTTGAAACCAGTGCTGGAAATGGTGGTTGTGAGGGGCCAGTCCATGGTGATTGACCTGGGGCTCCTTCCATGGGGTGTCCAGTGCACAGGGGCACAGCCCAGCCCCTGCTCTGCTGGTCCTGCAGGTCTCTGTCAGGAGCCTGGCTGTGAGAGGACACTGCTGTGTGCCAGCCCTGCACACACACGCTGTGCAGCTGTACGCTGGGGTTTCATCTGTGGGTCACTTTCTTGAAAATGTTATTGAGAAAAACTTTGTAAGAAGATCTAAACCTTCAGTCCCTGCCCTGAGGAGATCACCTTTCTGTCTGGAAAGGCTGTTGTGAGGCCAGCTCTGTCACAGCAGTGCCCATTGCCTGTCCCTGCCTGCACTCACAGGACTGACACACAGCAGGACGGTGACCAAGCTGCCAGAGCACTCAGGCCTTGCACCAACACCAGGGATGAGAAGGAGAGTGTGGGAGTGGAACCAGAACAGCTCTGGAAGAACAAGCGCTGCTGCTCCCTGGCAGGGCTGCCATGATGGACTCTTTTCCCTCCTCCCATGAAAACAGGAACCATCCCTGGAGCTCTAAAAAGTGTGCTTGCAGGAAGGATATAGTGATAAACAAGTCACTAAAGAGACTTTTATTGTGTTTAGAGACTAGGAGAGCACAGCTCCTCCTTTACACAGCAAACAGTTATAAAAGAAAAGCCAATAGTTAATTAGAAAGGGGATGACAACATTATCACAATAAGAAAACAACTAATAACAACAAAAAATCCAGTTGACAGGCTGGGCCTGTAATTAGCTACATTAAAACGCCTATGTAGAAGCAGATGGGCAGGTTATTGCTTTACAAAACAGTAAAATATGAGTTTGCACAGGGCATCTTTGAGCTCCTGGTTCCTCATGCTGTAGATGAGGGGGTTCACTGCTGGAGGCACCACTGAGTACAGAACAGACACCACCAGGTCCAGGGATGGGGAAGAAATGGAGGGGGGCTTCAGGTGGGCAAACATGCCAGTGCTGATGAACAGAGAGACCACGACCAGGTGAGGGAGGCAGGTGGAAAAGGCTTTGTGCCGTCCCTGCTCAGAGGGGATCCTCAGCACGGCCATCAAGATCTGCACATAGGACACCACAATGAACACAAAACACCAGAGGTCAAAAAATACACTAACTACCATAAGCCCAAGTTCGCTGAGGTAGGAGTGTGAGCAGGAGAGCTTGAGGATCTGGGGGATTTCACAGAAGAACTGGCCCAGGGCATTGCCCTTGCACAGGGGCAGTGAAAATGTATTGGCCGTGTGCAGCAGAGCATGGAGAAACCCAGTGGCCCAGGCAGCTGCTGCCATGTGGACACAAGCTCTGCTGCCCAGGAGGGTCCCGTAGTGCAGGTGTTTGCAGATGGCAACGTAGCGGTCGTACGACATAATGGTGAGAAGGTAAAACTCTGCTGAAGCTAAAAAGACAAACAGAAAGAGTTGTGTAGCACATCCTGTGTAGGAAATGACCTTAGTGTCCCACAGAGAGCTGGCCATGGACTTGGGGACAGTGGTGGAGATGGAGCCCAGGTCAAGGAGGGCGAGGTTGAGCAGGAAGAAGTACATGGGGGTGTGCAGGTGCTGGTCCCAGGCTATGGTGGTGATGATGAGGCCGTTGCCCAGGAGGGCAGCCAGGTAGATGCCCAGGAAGAGCCAGAAGTGCAAGAGCTGCAGCTCCCGTGTGTCTGTGAACGGCAGGAGGAGGAACTGGGTGATGGAGCTGCTGTTGGACATTTGCTTTTCCTGAGCATGGGGCACTGTCATGAGAAAAAAAAAAGACAGTGTGAAGCCAAAAACGTGTTCTCTGACAAAAATCAAACCAACTCCCATAGACCCTCCCCTGTCACACGCAGACACTCTTGTGTTTTTCTAGGACTACCTGTTTCAGCACTGTGGCTGCAGCCCTGCTTGGGGCTGGAAAATGTGCAACCAAGAGCAGGGCCTCTGCCCATGGGCCGTCAATAAGTCAGCCCAGCTCTGCAGAAGTGGGGCCACGGGAACGGTAGAGGCTGTCCTGGTTCTGCTAACACAGAAGGGCTGTAAGCACTTGCTTTCCCAGT
This sequence comes from Streptopelia decaocto, assembly GCF_964273445.1. NCBI lineage: Eukaryota > Metazoa > Chordata > Aves > Columbiformes > Columbidae > Streptopelia > Streptopelia decaocto. Next base: position 260,091 of record NW_028115117.1, read on the forward strand.
GATAGGGAACAGAGATGGTGAAGGCAGTTTAGGAGTTCCAGGTTTTTTTACATATCCCCCCATATTCACTGTAAAGTGTTGTTGGGTGTCAGGAACCGTCAGCATTTCTGCTGCACTCAGGGAGAACAGAGCAAGTCTTTGAGACCAGAGGGTGCCTGTGGGTCAGTGCAGAGTGAGGGCAGCTGCTCTGTCCCTCTGTCTTGCTCCAGCTGCCCTGGGCTGGCACCTTTCTGAGATGGGGGCTGATCACACTCCCATGTTACCCTGAAAAGCCACCAGGCACTGCTGAGAGCAGAGGGATCCACCTCAGACCATGACAGGTCTCACCCTTTCCTAAGGTCTCAGCACCCAACGTTTAGCCCAGGGGACACACGGCTCATTCCCCAGCCCCACAGACTGCATTGCCCACAGCCCACAGGTCAGAGCAAAGCTGGGACACGTGTGCCCATGGACACACCTGCAGGAAAGGACCCACAAGATCAGGCTGTGACTCCACAGCTGAAACTGCCATCCCCAGAGAGCCTGACAGCAAGAACAAGATCCCAACTGCAGTGACCCAGAGCAGGGGAGCAAGAAGGAAAATGCGGTGAGGGTGGGTGTGAGAGAGGCCAGGGCAGAGGCAGCCGGGCACTCAGACAGCGTCCCCCTTCCCCAGCTGTGCAGCCACCTCCCAGACACCAACACTGCCGGGCAGCTGCTCTCAGCCCCTGTGCTCTGCAGAGGAACTGGAGCTCTGGCTGCACAGGAGCTGCTTCATGCCTTGGAGCCCCCGGCCCTGAGGGCAGAGGCTTTGCTGGGTGGGACAGGAGGCCAGGGGGCTGCTCACAGGAGGGATCTGACCTGCAGGGGGTCACAGGGACTTTTCTCTGTTCTCCCTCCCATAACCATTCCAGGTTCAGTTTCCTCTCATTTCTGATCATTTCCCTGCTGTCTGGAGATTCTCCCCCTGGGAGGTGTTTCCCTGTCCATGTCTGTTCCCTGTCAGTGCTCACAGACCATCCCACCCTCTGTGCCCTCCCGCTGGCCCTACAGATCCTGCCTGTTCACAGGGCACTGCTTGGGGGCATCTTCCTGTCTGCAGGCTGGAAACCAGGACAGGTCAGACTAAGGCTGACGGGTCCAGCCAAGGTGATGCAGGTGCTGTGCACAGGCAGAGGGGTGGGGAAGGGATGTCATGAGCCTTCTGGCAGATGTACTGATCACTCACAGTTGCAGTTCAGGAGTCTCAGTGACTTGTTTAAGCATGAGAGCTCATTTTCATTTTATCCTTTCCTGCACCCCCCACCCCTTGGGAGAGGAAACTGAAAAGACAGGCTCAGGAAAGCTCCTTATCTGCCTGCTAATCCTTACATTGATCTTGTCATTGGGGCATCGCCTTTAAAAAATTCTGGTGGTGATCTGGATGTGTGAGCAGCCCTGACCCACACAGCACCCTCTCCACAGGAGAAGCACCTTTCCTGCCTTTATTGGGGATGCTCCTTCCCCCCACAGCTTGTCCCCACAGCACCGTGGGGATCTCCCCCAGACAGGGACCCTGCTCTGCAGGACAGCCCTGGGCACCCCTGGGTGCTCCCCCTGCAGTCACCCTCAGCAGAAGTTGTCGTCATTCGCTGTCCCTCTGACAGTGCAGCAGGGAAGCCCTGCTCTGGAGTGTGTTCTTCTCCTCTACAACAGAGATACTGTGAGAGAGACCTGACAGATCCTGTAAATCAAGGAATGTACCAGCCTAAGGACTGCCTCCAGGAAATGCAGCTGCATTGTCTTACATGCAGAGACTTACCGTGTTAGGACTGTGAAGATTTGTCTCTCAATGAGCCCTCAGCAACCTACAACCCTACATTGCATTTCCCCTCTCTCTGCCTGTCTCCCGTGCCCTCGGTGCTGCAGGCAGAGCCCTCAGCCCTGCTGCGTGTGCAGAGGAGCTGCTCCTGGGCAGAGCTGTCTCTCTGCAGCGCTGCCGCTGCCATGAGCTCCCTGTGTCCCAGGAGCCCAGCCCAGCTCAGCAGCACAGGAGCAGCCCATGATGTCCCTTTCTCTGTCCCCTCTGGGCTCCTTCAGGTGTCCCTGGAGCTCCAGCGGCACATCCTTTCAAACAACCTTAAGTAATCAGTCATGTTGATTCTCTCTCCTCTGAAGAGACACATCATTCTGTTCTTTGTATTAAACAATGAATTCGTATGAGAATCAACTTTTCTTGTCCCATCATTAGACAGGACACCAGGAATGTTACAGCAAAGGATCTAATTCCTCCAGGCCGGGGGAGGAATATGTTCAGTTGAATGAGTTCAGGCATTTTATTCTGGTTTTATACTCCCAGGTCTAGAGACACATTCATCAGTCTTTGGCCATGTCATGTCCATGCTCTGATTCAAAGCCTTTGCACACATGGGCTCTTGGACACTTGGTACCAGGTTTCTTGTGCAGGTCAGAGCTGGGCTGGTGCCACAGCAGGGGTGGCTCAGCCCAGATGTGAGGCAATGTCCTCAGCCAGGGACCTGACTGGGGGAGCTGGAGCTGTCAGTGCTGCAGACAGAGCTGTGACACGGATGGAATGAACTGCCAGGCAGGGTGGCAGGAGTGAGTTCATCTGGTCTGCAAGGACAGCAGCCTCCAAGCACAGCAACAGTCCAGATCAAAGCTCTGTCCAGACCTGTAAGGCAATTCAAGGGCCCCATAATGAGCTGTTACTACTGCAGGAACAGTTAAAGGAGAAACAAAGACACTTTGTAGCTACTGATGAATTTAATAAGAGAAAGAGGTGAGAATCCCTGTGTCCTTTTGTCATCCCTCTTCACCAGCCATGTGTCCCAGGCCTCTGTGACCTGAGACAGGAATCTGCAGAACAACCAGCAGTGGATGGGGATCAAGTCAGGGGTCACTGCAACTAACACAATCCTCTCCAGTCTATGGGACAGCAGGGGCAGCATCCCAGGAGCTGGGACAGCAGGACCATGTCACAGTGAGGCCACTCTCCACCATCTGTGAAAGCTCATGGAGACTGGGGGGACTCCCTGACCACTGGCAGCTCTCACACTGTGTGTGCACTTTTCAAAATGGCCAATGGGTTAGCAGGGGAACTAAGGGCTGTGCTCCAGAGCATGTCCACTGGGACCCCATTTCTGGGTGTCTGGAAGAGAAGGTGACGGGGTTTGCCCAGGGCAGGTTGTTCCTGTCCATCCTCTTTTCTTTCTGTGATGAAAGGACAGGGTTGTGGACGTGGGGAGAACATTGATGGTCTGTTACCTGGAAGTCAGCAAGGCATTCAGTGTCATCCCCTGCAATATTCTCGTATCCAAGGTGGGATATTATGGTCTGTGTCAGTGAGTAAGTAAATGGGTAAAAAGCAATCTGGATGGCTGGGCTTGGAAAGGTGCTGTAGAAAGGGAGAAACTTTCCAGTCATGAGGACAGTCCAGCACTGGAAGCTGTTTCCCAGGAGTGCGCACTCACTCTGTCCCAGAAAGAGACCAAGATGTGTTTGGATAAAGTCCTGAGCAATCTGGTCTGACCCTGCTGTGAGCAGGAGGTTGGTCAAGACACCTCCTGAGGTCCCTTTGAGCCTGAATGACGCTGTCCTTTCATCCCCTTCATGTTTTCAGTTAAACAAAGCTCTCAGGTTCTCACTGAGCACATGAATCATTCACATGAGGTGCAGTGCTGCTTTGACAAGTAATCGTAAACAGTTTTGACCACATCTTTTGCATCCCTTTTCATTTGCCCCAACCCAGGGTCTTTTTTGCTGTCCTAATACCCTTGCAGAAGGAACACACCACCTTGTTTGTCCTTTCATAGCAGGTTGTTCAAGAGGTGTCAACATCCATGTACAGAGTCTGCACATCAGCCAGGCAGCAAAGCCACCGTTACAGAAATGGAGTCGAGACACTTGACCAGCTGTTTGAAGCCAGGAATCAGCGTGACATGTCTGCTGAGATTCCAGTGAATACCTAAATTTGAAGAGCAGGACATGTGAGTCCTCCTTGGGAATCCTGGCTCAAATTCTTACCCTTATGGTGCTTCAGGTTGTGAAGAGAATCAAAAGCAACTTTTTGGTGGAGTTAGTTTATTTTACATGTGTCACACAGGGCAGATGATGAGAGCTCGCAGCTCCAATCTCTGCTGCACTCTAAGGTTTGATACCCCATCCATAGGGATATATCTAAGTGGTTCTGATAAAGTGTGGTCTTGCAAAAGTCACCTTTTGTATCCCCAGGTACATGGACACTGCTCATGTGCCTCTGCAGAGAATGACAGAGGCTGAATCACTTTCTCAGGAGAAACTCCTTGCTGGAAAGATACAGCTACGGGGCTGGCTCAGCCAGGTTTTATTGCATTTCACTTGGTATCAGATTTGTATATATTGGATGCTTTTCGGTGGTAACACCTGCACAGATGATCACAAAAAGAGGGCAATTTCATAAGAGATGGTTACAAAGGGCTTGTCATGAACAAGAAATCTCACCATGAGCTCTGGAGGGAGCGAGGAAGATTATAACAAGCACCAGGGAGAACCAAGAACCATGCTTGAGGCCTCTATTGAAGAGCAAGAGCCCCTGAGCAGCAGTGACAGGACATGTGTGGTGTGGGACAGGGGCAGGGGATGTGGGGTAGAAAAGGGTGATGGCTGATGAATTCAGCAAATCCTCACAACCATGTCTGAGCCACAAGTGGAATGTGGCTGATGTTTGTGGGTGGAGGGGGAATAGGAGGAAGATTTTTGGGGGTAGGGTTCCTTCGGAGTAATGATATATGGCAGTGTCATTTGCATGCTGTGGGCATGGCTGTGCCTGGGAGATGGGGAACGGCTGCTGCTGGGGTGGCTGTGCTCAGTCATGGCCCATGAGCTGACCCTGCTCTGCTCCTCTCTTACACTGCCCACACTTGGATGGTCCTCAGGAATCATCCATCAACCTGGAGGAAGCACCAACCTCCTGGAGCGTTGGCCCATTACAGAACAACAGGAGTGAAAGGTTTGTGAGACACATGGGGGTGCAGGAAGAGAGTGGTCTATGCGTAGCAGTAAGTGTGTTAAAGAAGAAGACCTAAAGACCATGGTCTGGTCATGCTAATGTGGAATAGACTGATATTTCTTTTTTTATTTTAGGGCAGCAGAAGAAGGAACGTGTGCATTTCAGTGCTGGGGCACGGATCCAAACTAAGGATTCAAGCAAGTTTGGGACTGGGACAACTCAGGTGATTGGTGACCATTGCCAGGTCTATGAAAGAAGCTGAATGGGTTTTGAGGACCTCACAGGCATTGCCAAATCCTCAGAAAACCAGAACCTTGTGGTTAAAGCAACAGCACTTGGCACCAAACCCACCTCCAAAACAAATACCCTCCCAGTGACCACAGGCAGAGCCTGAGAAATATAAGAAAGAAATTGTGTCCTTGGTCGGGTCCTGATGTCAGGGCTCAGCCATCGTGATGATAAACAGACATGAAGGGCTGACATGGCATCAGAGCCACCCCCACATCACCTTCCACACCTGTAACCACTGTCTCCAAGTCTTTCCTTCACCAACCTCCAGGGACAGGGACCTCGACTGGTTGTTTCCTTCACAGCTGTGTCAGTGATGGCCCTTCATGGGGTCCCAAACACCCTCAGAAACTTGGGGTTTGCTTCTGCCTTTCACGTCATGAGAGGTTTGTTCATTCTTTCAGCGTCTGCAGTTCACGATCGTGGCAGCAGAGAGCTCATGAACATACAAAATGCTCTTACATGCTAATCCACTGTGCATCGTTTTCCTAAATGCTTCAAGTCTGGTGTGGATGATTAGGGAGATTTCAGGAATAGCCAAACAGAGAGCATTTCCATAATAAACAGCAACAAAGCAGTATTTCTTCTGTTTCATTCCCTGCTCACCCTTCCCTCCCTTTCCAGAACAGGCGGTCTCAGCAGTCTCCAGTTCATATTGTTCTGGAGCGTCTCCTGATAAAGACTGAACTTGTCAGAAAAGTGTGTAACTAAATCACCATGTGAGTGAGGAGACAGGCCAGGACACCTCAAGAGGAGTCACACTCCTCTGGACCAAGAGGTGGGTGTTCCTGGCAATCTCAGGTGCCACAGCACAGTGATACTTGTGTTCAGGGAGCTTGTCAAATGACCCATCTCCTGTTTTGCACAAACACCATCAACTGTTCTTTGGGGTTCCATGAAGACCTGTGGCACACACAAGGTCTTCAGGTCACTTCATGTTGGGAGAAACAACCCATGGGAAATAACCTGAATGCAGCACTGGGATGTGCTGTCTTGAACTGAGGTCCCCATGTCCATTCCTCATGATGTGGGACATCTCAGATGAGTGCAGAGCAGGTGACACACCACAGGGCTGAGGTGTCTCCCATCCTTGGGAGTGGCAACAGGAGGCCAGAGGGACACTGTGACTCCTGCCTCGGTGTGTAAAAGGGACAGACTCTGTCTCTGAACATCCCTGGGTGCATAAGGAGTCCATGATGCCAGCTCAGATGTGGACATCCGACAGAACCTGACATTTCTGTGTGTGACTCCAGGAACAAACCCAACAGGCCCAGTGAGATTCATCTCAGCTGCCTTAACCAGGCTCTTTGCAAGTGCTCCTGTCTGCTACATCACCCTTGCCCGTGATTCCGGATTGTGCTCTCAAAAGTGCCATCAAAACCAGAATGGTTCCAGGGTCCTTAGAAACTGCAGACCTCAAACCCATCTTCAGGAAGAGCAGGAATAGGAACTGGGAGAATAACAGGCTGGCAACCCTACCTCCCTCCCTGGGAAGGGGATGGGACACATCCTCCTGCAGCCATTTCCAGGAGTGTGAAGGACAAGGAAGGAATTGCTGAACCCAAATGGACAGGGGAAAGAAAGGCATGTTGTGCACAGGGCATTTGCAAGGCTCAGCCATGGTCTCCTTCTGGCCAGAGTGGTGCTGATGGGGCTCAAGAAGTGGATGCTGGGTGGGAAGTTGGCTGAACCTTCAAGCCCAAATATCATCAGTGCTACAAAGTCCTGTGTGCAGCCAGTTACTGGTGTCATCCCTCAGTGACCAGCACTTGGACCAACACTATTGAACATCTTTGTTCTCCCCTTCTATGATTTAGAAGAGTGCAATTTCAGTGCTTTTGAGGATGATGCAAAGCTGGTTGGAGGCCTTGAGCAACCTCACCTGGTTCACCCTGCCCTGAGCAGGAGAGTGAGACAAGATGAGTGAGACAAGGGCTCTCTGCAAACCTGAGTTATTCTGTGATTTGCCTTGGAGAGATCTCTGGAGAGAGAATAGGCAGAAGAAGAGTAAAAAAAAAAAAAAAAAAAAAAAAGCAGAAGAAGAGATATAGAAGGTGTTAATGTAAATAGAGCAGTTCCAGTGAGGAGTGCTTTTCACTCACATTGTTAGTAGGAAATATATTTGACAAATTTGAAGAAGGAGAGGAAGTGGGATGGGTGTCTACAGCCTGTGGGAAAGAGGGGCAGGTGTAGGAGTGTGTTACAGCCTTGGTCACATCCTGGGTGCTAAGGAGGGGGATGGGTGTGTGTGGTTTTATGAGGTCAGTTGTGTCTCAGAAACTCATAATCCAGTCAGAATCCTGTGGCTGTGAAGGGGACAGTGAGGTCAGTTCTGTCTCTGGAGGTGACAGCCCAGCAGCAGGGACATGGCTGGGAAAGAACCTCGTGTCTGTCAGAGAAGCTGAAAGGCCAGCAGCACTCATGGGATTTAGAAGATCATGGTGAGGTTACTTCTCCCTGGTCAACTGGAAGACCAGAGGAAGCCTAACAGGTTGGGTTCCCTGCTTCATGGGCAGTTTCCGAGGTGGTGAAGCCTTCCCAAGTAGCGGGAAAAAGCACGAGAGAAAAAAAAAAAAAAACAAAACACCAAATGTAGGTTGGGAAGTGGAGACTGGATATCAGGAGGAAGAAATGTCACTGAAAGGGCAGTGCTGTGGTGCAAGAGGTGACTCAGAGGGAGCTGGATCAGCCCGTGGTTTGTGTTCCAAAGAGCAGCCAGTGAGGGTGCAGACACAGCAGTGAAGGTGCAGAAATGCTGGGGTGAGAGCAGGTGGTGACAAGGAGGCCATGAGGCCCCTGTGCTGGAAAGACAAGGTGTGTCCACACAGGCATCAGAGGTGCAGACAACAGCCACAGCCAAGGGGAGAAGGAGCTCATGTCTGGTGGGGCTTTCAGCCTCTTTCCATCCCGTGATCATCTCCACGACAGCCTGTCCTGTGCTGTGGCATCCCCTGCACCTCTGTCCCTGCAGGCTGGAGACATCCCCCCTGCTGCCCCACCTTGCTCTTGTCTGAGCATCTTCCTTCCTTTGCTGAGATCTCTCCATCCTCCCCAGCTGTCCCTTGAAGCACAAAGCCTTGGGCTGATGCAGACTCCCTCTGCTGACCTGCTCCCCCACAGCACTGCCCTTCCATCACATTCCTTTCTGCTCATGTCCAGCCTGGACCTCCCCAGCTGCACTTTGGGCCATTCTTTCTTTCTCAAGCTCTTTCCCACTATGAAGAAACCTCCACCATCTCTGAAACCACCCTTCAAGCCCTCTCAGGCTACTCCTGCACTGCTGCAGCCTCCCCAGCGCTGCTGGGCCAAAGCAGCCCAGGTCCCTCAGCACCCCACACCATGTGCACAAGGTGCTGAACCTGCCTTGGCACAGCCCTGCACTCTCCAGTTCCTCCCTGCTGCTCCAAACTGGGAAGCCGCACACTGGCACACACCCGTGTGTGTGGGTCACACCAGTGCTGAACCGACTGGGATGAAAACTGCAGGTGTCTGGGTCCCCACGCTCCTCCTCATGCAGCCCCGTGTGCAGCTGCCTTGTTCATGGTGAGCGTGCACCACGGGCTGGTGTGGGGACCTTGTAGTGCCCAGGCCCTTCTCCTCAGGGTCACTGCTCAGAGTGTCAGGTCCTGCTCTCTCATGAGGGATGGGGTTATTGTTCTGCCCTGATCCAGAACTGCTCATTTCTCCTTGTACAAGTTCAGAGCTTTCTGATGGGCGAATACCAGATATTCAGAAGGTTTGGACTCTCCCATGACTGAAGCTCCATTTGCTCAGCTCTTAATGTTTGCACACAGATGGTTTATTCTGATGAGGGTGTCTCTCCAAAGATAACATGCATGAGGAGTTACAGGACACTACAAATACCATCTCCTGGAGGAAATGTGGGGTCTTGGGGCCCTGCTGCTCATAATGCCAGATGTCTGGAGTCAAACAGATAGGTCCACTTCAATTGGGAGAGCAGCAGGAATGTGTGGAGCTCTCTCCTGGGAACAGACAATGTCAGCTGAACATTGAGGAGTCAGCATGAGAGGGCAGAACAACATGCACAACGTTGTGGTGACTGGACATCAGCTACAGACTCACTGATGAGGAAGAGGAATTAGATGAGGCCTCCTTCAGACAAATGAAAGAAGCCTCGTGTTTCCAGGCTGTGTCCTCCTGGAAGACCTAAGATGTCCCAATATCTGCAAGGTACCAGCCATCCAGGAGGGTTTGGAGCTCATTGACAACATCTTCCTGACACAGGTAACTGAGGAGTCAGTGAGGTGAGGTGCCCTGTGGGACTTCACACTTACAAACCAGAAAGAGTTGGTCAGGATGGAACAGTCAGGGAGGGGAAAGTGGAGCTGAGGCTCCTGGGAGATGAGAACAAGGCCAAGAGCAGGATTTCAGGAGAGCAGGATTTGGCTGCTGAGGGACCTGCTTGGGTACTGTGGGATATGACCTTGATGTCTGCAGTGCTTTTCTCTCACATCTCCTTCCTCCTCTCTCCCACCTGCTGTCGTGCAGCATTTTTTACCGTTTCTCAAATACAATATCCCAGAGGTGCTGCCAACATCACTGAGTGGCTCAGATTTGGCAAGGAGTCCATCTTGGAGCATCTGAAATCGGCTCTGTCTGACATAAATCAAATTCCTGATCTTCTGTCAGCAACTCAATAAAGTCACCAGTCAATGAGCAGGTTCCTACGGGGAATTGTAATTGCAATGACATTCACTGGCCAGGTCAAGCTGCAGGTGCCAACAGCCCAAAGGATCTTGGGCCAACTGCTTAACAGAGCTGCCTGATGGGCTAACAAGGGTGATGCTCACCTGGATCTGGAACTGGAAAACAAGGAAGAGCTGGTGAGGGATGTGAACATCAGTGTCCACCTTGGCACAGTGGGGTCCCAGGCACCAGAGGGGAGGGAGGAAGTCCAGCAGCAGAGCACAGGCTGGTGGGCTCCAGAGGAGAAGACTGGGGGGATGGCCGGTGAGGTGATGACATGGAAGTAGGTCTGAAAAGTGAAGGAGCTCACGAAATCTGATCGGTCTTACAGGACAGCCTACTACAAGCACAGAAATGGTGTCTCCAAATACCCATGAGAAGAAGCATTTATCTTGAGAGGCTGCTTCTCTGAACTGATGGAGCTACAGGGCAGAAAGGCAGCACACAGGAGGTGAAAGCAGGGGAAGCTGCAAAGGAGGAATTTAGAAACCTTGTCCATGGATGTGGGGATGACGCCAAAGGTGCCCTGGACTTGATACCTGCACGGGAAGGGCAGCAAAACGAGCTGACACAGCTTCATTTGCAGTAAAAGAATAGACACGGTGAATATGGACCTGCTGCTGAACTTCATAAGAGTAGAATCAGACAGGACTGAGGTTCTTCATGGCTTCTTTGCCTCCATCTTCACCAGCAAGGTCTCCTGGGCCTTTGTTCCTGAAGGCAGGAGTCTGGAGAACACCCAGCAGTGGATGGGGCTCAAGTCAGGGGTGACCTGAGCACACTCAGACACCGTTACAGAACAGGAGATGGGTCACTTGACCAGCTCCCTGAACACAAGTATCGCTGTGCTGTGGCACCTGAGATTGCCAGGGACACCCACCTCTTGGTCCAGAGGAGTGTGACTCCTCTTGAGCTGTCCTGGATTATCTCCTCATTCAAGTGGTGATTTAGGCACCCACTTTTCTGACATATTCAGTCTTCTCAGGACGTGTTCCACATCCATATGAACAGGAGAGTGGTTATACCACGTGTTCTGGAAAGGAAGGGTGAACAAGGACAAAAATAGAATAGATTTGGCTTTACTTCTATTTATTATGGAAATGCTCTCTGTTTGGCTACTCCTGAAATCTCTCTAATCATCCACACCAGACTTGAAGCCTTTAGGAAAATGATGCACAGAGCTTGGCTTGTAAGGGCATTTTAGATGTTAGTGAGCCCTCTGCTGCCATGATCCTGAACTGCAGCTACTGAAAGAATGAACAAACCTCTCATGAAGTGAAAGGCAGAAGCAAACCCCAAGTTTCTGAGGGTGTTTGGACCCCATGAAAGGCCATCACTGACACAGCTGTGAGGGAAAAAACCAGTGCAGGTCCCTGTCCCTGGAGGCTGGTGAAGGAAAGACTTGGAGACGCTGGTTCCAGGTGGTGAGGAACATGTGGAGGTGGCTCTGATGCCATGTCAGCCCTTGATGCTTGTTCATCACCAGAATGGCTGAGCCCTGACCCCTGGGACCTGGTAGATTTTTCTCAAATGTTTTTCAAGGCTTTTCCTGTGGTCAGTGTGGGTATTTTGTGTTTTGGGGGTGGTGTTTATGTCAAGTGCTGTTGCTTTAACTGCAAGGCTCTGGTTTTCTGTGGAGTTGGAAGTGCCTGTGTGTTCCTCACAACTCATCCAGCTTCTTTCATTCACCTGGCAATGGTCACCAGTCACGTCAATGTCCCAGTCCCACATTTACTTGAATCCCCTATTTGGATCCATAGCCCATCACTCCAGGAGGTTCATGCATCTACCAGGCTCATGGATGATTCCTGAGGACCATCCAAGTGTGGGCAGTGTAAGAGAGGAGCAGAGCAGGGTCAGCTCATGGGCCATGACTGAGCACAGCCACCACAGCAGCAGCCGTTCCCCATCTCCCAGGCACAGCCATGCCCACAGCATGCAAATGTAACTGCCATATAGGATTAGCCCAGAGAGGCCTTTCTTCCTTCCGTATTCCTAGGAAAATCTTCCTCCTGTTCCTTTTCCAACTGCAGATATCAACTGCTTTCCATTTCTGGGCTCAGACATGGCTGGAAGGGTTCACTGAAGCCATCAGCCATCTCATTGCTTCTCCCTGACATGCCCTGACCCTCTCCCACACCTACAATGGCCAATCACGGCTGCTCAGGGCCTGCTGCTCTTCAGAAGAGGCCTTGAGCTTCTTGGTTCTTCCTGGTGCTTATTATAAACTTGTCGCTCTCTCCATAGCTCATGGTGAGCTTTCTTGTCCATAACAGCCCTTTATGACCACGTATTACTAAATAGTTGTCTTTTTATGATGATTTGTGCAGAAAGGGCAGTCACAGGACAGCACCCAATATGTCAAAACTGATGCCGAGTGAAATGCCGTAAAGCCCTGATGAGTTCCCCTGTGTCTGTGTCTCTCCTGGAAGGAGTCTGTCCCGAGAAGGGGATCCAGCTGCTGCCACTCTCTGCACAGGCACATGAGCAGTGTCCATCACCTGGGGACACAAAGGGTGACGTTTGCCAGACCACCCTTCATCTGAACCACATAGATGTGTGCTTGTGGATGAGGTATGGAGCCTTATAGTGCAAATACCTATTTAATTGTCATTGCCAGAGGGGCAACCACAGATGCACAATACTATTTTAGAGATATGTAAATGTAAATGTAAGCACATTAAACTCCTATTATTCTTTAAAAACTGACATTCCTAGACAAATTACACAAACACTTGAAGGATTATTGATGCCTTTTAACATGGTTATCCACAGAAGGCCCACCAGCTTTACATCTCTGGAGATGGGATGCAAGAGTTCAAGGGCAGGATGTTTTGGGCTCTGTGCTGGGATCTGGAAACTGAAAGGTGCTCCCATCTCCCAGTCCCCTGCCCTCCTCAGTGAGGGTGTGAGACATTCTGCAGCGAGGGCTGAACTCACAGCCATGACCAGTATCTTATGTCCAACTGCAGCCAATGGTGTCCTGCCAGCTCAGGATTGGAGCTTCCATTGCTGGAGGTGTTTAAAATATGTGGAGATGTGGTGCTTTGGGACATGGTTTAGTGGTGGTCTTGGCAGTGTTTGATTTACGGTTGGACTCCATGTTTTTAATGGTCTTTTCCAGCATAAATGATTCTCTGATTCTATTATTTGGGTTGAAAACATTTCAATTCCAGCACCTCCAGCTTCTCTCATAGGCTGCTGTTGTGTGGCACAACTGTCCTGGCTCTCCAGGCAGGTTGGGCACTGGGTTGGTGCCTATATTGGCAGTTTTCCCCTTCCTGGGGTAAAAGGCTGTTGAGGAGAGACAGTTGTAGAGATCTGGGTCACAGGAGTTTGCAGCAATCCTTTCAAAACCTGAGCAGGATGAGCTTTGGAGCCCAGGAAAAATGGAGATGCTCTGAAGGATGTTTTTGAACAGCGGTACTGTCACTAGTAACAGTAATAGGGAACTCTTTCTTCTCACTGGTTATTATGATGATGAACTAAAAGTCTTTGATTTCATTCCTAACAGTCATTCTTGCTTTTCAAAATATCTCCTATACCTCAGCAGTTGTGTCTTGAAAGAAGCTCTTAGAACAATGATTTCTCCCTACTGTGAGGTGGAGGTGGTGTAGGGGAATAGTTTCTTTTTTACACAAAGATGCCAATGAACAGATCCCAGGTCAGTGCAAAGGCACAAAGGAAGCCAGAATCTTTATGTGTGTGCACTGACACACACTGTCACCTGCATTTCCAGTCTCTGCAGTCCCAACCGTGCAGCAGAGTCTGGAGTTCTGAGCTCCCTCATCTGCCCTGTGTGAGACGTGTAAAATGGAACTACCCCAGTCCAATGGCTGGTTTTGATTCTCTTCACAGCCTGAAGCACCACATGGGTCAGGAGACAAGCCAGGATACCCAACCAGGACTCACATTCTCTGCTCTTACAGTTCAGGTGTTCCCAGGAATCTCTGCAGACATGTCACGCCGATCCGTGGGTTAAAGGATCTGGTCAAGAGCCTCGTCTCCATTTCTGTAATGGTGGCTTTGCTGCCCGACTGATGTGCAGACTCTGTACATGGATGCTACACCTCTTCAGTAACCTGTTCTGAAAGGATCAACAAGATGGGAATGAACTGAGCAAAAGAGAAGAACCTGGCTGGGGGCAAATGAAAAGGGATGCAACAGATGTGTGTCAGGACTGTTTGGGGGCACTTGTAAAACCGCCCTGCACCTCATGTGAATTATTCCTGTGCTCAGGGAGCACCTGAGAGCTGTCCCTACATTGAAAACATGAAGGGGAAGGAAGGACAGCCTCATTCAGGCTCCAAGGGAACTCAGGAGGTGTCTTAACCAACCTCCTGCTAACAGCAGGGTCAGACCAGATTACTCAGGACTTTATCCAAACACAACTTGGTCACTTTCTGGGACAGAGTGAGTATGCACTCCTGGGAAACAGCTTCGAGTGCTGGACTGTCCTCATGACTGGAAAGTTTCTCCCTTTCTACAGCACCTTTCCAAGCCCAACTATCCAGATTGCTTTTTACCCATCTACTCACACACTGACACAGACCATAATATCCTACCTTGGGTACAAGAATGTTGTGGGGAATGATGCTGAATGCCTTGCTGACTTCCAGGTAACAGACCACCACTGGTAACAGACCATCAATGTTATCCCCACGTCCACAACCCTGTCCTTTCATCACAAAAAGAAAAGAGGATGGACAGGCACAACCTGCCCTGGGCAAACCCCGTCACCTTCTCTTCAAGACACCCAGAAATGGGGTCCCAGTGGACATGCTCTGGAGCACAGCCCTTAGTTCCCCTGCTCACCCATTGGCCATTTTGAAAAGTGCACACACTGTGTGAGAGCTGCCAGTGGTCAGGGAGTCCCCCCAGTCTCCATGAGCTTTCACAGATGGTGGAGAGTGGCCTCACTGTGACATGGTCCTGCTGTCCCAGCTCCTGGGATGCTGCCCCTGCTGTCCCATAGACTGGAAAGGATTGTGTTAGTTCCAGTGACCCCTGCCTTGATCCCCATGGTTGTTCTGACTCCAGTCAAAGAGGCCTGGGAGATCTTCCTGGAGAAGAAGGAGAACAAGAAGACACAGGGATTCTCACCTCTTATTAAATTCTTGAGTGGCCACACAGTGTCTTTGTTTCTCGTTCAACTGTTCCTGCAGTAGTAACAGCTCATTTTGGGCCCTTGAATTGCCTTACAGATCTAGACCTGGGACACATTGCTGGTGAAGAGGGATGACAAAAGGACACAGGGATTCTCACCTCTTTCTCTTATTAAATTCATCAGTAGCTACAAAGTGTCTTTGTTTCTCCTTTAACTGTTCCTGCAGTAGTAACAGCTCATTATGGGGCCCTTGAATTGCCTTACAGGTCTGGACTGAGTTCTGATCTGGACTGTTGCTGTGCTTGGAGGCTGCTGTCCTTGAGACCAGATGAACTCACTCCTGCCACCCTGCCTGGCAGTTCATTCCATCCGTGTCACAGCTCTGTCTGCAGCACTGACAGCTCCAGCTCCCCAGTCAGGTCCCTGGCTGAGGACATTGCTTCACATCTGGGCTGAGCCACCCCAGCTGTGGCACCAGCCCAGCTCTGACCTGCACAAGAAACCTGGTACCAAGTGTCCAAGAGCCCATGTGTGCAAAGGCTTTGAATCAGAGCACAGACATGACATGGCCAAAGACTGATGAATGTCTCTCTAGACCTGGGAGTGTGAAACCAGAACAAAATACCTGAAGTCATTCAGCCGAAGATATTCCTCCCCCAGCCTGGAGATATTAGATCCTTTGCTGTAACATTCTTGGTGTCCTGTCTAATGGTGGGACAAGAAAAGATGATTCTCATACCGATTCATTTTTTAAAATGAAAAATACAATGCTGGAAAGAAGTGTCTCTTCAGAGGAGAGAGAATCAACATCACTGATTACTTCAACTTCAAAGTTGTGCCACTGGAGCCCCAGAGACACCTGGATGAGCCCAGAGGGGACAGAGAAAGGGACATCATGGGCTGCTCCTGTGCTGCTGAGCTGGGCTGGGCTCCTGGGACACAGGGAGCTCATGGCAGCGGCAGCGCTGCAGAGAGACAGCTCTGCCCAGGAGCAGCTCCTCTGCACACGCAGCTGGGCTGAGGGCTCTGCCTGCAGCACCGAGGGCACAGGAGACAGGCAGAAGGAGATTTAAGGCAGTGTGGGGTGGCTGGTTGCTGAGGATTCAATGAGACAAATCACAGTTCTAACACGGTAAGTCTCTGGCTGTAGGACAATGCAGCTGCATTTCCTGGAGGGAGACCCTAAGCTGGTACATCCCACAATTTACAATTTATCTGTCAGGTCTCTGTAACAGTATCTGTTGTAGAGGAGAAGAACACACTCCAGAGCAGGGCTTCCCTGCTGCACTGTCAGAGGGACAGGGAATGATGACAACTTCTGCTGAGGGTGACTGCAGGGGGAGCACCCAGGGGTGCCCAGGGCTGTCCTGCAGAGCAGGGTCCCTGTCCGAGGGAGATCGCCACGGTGCTGTGGGGACAAGCTGTGGGGGGAAGGACCATCCCCAATAAAGGCAGGAAAGGTGCTTCTGCTGTGGAGAGGGTGCTGTGTGGGTCAGGGCTGCTCACACATCCAGATCACCTGCAGGTTTTTTCTAAGGCGATGCCCCAATGACAAGATCAATGTAAGGATTAGCAGACCTATAAGGAGCTTTCCTGAGCCTGTCTTTTCAGTTTCCTCTCCGAGGGGGTGGGGGGTGCAGGAAAGGATAAAATGAAAACGAGCTCTCATGCTGAAACAAGTCACTGAGACTCCTGAACTGCAACTCTGAGTGATCAGTACATCTGCCAGAAGGCTCATGACATCCCTTTCCCACCCCTCTGCCTGTGCACAGCACCCGCATCACCTTGGCTGGACCCGTCAGCCTTAGTCTGACCTGTCCTGGTTTCCAGCCTGCAGACAGGAAGATGCCCCCAGGCAGCGCCCTGTGAACAGGCAGGATCTGTAGGGCCAGGGGGAGGGCACAGAGGGTGGGATGGTCTGTGAACACCAACAGGGAAGAGACATGGACAGGGAAACACCTCCCAGGGGAGAATCTCCAGGCAGCAGGGAAATGATCAGAAATGAGAGGAAACTGAACCTGGAATTGTTATGGGAGGGAGAACAGAGAAAAGTCCCTGTGACCCCCTGCAGGTCAGATCCCTCCTGTGAGCAGCCCCCTGGCCTCCTGTCCCACCCAGCAAAGCCTCTGCCCTCAGGGCCGGGGGCTCCAAGGCATGAAGCAGCTCCTGTGCAGCCAGAGCTCCAGTTCCTCTGCAGAGCACAGGGGCTGAGAGCAGCTGCCCGGCAGTGTTGGTGTCTGGGAGGTGGCTGCACAGCTGGGGAAGGGGGACGCTGTCTGAGTGCCCGGCTGCCTCTGCCCTGGCCTCTCTCACACCCACCCTCACCGCATTTTCCTTCTTGCTCCCCTGCTCTGGGTCACTGCAGTTGGGATCTTGTTCTTGCTGTCAGGCTCTCTGGGGATGGCAGTTTCAGCTGCAGAGTCACAGCCTGATCTTGTGGGTCCTTTCCTGCAGGTGTGTCCATGGGCACACGTGTCCCAGCTTTGCTCTGACCTGTGGGCTGTGGGCAATGCAGTCTGTGGGGCTGGGGAATGAGCCGTGTGTGTCTTGGACTAAACGTTGTGTGCTGAGACCTTAGGAAAAGGTGAGACCTGTCATGGTCTGAGGTGGATCCCTCTGCTCTCAGCAGTGCCTGGTGGCTTTTCAGGGTAACATGGGAGTGTGATCAGCCCCCATCTCAGAAAGGTGCCAGCCCAGGGCAGCTGGAGCAGGACAGAGGGACAGAGCAGCTGCCCTCACTCTGCACTGACCCACAGGCACCCTCTGCTCCCGCAGGACTCCCTTTGTTCTCCCTGAGTGCAGCAGAAATGCTGACGGTTCCTGACACCCAACAACACTCTGCAGTGTATATGGGGGGAGATGTAAAAATACCTCGAACTCTTAAACTACCTTCACCATCTCTGTTCCCTATCACTGGGAAAGCAAGTGCTGGCAGAACTTCTGTATTAGCAGAACCAAGATAGACCCCACCATTCCTGTGGCCCCACTTCTGCCCAGCTGGGCTGACTTATTGACGGCCCATGGGCAGAGGCCCTGCTTTTGATTGCTCATTTTCCAGCACCGAACAGGGCTCCAGGCACAGTGCTGAAGAATGTTCTCCTAGAAAATCAAAAGGGTGTCTGTGTGTGACAGGGGAGGGTCTATGGGAGTTGGTTTGATTTTTGTCAGAGAACACGATTTTGGCTTCACACTGTCTTTTTTTTCTCATGACAGTGCCCCATGTTCAGGAAAAGCAAATGTCCAACAGCAGCTCCATCACCCAGTTCCTCCTCCTGCCGTTCACAGACACACGGGAGCTGCAGCTCTTGCACTTCTGGCTCTTCCTGGGCATCTACCTGGCTGCTCTCCTGGGCAACGGCCTCATCATCACCACCATAGCCTGGGACCAGCACCTCCACACCCCCATGTACTTCTTCCTGCTCAACCTCGCCCTCCTCGACCTGGGCTCTATCTCCACCACTGTCCCCAAATCCATGGCCAACTCTCTGTGGGATACTAAGGTCATTTCCTATGCAGGGTGTGCTACACAACTCTTTCTGTTTGTCTTTTTAGCTTCAGCAGAGTATTGTCTTCTCACCATCATGTCGTACGACCGCTACGTTGCCATCTGCAAACCCCTGCACTACGGGACCCTCCTGGGCAGCAGACCTTGTGTCCACATGGCAGCAGCTGCCTGGGCCACTGGGTTTCTCTATTCTCTGCTGCACACGGCCAATACATTTTCACTGCCCCTGTGCAAGGGCAATGCCCTGGGCCAGTTCTTCTGTGAAATCCCCCAGATCCTCAAGCTCTCCTGCTCACACTCCTACCTCAGCGAACTTGGGCTTCTTGTGGTTAGTATATTAGTAGTATTTGGCTGTTTTGTGTTCATCGTGGTGTCCTATGTGCAGATCTTGAGGGCCGTGCTGAGGATCCCCTCTGAGCAGGGACGGCACAAAGCCTTTTCCACCTGCTTCCCTCACCTGGCCGTGGTCTCTCTCTTTGTCAGCACTGCCATGTTCACCAACCTGAAGCCCCCCTCCATCTCCTCCTCATTCCTGGATCTGGTGGTGTCTGTTCTGTACTCAGTGGTGCCTCCAGCAGTGAACCCCTTCATCTACAGCATGAGGAACCAGGAGCTTAAGGATGCCCTGTGGAAACTCATTTCCCCCTTTTTTCTGAAGCAATAAACTGGCCGTCTTCTTCTATATAGGAATTTTAATGTAGCTAATTAGAAGCCCAGCCTGTCAACTGTTTTTTTTGGTGTTGTTGGTTTTTTTCTTATTGTCATAATGTTTCATTCCCTTTTTAATTCACTGCTGGCTTTTCTTTTATAACTGTTGGCTGCTTAAATGAGCAGCAGTGCTCTCCTTCTCTCTAAACAGAATAAAGGGCTCTTTAGTGACTTCTTTATCACTCTGTCCTTCCTGCAAAGGCTTTTTGGAGCTGCAGAGACAGTTCCTGTGCGTGGGTGGAGGGGAAAACAGCTCTGGCATGGCAGCCCTGCCAGGGAGCAGCAGCGCTTGTTCTTCCAGAGCTGTTCTGGTTCCACTCCCACACTCTCCTTCTCATCCCTGGTGTTGGTGCAAGGCCTGAGTGCTCTGGCAGCTTGGTCACCGTCCTGCTGTGTGTCAGTCCTGTGGGCGCAGGCAGGGACAGGCAATGGGCACTGCTGTGACAGAGCTGGACTCACAACAGCCTTTCCAGACAGAAAGGTGATCTCCTCAGGGCAATACACGATGGTTTATATCTTCAAGCATATGCTTACGATAGTGTCCCACAGATTCAAACACCAGTGTACAGCTGAACAGTGTGTGTGTGCAGGGCTGGCACACAGCAGTGTCCTCTCACAGCCAGGCTCCTGCCAGAGACCTGCAGGACCAGCAGAGCAGGGGCTGGGCTGTGCCCATGTGCACTGGACACCCCACAGAAACTGCCCCAGGACATCGTCATGGACTGGCCCCTCTTAACCACCATTTCTAGCTCTGGCCTCTCTCTCCCACTCACAGAAGTTGTTCTTCCCTCCATGGAGGGACACGGAATGAGTAGGTCAGAAATTCATGTCTGCATTGTTCTGATGAGATGTGAGCACGCACATCATGGATGTGAGGTGAGAAGAACCAGGTGAACACTAACGACACCAGCTATTCCTGGGGGTTCCATGAAGGCCTGTGGGACAGACAGTGTTTCAAGGTCACTTAACGTTGGGAGTAACAGCCCATAGGAAACCACCCATTGGGATCTTCTTCCTTGAACTAAGATCCCCGTGTCCATTCCTCATGACGTGGGACATCTCAGAGCAGGATGACACACCACAGGGCTGAGGTGTCTCCCATCCTTGGGAGTGGCAACATGAGGCCAAAGGAACACTGTGATTCCTGCCTCTGTGTAAAAGGGACAGACTCTGTCTCTGAGCATCCCTGGGTGCATAAGAATTTCTGAGACTGGCTGAACCCTGGCATTTCTGTGTGTGACTCCAGGAACAATCCCCATGGGCCCAGTGAGATTCATCTCAGCTGCTGGGACAGGCTCATTGCAAGTGCTCCTATCTGCTCCATCACCATGGCCCATGATGTTGGATTGTGCTTTCAAGAGTGACAGCAGAATCAGAGTCAAGTTCCGAGGTCCTCAAGAAAGGAAGATGTCAAGCCCATCTTCAAGAAGGGCCTGAAGGAGGATTTGAAGAATACAGGGCTGGTCAGCCTACCTCTGTCCCTGGGAAGGGGATAGGCAGCATCTTCCTGCACCTGTTTCCGGGAACCTGAAGGACAAGGAAGGGATTGCTGAACCAAAACGAGCGGAAAAACCAATGAGTCCCAAGAAATGCTCTGGACTCATTCCAGAGCTTTAGACCCCCAGGAAAGGGCTCAGTGGCAGTGCAGCCCAGCCAGTTGCATCTGTGTCCCTCACTGAGCAGAACAACCAGTGTGCAGTCACCCAATGGTTCTGCAGCCAACCTGCTCTGCAGAGCATCAGTGCCAGGTTGGGGCCCTGTGGGGAGCACAGGATGGGGCCAGGAGCACGAGAGCAGATCAGAGGAGGGATGGGGGAGATCAGACAGGAGCTGACCTGGGCTGGAAATTGCTCTGCAGAAAAAAAATGCTGGTGTTCAGCTGCCCCAAGATAACACCCAGAGTTTAGGGTGCAGGGCCAGAAGTCCTTGTTCTCCTGGTGCTTCTCCAGGCCTGGGAAGTAGCTGGAGAAGGATTGGTGTCCCCCACTTGCCATCTCTTAGTGCATCATCCCTCGTGAAGCGTGGCATGGAAAGCAAGTCTGGGACCCTGTGTCCGGACTTGCACTGAAGAAAGTATTCACCCAGAAGCCACATCCTTTTGCTCTGGTACTTCAGTCCTGGTGCTCATCACATGTCCTTAAGACAAACTTATGCACCCCTCTTGTCAACCTTACCCCAAACGTCACCCCTAGACAAGGCTCATGAGCTGGGGCTGAACTGGAGAACTGGGGTCCAGCTGTGACCAGAGGAAGGACAAGGCCTGTCCTGGGTCCTCTAAAGGGCTGGCAGCCTCTGTGATCTCCACCAGAAAAGGCAGCATCAGGAAACTGTAGACCATCCCGATGCCCATTGGAGGCCCTTAGAAAGAGTTCCTCTCTCCAAATATCCAGCCCAGCTTGTTGCTGCATGAACAGCCAGCAGAAACTGCCCCTGGACCCTCATTCCAGACCCCATCTCCTCCACCCCCTACAGGCAGTGCTCTCCCCCTTGGCACTGAGGTGGTTCCAGGGACCCAAGAGACACCTGTAGGAGGAGATGTTGGGTGGGGATATGGTGTTCCTCAGTGCTCCTCATGGTGCCTCCTGCTGGGCTTTGTGCCACTGGTCACAACCCTCTGAGCCTGGATGTTCAGCCAGTTCTCAGTGGTGCTAAACAGGAACATGCCCTTGAGCACACTGGGCTGCACTGGGAGGAGCGTGTCCACCCAGACAAGGGCAGTTATTGTTCCTCTTGACTCAGCACTGGTGTGGTCACATCTGGAGCCGTGTGTCCCATTGTGAGGTTCCCCATTCTGGAGGAATGGGGAGGAGCTGCCATGTGGCCAGAGAAAGTCTGGGTCACGTGTGGGGTAGTAGTAGTAGTGTCTACTACTGGTGTACTACACCCAATGTGTAGCCTGGTGAAATGGAGCCTGAGGAAAAGTGCTGTTTTTGCTGAAATTGAGTTAATTTTCTTCATGCATTTTGAACCTCTCTCCTTCACAGCCAGTACAATCTTTTGTTTAGATTTCCTGTGAGAATAATGAGATAACGCTGTTTCTTCCCTGGGATAGAGTTCATTTTGTCTTTTAGCAGCTTTACAGTGTTTGCCATTTGTTATGAAAGGAATGTCAGAACTCACTGACATCCGTTACTTTGGGTTTTCCAGCTGGTTTGGTCAGTTCCATTTAGAAGTTTCATCCTGTCAGGAGTTTGATGTCAGTTCGGCCTTTTGCCGTTCTGCCATTTTGCCGTTGGCCTTTGGGCCTTTCTGCCTGTTGTCCTTTTGCTCTCTCTTGCTGGGATGGGCTGTTCAGGACCAAGGTGCTCCATTCTGCAGGACTGGCTGCTCCGTGTGACTGGAGTTACACGGGGGATAGCACTGAGTGTATTTTCTTAATTTAGTTTATCTATTTCTATTTAACTTACCTTGGCTATTGTCAGGGAAACCAAGGACTTCTCTGGAGTGCAGCTGCAGGTGCAAATTGGCAGGAGGGGACACAGAAAGGACAGCAACTTGATTGACATCCAGATCAATCAATGAGCTATTCTCTACCATTAGCGTCATGCTCGGTATAAAGCTGGAGATGCCTTTTCCAGCCCATTAGTTTTGGTTTTCCGGCTGCTTTCCTTAGCTCTGTTCGGAAGTTCCATTCTATTGGGAGTTCAGTGTTAGTTCAGTTTTATGATGTCTTGCTGTTTTACAGTTGGCCCTTGGGCCTCTCTGCCTTTTGCACTTGTACTTTCTCTTGCTGGGATCAGCTGTTCAGGACCAGGGTTCTCTCTTCTTTTGGGCTGCCTGTTCAGCACAATGGGAGTTCTGTGGGGGATGGCACTGAGTACTATATATTTTAATTTATGTGTATTTTAGTATAAGCATATTAGTAGTAGCAGTGTATTACTTTCATTGTCTTATTATATTTTTTTCTAAACCCACAAGTTTCTCCCTTCGCATTCAGTTCTCTCCCCTGTCCCACTTGGGGACTGGGAGCAGGATGTGAGCAGCTCTCATGGTCTCAGTTGGTGGCTGTGGTAAAACCATGAAAAGAAAGGGTAGTAGTAGCTTCAGAAAGCTTGAAAATCACTTTCCAAGATGACACCTTTTATTTTATTTTTACTATTTTTGGTAGAGGGAACAGCATGTGAAAGGAAAACTATCAGAAACTGCAGCTCTGGAGGCCCAGAGTGGAGCTCAGGATCAAGAAATGTCATTCTGAGCACAGTGCTGTGGTCATTCAGAAGGACTCTGGATCAGCCATGACTTTGTGTTTCAAGGAACAGCTGGTGCGGATGGAGAGACAGCAGCACAGGTGGGGACACACTGGGCTGAGAACAAGGTGGGGAAGCACATGGGGTGTCTGCAAGGGTGTTTTCTGTCATTTTCCAGTGCATAGAAGAAGTGATAGCAGCATTCTACACTGGACATTGATCCCGAGGGTCTCCTGAAGACATCTGGACAGGCAGGAGAACAGTCCCTTGAGGCTGGACACTGTATGGACAACCTGGCTCCTCACCCCCACCCCCACTCTGCCGGTTCCCTCATTGGCCACCAGGGATTGCATCACTTTTCCTACATCAGACTTCTCCATGAGCTCTGCAGGAGATGCTGCAGCTCCTGTGCACCAGCTCCACCTGCTCTCCTGTGCAAACACTGCACAGTTCAATAAACAATAAAACACTTTCCTCAGCTGTGTGTGTAAGCTGGATCTGATGAGGTCCAGCATTCACAATGGACACCCACACAAGAACTGGTTTAGACAGAGAGATAGGAGAGGATAGAAATAAACACAATGAACGTGTTGACTGCCATGTTAATTAGAGCTCTGAAGAACGGGGCAAGTTTGTGACTCCCTGAAGCTCAAAGCAGAAACCAGACAGTTGAGAGGAACTGAATGACCAAAGAGCAAGTGGAGGAGAAACCTGAGAGCACTGGGAAGGACAAACGTCCAGACAGTGCTGGAAAGTTGTCCTTGGACAGGGACATTTAATCAGGAGAGGTGGGAACTCCTGAATGACGAGGGAGATGAAATCATAGAGTGTTGGTAATAGAAGTACAGGGGAAGACCAATATTTCTTCTCCTACCCTTAGTACAGTTCCCCATAATTCACTTCTTCTTTTTTTCTTTTAAATTTTAATATGTTAAAAACAAAACAAAACAAAACAAAAATCTCTAATTAAACAAAAAAAAAAAACCAAACAAAAGAAACAGAAAACCCCACAAAACAGAAGCAAAAACACCTCAAACCAACTAAACAATAACAACAACAAAAACCAAAAACAAAATAGCAACAAAACCAACAAAACGAATAAGAAAACAACAACAATAAAGTGCACGTTTCCAGACAGACATCAGTCATCAGCTGTCTCACCATAAACAGCCAGTGCCATTTTAGGGGCCCAGTGTACCTGAGGTGCTGGCCTGGGATTGGCATCTATCACACAGGACCTGGGGAGACCAGAGCACCTTGCAGTGCAGGTGGAGCCTGGGCAGGGGTTCCCGGGGCATCTACACTGGAACCAGGTGTTTGTGTCCCTGGAGCTGAAGACATTTGTGTCCTAAATCCATGCCCAGTTCTGGAGAACTCTTTCCTTTTCAAATAAAAGAAACCCCGCCAAAGACTTTGTTTAATTTTCATTGACATCAACTGACATCTGATGGGCCTGCAGGCATGAAGGCAAGATCATGTTGTGTCTTGCACAGCGCCCCATGCCCTCTGAACCTTCCCTGCCCAGGACTCCTCACACATTGCCCAGAGCAAGTCACACTGAGGTGTTGGCTGGTTCACTGGCTGAGATGTTGGTTTAGATGGTCACCTGCAGCACAGGGGGATCCTGCCCCATCATCGTCTGCTCTGCTCCAGTCTGAAACAGAGCCCAACATCACAATGGGATCATGAGAGAACTGAGGTTGAAGGGAGCTCAGGAGTCTGCAGTCCAACCTGTCACCAACTGGGTCACACCAAGGTGTTCAATCCTTGATTCAATCAGAGCTTTAGCAGGACTAGAGAAGCGATCATCCCTTTGTACTGGGCACTGGTGAGGCTGCACCTTGAATCCTGGGGTCAGTTTTAGGTCCCTCATGGCAAGAAAGATCTTGAGGTGCTGGAGAGAGTTCAGAGGAGGGTGACAAGGCTGGTGAAGGGTCTGGAGCACCAGTCTGACGAGGAGCGGTTGAGGGAGCTGGGGCTGTTCAGCCTTGAGAACAGGAGGCTGAGGGGAGGCCTTGTCGCTGTCTACAACTACCTGAAAGGAGGTTTTATCATGGTTGGTGTTGGTCTCTTCTCCTAAGTAACAAGTGATAGGACAGAGGAAATGGCCTCAAGTTGCACACGGGGAGGTTTAGATCGGATATTAGGAAAAATTTCTTCAGGGAAAGGGTTTTGAAGCAACAGAACAGACTGCTCAGTGAGGTTGTGGAGTCACCATCACTGAAGGTGTTTAAAAGATATATAGATGGGGCTCTTAGGGACATGGTTTAGTGCCAGATTTAGGTTATGGTTGGACTCGATGATCTTACATGTCTCTTCCAACCACAATTATTCTATGATTCCATGATAAGTTATTTTTGCTATTTTCTTTCTCAGAGGACCATGCAGCCTCCCTGAGAGCCAGGACTTTTCTGAGGGGTTGGAGAGACGTCTCACAGTCACACCAGCCAGTTCCACCAGCCGCTGTCTGTCCCTTCCCAGACCAAACCTTTTCTCCATATCCCAACCTTCCAGGCGAGTTTCTGGGACACAGCAAATGCTGTGCTGGTCTTCTGGGCCTGTTCAGAGAGAACAGCAGGCCAACATGTTGATTTCTTCCTCCTCATATCCATTCCTCACCTTCCAAGTAGACTTCTTTTTGCTCTTTCCTGCTTCTTCCTACTATCAAGAAAAGCTCGACCATCTCACAAACTGCCCTTCATGCAGGGAACCCAACCCGTTAGGCTTCTTGTGGTCTTTTACCTGACCAGAGAGAAGTCACCTCACCCTGATTTCCTAAATCCCATGAGTGCTGCTGGCCTTTCAGCTTCTCTGACAGACACAACCATGTCCCTACTCATGTCCCGTCATGTTCTCAGGTGGGATGGACATGACAACCCGTCTCTCTTCCTGGGTAAGACCTGTGGGCCCTTGGGCAGAGGTTCTTTCCCAGCCATGTCCCTGCTGCTGGGCTGTCACCTCCAGACACAGAACTGACCCCACTGTCCCCTTCACAGCCACATGATTCCGCCTGGATTATGAGTGTCTGAGACTCAGCTGACCTCATAATACCGAACCCATCCATGCCCCTCCCCATAGTCCGCGGCCTGACCAGATAATAATATGCTTGTTGTATCAAATTAAACAAATGTATTTCCACCTTAATGTTTGAGTGGAGAAACTTTCTTTGCAGTAACTGCTTTTTTTATGTTGACATCATTTCTATCTCCTTTTCTGTCTCTTTTTTTTTTTTTTTTTTTTCTTTTCTATTCTGCAGATATTCTATATTCAGAAACATGTCCAGGGGAAAGATTCGTTGAATCATAGAGTCAGTCAGGTTTGAAGAGAGCCCTGAACATCTTCTTGCTTCACTCTCCTTCCCAAAGCAGGGTGACCAGGTGAGGTTCTTCAAGGTCTTCTCTCAGCTTTGTATCATCTCCGTCACAGCACAGAAGGGAGAATAAAGACCTTCAGCAGTTTTGGCCCAAATGCTGGTCACGGGGGGATGACACACTAACTGCACAGAGGACACTGCATCGCAAATGATATTTGGGCTTGATGTTTCAGTGAACTTCCCACCAAGCATCCACTTCTTCAGCCCAAACAGCATCAACTGGGCTATAAAGACACCACAAGAGACCATGTCCAAGGCCTGGCACAATTTCATACCCACAACATGCCTGTCTTTCCCCTGCCCATTTTAGTTCACAAGTCTCTTTCTTGTCCTTCAAGTGCCTGCAGATGGCTGCAGGAGGATTTGTCCCATCACCTTCCCAGGGACAGATACAAGCTGACCAGCCTGTGATTCTCCCCATTCTCCTTCCTACTCTTTCTAGCTCCTACTCTCATCTGAAGTAGAATCATAGAATCGTAGAATACTCTGATAGGAAGAGACCCTTGGGATCAATGAGTCCAACCACAGCCCAGCTCTCGCACTAAACCATGTCCCTGAGAACCTTGTCTAAACACCTTTTAAACCCCTCCAGGGGTGGTGACTCCCCCACTGCCCTGGGCAGCCTGTTCCAATGCCTGTCAACCCTTTCTGGGAAATACTTTTTTCCTAATATCCGATCTAAACCATCCCTAGTGCAAATTGTGGCCATTTCACCTTGTCCTATCACTTGCTACATGGGAGAAGAGACCAAGACTCGCCACATTCCAACCTCCTGTCAGGCAGTTGTGGACAGTGAGAAGGTCTCCCCTCAATCTCCTGTTCTCCAGGCTGAACAGCCCCAGCTCCCTCAACCGCTCCAAATCACACTTGTGCTCCAGCCCCTCAGCAGCTTCGTTGTCTCTTCTGCACTCTCTCTAGTACCTCAATGTCCTTCTTGAGATGATGGGCCCCAAACTGAACAGAGGATTAAAGGCGCAGCCTCACCAGTGCCGAGAGCATTGGCACAATCACTTCTCTAGTCCTGCTGGCCACACTATTCCTATACAAG
This sequence comes from Streptopelia decaocto, assembly GCF_964273445.1. NCBI lineage: Eukaryota > Metazoa > Chordata > Aves > Columbiformes > Columbidae > Streptopelia > Streptopelia decaocto. Next base: position 287,980 of record NW_028115117.1, read on the forward strand.
CCAGGATGCTGGTGGCCTTTTTGGCCACCTGGAAACATTCTGGCTCATATTCAGCCAGATATCGATCAACACCTGCACATCCCTATCCACCAGGGATCTTTACAGCCGCTCCTCCTGAGCCTCTAGCGCTGCCTGGGGTTGTTGTGACCCAAGTGTAGGACCCAGCACTTGGCTTTGTTAAGTCTCAGACAATAGGCCTCAGCCCCATGATCCAGCATGTCCAGATCCTTAGGCATGGCCATCCTCATGTCCCACGTCATGAGAAATGGACATGGGGACCTCAGTTCAAGGCAGAACATCCTAGTCCTGCATTCAGGCCTTCATGGAACATGCAGGAATAGCTGATGGAGTTTGTACTGAGTGGGGTTCATCTTATGTACATGAGATGCATGCTCATATCTCATCCATACAGTGGAAACATTGGCTTCTGACCTACTCATTCAGTGTCCTTGTGTTGAGGGATGAACAACCTCTCTCAACTGGGGTGAAGGGCCAGTGCAGGAAATGGTGGTTTTGAGGGGCTGGTCTGTGGTGACTGTCCTGGGCCAGTTTCCCCAGGTTGTCCCATGACCATGGGCACACACCAGCCCCTGCTCTGCTGGTGCTTCAGGGCTCTCCCAGGAGGCCTGGCTGGGAGAGGACACTGCTGTGTGCCAGCCCTGCACACTCACACACTTCAGCCGTTCACTGGTATTTTCTTCTCTGGGGCATTTGCCAGTTCAGCCCTCCCACCCCTTCCTGAATTGTGCCACCCCCCTGCCCTCTCCCCAGCCCAGCCCGGCAGAGCAGCCACACTGGAACTGGAACTGGTCCCACAGCAGTGGGGACCAGTGAGAATGAAGGACAGTGAGAATGTTCATCCAACCATCATGCTGAGAGGGTCTCCAGCACAGGCAGCTTGCAGACCCAGGTCCAGACTGGCTCCCCATGACAGCATGAGACATTTGGCCTAGGAGATCCTCAGGAAGGTCCTGCGGCCACAGTGCCAGGGCCACCTGCCCCAAGCTGCCACCTACAGCAAAGGGTTTCTCTCTCCATGTCTTCTCTGCACACATACAGTGCCCCACTCTTCTCCTGGAACATCCCGTCTCCCCACAGAGCCCTTTCCCAAGAGAGCTGATCTGTGCAGACCTGGCCAGCTGTTCCTGACCCCCTTCCCATGCTCCATACAGCTCCGACCTGGTGCTGCTGCTCTGCAGAGCAAGTGGGCTGTGGTGCCCAGGGCCATGGGGTGAGTCCGCAGATTCACGTTGGTCAGGATGGGAGGAAGACCCAGCTCAGGGTGGCTCCTGCTCACTCCCCCTCAGCACACAGCCATGGCTCCTGCAGCACCAGAGATCCCAGAGAGAGGATTCTGGGCAAACAAGGCACTGCAGGGTCCTTTATTTCACTTTATACACACGGAGAGTACGGGTCCTTATTTACACAAAGACTATGGGACACACCAGACAGGTAGATATGGACACAGAAGACATAATTTTGCTTGTGGACAGCATTAATACAACCAAGAAAAGAAAACACCAAAGAGAAAAAAAGAAAAAAAAACAACAACACCAAACAAAAACAAAAACACCACAAAAGCTACAGAACTCAGGTTGAACTAGTAATGCGTTATATTACAAGTGACATGCAGAAGCAGGAGGTCACTTCATTACAGCTTATGAAAAGAAAACAGTCATCACTTTCCTTATAGACTCCTTGAGTTCCCTGTTCCTCATGCTGTAGATGAGGGGGTTCAGTGCTGGAGGCACCACCGAGTACAGAACAGACACCACCAGATCCAGGGATGGGGAAGAAATGGATGAGGGTTTCATGTAGGCAAACATGCCAGTGCTGACAAAAAGGGAGACCACGGCCAGGTGAGGGAGGCAGGTGGAAAAGGCTTTGTGCCGTCCCTGCTCAGAGGGGATCCTCAGCACGGCCCTGAAGATCTCCACATAGGACACCACAATGAACACAAAGCACACAAAAGCTAAACAGGCACTGACCACAAGAAGCCCAAGTTCCCTGAGGTAGGAGTGTGAGCAGGAGAGCTTGAGGATCTGGGGCATTTCACAGAAGAACTGGCCCAGGGCATTGCCCTTGCACAGGGGCAGTGAAAATGTATTGGCCGTGTGCAGCAGAGCATTGAGAAACCCAGTGGCCCAGGCAACTGCTGCCATTTGGACACAAGCTCTGCTGCCCAGGAGGGTCCCGTAGTGCAGGGGTTTGCAGATGGCAACGTAGCGGTCGTACGACATGATGGTGAGGAGAGAATATTCTGCTACCATCAAGAATGCAAATGAAAAGAGCTGTGCAGCACATCCCGAGTATGAGATGGCCCTAGTGTCCCGCAGAGAGTTGGCCATGGATTTGGGGACAATGGTGGAGATGGAGCCCAGGTCGAGGAGGGCGAGGTTGAGCAGGAAGAAGTACATGGGGGTGTGCAGGTGCTGGTCCCAGGCTATGGTGGTGATGATGAGGCCGTTGCCCAGGAGGGCAGCCAGGTAGATGCCCAGGAAGAGCCAGAAGTGCAAGAGCTGCAGCTCCCGTGTGTCTGTGAACGGCAGGAGGAGGAACTGGGTGATAGAGCTGCTGTTGGACATTGGCTGCCTGTGGGCATGGGGACCTGTGCAAGGAGGAATAGGCAGTGACAAGTTAGGGGAGATTTCTCTGGGGAAAAGATCATGTTGTTTCTCATGGAAAACCCCCTCCCTGATGGAGGGATGTTTCAGCTCATTCTCTCTTTCTCCCAAGTGAGAAAAACAGTTCATCATAGTTTAAAATGCACCTTGGGCATCTAGTTTCCATAAACACAGCTCTGGGGCAAAACTCTCCCTGCCCATGTCTGTGCTGCCTGCAGCTGTGTGTCTGTCCCTGGTCTGCTCCCTGTCAGTGTCACAGACCCCGTCCCACCCGCTGTGTGCTCAGCTCTGTCCTGCTCACACCTCCTGGCACTGCCCAGGGGCAGCTCTGTGTGTGCAGGGGCTCAGGAGCAGCTCAGACAAGTCCTAACGAGAACTGGGGTCTTAGTGTCTTCTGCAAAGAGAGAAATAAATCCCCATCTCCCACTGCACACCCAGACAACCAAGAGTGGAAAACTGAAAGCACAGACTCCTTCCCTGGCAGCTGTTGCTGTATCAATGTTGTTGTTCAGAAGGAGCCTCTGCAATGTCTGTGGGGGGATCTGGAGCTCTGAGCAGCCCTGACCCACACAGCCCCCTTCAACCCCACAAGCTCCCTGCCTGCCCTGCCGGGGGTCGCTCCTTCCCCCCACAGCTGCTGCCATGGGATCTCCCGGGCAGGCTGAGCACTGACCCTGGCAGGCGGCAGAGTCCCTGCCCGGCACAGCCCTGGGGTGCAGGGACCCTGCTCTGCAGGACAGCCCTGGGCACCCCTGGGTGCTCCCCCTGCAGTCACCCTCAGCAGAAGTTGTCATCATTCCCTGTCCCTCTGACAGTGCAGCAGGGAAGCCCTGCTCTGGAGTGTGTTCTTCTCCTCTACAACAGAGATACTGTGAGAGAGACCTGACAGATCCTGTAAATTGTGGGATGTACCAGCCTAAGGTCTCCCTCCAGGAAATGCAGCTGCATTGTCCTACAGCCAGAGACTTACCGTGTTAGAACTGTGATTGTCTCATTGAATCCTCAGAAACCAACCCCCTCCATTGCCTTGCCCCTCTCTGTGCCTGGCTCCTGTGCCCTCGGTGCTGCAGGCAGAGCCCTCAGCCCTGCTGCGTGTGCAGAGCAGCTGCTCCTGGGCAGAGCTGTCTCTCTGCAGCGCTGCCGCTGCCATGAGCTCCCTGTGTCCCAGGAGCCCAGCCCAGCTCAGCAGCACAGGAGCAGCCCATGATGTCCCTTTCTCTGTCCCCTCTGGGCTCCTCCAAGTGTCCCTGGGGCTCCAGGGGCACATCCTTTCAAACAACCTGAAGTAATCAGTGATGTTGATTCTCTCTCCTCTGAAGAGACACATCATTGTGTTCTTTGTATTAAACAATGAATTAGTATGAGAATCAACTTTTCTTGTCCCATCGTTAGACAGGACACCAGGAATGTTACAGCAAAGGATCTAATTTGTCCAAGCCGGGGGAGGAATATGTTCAGTTGAATGAGTTCAGGCATTTTGTTTTGGTTTTACACTCCTAGGTCTAGAGAGACATTCATCAATCTCTGGCCATGTCATGTCTGTGCTCTGATTCAAAGCCTTTGCACACATGGGCTCTTGGACACTTGGTACCAGGTTTCTTGTGGCAGGTCAGAGCTGGGCTGGTGCCACAGCTGGGGTGGCTCAGCCCAGATGTGAGGCAATGTCCTCAGCCAGGGACCCGACTGGGGAGCTGGAGCTGTCAGTGCTGCAGACAGAGCTGTGACACAGATGGAATGAACTGCCAGGCAGGGTGGCAGGAGTGAGTTCATCTGGTCTCAAGGACAGCAGCCTCCAAGCACAGCAACAGTCCAGATCAGAACTCAGTCTAGACCTGGAAGGCAATTCAAGGGCCCCATAATGAGCTGCTACTACTGCAGGAACAGTTAAAGGAGAAACAAAGACCCTGTGTGGCCACTGAAGAATTTAATAAGGGAAAGAGGTGAGAATCCCTGTGTCCTCTTGTCCTCCATCTTCACCAGCCATGTGTCCCAGGCCTCTGTGACTGGAGGCAGAACAACCAGCAGCGGATGGGGATCAAGTCAGGGGTCACTGGAACTAACACAATCCTTTCCAGTCTATGGGACAGCAGGGGCAGCATCCCAGGAGCTGGGACAGCAGGACGATGTCACAGTGAGGCCACTCTCCACCATCTTGGAAAGCTCATGGAGATTGAGGAGACTCTGTATCAAAACCAGCGTCATCAGCAAGACAAGGGCAGTGATCCTTCCCCTGTGCTCTGCATTGGGGAGGCCACACCTGGAGTATTGTGTTCAGTTCTGGGCCCCTCAGCTCAGGAAAGAGATTGAAGTGCTGGAGCGGGTCCAGACAAGAGCAACAAGACTGGGGAAGGGACTTGAACACAAGACCCATGGGGAGAGGCTGAGGGAGCTGGGCTTGTTTAGTCTGGAGAAGAGGAGGCTTAGAGCTGAGCTCAGCACTCTCTAGAACTACCTGAAAGGGCAGTTCTAGCCAGTTGGGGATTGGGCTCTTCTCCCAGGCATCAGCAATAGGACAAGGGGGCATGAGCTTCAGCTCTGCCAGGGGAAATTTAGGCTGGATATTAGAAAGCAATTCTGTGCAGAGAGAGTGGTCAGGATTGGAATGGCTGCCCAGGGAGGTGCTGGACTCACCATCCCTGGAGGTTTTTAAACTCAGATTGGACATGGCACTTAGTGCCATGATCTAGTAAAAGGACTGGAGTTGGAACAAGGGTTGGACTGGATGATCTCTGAGGGCTTTTCAACCCAGTCCATTCTGTGTTTCTGTGATTTTCAAATTAGGGAGAGCTCTCAGGTTCTCCCTGACCACAGGAATAATTCACATGAGGTGCAGGGCTGCTTTACAAGTGCCCCCAAACAGTCCTGACCACAACTTTTCCATCCTTTCTCTTTAGCCCTGAGCCAAGATTTTATTTTTTGCTGTCCTAATACCCTTCCAGAAAGAACAGCCCATGTTGTTAACCCTTTCAGAGCAGGTTGCTCAACAGGTGTCAACATCCATGTACAGAGTCTGCACATCAGCCAGACACAAATCCATCATTATAGAAATGGAGACAAGGCTCTTGACCAGCTCCTTGCACCGAGCAATTGGCACAACGTGTCTGCTGAGATTCCAGGGAACACCGGAACTTTAAGAACCAAGAAGTTTTAGTCCTCTCTGAGCATCCTGGTTCATCTCCTGGCCCATGTGTTGCTCCAGGCTGTGAAGAGAATCAAAACCAACTTCTTGACTGGGGTAGTTCCATTTTACATGGTGCCAAACAGGGCAGATGAAGGGGGCTTATAACTCCAATCTCTGCTGCACAGTTGGGACTTCAGAGATTAGAAATGTAGGGAACAATGTATTGTCAGTGCACACCACATAGAGATTCTGACTTCCTTTGGGCCTTTTCACTAACCTGGGATCTGTTCCTTGGCTTTCTTTGGCTAAAAAGGAAACAACTCCCCCATGCCACCTGCCCCTCACACCAGAAAAAGAAAGGAGAAAAAGGATGGAAGGGGTGATTTGGGAGAAATTCTGACCAACAGGTGTATTCTTTCAATGATAAAAAAGGTGGAAGTGGGAGAAAACACTGTTCCAAGGACTTCATACAAGAGGCCAAGTACTGAGATGCAATATGTATTTTGAGAAGTGAGAATGACTGCTGGGAGGGAAATTAAAGAGCTTTAATTCATCAACATAACCAAGAATACAGAGTATTCTGCTACTGTTACTAGTGACAGCACCACTGTTCACAAACATCCTTCAGCCCATCTCCATTTTCCCTGGGCCCCAAAGCTCATCCTGCTCAGAGTTTGACAGGATTGCTGCAAACCCCTGTGACCCAAATCTCTACAACTGTCTCTGCTCAACAGCCTTTTACCCCAGAAAGGGAAAACTGCCAATGCAGACACCAAACCAGTGCCCAACCTGCCTGGAGAGCCAGGACAGTTGTGCCACACAACAGCTGCCTCTGAGAGAACCTGGAAGTGTTGGAATTGAAATGGTTTAAACCCAAGTCATAGAATCAGAGAATCATTTATGCTGGAAAAGACCCTTAAGAACATGGAGTCCAACTGTAAATCAAACACTGCCAAGACCATCACTAAACCATGTCCCAAAGTGCCACATCTCCACATATTTTAAACACCTCCAGCAATGGAAGCTCCAATCCTGAGCTGTCAGGACACCATTGGCTGCAGTTGGACATAAGATACTGGTCATGGCTGTGAGTTCAGCCCTCGCTGCAGAATGTCTCACACCCTCACTGAGGAGGGCAGGGGGCTGGGAGATGGGAGCACGTTTCAGTTTCCAGATCCCAGCACAGAGCCCAAACCATCCTGCCCTTGGACTCTGGATCCCATTTCCTGAGATGTAAAGCTGGTGGGACTTCTGTGGATAATCATGTTTAAGGCATGAATAATCCTTCAAGTGTTTGTGTGATTTGTCTAGGAATGTCAGTTTTATATGCTTATATTTAAATATCTATAAAATAGTACTCTGCATCTGTGGTAGCCCCTCTGGCAATGACAATTAAATAAACATTTGCACTATAAGGCTCCATACCCCATCCACAAGCACACATCTAATGGTTCAGATGAAGGGTGGTCTGGCAAACGTCACCCTTTGTGTCCCCAGGTGATGGACACTGCTCATGTGCCTCTGCAGAGAGTGGCAGGAGCTGGATCCCCTTCTCGGGACAGACTCCTTCCAGGAGAGACACAGACACAGGGGAACTCATCAGGGCTTTACGGCATTTCACTCGGCATCAGTTTTGACATATTGGGTGCTGTCCTGTGACTGCCCTTTCTGCACAAATGATCATAAAAACGCAACTATATACTGAAACATGGTCATAAAGGGGCCGTTATTGACAAGAAAGCTCACCGTGAACTCTGGAGAGAGCGAGGAAGTTTATAACAAGCACCAGGAAGAACCAAGAAGCTCGAGGCCTCTTCTGAAGAGCAGGAGGCCTGAGCAGCCGTGATTGGCCATTGTAGGTGTGGGAGAGGGTCAGGGCATGTCAGGGAGAAGCAATGAGATGGTGATGGCTTCAGTGAACCCTTCCAGCCATGTCTGAGCCCAGAAATGGAAAGCAGTTGATGTCTGCAGGTGGAGGAGGAACAGGAGGAACATTTTCCTGGAAATATGAAGGAAGAAAGGCCTCTCTTGGGCTAATCATGTATGGCAGTGCCATTTGCATGGTGTGGGCATGGCTGTGCCTGGGAGATGGGGAACGGCTGCTGCTGGGGTGGCTGTGCTCAGTCATGGCCCAGGAGCTGACCCTGCTCTGCTCCTCTCTTACACTGCCCACACTTGGATGGTCCTCAGGAATCATCCATGAGCCTGGTGGATCCATGAACCTCCTGGAGTGATGGGTATGGATCCAAATAGGGGATTCAAGCAAGTGTGAGACTGGTACATTGAGGTGATTGGTGACCATTGCCAGGTGTATGCAAGAAGCTGGATGAGTTGTGAGGAATTCACGGGCATTTCCAACTCCACAGAAATCCAGAGCCTTGCAGCTAAAGTAACAGCACTTGACATAAAACCCACCCCAAAACACAATACACTCACACTGACCACAGGAAAAGCCTTGAAAAACATTTGAGAAAAATCTACCAGGTCCCAGGGGTCAGGGCTCAGCCATTCTGGTGATGAACAAGCATCAAGGGCTGACATGGCATCAGAGCCACCTCCACATGGCCCTCACCAACTGGAACCAGCGTCTCCAAGTCTTTGCTTCAGCAGTCTCCAGGGACAGGGACCTGCACTGGTTGTTTCCTTCACAGCTGTGTCAGTGATGGCCCTTCATGGGGTCCCAAACACCCTCAGAACCTTGGGGTTTGCTTCTGCCTTTCACTTCATTAGAGGTTTGTTCATTCTCTCAGTATCTGCAGTTCAGGATCATGGCAGCAGAAGGCTCACTAACATCTAAAATACTCTCAAATGCCAAGTCTCCGTGCATCATTTTCCTAAAGGCTTCAAGTCAGGTGTGGATGATTAGGGAGATTTCAGGAATAACCAAACAGAGAGCATTTCCACAATAAATAGCAATAAAGCCAAATTTCTTCTATTTCCTTCCCTGCTCGCCCTTCCCTCCCTTTCCAGAACAGGTGGTCTCAGCAGTTTCCTGTTCATATTGTTCTGGAGCATCTCCTGATAAAGACTGAATACATTGGAAAAGTGGGTGCCTAAATCACCATGTGAATGAGGAGTGTCCCTGGCAATCTCAGGTGCCACAGCACAGCAATACTTGTGCTCAGGAGCTGGTCAAGTGACCCATCTCCTTTTCTGTAATGGTGTCTGAGTTTGCTCAGGTCACCACTGACTTGAGCCCCATCCACTGCTGGGTGTTCTCCAGACTCCTGCCTTCAGGAACAAAGTCCCAGGAGACCTTGCTGGTGAAGATGGAGGCAAAGAAGCCAAAAAGAACCTCAGTCCCGTCTGATTCTACTCTTACAAAGTTTAGCAGCAGGCCCACGTTCACCATGTGTACTATTTTACTGTAAGAAAGCTGTGTCAGCTCATCTTGCTGCCCTCAGCCTCCCCTGCAGGTATCAAGTCCAGGACAGCTTTGGCATATTTTCTGCATCTATGGCCAAGGTTTCTAAATTCCTCCTTTGCAGCTTCCCCTGCTCCCACCTCCTGTGTGCTGCCTTTGTGCCTTGGAGCTCCATCAGTTCAGACGAGCAGCCTCACGAGATAAATGCTTCATTTCACTGGTTCTCAGATAGATCATTCTTGTGCTTGGAGCACCCTGTCCTGTAAGGCTGCTCAGATTTCCTGAGCTCCTTCACCCTTCAGGGCTGCTTCCCATGGCACCACCTGAATCAGCCCCCCCAGTTTGACATAGTCTTCTCCTCTGGATTCCACCAGCCTGTGCTCTGCTGCTGGCCTTCCTCCCTCCTCTCTGGTGCCTGGGACCCCACTGTGTCCTGGTCACAACAGCCAAGGTGGACACTGATGTTCACATCCCTCACCAGGGTTTCCTTGTTTCCCAATTCCAGATCCAGGTGAGCATCACTCTCATTGGCCCACGATGCAGACATGTTAAGGAATTGGCCCAAGATCCTCTGGACTGTTGGCACTTGCCACTTTGCCAGGCCAGTTAATGTCAGAGCAATTACAGTTCTCCATAGGAACCTGCTCATTGACTGGAGACTTCCTCCTTGAGTTGCTGACAGGAGATCTTTTCCATTTCTTCTGCATGATCAAGTAGTTTGTAACACCCAACACATTGTACCTCTCTATTGGGTTTACATGACAAAGTCTTGGAACTGGGGGTGAGTGTGGGTGTACTACAGTTGTCACCGCTCTGAGAAGACAACAGGAGTTTGACCAACGTCAGTAAGAGCTGATTTCAGCTGCTCCAAGATGGACCCACTCCTTGCCAAACCTGAGCCACTCAGTGATGCCGGCAGCACCTCTGGGATATTGTATTTGAGAAAGGGTAAAAAACACTGCACAACAGCAGGTGGGAGAGAGGAGGGAGGAGATGGGAGAGAAAAGCTCTGCACACACCAAGGTCATATCCCATAGGACCCAAGCAGGTCCCTCAGCAGCCAAATCCTGCTCTCCTGAAATCCTGCTCTTGGCCTTGTTCTCGTCTCCCAGGAGCCTCAGCTCCACTTTCCCATCCCTGACTGTTCCATCCTGAACAACTCTTTCTGGTTTGTAAGTGTGAAGTCCCACAGGGCACCTCACCTCACTGACTCCTCAGTTACCTGTGTCAGGAAGATGTTGTCAATGAGCTCCAAAACCCTCCTTGTCCCCAGCCAGGAACCTGGGAGGTGTGGGACCATAGTCCTGCCCTTGGCCTTGCACAGCCCCACATCACACTGTCCCAGGAAGGGCCCTGGGCAACGTGGGAGGGACAGGATCTGCCTTCCTAGGGCTGGGGTCAGGACTTGTTCCTTTGGTTAATGAAACACAACCAGGTTTACTCAGCATCAGAGAGACCTTTACTTTGCTTTCCCTGACCTGTCATCTCTACCTCCAGTTTTCTTCTCTAAACAAACGTGAATATTGTTTCTCAGTAGGTTCCCTCAGTGGGACCCATTAACATTACAAGAAACTTTGGAGTTTGCATCTGACTTTGACTACTTGAGAAGTTTCATCACCTTCCTCCAGGGTCTGAGGTCCATGGACTCAGCACCAAAGCCACCAGAGGGGTCATTAAAGCGCCTTGGGCTGCTCCTGTGCTGCTGAGCTGGGCTGGGCTCCTGGGACACAGGGAGCTCATGGCAGCGGCAGCGCTGCAGAGAGACAGCTCTGCCCAGGAGCAGCTCCTCTGCACACGCAGCAGGGCTGAGGGCTCTGCCTGGGGATCTCAGCAGACGAGCAAGGCAGAGAGAGATTAAAGGTGGTCAGGACTGGGAGGATGACTGAGAGCTCACTGGAGGAGAAACCTTTGCAGCCCTTGCCATGGTAAGTCTCTGATGCAGGGCAGTGCAGCTGTAGCTCCTGGAGGCATCTCCTGAAACTGGCACAGGCACAGCTGGTGGGATCTGTAAGGACGGGGCTCTTGTCAGGCCATGTTGAACAGCTGTGAAGCCGGGTGAGCACCCAGGGGTGCCCAGGGCTGTCCTGCAGAGCAGGGTCCCTGCACCCCAGGGCTGTGCCGGGCAGGGACTCTGCCGCCTGCCAGGGTCAGCGCTCAGCCTGCCCGGGAGATCCCATGGCAGCAGCTGTGGGGGGAAGGAGCGACCCCCGGCAGGGCAGGCAGGGAGCTGGTGGGGTTGAAGAGGGCTGTGTGGGTCAGGGCTGCTCAGAGCTCCAGATCCCCCGCAGACATGGCACAGGGTCCTTCAGAACAATGACATCAAGACAGGAACAGCTGCCAGGGAAGGAGTCTGTGCTTTCAGTTTTCCACCCTTGTTGGCTGGGTGTTTAGGGGGAGATGGGGATTTATTTCTCTCTTTGGAGAAGACACTGAGACCCCAGTTCTCGTTAGGACTTTTCTGAGCTGCTCCTGAGCCCCTGCACACACAGAGCTGCCCCTGGGCAGTGCCAGGAGGTGTGAGCAGGACAGAGCTGAGCACACAGCGGGTGGGACGGGGTCTGTGACACTGACAGGGAGCAGACCAGGGACAGACACACAGCGGCAGGCAGCACAGACATGGGCAGGGAGGGGGAGCTGCTACCAGAAATGCTGGGGATGGGATTTAGGAACCTCTCTCACATGCTCTCGATTGCAGACACATTTCCCAGTGCAACCCCTGGTCTCCTCTCCTCCCCAGCAGACCCTCTGCCCCAAAGCCATGGGGTCCAGGTCACGAGTCTCCACCTCAGCAGCTGGACCTCCAGCTGAAGGGTTCCTGCAATGTGGTACACAAAAATGGTGCTAAAAGTACTTGCTCTCCAGTGTCATTATGTGAGTGGCAGCAGCACAGCCGGGTCAGGAGAAGGTTCCACAGCATGCCCGTCTGCCTTTCTGTCCTTGCTTTATTTTCTGGTAGCACTGCAGTGTCCTTCCCTGTTTCTCCACCTGTCCCTGGTGCTCTTGCTCTCTGGGGTTGGGGTGGCAGTGTGGGTCAGTTTTTGTTCTGACACCAGCACAGGGGGTCTTGACCCAGAGGTGTGTTCATGGTATCTAGATGCCCAAGCTGCATTTTAAGCTGTGATGAACTGTTATTCAAACTTAGTAGAAAGAGAGAATGAGCTGAAACATCCCTCCATCAGGGACGGGGTTTTCCAGGAGAAACAGCATGTTTATTTTCCTCAGAGAAGTCACCCCTAACATGTAACTGTCGTTCCTCCTTGCACAGGTCCTCATGCCCACAGGCAGCCAATGTCCAACAGCAGCTCCATCAGCCAGTTCCTCCTCGTGCCGTTCACAGACACACGGGAGCTGCAGCTCTTGCACTTCTGGCTCTTCCTGGGCATCTACCTGACAGCCCTCCTGGGCAACGGCCTCATCATCACCACCATAGCCTGGGACCAGCACCTGCACACCCCCATGTACTTCTTCCTGCTCAACCTCGCCCTCATTGACCTGGGCTCCATCTCCACCATTGTCCCCAAATCCATGGCAAATTCCCTGTGGGACACCAGGGCCATTTCATACTCAGGATGTGCTGCACAGCTCTTTTTTTTCTTTTTCTTTGCTACAGCAGAGTATTGTCTCCTCACCACCATGTCGTACGACCGCTACGTTGCCATCTGCAAACCCCTGCACTACGGGACCCTCCTGGGCAGCAGACCTTGTGTCCACATGGCAGCAGCTGCCTGGGCCACTGGGTTTCTCAATGCTCTGCTGCACACGGCCAATACATTTTCACTGCCCCTGTGCAAGGGCAATGCCCTGGGCCAGTTCTTCTGTGAAATCCCCCAGATCCTCAAGCTCTCCTGCTCACACTCCTACCTCAGGGAACTTGGGCTTATTGTGGTTAGTCTTTGTTTTATATTTGGCTGTTTTGTGTTCATTGTGGTGTCCTATGTGCAGATCTTGAGGGCCGTGCTGAGGATCCCCTCTGAGCAGGGACGGCACAAAGCCTTTTCCACCTGCCTCCCTCACCTGGCCGTGGTCTCCCTGTTCCTCAGCACTGTCATGTTTACCTACCTGATGCCCCCCTCCATCTCCTCCCCATCCCTGGACCTGGTGGTGTCTGCTCTGTACTCAGTGGTGCCTCCAGCAGTGAACCCCCTCATCTACAGTATGAGGATCCAGGAGCTCAAGGATGCCTTGAAGCAACTAATGGCTGGATTCTTTACAAAGGCATTAAACTTCCCATATTCTGTATATCACTCATGACATGACTCACGATGGGTCCAACCTGTCTTTTTTATATTTTGTAGTTTTAGATGAATTTTTGGAGTTGGGGGAAGACTTGTTTGGTTTTGCTTTTTTAACTCTGATAGTATTGCCTTCAAAGAAATGTTATTATTCATCCCACATCTCTGTCCACCTTTATAGATCAACTCAAATACCTTGTAAATGAGAAGCTGTGCTCTCTGTGTATTTAAAAAAATAAATGACCCTGCAGTGAATTGTTTGTCTGAGATCCTTCCTCTGCAACCTTTGTGAAGCTCAGCACAGGGTGTCTGTGTGTGAAGATGGAGGAAACAGTCCCAGCAGAGCAGCTCTGCCAGGCAGCACCAGCCTTGTTCTGCCCAGAGTCCTTCTCTTTCCACTCCCACACTCTCCTTCTCAGCCCTTGTGTTGCTGCAAGGCCTGAGCGCTCCCAAGGTTTGGTCGCCGTCCTGCTGTGTCAGTCCTGTGACCAGGACAGGCGGTGGGCACTGCTGTGACAGAGCTGGCCTCACAACAGCATCTCCATCAGCAAGGGCATCTCCTTAGCACAGTGCCTGAAGGGTGAGGTCTTCTTCCAAAGTTCCCTGAAGAACATTCCTTAGTAACAGACTCTCAGGAGGCTTGTTGCTTTGCTTGTTTCTCTGTGGGCTCAGTTTGAGAAGATCATGGTCCCAGTGTGGCTTTCGAGGGACTTCAGGCTGGTTGCTCAGGTGTTGCTTGTTGGTGGCCAGCACCCACGCACAAGGTGAATAAGGCAGGGTCCCTCTGAGCAGCCTCCATGGCCACCCAAGAACTTGTGTGGGACGTGGTCAGTGGCAGTGACCACCACCAGCTGGGGCTGCCTCCCAGCCTGACCAGCATGGCCCCACAGAGTCACCACAGCCAACTTGATCTACAGAGCAAAACCCCCAGCTCGGGGCTGTGGGCAGCGTGGGGACAGGGTGCAGGAATGGCAGCCAGGCCAGTGCAGGCGTGCTCTCCTTGGGCAAAGGCTCTGTGGGGAGATGGGACATCCCAGGAGAAGAGCAGGAGAGCCTGTGGTTCAATGTCCAGTGTAGAATGCTGCTGTCACTTCTTCTATACAGCGGAAAATGACAGAAAATACCCTGGAAAGAAAAAACCCTCCTTTATGAAATCTTCTTTGAAATCTTCATCAGCAAGTGTCCCATTGAAACCTCTCCAGTTAGTTCTACAAGTCTGGAAGATTTGAAGAAATTACAGAAAGAAACATCGCTCATTAGGGCTTTCTGTGTTTTAATGCACCCCATGGCGTATTTGGTGCTGAGTCCATGAACCTCAGATACCAAGCACAGACTGAAGAATCTGCTCAAGAGTCCAAGTCAGAACAAACTCCGAAGTACCTTGAAGCATTAATGGGCCCCACTGAGGGCTGTTCCTGACAAAGCCTCCCCAGGGACTCGTTAGAGCAGATAATTGGAGGCAGTGATTGCATCAGGCAAAGGCAAAGTGCAGCAGCTCTGATGCTGAGAAAGCCCTTGGTTTGTTTGATGAAGGACAATGGCCAAGCCTTGAGCCCCTGCCCCTGGGAAGGGAGATCCTGTCCCTCACGTGTGGCTCAGGTTCTTCCTCTGGCTGTGGGGAGTGCAATGCCCAGTGCAGGACAATGGTGTGACACCTCTTTGTCTCCCTGGGGGCGTGCAAGGAGACAATGGGGCCCCATGGCCATGACTACTGTGTCTTTTCTTAGGCCTTGTTGGCAGTGGCATCAGCCATAGCCAAGGGGACAAAGACCTTGGCTCTTTCAGGGACATTCAGCCTCACCCTTGGCCATGTCCACCACAGTCCATCCTGCACTGTCCCAGGCCTGTGGCTGTTTGCCACAGGCTGCAGATACCCCATGCGCTTCCCCACCTTGTTCCCACCCCAGTGTGTCCCCACCTGTGCTGCTGTCTCTCCATCTGCACCAGCTGTTCCTTGAAACACAAAGTCATGGCTGATCCAGAGTCCTTCTGAATGACCACAGCACTGTGCTCAGAATGACATTTCTTTATCCTGAGCTCCACTCTGGGCCTCCAGAGCAGCAGTTTCTGATGGTTTTCCTTCCTCATGCTGTTTCCCTGCTCCCATCATCTTGGAAAGTGATTTTCAGGATTTCTGAAGCTACTACTGCCCTTTCTTGTCATGGTTTTACCACAGCCACCAACTAAGTCCATGAGAGCTGCTCACATCCTGCCCCCAGTCCCCAAGTGGGAGAAGGGAGACAACTGAAAGGGAAGGGAGAAACTTGTGGGTTTAGACAAAAAATTAATAAGACAATAAAAGTAATACACTACTACTAATAATATACTAAGACATACATAAAGTCAAATATATGACACTCAGTGCCATGTCCCACATAACTCCAGTTGTGCTGAAGAGGCAGCCCAAAAGAAGAGAGCACCCTGGTCCTGAACAGCTGATCCCAGCAAGAGAAAGTACAAGTGAAAAGGCAGAGAGGCCCAAGGGCCAACTGAAAAACCGCAAAACATCATAAAACTGAACGAACACTGAACTCCCAATAGAATGGAACTTCCAAACAGAGCTAAGCAAATTGGCCGGAAAACCAAAACTAAGGGGTGGAAAAGGCATCTCCAGCTTTATACTGAGCATGACAATAATGGCAGAGAATAGCTCATTGATTGACCTGGATGTCAGTCCAGGTGCTGTCCTGTCTGTGTCCCCTCCTACCAATTTGCACCTGCAGCTGCACTCCAGAGAAGTCCTTGGTTTCACTGACAATAGTCCAGGTAAATTAATTAGAAATAGATAAATTAAATTAAGAAAATATACTCAGTGCTATCCCCCGTGTAACTCCAGTCACACGGAGCAGCCAGTCCTGCAGAAGGGAGCACCTTGGTCCTGAACAGCCCATCCCAGCAAGAGAGAGCAAAAGGGCAACAGGCAGAAAGGCCCAAAGGCCAACGGCAAAATGGCAGAACGGCAAAAGGCCGAACTGACATCGAACTCCTGACAGAATGAAACTTCTGAATGGGACTGACCAAACCAGCGGGAAAACCCAAAGTAACGGATGTAACAAGCCCTAAAAGCTGGCTCCAGCTTTAGACTGAGCATGGCGCTAATCATAGGGAATATTTCATTGATCAGCCTGCATGTCAATCCAGGTGCTGTCCTGTCTAGGTCCTCTCCTGCTGTCCTGGTTTTGCTAAAAAACAAGTTTCTCTTTCAGTGAATTTTGCCTGTCAGCTAAAGCCTTCATATTAACTGCATTTTCCTGGAGAACCAGAC
The DNA here is from genome assembly GCF_964273445.1 of Streptopelia decaocto. Taxonomy (NCBI): domain Eukaryota; kingdom Metazoa; phylum Chordata; class Aves; order Columbiformes; family Columbidae; genus Streptopelia; species Streptopelia decaocto. The sequence continues at coordinate 304,586 of NW_028115117.1, forward strand.
CCATGTTTTGGTAAACCTATCAATGGAATGCAAACATATTGATAAGCATGGATGGACATCTCGCGAGAGGGGTGACAAGAAACAAGTGACTAAGAAACTGACCAACTGTGTATAACATTCCATTCACGTGAATACTTCATATAAAAGTGGGAGACCACGAGGACCTTTTCCCTTTTCCTTATGGCTGACATTAGGAGAGGATCTCGCTACTCATCCAGGGTCCAGGGGCAGTTTCTCCTGGTTGTTCATGCAGCAGCAAGCTGGGTTGGATATTTGGACAGAGGAACTCTTCCTAAGGGCCTCCAATGGGCTTGGGGATGGTCTAGATGCATTCAAGGACCTTTACGTCCTTGTTGTAAAAATATGTAGGGCCCAGAACTGCACACAGAACTCAAGGTGAGGCTGCACTAATGCTGAATACAGCAGCATAGTCACCTCTTTTGACCACATGGCCATGCTGTGTTTGATGCACCCAGGATGCCATTTACTGTCTTGACTGCTGGGGGACAGTGTTGCCTCCTATTGACCCTGTGGCCAACCATCACGCCAGATCCCTTTCTGCAGGGCTGCTCTCCAGCTGTTCTCTCCCAATCTACACTTGCACTCAGTGTTACTCTATCCCAGGTGAACAATCCAACACTTGGACTTGTTCAATTTCATGCCAAGTGCTGGGTCCTGCACTTGGGTCACAACAACCCCAGGCAGCACTACGGGCTCAGGGAAGAGCGGCTGGAAATCTGCCCAATGGAAAAGGCCCTGGGGGTGTTGATGGACAGTGACTGAACATGAGCCAGCATGTGCCCCAGTGGCCAAGAAGGCCACCAGCATCCCAGCCTGCATCAGGAATAGTGTGGCCAGCAGGACCAGGCAAGTGATCATCCCTCTGTTCTTGGCACTGGTGAGGATGCACCTCAAATCCTGTGTTCAGTTTTGGGCCCCTCACTACAAGAAAGACCTTGAGGTGCTGGAGTGAGTTCAGATAAGGGCAACAAAGCTGGTGAGGTGTCTGGAGAACAAGTCAGATGGGGAGCAGTGGAGGTAACTGGGGCTGTTTAGCCTGGAGAAAAGAAGGCTGAGGGGAGATCTTATTGCTGTCTACAGCTACCTGAAAGGAACATGGAGGGTGTTGGTCTGTTCTCCCATGTAGCAAGTGGTAGAAGGAGCGGAAATGGCCTCAAGTTGCACCTGGGAATATTCAGTTTGGATATTAGGAAAAATTTCTTCATGGAAGAGTTTGTGAGGCATCGGAACAGGCTGCCCAAGGAGTGGTTGAGTGACCAGCCCTGAGGGTGTTTAAAAGACATATAGATGAGGTTCTTAGGGGCATGGTTTAGTGCCAGAGTTAGGTTAATAATTGGACTCAATGATCTTGAGAGTCTCTCCCAACTTAAATTATTCTATGATCTCTTTGGGATGAGAAACGTGATGGGGCAGCTCACCCAGATGGAGTACTGATATGGATGGATGGACAGATGGGTGGATAGGTAGATTGCTTGGCACAGAGAGAAGGATCAGCCTATCAGCCTAAGGGCTGGGGTCAGCCATGGCATGATGGAAGCAAGGCCAGCCCCCCTTTGTCCCCTGCTCTTGTTTCCAAGAGAGCCTTTACACCCATTGCTGGCAGCCCTCCTGTGCCAGCCCCTCTCACCAGCACACGACTCCTGGCCAGGAGCTGGTCATGCTGCTCCTGCTACCGCAGTGACAGAGCAGCCTGCCCTGAGCTGGGGAATGCAGAAACAGGGTTCTGTGGGTCATTCATTCTCCTGCTGAAGCACAGAGCACAGGGAGCAGGCTGTGGTGCCTGGAAACCACAGCGAGACAGTCCAAGGCAGATCACTGAAGGTCCTTCACCATCTCCAGGAACACTGGGCACCCACAGATGGACACTCAAACCAGCACCATGATGTAACATGGTGCCCCATGTCCTCCCCTGAGCCATGAAAAACACAAGTACAGCAGCATGGCCTTGTGAAAGAAATTTATTCAGGCTGACCAAAGCTTTGGAAGAAGAGCCCAAGCTCCAAATACTGAGACTGAGGAAATCCCCTTTTGCGGGGTGTTTCAAAAAGATGGCCCCAATTTCAGAAATACAGTGATTTCAAAATGGGTCCACACCTGTATTACAGAGATGTGACACAGGACACCAGCTGTACCAGGGCCCCAGAAACAGGTAGACAGGCCTCTGAGTCACTGCTCTGGAGAAGTGCCGTGGGTGAAGAAATTCCTTGACAAACATGGTTATAACAGATGAAATGCTCAATGCACAGGAGGTTCCTGAGATGAACTGGAAATCACTTCTGAAGAGACACGGGTAACTTATTGTTGCTGAGAGAAAAATGACTGAATGAGCTTCTTCAGTGCCACTTTCAGCTCCTGGTTCCTCATGCTGTAGATGAGGGGGTTCACTGCTGGAGGCACCACCGAGTACAGAACGGACACCACGAGATCCAGGGATGAGGAGGAAATGGATGAGGGTTTCAGGTAGGCAAACATGGCAGTGCTGACAAACAGGGAGACCACGGCCAGGTGAGGGAGGCAGGTGGAAAAGGCTTTGTGCTGTCCCTGCTCAGAGGGAATCCTCAGCACAGCCCTCAAGATCTGCACATAGGACACCACAATCAAGACAAAACACCCAAATCCTAAACAGACACTAACTACAAGAAGCCCAAGTTCTCTGAGGTAGAAGTGTGAGCAGGAGAGCTTGAGGATCTGGGGGATTTCACAGAAGAACTGGCCCAGGGCATTGCCCTTGCACAGGGGCAGTGAAAATGTATTGGCCGTGTGCAGCAGAGCATTGAGAAACCCAGTGGCCCAGGCAGCTGCTGCCATGTGGACACAAGCTCTGCTGCCCAGGAGGGTCTCGTAGTGCAGGGGTTTGCAGATGGCAACGTAGCGGTCGTACGACATGATGGTGAGAAGAGAATACTGTGCTGCTGTCAAGAAGGCAAATGAAAAGATCTGTGCAGCACATCCCAAGTATGAGATGGCCCTGGTGTCCCAGAGGGAGTTGGCCATGGATCTGGGGACAGTGGTGGAGATGCAGCCCAGGTCGATGAGGGCGAGGTTGAGCAGGAAGAAGTACATGGGGGTGTGGAGGTGCTGGTCCCAGGCTATGGTGGTGATGATGAGGCTGTTGCCCAGGAGGGCAGCCAGGTAGATGCCCAGGAAGAGCCAGAAGTGCAAGAGCTGCAGCTCCCGTGTGTCTGTGAACGCCAGGAGGAGGAACTGGGTGATGGAGCTGCTGTTGGACATTTGCTGACTGGGGGCATGAGGACCTGTGCAAGGAGGAAAGAACAGTGACAGGTTAGGGGAGACTTCACTGAGCAAAATAAACATGCTGTTTCTCATGGAGCAGCATCCTGATGGAGGGATGTTTCCGCTCATTCTATCTTTCTACTAAGTTTGAATAACAGTTCATCACAGCTTAAAATGCAGCTTGGGCATCTGGTTTCCATGAACACAGCTCTGGGTCAAGACCCCCTGTGCTGGTGTCAGAACAAAAACTGACCCACACTTGCACCCCACCCCAGACAGCAGGAGCACCAGGGACAGGTGGAGAAACAGGGAAGGGTACTGCAGTGCTGCTAGAAAGTACAGCAAAGACAAAAAGGCAGACGGACACGCTGTGGAACCTTCTCCTGACCCGGCTGTGCTGCTGCCACTCACATAATGACACTGGAGAGCAAGTACTTTTAGCACCATTTTTGTGTACCACATTGCAGGAACCCTTCAGCTGGAGGTCCAGCTGCTGAGGTGGAGACTCGTGACCTGGACCCCATGGCTTTGGGGCAGAGGGTCTGCTGGGGAGGAGAGGAGACCAGGGGTTGCACTGGGAGATGTGTCTGCACTGTGGGGGATCGAAAGGGGGTCCTGAATCCCGTCTCAAGCATTTCAGGTTGTAGCTCCCTGTCCCTGCCCATGTCTGTGCTGCCTGCAGCTGTGTGTCTGTCCCTGGTCTGCTCCCTGTCAGTGTCACAGACCCCGTCCCACCCGCTGTGTGCTCAGCTCTGTCCTGCTCACACCTCCTGGCACTGCCCAGGGGCAGCTCTGTGTGTGCAGGGGCTCAGGAGCAGCTCAGACCAGTCCGAACGAGAACTGGGGTCTCAGTGTCTTCTCCAAAGACAGAAATAAATCCCCATCTCCCACTGCACACCCAGCCAACCAAGAGTGGAAAACTGAAAGCACAGACTCCTTCCCTTGCGGCTGTTACTGTCTTGATGTCCTTGTTCAGAAGGCCCCTCTGCCATGTCTGTGGGGGGATCTGGAGCTCTGAGCAGCCCTGACCCACACAGCCCCCTTCAACCCCACAAGCTCCCTGCCTGCCCTGCCGGGGGTCGCTCCTTCCCCCCACAGCTGCTGCCATGGGATCTCCCGGGCAGGCTGAGCGCTGACCCTGGCAGGCGGCAGAGTCCCTGCCCGGCACAGCCCTGGGATGCAGGGACCCTGCTCTGCAGGACAGCCCTGGGCACCCCTGGGTGATCACCCGGCTTCACAGCTGTTCAACATGGCCTGACAAGAGCCCCGTCCTTACAGATCCCACAAGCTGTGCCTGTGCCAGTTTCAGGAGATGCCTCCAGGAGCTACAGCTGCACTGCCCTGCAACCAGAGACTTACCATGGCAAGGGCTGCAAAGGTTTTGTCCTCCAGTGAGCTCTCAGTCATCCTGCCAGTCCTGACCACCTTTAATCTCTCTCTGACTTGCTCGTCTCCTGAGATGCCCAGGCAGAGCCCTTAGCCCTGCTGCGTGTGCAGAGGAGCTGCTCCTGGGCAGAGCTGTCTCTCTGCAGCGCTGCCGCTGCCATGAGCTCCCTGTGTCCCAGGAGCCCAGCCCAGCTCAGCAGCACAGGAGCACGCCAAGGCGCTTTAGTGACCCCTCTGGTGGCTTTGGGGCTGAGTCCATGAACTTCGGACCCTGGAGGAAGGTGATGAAACTTCTCAAGAAGTCAAAGTCAGATTCAAACTCCAAAGTTTCTTGTAAAGTTAATGGGTCCCACTGAGGGAACCTACTGAGAAACAATATCCAGGTTCGGTTAGAGAAGAAAACTGGAGGTCAGGAAAAGCAAAGTAAAGTTGGCTGTGATGCTGAGTAAACCTGATTGTGTTTCTTTAACCAAATGACCAAGCCCTGACCCCCAGCCCTGGGAAATCAGGTCCTGTCCCTCCCACATTGCCCAGGGCCCTTCCTGGGACAGTGTGGTGTGGGGCTGTGCAAGGCCAAGGGCAGGACTATGGTCCCACACCTCCCAGGTTCCTGGCTGGTGACAAGGAGGCCATGAGGCCCCTGTGCTGCAAGGACAAGGTGTCTCCTCACAGGCATCAGAGGTGCAGACAACAGCCACAGCCAAGGGGAGAAGGAGCTCTGTCTGGTGGGGCTTTCAGCCTCTTTCCATCCCTTGATCATCTCCACGACAGCCTGTCCTGTGCTGTGGCATCCCCTGCACCTCTGTCCCTGCAGGCTGGAGATATCCCCCCTGCTGCCCCACCTCAGCACCCCACACCATGTGCACAAGGTACTGAACCTGCCTTGGCACAGCCCTGCACTCTCCAGTTCCTCCCTGCTGCTCCAAACTGGGAAGCCGCACACTGGCACACACCCGTGTGTGTGGGTCACACCAGTGCTGAACCGAATGGGATGAGAACTGCAGGTGTCTGGGTCCCCACGCTCCTCCTCATGCAGCCCCGTGTGCAGCTGCCTTGTTCATGGTGAGTGTTCACCACGGGCTGGTGTGGGGACCTTGCAGTGCCCAGGCCCTTCTCCTCACGGTCACTGCTCAGCGTGTCAGGTCCTCCTCTGTCCTGATGGATGGGGTTATTGTCCCACCCTGATACAGCACTTGTTATTTTTCTATGTACAAATTAGAGACCTTTCTGTTGGATGAATCCCAGATTTTCTCAAGGTCTGGACCCTCCTTTGACTGAAGCTCCATTTGCTCAGCTGTTAATATTTGCATGCATATTGTTTATCCTGATGGGTTGTCTCTCCCAACATAACAGTATGAGGAGTTATAGGATACTATAAATACCATCTTCTGTAGAAAGAGTAGGGTCTTGGGGCTCTGGTGCTCATAATACCGGAGATCTGGATTTAGAGAGCAAGTTTCCATTCATGTGGGAGAGCAGCGGCAATGTGTGGAGCTCTGCCTGGGGACAGACAATGTCAGCTGAACATTGAGGAGTCAGCATGAGAGGGCAGAACAACATGGGCAGGTGTGACTGCACATCAGCTACAGACTCACTGGTGAGGAAGAGGAATGAGATGAGGCCTCCTTCAGACAAATGAAAGAAGCCTCATGTTTCCAGGGCCGTGTCCTCATGGCAGACCTGAGATATACCAATATCTACAAGGAACCAGCCATCCAGCAGGGTTTGGAGCTCATTGACAACATCTTCCTGACACGGGTGACTGAGGAGTGAGTGGGGTGAGGTGCCCTGTGGGACTTCACACTTACAAACCAGAAAGAGTTGGTCAGGATGGCACAGTCAGGGATGGGAAAGTGGAGCTGAGGCTCCTGGGAGATGAGAACAAGGCCAAGAGCAGGATTTCCTGGGAGCAGGATTTGGCCTGCTGAGGGATCTACATGGGTCCTACGGGATATGACCTTGGTGTCTGCAGTGCTTTTTCTCACCAGGATCTGGAACTGGGAAACAAGGAAGGGCGGTGAGGGACGTGAACATCAGTGTCCACCTTGTCTTTTGTGACCAGGAAACACGGGTCCCAGACACCAGAGGGGAGGGAGGAAGGCCAGCAGCAGAGCACAGGGTGGTGGGCGCCAGAGGAGAACACTTAGACATACTGGGGGATGGCGGCCAATAAAGGTGGTGACATGGAAGTCGGTCTGAAGGGTGAAGGAGCTCAGGAAATCTGATCAGCCTTACAGAACAGCCTGCTCCAAGCACAAGAATGTTCTCTTCAAATACCCGTGAAAAGAACCATTTATCTCATGAGACTGTTTGCCTGAACTGTTGGAGCTGCAGGGCACAAAGGCAGCACACAGGAGGTGGGAGCAGGGGAAGCTGCAAAGGAGGTATTGAGAAACCTTGTCCATGGATGTGGGGATGATGCCAAAGCTGTCCTGGACTTGATACCTGTACCTGAAGGGCAGCAAGATGAGCTGACGGAGCTTCACTTGCAGTAGAAGAATAGACAGGGTCATCATGGGCCTGCTGATGAACTTCATAAGAGTAGAATCAGACACGACTGAGGTTCTTCATGGCTTCTTTGCCTCCGTCTTCACCAGCAAGGTCTCCTGGGACTTTGTTCCTGAAGGCAGGAGTCTGGAGAACACCCAGCAGTGGATGGGGCTCAAGTCAGGGGTGACCTGAGCAAACTCAGACACCGTTACAGAACAGGAGATGGGTCACTGACCAGCTCCTGAGCACAAGTATCGCTGTGCTGTGGCACCTGAGATTGCCAGGGACACCCACCTCTTGGTCCAGAGGAGTGTGACTCCTCTTGAGCTGTCCTGGCCTGTCTCCTCACTCACATGGTGATTTAGGCACCCACTTTTCTGACATATTCAGTCTTCTCAGGACACGTTCCACATCCATATGAACAGGAGAGTGGTTGTACCACCTGTTCTGGAAAGGGAGGGAAGGGTGAACAGGGACAAAAATAGAATAGATTTGGCTTTACTTCTATTTATTATGGAAATGCTCTCTGTTTGGCTATTCCTGAAGTCTCTCTAATCATCCACACCAGACTTGAAGCCTTTAGGATAATGATGCACAGAGCCTTGGCTTGTAAGAGCATTTTAGATGTTAATGAGCCCTCTGCTGCCATGATCCTGAAATGCAGCTACTGAGAGAATGAACAAACCTCCAATGAAGTGAAAGGCAGAAGCAAACCCCAAATTTCTGAGGGTGTTTGGACCCCATGAAGGGCCATCACTGACACAGCTGTGAAGGAAACAACCAGTGCAGGTCCCTGTCCCTGGAGGCTGCTGAAGCAAAGACTTGGAGACACTGGTTCCAGGTGGTGAGGGCCATGTGGAGGTGGCTCTGATGCCACGTCAGTCCTTGATGCTTGTTCATCACCAGAATGGCTGAGCCCTGACCCCTGGGACCTGGTAGATTTTTCTCAAATGTTTTTCAAGGCTTTTCCTGTGGTCAGTGTGATAATTTTGTGTTTTAAGGGTGGTGATTATGTCAAGTGCTGTTGCTTTAACTGCAAAACACTGGATTTCTGTGGTGTTGGAAATGCCCGTGAGTTCCTCATAACTCATCCAGCTTCTTTCATACACCTGGCAATGGTCACCAGTCACCTCAATGTTCCAGTCCCACACTTGCTTGAATCCCCTATTTGGATCCATAGCCCATCACTCCAGGAGGTTCATGCATCCACCAGGCTCATGGATGATTCCTGAGGACCATCCAAGTGTGGGCAGTGTAAGAGAGGAGCAGAGCAGGGTCAGCTCATGGGCCATGACTGAGCACAGCCACCCCAGCAGCAGCCGTTCCCCATCTCCCAGGCACAGCCATGCCCACAGCATGCAAATGTCACTGCCATACATGATTAGCCCAAGAGAGGCCTTTCTTCCTTCCATATTCCCAGGAAAATCTTCCTCCTGTTCCTCCTCCACCTGCAGACATCAACTGCTTTCCATTTCTGGGCTCAGACATGGCTGGAAGGGTTCACTGAAGCCATCAGCCATCTCATTGCTTCTCCCTGACATGCCCTGACCCTCTCCCACACCTACAATGGCCAATCACGGCTGCTCAGGGCCTCCCGCTCTTCAGAAGAGGCCTTGAGCTTCTTGGTTCTTCATGGTGCTTATTATGAACTTCCTCGCTCTCTCCAGAGTTCATGGTGAGCTTTCTTGTCCATAACAGCCCCTTTATGACCGTGTCTCACTAAACGGTTGTGTTTTTATGATCATTTGTGCAGAAAGGGCAGTCACAGGACAGCACCCAATATGTCAAAACTGATGCCGAGTGAAATGCCGTAAAGACCTGATGAGTTCCCCTGTGTCTGTGTCTCTCATGGAAGGAGTCTGTCCCGAGAAGGGGATCCAGCTCCTGCCACTCTCTGCAGAGGCACATGAGCAGTGTCCATCACCTGGGGACACAAAGGGTGACGTTTGCCAGACCACCCTTCATCTGAACCACTTAGATGTGTGCTTGTGGATGGGGTATGGAGCCTTATAGTGCAAATGCCTATTTAATTGTCATTGCCAGAGGGGCTACCAGAGGTGCAGAGTACTATTTTACAGATATTTAAATATAAGCATATAAAACTGACATTCCTAGACAAATTACAGAAACATTTGAAGGACTTTTAGTGATTCTTAACATGGTTATCCACAGAAGGCACACCAGCTTTGCATCTCAGGAAATGGGATCCAGAGTCCAAGGGCAGGATGGTTTGGGCTCTGTGCTGGGATCTGGAAACTGAAAGGTGCTCCCATCTCCCAGCCCCCTGCCCTCCTCAGTGAGGGTGTGAGACAATCTGCAGCGAGGGCTGAACTCACAGCCATGACCAGTATCTTATGTCCAACTGCAGCCAATGGTGTCCTGCCAGCTCAGGATTGGAGCTTCCATTGCTGGAGGTGTTTAAAAGATGTGGAGATGTGGCACTTTGGGACATGGTTTGGTGGAGTACTTGGGAGTGTTTGATTTACAGTTTGACTCCATGTTCTTAAGGGTCTTTTCCAGCCTCAATGATTCCATGATTCTCTGATTCTCTGGTTTGGATTGAAACCATTTCAGTTCCATCACCTCCAGCTTCCCTCGGAGGCTGCTGTTGTGTGGCACAACTGTCCTGGCTCTCCAGGCAGGTTGGGCACTGGGTTGGTGTCTGCATTGGCAGTTTTCCCCTTCCTGAGGTAAAAGGCTTTTGAGGAGAGACAGTTGTAGAGATTTGGGTCACAGGGTTTGCAGCAATCCTTTCAAAACCTGAGCAGGATGAGCTTTGGAGCTGTCACGGAGGCACCCCGAGGTTAATTTAAGGGACAACAGGGTCCAAAACAACTTTTATTAAACCGGTGAGTCACTCCAAAGTGACTTAAATAAAGGTTCGGATATCAGTTGAGGAAAATTATTAAGGGGCAGCAACTAATACAACAGGCGGTCCACAGTGTGCATGCACATGGTTTCACCAAAACAATGCCGGAGCCGGCCCTGAGTCAGAGATGAATACACTTGCCTAAACACAGTGTGGGATTATTTTTAAAGAGATACACGTACTCGTAGTGAGTACGGGAAGTGTACACTCGTGATTCCGTGAGGGTAAATTTATAATACACTCACAATCCTGCGAGGGTTAATTTACTTACACGTGCAAGTGTGCATGGAACCCTACACATGCTTATGTGGAAGCACGGGAGGAAAATACACTCGCGATTGTGTGAGGGGCTCTCGGCGGCCACTCACGATTGTGCGAGGAAATAATTTATACACGTGCTCGTATTGAGCACAGAAAGTTACGCGTGTAAGTGTGCACAGAAGGAAAATACACTCGCGATTGTGCGAGGGGCTCTCAGCGGCCGCTCGCGATTCTTCGAGGAAATAATTTAAAGTACACGTGCAAATGTGCACAGAAAGTACATGTGCAAATGTGCACGAAAGTATAAATATACTCGCAATCCTGCGAGAAGTTTTACTCACAGCCGTGGCAGCAAGGCAAGCGCAGTCACCATCCCGGGGAGGGGGGCTCTCAGCGGCAGCATCTTGCTCGTGCTCCAAGAGACCCACGACAATGGGCGGAGTCTCGACGAGAATCCTGTTTTTATTCTGGTTGATCAGATCTGACTGTGGGCATTCCAGAAGCTTCTCTGCACCCCCACACTGGCTGTGGGTGCCCCTGAAGCCTCCAAAACATCCCCCACACTGTCCGCAGGTGCCCAGTGGCTCAGTGGCGCCTCGGCACTCCCTTCTCCTAATGGCCCTGGCCAGGGGCTCTGGGGGCAAACAAAAGAAGCTGTTGGCCTCAAGTAGCAGAGAGAGAGGGAGATGTGCCTACTCCTTCCATACTGAAGGAGGGAGAGGGAGAGAGAGGGGGGTTTGCATTGTGCCACAGGAGCCCAGGAAAAACGGAGACGCTCTGAAGGATGTTTTTGAACTCTGGTACTGTCACTAGTAACAGCAACAGGGAACTCCTTCTTCTCACTGATGATGATGATGAACTAAAGCTCTTTAATTTCATTCCTAACAGTCATTCTTATTTTTCAAAACATCTCCTACTCCTCAGTAGTTGTGTCTTGAAAGAAGTTCTTAGAACAATGATTTTTCTCTTACTTTTTTTTTTTAATCATTTAAAGACTACAACTCTTGGACAGAATTACCCCAGAATCATCCTTCTTTCTTAACTTTTCTCCTTTTTTTATCGTGGTGTGCAGTGGAGGTGGTGTAGGGGAATATTTTCTTTTTGAGACAATGAAGGCCAAGGAACAGATCCCAGGTCAGTGCAAAGGCACAAAGGAAGCCAGAATCTTTATGTGTGTGCACTGACACACACTGTCACCTGCATTTCCAGTCTCTGCAGTCCAAACCGTGCAGCAGAGTCTGGAGTTCTGAGCTCCCTTCACCTGCCCTGTGTGACACGTGTAAAATGGAACTACCCCAGTCCAATGGCTGGTTTTGATTCTCTTCACAGCCTGAAGCACCACATGGGTCAGGAGACAAGCCAGGATACCCAACCAGGACTCACATGCTCTGCTCTTACAGTTCAGGTGTTCCCGGCAATCTCAGCAGACATGTCACGCTGATATCTGGGTGCAAGGAGCTGGTCAAGTGTCTCATCTCCATTTCTGTAACGATGGCTTTGCTGCCTGGCTGCTGTGCAGACTCTGTACGTGGATGTTGAAACCTCTTGAACAACCTGCTATGAAAGGATTAGCAAGATGGGCTGTTCATTCTGGAAGGGTATAAGGACAGTGAAAAAGAAAACCCTGGGTGGGGACATATGAAAAGGTATGCACAAGATGTAGTCAGGGCCATTTGGGGGCCCTTGTAAAACAGCTCTGGACCCTCTGTGAATTATTCCTGTGGTCAGGGAGAACCTGAGAGCTTTCTCTAAATTGAAGACATGAAGGGGATGAAAGGACAGCGTCATTCAGGATCCAAAGGAGCTCAGGACATGTCTTGACCAACCTTCTGCTCACAGCAGGGTCAGACCAGATTACTCAGGGCTTTATCCAAACACATCTTGGTCACTTTCTGGGACAGAGTGAGTGCGCACTCCTGGGAAACAGCTTCCAGTGCTGGACTGTCCTCATGACTGGAGGGGCTCCCTTTCTACAGCACCTTTCCAAGCCCAACCATCCAGATGGCTTTTTACCCATCTACTTGCACACTAACACAGACCATAATATCCTACCTTGGACACAAGAATATTGCACTGGATGACACTGAATGCCTTGCTGACTTCCAGGTAACAGACCACCACTGCTCTCCCCACGTCCACAACCCTGTCCTTTCCTCACAGAAAGCAAAGAGGATGGACAGGCACAACCTGCCCTGGGCAAACCCCGTCACCTTCTCTTCCAGACACCCAGAAATGGGGTCCCAGTGGACGTGTTCTGGGGCAGAGCCCTTAGTTCCCCTGCTCACCCATTGGCCATTTTGAAAAGTGCACACACTGTGTGAGAGCTGCCAGTGGTCAGGGAGTCCCCCCAGTCTCCATGAGCTTTCACAGATGGTGGAGAGTGGCCTCACTGTGACATTGTCCTGCTGTCCCAGCTCCGGGGATGCTGCCCCTGCTGTCCCATAGACTGGAAAGGATTGTGTTAGTTCCAGTGACCCCTGACTTGATCCCCATCCTCTGCTGGTTGTTCTGACTCCAGTCACAGAGGCCTGAGAGACATTGCTGGTGAAGAGGGAGAACGAGAGGACACAGGGATTCTCACCTCTTATTATATTCATCAGTGGCCACACAGTGTCTTTGTTTGTCCTTTAACTGTTCCTGCAGTAGTAACAGCTCATTATGGGGCCCTTGAATTGCCTTCCAGGTCTGGACTGAGTTTTGATCTGGACTGTTGCTGTGCTTGGAGGCTGCTGTCCTTGCAGACCAGATGAACTCACTCCTGCCACCCTGCCTGGCAGTTCATTCCATCCGTGTCACAGCTCTGTCTGCAGCACTGACAGCTCCAGCTCCCCAGTCAGGTCCCTGGCTGAGGACATTGCCTCACATCTGGGATAAGCCACCCCAGCTGTGGCACCAGCCCAGCTCTGACCTGCACAAGAAACCTGGCACCAAGTGTTCAAGAGCCCATGTGTGCAAAGGCTTTGAATCAGAGCACACACATGACATGGCCAGAGACTGATGAATGTCTCTATAGACCTAAGAGTATAAAACCAGAATAAAATGCCTGAACTCATTCAACTGAAGATATTCCTCCCCCGGCTTGGAGGAATTAGATCCTTTGCTGTAATATTGCTGATGTCCTGTCTAATGATGGGAAAAGAAAAGTTGATTCTCATACTAATTAATTGTTTAATACAAAGAACATAATGATGTGTCTCTTCAGAGGAGAGAGAATCAACATCACTGATTACTTCAGGTTGTTTGAAAGGATGTGCCCCTGGAGCCTGAGGGACACCTGGAGGGAGCCCAGAGGGGACAGAGAAAGGGACATCATGGGCTGCTCCTGTGCTGCTGAGCTGGGCTGGGCTCCTGGGACACAGGGAGCTCATGGCAGCGGCAGCGCTGCAGAGAGACAGCTCTGCCCAGGAGCAGCTGCTCTGCACACGCAGCAGGGCTGAGGGCTCTGCCTGCAGCACCGAGGGCACAGGAGACAGGCAGAGAGAGGTTAAAGACAACATGGGGTGGAGGATGCTGAGAGATCACTGGGAGAGAAATCTTCACAAATATGAAGCCTGTGGCTGCAGGACATTGCATCTGCAAATCATGGCAGAATCTCTGATAGCTGTCACATTGCAGAGCCTACAAGAGACGTAAGGACAACTCTTAGAGATTCCCTGATGCAGAGGAGAGGATGTGTTGCAGAGCAGGGGTTGCCTTCTGCGCTGTTAGAGTGACAAGACATGAATGCTGCATTCTCCCCAGAGTGGCTGTGAGGCGTAAATGTAAATGTGCAGGCAGGGGTGCCCAGGGCTGTCCTGCAGAGCAGGGTCCCTGCACCCCAGGGCTGTGCCGGGCAGGGACTCTGCCGCCTGCCAGGGTCAGCGCTCAGCCTGCCCGGGAGATCCCAACAACACTGAGAGGAGAAGCTGTGGGGGGAAGGAGCGACCCCCGGCAGGGCAGGGTCCTTCTGCTGCTGGGTTCTCCGTGGGTCAGAGCTGCTCACAGATCCAGCTCAGTCCAGACTGCTTCCAATTGGAGTTTTCAAGGAGAAGATCTATACAGGTGTTACTATAAAGACAAGGAGCTTTCCCAAGTCTGTTTTTTCAGTTTCCTATTGAAGGACAAGGGGGAGGGAGGCTGTAGGAAAGTATAAATGTAAAAGACTCTCTCAAGCTTTAACAAGTCACTGAGACTCCTGAACTGCATCTCTGAGTTATCAGTATATCTGCCAGAAGCCTCATAACGTCCCTTCAGGTAGGGTACAGGGGTGGGATGGTCTGTGAGTGCTGACAGGGAAGAGACATGGACAGGGAAACACCTCCCAGGAGGAAAATCTCATGGCAAAAGGGACAAATTCAATGAATGACAGGGAAGTATCACAAGAAATAAAGTTGGAGGGACAATTCAGAAATCTCTGACTGATCCCCTGCAGGTCAGATCCCTCCTGTGAGCAGCCCCCTGGCCTCCTGTCCCACCCAGCAAAGCCTCTGCCCTCAGGGCCGGGGGCTCCAAGGCATGAAGCAGCTCCTGTGCAGCCAGAGCTCCAGTTCCTCTGCAGAGCACAGGGGCTGAGAGCAGCTGCCCGGCAGTGTTGGTGTCTGGGAGGTGGCTGCACAGCTGGGGAAGGGGGACGCTGTCTGAGTGCCCGGCTGCCTGTGCCCTGGCCTCTCTCACACCCACCCTCACCGCATTGTCCTTCTTGCTCCCCTGCTCTGGGTCACTGCTGTTGGGATCTTGTTCTTGCTGTCAGGCTCTCTGGGGATGGCAGTTTCAGCTGCAGAGTCACAGCCTGATCTTGTGGGTCCTTTCCTGCAGGTGTGTCCATGGGCACACGTGTCCCAGCTTTGCTCTGACCTGTGGGCTGTGGGCAATGCAGTCTGTGGGGGTGGGGAATGAGCTGAGTCTCCCTGAATCAAATACCATCATTAGGACACTTGGATATATCCCTGGGGTTTCCTTCCAAGCTGTGAGCTTCCCTCCAGGATGCAAACCTGTCCTAAAGCATCTGTGTTTATCTGAAAGCCCCATGGAGAAGCACAGAGATGCTGTGATGGATAAAATGCTGTTGGGTTTGTGAAACAAGCTGTGTGTGTCCTGGGCTAAACGTGGGGTGTTGAAACCTTTGGAAAGGATGAGACATGATGTGGTTCCATCTGACACAGCTGAACCCCAGGACTGTCTCCTGCCCCCCGTTCCCATGCCCACTGCTGCAGAGCAGGGCTGACTCCTTGGCAGCCAGCAGGCACAGGCCCTGCTCCTCACGCACCTCCAGCCAGCACCACCCAGGGCTCAGACACGGAGCTGGAGCAAGGTCTGGAAAAGGACAAGGGGGTGTGGAGCAGGGGAGGGTGTGTGAGAAATGGCTTTGATTTTGCTAATAGATGTCTCCCATAACTTGTCACTGTCTTTTGCTCCTGTGTCAGTGCCCCATAATGACTGGCAGCAAATGTCCAACAGCAGCTCCATCACCCAGTTCCTCCTCCTGCCGTTCACAGACACACGGGAGCTGCAGCTCTTGCACTTCTGGCTCTTCCTGGGCATCTACGTGGCTGCCCTCCTGGGCAACGGCCTCATCATCACCACCATAGCCTGGGACCAGCACCTGCACACCCCCATGTACTTCTTCCTGCTCAACCTCGCCCTCCTCGACCTGGGCTCCATCTCCACCATTGTCCCCAAGTCCATGGCCAACTCCCTCTGGGATACCAGGGCCATTTCCTATGCAGGATGTGCTGCCCAACTCTTTCTCTTTGTCTTTTTCATTTCAGCAGAATTTTATCTTCTCACCATCATGTCGTACGACCGCTACGTTGCCATCTGCAAACCCCTGCACTACGGGACCCTCCTGGGCAGCAGAGCTTGTGTCCACATGGCAGCAGCTGCCTGGGCCACTGGGTTTCTCTATTCTCTGCTGCACACGGCCAATACATTTTCACTGCCCCTGTGCAAGGGCAATGCCCTGGGCCAGTTCTTCTGTGAAGTTCCCCACATCCTCAAATTCTCCTGCTCAGATACCTATCTCAGAGGTGTTTTTCTTATTGTGATTGCTGTCTGTTTAGGAATTGGGTGTTTTATTTTCATTCTTGTCTCCTATGTGCAGAACTTCAGGGCCGTGCTGAGGATCCCCTCTGAGCAGGGACGGCACAAAGTCTTTTCCACCTGCCTCCCTCACCTGGCCGTGGTCTCTCTCTTTGTCAGCACTGGTTCATTTGCCACCCTGAAGCCCCCCTCCATCTCCTCCCTATCCTTGGATCTGGTGTTGTCTGTTCCGTACTCTTTGGTGCCTCCAGCAGTGAACCCCCTCATCTACAGCATGAGGAACCAGGAGCTCAAGGATGACCTGAGGAAACACATGGCTGGATTCTTCTCAAAGGCATTAAACTTCCTATCTTCTGCATATCACTCATGACATAACTCATGACAGGTCCAAACTGTCTTTTTTTATATTTTTTAGTTGTAGATGATGGATTGGAGTTGGGGGAAGGCTTGTTTGGTCATGTGTGGGAAACTGCAGCGGGTCTGTGGAATCCTTGACAGAAAATATGGGAGTAGAGATCAGCCTTGAAGATATTAAGATTTACCCTTGAGAAGGATGGGAGTAAAGGAGTATCCGGAGAGAGGAGAGATGTACCCATGAGAGAGAAGGGGATAGAAGAATAACATGAATGATAGAAAAATTGACCAATGAGATGTTAGTGCTGTAACTTGTAACCAATGGTGGAAGGACACATGAAATGGTGGAATTGTACAGAAATGCACTTGTAGCAATAAATGGCACCTATTACTTTCATCTTGAAAGAATTTGGTCCATGTCGTTTGTCCGTCTCAACCGCGACATATGGTGACCCCGACGTGATCCTGCCTGAAGAGGATCTCGCCTAACAAGGTGACAGCGTGAAGCTGTGAACAGCCGAAGAAGAGCTGTGGAGACGGAGCCCGGTACAGCTGATGAGAGCAGCTGCGCAGAGCTGCCGAAGATCCGGATCGTTGAAAAGACACCTCGCTGAGGAGTAGGTGAGCTACCGGGAACAGGGGTGAAACTTATCTAAAGAAGTGGGTCCTATATTATCCACATGGAAGCTGCTTCTGAAGAAGCAGGGTGTTAGCCTTCCGGAACTGACTTTAAGAAAAATGTTACTATGGGGCAAAGCACAAGGTTTAGAGGTTAATCCTGTGACAGCATTTAGTGTTTCACAATGGATGGACTTGGGAGATAAATTGTTTGATAGTGCTACCCAAGGGTCCAAGGAAGCAACTGAACTGTTAACGACGTGGCGCTTGTTATTAGATACTCTGAAAGAGTTAAAACAGCAACAGGCAGAGGCGGCGAAGGGGGATGGTCTCCCTGGCTCTTCTGGGCCAGATTCGGAGAAAAAAGCAAGATTAAGTACTGCTCCGACCCCCCCTGTTACTAAAGATTCGTCAAAACCACCCAAGTCCATATTATCTGACACGGATAAAGATCCACGGCACTTTCTTGGAAAGTTAAAAGGAATAAAGGAGGAGCATATGTATGTGTGGCCCCGAGATCAGAAAAAAATTATGAAAGACTCGTATACATATGTGTGGCCCCGAGATCAGATAAGAGCTATGAAAGACTTACATGAAAAAACAGTGTTGGGTTGTGCATGGTCTCGGGAGGGGCCCTCAGAGCACCGGTCAGAGCACCGGTCAGAGCAATGCGTTCGGCTGACTGCTCCGCTGTCATCGATCACGGCTCAAAACTCTCCTCTACCATCATCAACCGCGGTTCTGCCGTCTGCGTCACCCCATTAATCACAGTTCAACCCTCTGCCCCGCCGCTATCAGTCGCGGAAGAAAAAAATGGACATTTTTTTTCCTATCCCCCCTTGCCTGGAGATTTAGGTGAGGAGGACCCCCCCGTGTTGAGCCAGACTGAGCCAAATAACGTAATTCCTACAGATTTGGGTCCCTCCAACCTGCCCCCTCCTCCCACCCGCACTGAATTCCTGAGGGTGAGGGTAGAGTTTCAGAGCGTAAACCGAACTTACCAAAAAGCTGGGATTTACCCCCAGTTTCGATTACAGTTAAACCACGGGACCCTGTGCGTTTCTGGAAGAGACACTAGTTGACACACCACAACTACAGGCACAATAACTTTCTGAAATCCTGAGGCAGTCAACAGACCTCGCGTATCAAGCTATGACAAAGGTGCCTGAAACCAACAAAGCAGCCAAATCATTTGCAATTATTAATCAGGGTCCCAGTGAGAATTACATGCAATTTATTGACCATCTTCAAGAGGCCATCAATAAGCAGGTTGAAAACTTAGAAGCTAAGGAAGCATTGGTGTTGAAATTAGCAGTAGAGAATGCTAATGTTTGCTATCAACATGTTATCTGCAAGTTTTACAGTACATATTATGTGTTTCTGTGTATTGCCTCTCTGAAAATCAAGCAGCTTGTCAGGAATGTGAGTTAATTGTTTTACTAGTTGTTTTTAAGTGTGCCGTAAAACTCTCTCCCCATTTTTCCCAGTAGTGCTGCAAGCAGCAGCCCTCCCTCCCTCCCCCTTCTCAAGGTTTTTACTTGTAAGATGGGGTCAGGAATAATTGTTTTCAGTTGTGTTCCTGAAAAATCAGTATTGGGAGGTGTTTTAAAACTTAGGAAAGCACTCGGAATTATAAGGAAGGAAGATCTTGTTAAATATTGAAATCAGTGTTAGCCGCTGTTTAAGTTAAATGATTGGGAAAAGTGTCTGGAGAATAGAATTTTGTTGCAATTAATGTCGTTTTTAAGGTGAGAAGAGCAGGACAAAATAAATCTCTACAAGAGATCATTAGATCATTACAGACAGTTTTACAGCTGGAATGGTTTGAATGTCAACAAGCTGAGAGAGAGTTAACTGATAACACACAGGTCACAGTAAACTTGCTAAAGTCTGCAAGATGCTTTCCTCATTAACTCGTTTTCTTTGTGGGTATCGGTTTAAGCGTGTTGCAATTTTGGTAGGTCCTCGTTATATGGTACGATAAGTTCACAGTCTGTTAAATCATGAGAATTCGTTGACTCAAAATGTGTGTTTTGTGATAATACAGAAGATCATAAGTAATTTAGTTCTTTACTGCGTGAATGTGATGATAAAATTTTGTGTGTAGTAGCTGTTATTTTTTTTTTTCGCTAGCATGCTACCTTTATTCCGGCATTCAGACTTGTGCAACTCTGTGACAAGCTGTGTCTCATCTCGCTGTGCTGGATTTGGTTTTTCCGTATGTACATCACGTAAAAAATCCTGGCTTTGGAATAACAGCTGTAGCGCATCAGATGAGACACTAAAAAGAAACCAAACCAAACCAAAACAAAACAAAACAAGGCCTTGCCCAGCTCAGCTCGCTGAGACGGCGGGGGGGCGAGTACCGATGGGCTCCGGCGCGCGCTGACCTGTTTTGTCAGGGAGACCCAGAGGCACTGCTACCTGGCCGGGCAGTGAGTGGTTCAAAGGTGCAATGCAAAAATTGAGATATTGTTTTAAATTAGTGTAACTGTGATCCATCTGCATATTTGAACTTGGTATATGGTTTTCATATCTGAGCTCAGTATTTTAGTTTGCATATTCATATTTGGTACCAAAAGAATCTTGTTTGGGGAGATAATTCCAAAATGGGGACCGGTTCCACTACTAAAATTCCACCTTGCCTCCCCTTAGGATGCATCCTTACACATTAGAATAATTGCTTATATTGTTAGAAAAGCATTTAAATTGTTAAAATGCTATGATAGATGTGAATTTAGAAGAAGTTGTATTTAAAAGTTGCTAGAATATTAACTGATTTGGATCTAGGAAAATAGAATAATGGATTTATGTTATTATACTGGTTTATACTGTTTTTTGACATTTCTAAATTGTAATAGGTAAATGGAGCTAAGGAATGTAACTATTGCTGAGCTACTTAAAACTGTATATAAAGTGTATTATGGCTGGAATGAAATGGGAAAACAAAACAGCAAAATATCCCAGGCCTGTGTGCAACTCATTGTAACTGAGGAGTTTGCCAGAGCCTCCCACTTCGTACCAGTGATTATACCAGCTGCATGGCCTTGACTATATCTGAACTGCGGCGAGAAGAGAAAGAAGAAGAAAGGAAAAAAAAACTGTTTTCCCGCTGCTAAGCAGAGGAAGGGGGGCTTTGCTCCCCCCCTCTGTCCCTATTTTTTTTTCCCTGAAGTATTGTCATCCATTTTTGCTGTGGCACTGTGTTGTTTTTCGGCTTTGAATCGGGTTGTTGGTGTTGTTTATTTTTGCTTCTGTCTTGTTTCCTAGGTTTTGGCACATCTGGGGAAAAGAGCTCATAATTTTACCTCCTTGCTGAAGTCAGTCTTTTCACACTGGTCAGCTTTGGGGGGTCACAGTGTTCAGTGCTTCTCTGGGTCAGACTGGTGCTGATTTGCGTGTGGAGTGGAGCCAGATCGGTTTAATGTGGAGTTCGAACTGATGTGTTTTCATGCTGGGCTGGACATCTTGCCATCTCAGATGGGGGCGAGAGGGAAGTCTTATTCCCCCCCACGCCCCTCCCTCAAGCAATGTTACTGCTAGAGAGCTGTAATACTGCATGAAGGAGTCTGAGGGTGAAATTTAAAGGCATCACCAGTGGATCCATAGTTCTAATGAAACTGGAAAATTAAACCAAAAATTTGTTAATAGACTTATTTTGTGGTAATTAGTTGTAAGTGACTTCTTAGTAAATTCACCATGCTAGTTTTTGAGGTCATGAGAGAAAACGAAAGAAAGGCCGTTTTTTGAGACAAATGGAATGCCAAATTTGGAACGAAGTTTTAATACATGAATTCTTATAGTTGTTAGAAACTCCTATACCTCTCTTAGATTAAGATTTGTTAAGTAAATTGTAAGCTCAAATAACGTTTTCTGAGAATTCTGTTTAGTTGCATGGCCTACAAGAAGCTGCTTGGATGGTGCAGATCTGCTTGCTGCAAGTGAGAAATCTCCAAGGAAATTTCAAATGCTGTATCTCCACTAGTATTAACAGCCAATGTTTTGATAATGCAAATACTACACTGATAGAACTGAAACAGGACTTCGATCTGGTAAGGGAAAACAATATCCAATAAATATGACAGCCAAAATGGAGTTGGAAACTTTGAGGAATAAATTTATGACAATCTTACAGGCTGACTGCGTTCGACTGGACTTGCAGATTTGTCTATTTATAGCTACAACACAGAAACAACCTGTGGCTATTGTGGGACAGTATGATGAGATTGCTAGCAGACTGATATACTGCTTGTTACTCTGATCAAGAAAAGCAGGGAATGAATTTAAGTTTCAATAGGCCATGATCCTTTTGTCATATATGTACCATTTGTGAAATTTAATTTTGATTTTTTTTCGTTTGTAATCTCTGTCTTTGTAAATTGCACTAGCTGGTTTTCTTAACAGCACAGCTTTTGGCATGCATAAATGTAAAATGTAAATTGCTGCAGAACCTGCAAATCTTTAACATCAGTTCATAGGCCATACTTGTATTTGGTCTGATCCTACATACTTGCAAAGTATTTGTTGATGGTTCTGGGAAGTCTCATAAAGCTGTAGTGGTTTGGTGTAAAAATAACAATTGGCATCCTTCTGTAAAAATTATTGAAGGTTCAACCCAATTAGCAGAACTTGGCACAGCTTTACATTACTTAGAGCTTTTTAAGGAGGAACCTCTAAATTTGATTTGTGATTCTGAGTACGTAGTCAAGGTCCAATGCACGTATCTGATTCTGAACTGTGTTTTTGTTTTGGTTTTGTTCCTTTTTAAAACAAAAAGGGGGGAGAAGTAGGGAAAACACCACAAAACCAATTGTCAAAAGCATTGTATGTGATGAAATACTTTGCAAGTGTGACCCAAAACCATGCTAAATCAGAAATAACCTACATTAGTTATGGTCAAATCAGTAGTCAATGGAAAAGGCCACATCAATTGATAACCTGGGGGAGAGGCTATGCTTGTGTCTTTACAGATCAAGGGCCGCAATGGTTGCTGGCACAAAACGTGAAACCTGTGTTATCTTCCTGACAATGATTGTTGCAGCTGCTGTGTTTTGGATGCCCGCACAGGCAAAGACTAACATGTGGAGTACTTTAGCCAACATGACTGACCAGGACTCTATATGCCTGGCTATGGCATCTCTGGAAAACCCGTTCCACGCATGCTTGGTTGGCATCCCCCTTGATGACTACAGCAGCATCATACAACTGTTTCAAATAGTGGTCGATGCAAAGGCATTGCAACAAACTGTAATAATACTAACATGGCACTTTGGATTAACTGTCTCCCGGAAATAGACATTGAACCACAGGAACTGGAATTGCTGGCATCTATGCCCATGGATGCTTGTATCCAGCTGGTTTGTGAAAAGTGCCAGGACAATATGCTAAAGCATGAATGGATAAGACTGCAAAATGTTAATGCTACCATTGGTGACTATAGAAATGAAACTCGATGGTGTAATGCCTCACAGAAGAATCCAAGGGATGTCATTGATAATGTGGGACAGCGACCCCAAAACCTCCTGTAGGGTGTATTCTTGATCTGTGGAGATAGAGCCTGACCAGGAATTCCTTCTAATGCTGTTGGAGGACTGTGTATTTTGGGACTATTAACTCTCTTAACACCCAATGTATCTATGATACTAGATCACAGAAGAGCAAGATGAGAAAAACACTTTTTGCATGTATATGAGTCAAAATGTGATGATAATGTAGATTTTTGGGGATCAAGGTTAAGGGTTTTAAGATCTCTTGTATCTGGTGTTGGCACAGCTAAAAGCTTTAAATATTTTAGAAAATTAGGATGCTGGCTAGTTAAGCAAACTAACAGAACTTCAAAGGCTTTAAGTGGACTTTTGTTAGATGTAGATTCTGTAAGACATGCCACACGGCAGAGTAGAGCCACGATAGATTTTTGTTATTAGCTCAAGGACATGGGTGTGAAGATTTTGATGGGATTTGTTAAATAAATTGCTTAGTGGTTGAGGGTTTTTAGGATGGTTGTTATCAGTAGCGAAAACAGGACTGATCGTTTTGGTGATTGTTGTGGTTGTGTTACTAATGTTGCCATGCATGATTTCTCTGCTGCAAAGGGCCCTGCAGCGGACAATGAGGGCAGCATTTTTCGCACAAATAAAAAAAGGGGGAATTGTGGGAAACTGCAGCGGGTCTGTGGAATCCTTGACAGAAAATATGGGAGTAGAGATCAGCCTTGAAGATATTAAGATTTACCCTTGAGAAGGATGGGAGTAAAGGAGTATCCGGAGAGAGAAGAGATATACCCGTGAGAGACAAAGGGATAGAAGAATAACATGGATGATAGAAAAATTAACCAATGAGATGTTAGTGCTGTAACTTGTAACCAATAGTGAAAAGACACATGAACTGGTAGAATTGTATAAAAATGCACTTGTAGCAATAAATGGCACCTATTACTTTCATCTTGAAAGAACTTGGTCCATGTCGTTTGTCCGTCTCAACCGCGACAGAATCTCACTCGGCATCAGTTTCTATGTAATTGGTGAATTCATTTCTGCACAAATGATCATAAAGAGACAACTATTTAGTGTGACATGGTCATAAAGGGGCTGTTATGGACAAGAAAGCTCACCAGCAACTCTGCAGAGAGCGAGGAAGTTTATAACAAGCACCAGGAATAACCAAGAAGCTCGAGGCCTCTTCTGAAGAGCAGGAGGCCCTGAGCAGCCGTGATTGGCCATTGTAGGTGTGGGAGAGGGTCAGGGCATGTCAGGGAGAAGCAATGAGATGGCTGATGGCTTCAGTGAACCCTTCCAGCCATGTCTGAGCCCAGAAATGGAAAGTAGTTGATGTCTGCAGGTGGAGGAGGAACAGGAGGAAGATTTTCCTGGGAATACGGAAGGAAGAAAGGCCTCTCTTGGGCTAATCATGTATGGCAGTGCCATTTGCATGCTGTGGGCATGGCTGTGCCTGGGAGATGGGGAACGGCTGCTGCTGGGGTGGCTGTGCTCAGTCATGGCCCATGAGCTGACCCTGCTCTGCTCCTCTCTTACACTGCCCACACTTGGATGGTCCTCAGGAATCACCCATGAACCTGGTGGATCCATGAACCTCCTGGGCTGATGGGTATGGATCCAAAAGGGGATTCAAGCAAGTGTGGGACTGCGGCATTGAGGTGATTGGTGACCATTGCCAGGTGTATGAAAGAAGCTGGATGAATTTTGAGGAGCTCACAGGCATTTCCAGCTCCACAGAAATCCAGAGCCTTAAAATTAAACCAAGATCAGTTGTCATAAAACTCTCCACCAAAACACAAAACTCTCACACTGAACACAGGAAAAGCCTTGAAAAACATTTGAGAAAGATCTACCAGGTCCCAGGGGTCAGGGCTCAGCCATTCTGGTGATGAACAAGCATCAAGGGCTGACATTGCACCAGAGCCACCTCCACATGGCCCTCACCAGTGGGCCAGGGCTGGTGACCCTGTGTCTCCACGTCTTTCCTTCACCAGCCTCCAGGGACAGGGACCTGCACTGGTTGTTTCCTTCACAGCTGTGTCAGTGATGGCCCTTCATGGGGTCCAAACACCTTCAGAAACTTGGGGTTTGCTTCTGCCTTTCCCTTCATTAGAGGTTTGTTCATTCTCTCAGTAGCTGCAGTTCAGGATCATGGCAGCAGAGGGCTCACTAACATCTAAAATGCTCTTACAAGCCAATACTCTGTGCATCATCTTCCTAAAGGCTTCAAGTCAGGTGTGGATGATTAGAGAGATTTCATGAATAGCCAAACAGAGACCATTTCTAAAATAAAGAGCAATAAAGCCAAATGTCTTCTATTTCCATCCCTGCTCTCCCCTCTTTCCCTTTCCAGAACAGGTGGCATCAGCAGACTCCAGTCCATACTGATGTGTTTCATCTCCTGATGAAGACTGAATATGTCAGAAAAGTGCGTAAGTAAATCACCATGTGAGTGAGGAGATAGTCCAGAACACCTCAAGAGGAGTCACACTCCTCTGGACCAAGAGGTGGGCGTTCCTGGGAATCTCAGGTGCCACAGCACAGTGATACTTGTGTTCAGGAGCTGGTCAAGTGACCCATCTCCTGTTCTGTAACGGTGTCTGAGTTTGCTCAGGTCACCCCTGACTTGAGCCCCATCCACTGCTGGATGTTCTCCAGACTCCTGCCTTCAGGAACAAAGGCCCAGGAGACCTTGCTGGTGAAGATGGAGGCAAAGAAGCCATGAAGAACCTCAGTCTCGTCTGATTCTACTCTTATGAAGTTCAGCAGCAGGCCCACGTTCACCCTGTCTATTCTCTTACTGCAAGTGAAGCTCTGTCACCTCATCTTGCTGCCCTCAATCTCTCCTTCATCTATCAAGTCCAGGGGAGCTTTGGTATCTCTACATCCATGGACAAGGTTTCTCAATTCCTCCTTTGCAGCTTCCCCTGCTCCCACCTCCTGTGTGCTGCCTTTGTACCCTGCAGTTCCATCAGATCAGAGAAGCAGTCTCAAGAGATAAATGCTTCTTTACAGTGGTATTTGGAGAGATCATTTCTTGTGCTTGGAGCAGCCTGTCCTGTAAGGGTTGTTTAGATTTCCTGAGCTCCTTCACCCTTCAGAGCTGCTTCCCGTGGCACCACATGTATCAACCCCCCAGTATGTCTAAGTGTTCTCCTCTGGAGCCCACCAGCCTGTGCTGTGCTGCTGGCCTTCCTCCCTCCCCTCTGGTGCCTGGGATGCCCCTGTGTCCTGCTCACAACAGCCAACATGGACACTGATGTTCACATCCCTCACCAGCTCTTCCTTGCTTCCAAGTTCCAGATACACACAAGCATTACCCTTGTTGCCCTACCAGGCAGACGTAAAGCAGTTGGCCCAAGATACTTTGGAGTGTTGGTACCTGTATCTTTGCCTGACCAGTGAATGTCAGGGCAATCACAGTTCCCCATAGGAACGTACTCATTCACTGGTGAGTTGCTCGAGTTGCCGACAGAAGATCCATTTCTTCTCCATGATCAAGTAACTTGTAGAACACATGTTGTCACCCTGTACTGGGCTTACATGGCAAAGCCTTGGAACTGGGGGTGAGTGTGGGTGTGCTACAGTTGTCACCTCTGAGAAGAAAACAGGGTTTGACCAACATCAGACAGAGCTGCTTTCAGCTGCTCCAAGATGGACCCACTCCTGGCCAAATCTGAGACACTCAGTGATGCCGGCAGCACCTCTGGGATATTGTATTTGAGAAAGGGTAAAAAACGCTGCACAACAACAGGTGGGAGAGAGGAGGGAGGAGATGTGAGAGAAAAGCTCTGCAGACACCAAGGTCATATCCCATAGGACCCAAGCAGGTCCCTCAGCAGCCAAATCCTGCTCTCCTGAAATCCTGCTCTTGGCCTTGTTCTCATCTCCCAGGAGCCTCAGCTCCACTTTCCCATCCCTGACTGTGCCATCCTGACCAACTCTTTCTGGTTTGTAAGTGTGAAGTCCCAGAGGGCACCTCACCCCACTGACTCCTCAGTCACCCGTGTCAGGAAGATGTTGTCAATGGGTTCCAAAACACTCCTGGATGGCTGGTACCTTGTAGATATTCTGATATCTCAGGTCTGCCACAATGACACGGCCCTGGAAACATGAGGCATCTTTCATTTGTCTGAAGGAGGCCTCATCTCATTCCAATTTCTCATCAGTGAGTCAGTAGCTGATGTCCAGTGACCACAACATTGCCCATGTTGTTCTGCCCTCTCATGCTGACTCCTAAAAGTTCAGCTGACATTGTCTGTCCCCAGGCAGAGCTCCACACATTCCTGCTGCTCTCCCACATGAACAGAACCTCTCTCTTTGACTCCAGACCTCTGGCATTATGAGCACCACACGCACAAGACCCCACAGTTTCTCCAGGAGATGGTATTTATAGTGTCCTATACCTCCTCATGCTGTTATGTTGGGAGATACACCCCCATCAGGATAAACAATCTGCATGCAAACTTTAACAGCTGAGCAAATGGAGATTCAATCCAGGGAGAGTCCAGACCTTGAGAAAATCTGGGATTTACCCAACAGAAAACTCTTAATTTGCAGAAGGAGAAATGAGCAGTGATGTATCAGGGTGGGACAATAACCCCATTGATCAGGACAGAGCAGGACCTGACACGCTGAGCAGTGACCCTGAGGAGAAGGGCCTGGGCACTACAAGGTCCCCACACCAGCCCGTGGTGCACGCTCACCATGAACAAGGCAGCTGCACACGGGGCTGCATGAGGAGGAGCGTGGGGACCCAGACACCTGCAGTTCTCATCCCAGTCGGTTCAGCACTGGTGTGACCCACACACACGGGTGTGTGCCAGTGTGCGGCTTCCCAGTTTGGAGCAGCAGAGAGGAACTGGAGAGTGCAGGGCTCTGCCAAGGCAGGTTCAGTACCTTGTGCACATGGTGTGGGGTGCTGAGGGACCTGGGCTGCTTTGGCCCAACAGCGCTGGGGAGGCTGCAGCAGTGCAGGAGTAGCCTGAGAGCACTTGAAGGGCGGTTTCAGAGATGGTGGAGGTTTTCTGCATAGTGGGAAAGAGCCTGAGAAAGGAATAATGGCCCAAAGTGCAGCTGGGGAGGTCCAGGCTGGACATGAGCACAAAGGAATGTGATGGAAGGGCAGTGCTGTGGTGGAGCAGGTCAGCAGAGGGAGTCTGCATCAGCCCAAGGCTTTGTGCTTCAAGGACCAGCTGGGGAGGATGGAGAGATCTCAGCAAAGGAAGGAAGATGCTCAGACAGGAGCAAGGTGGGCAGCAGGGGGGATGTCTCCAGCCTGCAGGGACAGAGGTGCAGGGGATGGACAGCACAGGACAGGCTGTCGTGGAGATGATCACGGGATGGAAAGAGGCTGAAAGCCCCACCAGACATGAGCTCCTTCTCCCCTTGGCTATGGCTGTTGTCTGCACCTCTGATGCCTGTGAGGAGACACCTTGTCCTTGCAGCACAGGGGCCTCATGGCCTCCTTGTCCCCAGCCAGGAACCTGGGAGGTGTGGGACCATAGTCCTGCCCTTGGCCTTGCACAGCCCCACATCACACTGGCCCAGGAAGGGCCCTGGGCAATGTGGGAGAGACAGGATCTGATTTCCCAGGGCTGGGGGTCACGGCTTGGCCTTTTGGTTAAAGAAACACAACCAGGTTTACTCAGCATCACAGCCACCTTACTGTGCTTTTCCTGACCTCCAGTTTTCTTCTCTAACTGAACCTGGATATTGTTTCTCAGTAGGTTCCCTCAGTGGGACCCATTAACAGTACAAGAAACTTTGGAGTTTGAATCTGACTTTGACTTCTTGAGAGGTTTCATCACCTTCCTCCAGGGTCTGAAGTTCATGGACTCAGCACCAAAGCCACCAGAGGGGTCATTAAAGGGCCTTGGGCTGCTCCTGTGCTGCTGAGCTGGGCTGGGCTCCTGGGACACAGGGAGCTCATGGCAGCGGCAGCGCTGCAGAGAGACAGCTCTGCCCAGGAGCAGCTCCTCTGCACACGCAGCAGGGCTGAGGGCTCTGCCTGGGGATCTCAGCAGACGAGCAAGGCAGAGAGAGATTAAAGGTGGTCAGGACTGGGAGGATGACTGAGAGCTCACTGGAGGAGAAACCTTTGCAGCCCTTGCCATGGTAAGTCTCTGGTGCAGGGCAGTGCAGCTGTAGCTCCTGGAGGCATCTCCTGAAACTGGCACAGTCACAGGTAGTGGGATCTGTAAGGACGGGGCTCTTGTCAGGCCATGTTGAACACTGTGAAGGCGGGTGAGCACCCAGGGGTGCCCAGGGCTGTCCTGCAGAGCAGGGTCCCTGCATCCCAGGGCTGTGCCGGGCAGGGACTCTGCCGCCTGCCAGGGTCTGTGCTCAGCCTGCCCGGGGAGATCCCAGCAACAAGGAGGGGAGAAACTGTGGGGGAAGGAGTGACCCCAGGCAGGACAGGGTCCTTCTGCCTTTGAGAGGGTGCTGTGTGGATCAGAGTTGCTGACAACTCACCCCCAGGGACATTCCAAGAGGGACAACAAGGCAGGGATTATCTGACAGGGAAGCAATTATTACCTTTTGTCCTCTACTCTTGGCTGGCTGGCCAGGAAAGGTAAGATGGAAATATGTCTTTCAGTTACGGGGGAAGTGCTGAAACTCCAAATATTTATTTTTCTCTGAGAGCACAATTCAACGCTCTCTGGCTCACAGAGCAGCAACATCTCCTTTCTAGCCCCTTTAGGGCTGGTGTGATGTTCTCAGCAGAATCCGTACACACATGGAGATGTTCCTGGGCAGTGCTGAGCTGCCAGGAGGTTTGTGCAGGGAAGAGCTGAGCACACAGGGGGTGGGACATACTGGCCCTGAGAGCAGTGACAGGGAGGAGACACAGGGACAGAGAAACAGCTCCTGGCAGGAACAGCTCCAGGCAGTGGAGACCTGGGCAGGGGGAGAGAGGGACCTTCTGCCAAAAGTGCCATCACAGGGGGAACTTGGGCACCTCCCTGCCATCCCCTGCAGTGTTGATGTCTACCCCTTAGCAGTGCTGCCAGGCTCCTCTCCCAACCACCACAGCTTCTGCCCTCAAGTCTGTGGTGTCTTGAGCTGAGGCACTTCCTTGGCAGCCCAGCTTCCAAGAAGGAGAAGCTCCTGAGGGCCTGTCCGTGTCTCCCTGTTCTCTCTCAGCAGGGGCGCTGGGCCGTGTCTCCTTGTCCACTCGGTGGCTCCGCTGCCTGTGTTCTTCCCTCAAACTCTCTGCAGTTGGCCTTTCAGAAGAAGATCAGATACTGATGCTGGAAGTCCTGCCATGCAGATGTCTCTGTGGGAGCAAATTCCCTAAGCCCATCATGCCCTGTGGGGCTCTGGGATGTGCGATGTGTGGGGCTGGGGAATGAGCCCATTCTGTCCCAGTCAGAACAGCTTTACGACATCCCAGTGCTTTCCTGGCATGATATTGTGAATTATGATTATGATATAAGTAGATTATGATTATGTATAAAAACAAGAACTTGCCCCCTTTCCCAGGTCCTGGTGCTGTAGGGCAGGGCTGACTCCTTGGGAGCCTACAGGGAGAGGTCCTGATCCTCACAGCACAATCAGAAAGCACAAACCACAGCTCCAGCCACGGAGATGACCACAGGGGCTGCCAAAAAGGAGAGAACAATTTGCATTTCTGTATGCGGTGGCACAGGTGGGAGTAGAAGAGGGATGTTGGTTGAGGGGGGAAAGAGATTTTCTGGGAGAACTCTGTCCTGATTTGTGAACATGCTCTCCTGTTTCCACAGTGCCCCATGCCCACAGGCAGCAGATGTCCAACAGCAGCTCCATCACCCAGTTCCTCCTCCTGCCGTTCACAGACACACGGGAGCTGCAGCTCTTGCACTTCTGGCTCTTCCTGGGCATCTACCTGGCTGCCCTCCTGGGCAACGGCCTCATCATCACCACCATAGCCTGGGACCAGCACCTCCACACCCCCATGTACTTCTTCCTGCTCAACCTCGCCCTCCTTGACCTGGGCTGCATCTCCACCACTGTCCCCAAATCCATGGCCAATTCCTTCTGGGACACCAGGAACATCTCCTACACAGGATGTGTTGCACAGCTCTTTGTCTTCACCTTCTTGGTAGTAGCAGAATATTGTCTCCTCACCATCATGTCGTACGACCGTTACGTTGCCATCTGCAAACCCCTGCACTACGGGACCCTCCTGGGCAGCAGAGCTTGTGTCCACATGGCAGCAGCTGCCTGGACCACTGGGTTTCTCCATTCTCTGCTGCACACGGCCAATACATTTTCACTGCCCCTGTGCAAGGGCAATGCCCTGGGCCAGTTCTTCTGTGAAATCCCCCAGATCCTCAAGCTCTCCTGCTCACACTCCTATCTCAGGGAAGCTGGGTTTCTTGTAGTTGGCTTTTCTTTCGCTTTTGGCTGTTTTGTGTTCATTGTGGTGTCCTATGTGCAGATCTTCAGGGCCGTGCTGAGGATCCCCTCTGAGCAGGGACGGCACAAAGCCTTTTCCACGTGTCTTCCTCACCTAGCCGTGGTCTCCCTGTTTATCAGCACTGCCATGTTTGCCTACCTGAAGCCCCCCTCCATCTTCTCCCCATCCCTGGACCTGGTTTTGTCCTTTCTGTACTCCGTGGTGCCTCCAGCAGTGAACCCCCTCATCTACAGCATGAGGAACCAGGAGCTCAAGGATGCCCTGAGGAAACAGATGACTGGATTTCTTCTGAAGCTATAAACTGTCTCTAACTTCTTCTACATAAGAGTTATAGTCTAACTCATTGCAGCTTCATCCTGTGTGCAGTATTTTTTGTTTCTCCTTGTGTTTGTTTATTATGAAAATATTTTAATTCCCTTTGTAATTCACTGCCTGCTTTTCTTTTCTCACTGAGTGGCTGTGTCAGTGAGGAATTCGTGCTCTCTGTGTTTAAGTAAAATAAAAGGACCTTCCACAATTTTTTTTCTACTGACATTGTAACTCCAAGGCCTTTCTAGAGCTGCAGGGACAGTTCCTGTGATGGGAGGAGGGGAAACGTGTCCAGCATGGCAGCCCTGCCAGGGAGCAGCAGCGCTTGTTCTTCCAGAGCTGTTCTGGTTCCACTCCCACACTCTCCTTCTCATCCCTGGTGTTGGTGCAAGGCCTGAGTGCTCTGGCAGCTTGGTCACCGTCCTGCTGTGTCCTGTGTGTCAGTGCTGTGGGCGCAGGCAGGGACAGGCAATGGGCACTGCTGTGACAGAGCTGGCCTCACAACAGCCTTTCCAGATAGAAAGGTGGTCTCCTGTGGGCAGTACATGATGGTTTATATCTTCAAGCATATGAGTACAAAAGTGTCCCACAGATTCAAACCCCAGGGTACATCTGAACAGTGTGTGTGTGCAGGGCTGGCACACAGCAGTGTCCTCCCACAGCCAGGCTCCTGCCAGAGACCTGCAGGACCAGCAGAGCAGGGGCTGGGCTGTGCCCCTGTGCACTGGACACCCCAGGGAAGGAGCCTCAGGTCAATCACCATGGACTGGCCCCTCACAACCACCATTTCCAGCTCTGGCCTCTCTCCCCAGCTCACAGAGGTTGCTCTTCCCTCCACGGAGGGACCCTGAATCAGTAGGTCAGAAATCCATGTTTGCACTGTTCAGATGAGATGTGAGCACGCACATCATGTATGTGAGGTGACATGACCCTGAGTGAGGAAAAATTCCATCAGCTGTTCCTGGAGGTTCCATGAAGGCCTGTGGGACAGACAGTTTCTCGAGGTCACTTCACGTTGGAGGTAACAGCCCATGGGAAACCACCCACTGGGATCTTCTTCCTTGAACTGAGGTCCCTGTGTCCATTCCTCATGATGTGGGACATCTCAGGTGAGTGCAGAGCAAGTGACACACCACAGGGCTGAGGTGCCTCCCATCCCTTTGAATGGCAACAGGAGGCCAGAGGGACACTGTGACTCCTGCCTCTGTGTGTAAAAGGGACAGACTCTGTCTCTGAACATCCCTGGGTGCATAAGGAGTCCATGAGGTCCGGTCACATGTGGATGCTTGATGAAACCCTGACATTTCTGTGTGTGACTCCAGGAACAAACTTCACAGGCCCACTGAGATTCATCTCAGCTGCCTTGGACAAGCTCATTGCAAGTGCTCCAGTCTCCTACCTCACCCTTGCAACTGATTCTGGATTGAGCTCTCAAAAGTGCCATAGAAACCAGAATTCTTCTGGGGTCCTTAGAAAACGCAGACCTCAAACCCATCTTCAAGAAGAGCACAAACAAGAACTGGGATAACTACAGGCTGGCCACCCTTCCTCCCATCCTGGGAAGGTGTTGGGACACGTCCTCCTGCAGCCATTTCCAGGAATGTGAAGGGCAAGCAAGGAATTGCTGAACCTAAACAGAAAAGACAAAGAAAGGCATGTTGTGTACAAGGCATGGTACAAAGTCCTCCGTGCAGCCAGTTACTGGTGTCATCTCTCAGTGACCAGCACTTGGGCCAACACTGTTGAACATCTTTGTTCTCCCCTTCTATGATGTAACAGAGAGCAGTTTCGGTGCCTTTGAGGAAGGTGCAAACCTGGTTGGAGGCCTTGAGCAACCTCACCTGGTTCACCCTGCCCTGAGCAGGAGAGTGAGACAAGATGAGTGAGACAAGGCCTCTCTGCAAACGTGAGTTATTCTGTGATTTGAATGAATTTTTGCCTTGGAGAGGTTTTTGGAGAGAGAATAGGTAGAAGAATAGGGAAAAAAAAAAAAAAAAAAAAAAAGAAAGGCAGAAGAGGAGATCTAGAACGTGTTAACGGAAGTACAGGAGTTCCAGTGAGGAGCACTTTTCACTCACAGTGTTAATAGGAAATATATTTGACAAATTTGAACAAGGTGAGGAAGCGAGATGGGTGTCTACAGCCTGTGGGAAAGAGGAGCAGGTGTAGGATGATGTAGAACACAATTCAGTCTTGGTCAGGTCCGGGGTGCTGAGGAGGGGGATGGACGAGTGTGGTATTAGGAGGTCAGTTGTGTCTCAGACACTCATAATCCAGTCAGAATCATGTGGCTGTGAAGGGGACAGTGGGGTCAGTTCTGTGTCTGGAGGTGACAGCCCAGCAGCAGGGACATGGCTGGGAAAGAACCTCTGCCAAAGTGTCCACAGGTCTTACCCAGGAAGAGAGACGGGTTGTCATGTCCATCCCACCTGAGAACACGGCGGGACAGCAGCAGAAACATGACCATGTGTATCAGAGATGCTGAAAGGCCAGCAGCACTCATGGGATTTAGAAGATCATGGTGAGTTGACTTCTCTCCATTCAGGTAAAAGACCACAGGAAGACTAACGGGGTGTGTTCCCTGCATGAAGGGCAGTTTCTGAGGTGGCTGAGCTTTCCTTGATAGTGGGAAAAAGCAGAAGAGGGAAAAAAATATCACAAAGTGCTATTTGGAAGGTGCAGACTGGATATCAGAAGTAAGAAATGTCACGGGAAGGGCAGTGCTGTGGGGCAAGAGGTGACCCAGAGGGAGCTGGATCAGCCCATGGTTTGTGTTCCAAAGAGCAGCCAGTGAGGGTGCAGACACAGCAGTGAAGGTGCAGAAATGCTGGGGTGGGAGCAGGTGGGGAAGTGAGATGGGTGTCTGCAGCCTGCAGGGAAAGAGGGGCAGGGGTAGCACCGTGTAGAACAGCCTGTGCTGGAGATGGCAAAGGGCGCTGTAAGGCTGGAAGGGACCCACAGAACCCAGGTCTCTGTCCCCTTGGCCATGGCAGTTGTCTCTGCCACTGAGGCCCAGGAGAAGACATGTTGTGCTCATGGCACTGGGGCCTCGGTGCCTCCTTGCAGCCCCATGGGGAAGCTGGAAGTTGTTGTACCAATGTTGTCCTTCCCTGGGCCTTGCACACCCACATCCCACGGTCCCAGGAAGAGCCCTGAGCTTGTATTAGAAATGATGTGGCCAGCAGGACTAGAGAAGTGATTGTGCCACTGTTCTCAGTGCTGGTGAGGCCACAGCTTGAATCCTCTGTTCAGTTTTGGGCCACTCATCATAAGAAGGACATTGAGGCACTAGAGAGAGTGCAGAGGAGGTGACAGAGCTGCTGAGGGGCTGGAGTGCAAGTGTGATGAGGACCGGATGAGGGAACTGGGGCTGTGCACGCTGGAGAACAGCGTGAGGGGAGACCTTCTCGCCTTCTGAGGGGAGACCTTCTCACTGTCCAAACTGCCTGAAAGAAGCTTGGAGCATGGAGGGTGTTGGTCTCTTCTCCCAAGTAGCAAGTGACAGGATGAGAGGAAATGGCCTCAAATTGTGCCAGGGAAGGTACAGATTGGATATTAGGAAAAAATTCTTCCTGGAAAGGGCTGTCAGGTGGTGGAACAGGCTGCCCAGGGCAGTGGTGGAGTTGCCATACCTGGAGGGGTTTAAATGGTGTTTAGATGAGGTTCTTAGGGACATGGTTTAGTGCTAGATTTAGGTTATGGTTGGACTCAATGATACTGAGGCTCTCTTCCAACTGAAATAATTCTATGATTCTCTGATACCATCTGGAAAATTCTATCTCTTCTTCAAAGTGCTCTTCACATACCTGCCTCTTTACCTACAGTCCTGAAACTTCTCTAATTAAGCACACAATCTTGAATACTAGACGGAAATGATGAAAGAACCATCGCTCTATCAGTCTGGTCCGATACCTGCCAGTTCCAGGCAAACACCTCAGGTACACGGGGGCCTCTCGAGTTGTGTGCTTGTAGTGAGACCATGGAGCTCAGCTCAAAAAACTGAGAACTCCCCTCAAAACTGAAAACCAAACCAAATGAAACCAAACCAAAGCAACAAGAACAACAACAAAACAAAAAAAACCCCACACTTTTTAAATCTGATGAAATAATTCAGTATTTCCAATAAAATGTCTGTGGAATTTCTATCCTGCCAAAATATGAGTTTTCACAATGTGTATGTACTGTGTCTCAAGTCGTCTCTTCAGAAGCCTGTCTGGGCATTTGCACTTTCCATCGCTCCCCAGAGGTTCTTCACCTCTCACTCTTGGCTCATTCAGAGCCTCTCAGCTCTCACTCTGCTTTGAGCTTCAGGCAGGTAAAGTCTTTCAGCAGTTGCTCTCGTACTCCCTACAGGCAACTCTTCAATTATGGCAATGGACCTCACTGGAAACTACTTAATTTAACCACAGAACTGAGAAACATCATTAAGTTCTATTGTGTTTATTTTTCTCCTTTTTTCTGTTTCCTCTAATTAAAAATTCCCCGGTGCCTGTTTACATCCAGTTCTCTAAGGAAACATAAAGCAATTCCTGCGAAGAAGCTGTAACAATCAGTGCAAACTTCAGTGCAGAATCTGATGTAAAGAAATGTGCTGGAAATCCCAGGGGCCAATGAGCAGAACGGGGAGTTTGGGGAGCTGGTTATAGATTTCCTGCTGACAATCTGAGCAGAGAAACATTCTCCACAGGACTGCTCTGTTTATTTGACACCTTTCAGGTCTCCTCCTCTGCCTGTATTTTTATTTTCTTGTTCCTCCACCTCTTCCTTCTTCCAAAACGTTTCCAAGGGAAAGATCCCTTGAATCACAGAGCAACTCAGGTTTGAACACCATCTTGTCTCACTGTCCTGCTCAGGGCAGGGTGACCCAGGTGAGGTTGTCCAAGGCCTCTGCCCAGCTTTGCACCATCCACTAAGGAGCTGAAGGTTCACCGTGTCACATCATACAGGGGGAGAATAGAGACATTCAACAGTGTTGGCCCAAGTGCTGGTCCCTGAGGGATCCCAGTGGTAACTGGCTCTATGTGGGACTTTATACCACTGGTGACGTTTGAGCTTCATCATCCAGCCAACTTCCCATCCAGCATCCACTTCTTTACTCACAGAGCACCATTTGGGTTCAGCAATCCCTTCCTTGTCCTTCACATTCCTGGAAATGGCTGCAGGAGGACGTGTCCCATCTCCTTCCCAGGGAGGGAGGTAGGGTGGCCAGCCTGTTATTCTCCCAGTTCGTATCCCTGCTCTTCTTGAAAATGCGTTTGAGGTCTGCGTTTCCTTAGGACCGCAGAACCATTCTGGTTTCTAGGGCACTTTTGAGATCACAATCTGGACTCACAAGCAAGGGTGACAGAGCAGACTGGAGCACTTGCAATGAGCCTGTCCAAGGCAGCTGAGATGAATCTCACTGATCCAGTGGGGTTTGTTCCTGGAGTCACACACAGAAACTTCAGTGTCTGTCAGGTGTCCACATCTGATCTGACCTCATGGGCTCCTTATGCACCCAAGGATGTTCAGAGACAGAGTCTGTCCCTTTTACACACAGCGGCAGGAGTCACCGTGTCCCTCTGGCCTCCTGTTGCCACTCCCAAAGGACGGGAGACACCTCAGCCCTGCGGTGTGTCACCTGCTCTGCAATCATCTGACATGTCCCACGTCACGAGGAATGGACACAGGGACATCGGTTAAAGGAAGCACGTCCCAGTGCTGCATTCAAACAGTTTCCACGCAATGTTATTCCCAATGAGAAATGACCTCGAGACCCTGTCTGTCCCACAGGCCATCATGGAACCCCAAGGAACAGTGGATGGTGTTTGTGCTGACTCAAGTTCATGTGAACTCATGTACCTGTTCTGCATGCTCACATCCCATCTGTACAATGTGAACATGGATTTCTGACCTACTCATTCAGTGTAATTCCATGAAGGGACAAAGACCAGAGCTGGAAATGGTGGTTGTGAGGGGCCAGTCCATGGTGATTGACCTGAGGCTCCTTCCACGGGGTGTCCAGTGCACAGGGGCACAGCCCAGCCCCTGCTCTGCTGGTCCTGCAGGTCTCTGGCAGGAGCCTGGCTGTGAGAGGACACTGCTGTGTGCCAGCCCTGCACACACACACTGCTCAGATGCACACTGTTGTTTCATCTGTGGCCATTTCTGTATGAATAAGCTTGAGAGAAACTTTGCAAGAAGATATAAACCATCATGCACTGCTCAAAGAAGATCTCTTTTCCTTGTGCAAGTACTGTTACTGAGGCCAGCTCTGTCACAGCAGTGCCCATTGCCTGTCCCTGCCTGCGCCCACAGGACTGACACACAGCAGGACGGTGACCAAGCTGCCAGAGCACTCAGGCCTTGCACCAACACCAGGAATGAGAAGGAGAGTGTGGGAGTGGAACCAGAACAGCTCTGGAAGAACAAGCGCTGCTGCTCCCTGGCAGGGCTGCCATGCCAGAGCTGTTTTCCCCTCCACCCACGCACAGGAACTGTCCCTGCAGCTCCAAAAAGCCCTTGCAGGAAGGATATAGCGAAAAACAAGTCACTAAAGAGCCCTTTATTCTGTTTAGGGACAAGGAGAGCACTGCTGCTTATTTAAGCAGCCAACAGGTATAAAAGAAAAGCCAGCAGTGAATTAGAAAGGGGTTGACAACATTACCACAATAAGAAAACAACCAACAACACTAGAAAATCCAGTTGACAGGCTGGGCTTGTAATTAACTAAATTAAAACTCCTGTATAGAAGAAGATGGGCAGTTTATTGCTTCAGAAAACAGAGGGATATGAGTTTGCACAGGGCATCCTTGAGTTCCCTGTTCCTCATGCTGTAGATGAGGGGGTTCACTGCTGGAGGCACCACCGAGTACAGAACAGAAACCACCAGGTCCAGGATTAGGGAGTACAGTGGTGGAGATGCATCCCAGGTAGAGGAGGGCGAGGTTGAGCAGGAAGAAGTACATGGGGGTGGGCAGGTGCTGGTCCCAGGCTATGGTGGTGATGATGAGGCCGTTGCCCAGGAGGGCAGCCAGGTAGATACCCAGGAAGAGCCAGAAGTGCAAGAGCTGCAGCTCCCGTGTGTCTGTGAACGCCAGGAGGAGGAACTGGGTGATGGAGCTGCTGTTGGACATTTGCTTTTCCTGAGCACGGGGCGCTGTCATAAGAAAAAAAAAAAAAAGACAGTGAGAATCCAGGGCAGAGTCCTCTGACAAAAATCATACAAACTCCCATAGACCCTCCCCTGTCACACACAGACACCCTTTTGATTTTCTAGGAGAACATTCTTCAGCACTGTGCCTGGAGCCCTGTTCGGTGCTGGAAAATGTGCAACCAAGAGCAGGGCCTCTGCCCATGGGCCGTCGATAAGTCAGCCCAGCTCTGCAGAAGTGGGGCCACGGGAACAGTGGGAACTGTCCTGCTTCTGCTAACACAGAAGGGCTGCCAGCACTTGCTTTCCCAGTGATAGGGAACAGAGATGGTGAAGGCAGTTTAGGAGTTCCAGGTTTTTTTACATCTACCTCCATATTCACTGCTGAGTGTTGTTGGGTGTCAGAAACCCTCAGCATTTCTGCTGCACTCAGGCAGAACAGATCGAGTCCTGTGAGACCAGAGGGTGCCTGTGGGTCAGTGCAGAGTGAGGGCAGCTGCTCTGTCCCTCTGTCCTGCTCCAGCTGCCCTGGGCTGGCACCTTTCTGAGATGGGGGCTGATCACACTCCCATGTTACCCTGAAAAGCCACCAGGCACTGCTGAGAGCAGAGGGATCCACCTCAGACCATGACAGGTCTCACCCTTTCATAAGGTCTCAGCACCCAACGTTTAGCGCAGGACAGACACGGCTCATTTCACAAACCAAACAGCATTTTATCTGTTGTAGCATCTCTGTGCTTCTCCATGGGCCTTTCAGATAACACAGAGATACTGTAGGACAGGTTTGCATCCTGGAGGGAAGCTCACAGCTTGGAAGGAAACATCAACAAGACAGCCAAGGGTCCTAGTGATGGCATTTGATTGAGGGAGACTCAGCTCATTCCCCACCCCCACAGACTGCATTGCCCACAGCCCACAGGTCAGAGCAAAGCTGG
Organism: Streptopelia decaocto; assembly: GCF_964273445.1. Classification (NCBI taxonomy): domain Eukaryota; kingdom Metazoa; phylum Chordata; class Aves; order Columbiformes; family Columbidae; genus Streptopelia; species Streptopelia decaocto. The sequence goes on from NW_028115117.1 coordinate 344,109, forward strand.
GACACGTGTGCCCATGGACACACCTGCAGGAAAGGACCCACAAGATCAGGCTGTGACTCTGCAGCTGAAACTGCCATCCCCAGAGAGCCTGACAGCAAGAATAAGATCCCAACAGCAGGGACCCAGAGCAGGGGAGCAAGAAGGAAAATGCCGTGAGGGTGGGGGTGAGAGAGGCCAGGGCACAGGCAGCCGGGCACTCAGACAGCGTCCCCCTTCCCCAGCTGTGCAGCCACCTCCCAGACACCAACACTGCCGGGCAGCTGCTCTCAGCACCTGTGCTCTGCAGAGGAACTGCAGCTCTGGCTGCACAGGAGCTGCTTCATGCCTTGGAGCCCCCGGCCCTGAGGGCAGAGGCTTTGCTGGGTGGGACAGGAGGCCAGGGGGTTGCTCACAGGAGGGATCTGACCTGCAGGGGGTCACAGGGACTTTTCTCTGTTCTCCCTCCCATAACAATTCCGGGTTTGGTTTCCTCTCATTTCTGATCATTTCCCTGCTGCCTGGAGATTCTCCCCCTGGGAGGTGTTTCCCTGTCCATGTCTGTTCCCTGTCAGTGCTCACAGACCATCCCACCCTCTGTGCCCTCCCCCTGGCCCTACAGATCCTGCCTGTTCTCAGGGCACTGCCTGGGGGCATCTTCCTGTCTGCAGGCTGGAAAACAGGACAGGTCAGACTAAGGCTGCCGGGTCCAGCCAAGGTGATGCAGGTGCTGTGCACAGGCAGAGGGGTGGGGAAGGGATGTCATGAGCCTTCTGACAGATGTACTGAACACTCAGAGTTGCAGGTCAGGAGTCTCAGTGACTTGTTTAAGCATGAGAGCTCATTTTCATTTTATCCTTTCCTGCACCCCCCACCCCTTGGGAGAGGAAACTGAAAAGACAGGCTCAGGAAAGCTCCTTATAGGTCTGCTAATCCTTACATTGATCTTGTCATTGGGGTATCCCCTTGGAAAAGTCCTGGGGGTGATCTGGAGCTGTGAGCAGCCCTGACCCACACAGCACCCTCTCCACAGCAGAAGCACCTTTCCTGCCTTTATTGGGGATGGTCCTTCCCCCCACAGCTTGTCCCCACAGCACCGTGGCGATCTCCCTCGGACAGGGACCCTGCTCTGCAGGACAGCCCTGGGCACCCCTGGGTGCTCCCCCTGCAGTCACCCTCAGCAGAAGTTGTCATCATTCCCTGTCCCTCTGACAGTGCAGCAGGGAAGCCCTGCTCTGGAGTGTGTTCTTCTCCTCTACAACAGAGATACTGTGAGAGACACCTGACAGATCCTGTAAATCATGGAATGTAACAGCCTAAGGTCTCCCTCCAGGAAATGCAGCTGCATTGTCCTACAGCCAGAGACTTACCATGTTAGAACTGTGAAGATTTGTCTCTCAATGACCCCTCAGCAACTAACCACCCCACATTGCCTTTAATCTCTCTCTGCCTGGCTACTCTCCCGTCAGCATCTACAGGCAGAGCCCTCAGCCCTGTGCGTGTGCAGAGGAGCTGCTCCTGGGCAGAGCTGTCTCTCTGCAGCGCTGCCGCTGCCATGAGCTCCCTGTGTCCCAGGAGCCCAGCCCAGCTCAGCAGCACAGGAGCAGCCCATGATGTCCCTTTCTCTGTCCCCTCTGGGCTCCTCCAGGTGTCCCTGGGGCTCCAGTGGCACAGCTTCGAAGTTGAAGTAATCACTGATGTTGATTCTCTCTCCTCTTCAGAGACACTTCTTTCCAGCATTGTATTTTTCATTGTAAAAAATAAATTGGTATGAGAATCATCTTTCTTGTCCCATCATTAGACAGGACACCAGGAATGTTACAGCAAAGGATCTAATTTCTCCAGGCTAGGGGACGAATATCTTCAGTTGAATGAACTTAGGCATTTTGTTCAGGTTTTACACTCCTAGGTCTAGAGAGACATTCATCAATCTCTGGCCATGTCATGTCTGTGCTCTGATTCAAAGCCTTTGCACACATGGGCTCTTGGACACTTGGTACCAGGTTTCTTGTGCAGGTCAGAGCTGGGCTGGTGCCACAGCTGGGGTGGCTCAGCCCAGATGTGAGGCAATGTCCTCAGCCAGGGACCCGACTGGGGAGCTGGAGCTGTCAGTGCTGCAGACAGAGCTGTGACACGGATGGAATGAACTGCCAGGCAGGGTGACAGAAGTAGGTTCTTCTGGTCCTCAAGGACAGCAGCAACAGTTCAGATCAAAACCCAGCCTAAACATGTGAAGAGGTTTATTCAGGGTGGATTGTGCCTGTCCATTCTCTTTGCTTTCTGTGAGGAAATGACAGGGTTGCTGGATTTGGGAACAATAGTTATGGTATTTTACTTGCAAGTCAGGAAGGCATCCATCATCATCCCCTGCAATATTCATGTGTCCAAGGCAGGATATTATGGTCTGCTTTGATGTTCAAACAAATGGCTATAAAGCAAGCTGGATGGTTGGGCTGAGAAGGACAGTAGGTAAAAGTAGAAACTTTCCAGTCCTGAGGACAGTCCAGCACTGGAAGCTGTTTCCCAGGAGTGCGCACCCACTCTGTCCCAGAACGTGACCAAGATGTGTTTGGATCAAGCCCTGAGCAATCTGGTCTGACCCTGCTGTGAGCAGGAGGTTGGTCAAGACACCTCCTGAGGTCCCTTTGAGCCTGAATGACGCTGTCCTTCCTTCCCCTTCATGTTTTCCATTTAGACAAAGCTTCCAGGTGCTCCCTGAGCACAGGAATAATTCACATGAGGTGCAGGGCTGCTTTACAAGTGCCCCCAAACAGCCATGACCACAACTTTTCCATCCTTTTCCTTTTCCCTGACCCAAAATCTTCTTTTTTGTTGTCCTAATGCCTTTCCAGAAAGAACTGCTCATCTTGTTAACCCTTTCAGAGCAGGTTGTTCAAGAGGTGCCAGCATCCATGTACAGAGTCTGCACAATAGCCAGACATCAAATCCATCATTATAGAAATGGAGACAAGGCTCTTGACCAGCTCCTTGCACTGAGCAATTGGCACAACTCGTCTTCTGAGATTCCAGGGAACATCTGAACTTTAGGAAAGCGAGAATTTGTGCACACCACATAAAGATTCTGGCTTCCTTTGTGCCTTTTCACTAACCTGGGATCTGTTCCTTGGCTTTCTATGGCTACAAAGGAAACAACTCCCCCATGCCACCTGCCCCTCACACCAGAAAAAGAAAGGAGAAAATGTATGGAAGAGGGATGAACTGGGAGAAATTCTGACAAACAGGTGTATTCTTTCAATAAAAAAAAAGGTAGAAGTGAGAGAAAGCACTGTTCTAAGAACTTCATACACTAGGCCAACTATTGAAAGACAATATGTATTTTGAGAAGTGAGAATGACTGCTGGGAGCTTTAGTTCCTCACCATAACCAAGAATATGGAGTGTTCTGTTATGGTTATTAGTGATAGAACCACTATTCAAAAGCATCCTTGAAAACGTTGCTGTCATCCCTTGGCTCCAAAGCTCAGCCCCCTCAGTATTTGACAGGACTGCTTCAAACATCTGTGACCCAAGTCTTCTATCCGAGGAAGGGAAAAACTTCCAATGCAGGCACCAAACCAGTGCCCAACCTGCCTGGAGAGCCAGCACAGTTGTGCCACACCAGAGCCACCCTGGACTGATGTTACGGTGGTGAGAAATGAAATATTTAAACTCCAATCATGGAATGACAGAATTATGGAATCATTTATTTTGGAAAAGACACATAAGAACATGGAACTCCAACATAAGAACTCCACATAAGAGCTCCAACAATAAACCACATCCCTGTGCGCCACATCTCCACATCTTTTAAACAACTCCAGCAATGGAAGCTCCAATCCTGAGCTGGCAGGACACCATTGGCTGCAGTTGGACATAAGATACTGGTCATGGCTGTGAGTTCAGCCCTCGCTGCAGAATGTCTCACACCCTCACTGAGGAGGGCAGGGGGCTGGGAGATGGGAGCACCTTTCAGTTTCCAGATCCCAGCACAGAGCCCAAACCATCCTGCCCTTGGACTCTGGATCCCATTTCCTGAGATGGAAAGCTGGTGGCCTTCTGAGGATAATCATGTTAAAAGGCATGAAAAGTCCTTCAAATGTTTGTGTAATTTGTCTAGGAATGTCAGTCTTATATGTTTATATTTAAATATCTGTAAAATAGTACTCTGCATCTCTGGTAGCCCCTCTGGCAATGACAATTAAATAGGCATTTGCAATATAAGGTTTCATACCCCATCCACAAGCAAACATGTAAGTGGTTCAGATGACGGCTGGTGTGGCAAACGTCACCCTTTGTGTCCCCAGGTGATGGACACTGCTCATGTGCCTCTGCAGAGAGTGGCAGGAGCTGGATCCCCTTCTCGGGACAGACTCCTTCCAGGAGAGACACAGACACAGGGGAACTCATCAGGGCTTTACGGCATTTCACTCGGCATCAGTTTTGACATATTGGGTGCTGTCCTGTGACTGCCCTTTCTGCACAAATCATCATAAAAAGACAACTATTTAGTAATACGTGGTCATAAAGGGCTGTTATGGACAAGAAAGCTCACCATGAACTCTGGAGAGAGCGAGGAAGTTCATAATAAGCACCAGGAAGAACCAAGAAGCTCAAGGCCTCTTCTGAAGAGCGGGAGGCCTGAGCAGCCGTGATTGGCCATTGTAGGTGTGGGAGAGGGTCAGGGCATGTCAGGGAGAAGCAATGAGATGGCTGATGGCTTCAGTGAACCCTTCCAGCCATGTCTGAGCCCAGAAATGGAAAGTAGTTGATGTCTGCAGGTGGAGGAGGAACAGAATGAAGGTTTTCCTGGGAATATGGAAGCAAGAAAGGCCTCTCTGGGCTAATCATGTATGGCAGTGCCATTTGCATGCTGTGGGCATGGCTGTGCCTGGGAGATGGGGAACGGCTGCTGCTGGGGTAGCTGTGCTCAGTCATGGCCCATGAGCTGACCCTGCTCTGCTCCTCTCTTACACTGCCCACACTTGGATGGTCCTCAGGAATCATCCATGAGCCTGGTGGATCCATGAACCTCCTGGAGTAATGGGTGTGGATCCAAATAGGGGATTCGAGCAAGTTCGGGACTGGGACATTTTGGTGATTGGTGACCATTGCCAGGTGTATGAAAGAAGCTGGGTGAGTTGTGAGGAACTCACAGGCATTTCCAACTCCACAGAAAACCAGAGCCTTGCAGTTAAAACAACAGCACTTGACATAAACACCACCCCAAAACACAAAACACTCACACTGACCACAGGAAAAGCCTTGAAAAACATTGGAGAAAAATCTACCAGGTCTCAGGGGTCAGGGCTCAGCCATTCTGGTGATGAACAAGCATCAAGGGCTGACATTGCACCAGGGCCACCTCCACATGGCCCTCACCACCTAGAACCAACGTCTCCAAGTCTTCCCTTCACCAGCCTCCAGGGACAAGGACCTGCACTGGTTGTTTCCTTCACAGCTGTGTCATGGGGTTCAAACACCCTCAGAAACTTGGGGTTTGCTTCTGCTTTCACTTCATTAGAGGTTTGTTCATTCTTTCAGCAGCTGCAGTTCAGGATCATGGCACCAGAGGGCTCATTAACATCTAAAATGCTCTTACAAGCCAAGGCTCTGTGCATCATTATCCTAAAGGCTTCAAGTCTGGTGTGGATGATTAGGGAGATTTCAGGAATAACCAAACAGAGAGCATTTCCACAATAAATAGCAGTAAAGCCAAATTTCTTTTATTTCTTTCCCTGCTCACCCTTCCCTCCCTTTCCAGAACAGGTGGTATCAGCAGACTCCAGTTCATATCGGTACGGAGCGTCTCCTGATAAAGACTGAATATGTCAGAAAAGTGGGTACCTAAATCACCATGTGAATCAGGAGATAGTCCAGGACACCTCAAGAGGAGTCAGACACCTCTGGACCAAGAGGTGGGTGTTCTTGGCAATCTCAGGTGCCACAGCACAGCGATACTTGTGTTCAGGAGCTGGTCAAGTGACCCATCTCCTGTTCTGTAACGGTGTCTGAGTTTGCTCAGGTCACCCCTGACTTGAGCCCCATCCACTGCTGGGTGTTCTCCAGACTCCTGCCTTCAGGAACAAAGTCCCGGGAGACCTTGCTGGTGAAGATGGAGACAAAGAAGCCATGAAGAACCTCAGTCCCATCTGATTCTACTCTTATGAAGTTCAGCAGCAGGCCCACGTTCACCCTGTCTATTCTCTTGCTGCAAGTGAAGCTCTGTCAGCTCATCTTGCTGCCCTTCCCGTGCAGGTATCAAGTCCAGGTCAGATTTGTCACCATCCCCGCATCCATGGACAAGGTTTCTAAATTCCTCCTTTGCAGCTTCCCCTGCTCCCACCTCCTGTGTGCTGCCTTTTTGCCCTGCAGCTTCAACATTTCACAGGAGCAGCCTCATGAGATAAATGCTTCTGTTCATGGGTACTTGGAGAGATCATTCTTGTGCTTGGAGCAGCCTGTCCTGTAAGGATTATCAGATTTCCTGAGCTCCTTCACCATTCAGATCTACTTCCATGTCACCACTTTGCCCACCATCCCCCAGTATGTCAAAGTCTTCTCCTCTGGAGCCCACCAGCCTGTGCTCTGCTGCTGGCCTTCCTCCCTCCCCTCTGGTGCCTGGGATGCCCCTGTGTCCTGGTCACAACTAACAAGCTGGACAGTGATGTTCACATCCCTCACCAGCCCTTCCTTGTTTCCCAGTTCCATATCCTGGTGAGAGAAAGCTCTGCAGACACCAAGGTCATATCCCATAGGACCCATGTAGATCCCTCAGCAGGCCAAATCCTGCTCTCCTGAAATCCTGCTCTTGGCCTTGCTCTCATCTCCCAGGAGCCTCAGCTCCACTTTCCCATCCCTGACTGTTCCATCCTGACCAACTCTTTGTGGTTTGTAAGTGTGAAGTCCCAGAGGGCACCTCACCCCACTGACTCCTCAGTCACCCATGTCAGGAAGATGTTGTCAATGAGCTCCAAACCCCTCCTTGTCCCCAGCCAGGAACCTGGGAGGTGTGCGACCATAGTCCTGCCCTTGGCCTTGCACAGCCCCACATCACACTGTCCCAGGAAGGGCCCTGGGTAACGTGGGAGGGACAGGATTTGACTTCCCAGGGCTGGGGGTCAGGACATGGCCCTTTGGATAACGAAACACATCCAGGTTTACTCAGCATCAGACAGACCTTTACTTTGCTTTTCCTGACCTGTCATTTCTGCCTCCAGTTTTCTTTTCTAACCAAACCTGAATATTGTTTCTCAGTTGTGTCCCTCAGTGGGACCCATTAACCTTACAATAAACTTTGAAGTTTGATTCTGACTTTGACTTCTTGAGAAGTTTCATCACCTTCCTCCAGGGTCTGAGGTCCATGGACTCAGCACCAAAGCCACCAGAGGGGTCATTAAAGCACCTTGGGCTGCTCCTGTGCTGCTGAGCTGGGCTGGGCTCCTGGGACACAGGGAGCTCATGGCAGCGGCAGCGCTGCAGAGAGACAGCTCTGCCCAGGAGCAGCTCCTCTGCAAAGCGCAGCAGGGCTGAGGGCTCTGCCTGGGGATCTCAGCAGACGAGCAAGGCAGAGAGAGATTAAAGGTGGTCAGGACTGGGAGGATGACTGAGAGCTCACTGGACGAGAAACCTTTGCAGCCTGGCACAGGCACAGCTGGTGGGATCTGTAAGGACGGGGCTCTTGTCAGGCCATGTTAAACAGCTGTGAAGCCGGGTGAGCACCCAGGGGTGCCCAGGGCTGTCCTGCAGAGCAGGGTCCCTGCACCCCAGGGCTGTGCCGGGCAGGGACTCTGCCACCTGCCAGGGTCAGCGCTCAGCCTGCCCGGGAGATCCCATGGCAGCAGCTGTGGGGGGAAGGAGCGACCCCCGGCAGGGCAGGCAGGGAGCTTGTGGGGCTGAAGGGGGCTGTGTGGGTCAGGGCTGCTCAGAGCTCCAGATCCCCCCACAGACATGGCAGAGGGTCCTTCAGAACAAGGACATCGAGACAGGAACAGCTGCCAGGGAAGGAGTCTGTGCTTTCAGTTTTCCACTCTTGGTTTTCTGGGTGTGCAGTGGGAGATGGGGATTTATTTCTCTCTTTGGAGAAGACACTGAGACCCCAGTTCTCGTTTGGACTGGTCTGAGCTGCTCCTGAGCCCCTGCACACACAGAGCTGCCCCTGGGCAGTGCCAGGAGGTGTGAGCAGGACAGAGCTGAGCACACAGCGGGTGGGACGGGGTCTGTGACACTGACAGGGAGCAGACCAGGGACAGACTCACAGCTGCAGGCAGCACAGACATGGGCAGGGAGAGTTAACTGCTACCAGAAATGCTGGGGATGCGATTTAGGAACCTCTCTCACATGCTCTCGATTGCAGACACATTTCCCAATGCAACCCCTGGTCTCCTCTCCTCCCCAGCAGACCCTCTGCCCCAAAGCCATGGGGTCCAGGTCACGAGTCTCCACCTCAGCAGCTGGACCTCCAGGTGAAGGGTTCCTGCAACGTGGTACACAAAAAAGGTGCTAAAAATACTTGCTCTCCAGTGTCATTATGTGAGTGGCAGCAGCACAGCCGGGTCAGGAGAAGGTTCCACAGCATGCCCGTCAGCCTTTCTGTCCTTTCTGTCCTTGCTTTATTTTCTGGTAGCACTGCAGTGTCCTTCCCTGTTTCTCCACCTGTCCCTGGTGCTCTTGCACAGACCAGCCCCTCAAAAGCACCATTTCCTGCATTGGCCCTTCACCCCAGCTGAGAGAGGTTGTTCATCCCTCAACACAAGGACACTGAATGAGTAGGTCAGAAGCCAATGTTTCCACTGTATGGATGAGATATGAGCATGCATCTCATGTACATAAGATGAACCCCACTCAGTACAAACACCATCAGCTATTCCTGCATGTTCCATGAAGGCCTGAATGCAGCACTTGGATGTTCTGCCTTGAAATGAGGTCCCTAAGTCCATTCCTCATGACCTGGGAGATGAGGATGGCCATACTTAGAGATCTGGGCCTGCTGGATCATGGGGCTGAGGCCAGTTGTCTGAGGTTTAACAAGGCCAAGTGCTGGTTCCTACACTTGGGTCACAACGACTCTATGAACGCTACAGGCTCAGGGAAGAGTGTCCGGAAAGCTGCCTGGTGGAAAGGGATCTGTGGGTGTTGACTGACAGTGGATGAACAGGAGCCAGCGTGTTCCCAGGTGGCCAAAATGACCAACAGCATCCTGGCTTGTGTCAGGAATAGTGTGGCCAGCAGGACTAGAGAAGTGATTGTGCCGCTGTACTCAGCACTGGTGAGGCCGCACCTTGAATCCTGTGTTCACTTTTGGGTCCTTCATCATAAGAACATTGAAATACTAGAGAGAGTGCAGAGGAGGCGACAAAGCTGCTGAGTGTCTGGAGCACAAGTGTGATGAGGAGCGGCTGAGGGAGCTGGGGCTGTTCAGCCTGGAGAACAGGAGATTGAGGGGAGACCTTCTCACTGTCCACAACTGCCTGACAGGAGGTTGCAATATGGTGGGTCTTGGTCTCTTCTCCCAAGTAGCAAGTGATAGGACAAGGGAAATTGGCCGCAATTTGCTCCAGGGGAGGTTTAGATTGGATATTAGGAAAAAAGTATTTCCCGGAAAAGGTTGTCAGGCATTGGAACAGGCAGCCCAGGGCAGTGGGGGAGTCTCCACCCCTGGAGGGGTTTAAAGGTGTTTAGACGAGGTTCTCTGGGACATGGTTTAGTGTGAGAGCTGGGTTATGGTTGGACTCAATGATCCCAAGGCTCTCTTCCTATCAGAGTATTCTATGATTCTATGATTCTGCCTCAGGTGAGAGTCCGCAAAGCCAAGTCAGTTATGGACACCTGGCACAACCCTGACATTTCTGTGTGTGACTCTGGGAACAAACCCCACTGACCCAGTGAGATTCACCTCAGTTGCCCTGTGATTCTGGATTGTGTTTTCAAAATGACAGTGCAAGCGAGGAGGTCCTGGCATCCGTCAAACCCATCTTCAAGAAAGGCAGGAAGGAGAATGGGGAGAATCACAGGCTGGTCAGCTTGTCTCTGTCCCTGGAAGGTGATGGGACAAGTCCTCCTGCAGCCATCTGCAGGCACTTGAAGGACAAGAAAGAGACTTGTGAACTAAAATGGGCAGGGGAAAGACAGGCATGTTGTGTGTATGAAATTGTGCCAGGCCTTGGACATGGTCTCCCATGGTGTCCTTATAGCCCGATTGATGCTGTTTGTGCTGAAGAAGTGGATGCTTGGTGGGAAGTTCGCTGAAACACCAAGCCCAAATATCATCTGTGATGCAGTGTCCTCTGTGCAATTAGTGTGTCATCCCCCAGTGACCAGCATTTGGGCCAAAACTGCTGAAGGTCTTTATTGTCCCTTCTGTGCTGTGATGGAGATGATGCAAAGCTGAGAGAAGACCTTGAAGAACCTCACCTGGTCACCCTGCTTTGGGAAGGAGAGTGAAGCAAGAAGATGTTCAGGGCTCTCTTCAAACCTGACTGACTCTATGATTCAATGAGTCTTTCCCCTGGACACTTTTTCAACATGGTATATCTGCAGAAAAAAAAAATAAATAAAAATAAATAAAAAGGATGAGGCAGAAGAGGAGATAGAAATGATGTCAACATAAAAACAACAGTTACTGCAAAAAAAGTTTCTCTACTCAAACATTTAGAAGAAAATGCATTTGTTTAATTTGATACAACAAGCACACTAATATCTGGTCAGGCCGCGGGCTATGGGGAGGGCATGGATGGGTTCAGTATTATGAGGTCAGCTGAGTCTCAGACACTCATAATCCAGTCAGAATCATGTGGCTGTGAAGGGGACAGTGGGGTCAGTTCTGTGTCTGGAGGTGACAGCCCAGCAGCAGGGACATGGCTGGGAAAGAACCTCTGCCCAAGTGCCCACAGGTCTTACCCAGGAAGAGAGATGGGTTGTCATGTCCATCGCACCTGAGAACATGCCAGGACATGGGCAGGGACATGGTCGTGTCTGTCAGAGAAGCTGAAAGGCCAGCAGCACTCATGGGATTTAGAAGATCATGGCGAGGTGACTTCTCTCTGGTCAGGTAAAAGACCACAAGAAGCCTAACGGGTTGGGTTCCCTGCATAAAGGGCAGTTTATGAGTAGGTCGAGCTTTTCTAGATAGTGGGAAGAAGCAGGACAGAGAAAAAAGAAGTCTACTTGGAAGGTGAGGAATGGATATGAGGAGGAAGAAATGTCACTGGAAGGGCAGTGCTGTGGTGCAAGAGGTGACCCAGAGGGAGATGGATCAGCCCATGGTTTGTGTTCCAAAGAGCAGCCAGTGAGGGTGCAGACACAGCAGTGAAGGTGCAGAAATGCTGGGCTGAGAGCAGGTGGGGAAGCGAGATGGGTGTCTGCAGCCTGCAGGGAAGGAGGCTGGAGGTCATGACTTCTCCTTTCTGCTTCAGAAAGCAAACCAAGTTGTTTCTCACCATCAGAGCTGAAGAAAAGACTCAAAGGAGACCTCGTGGTGGCTACAGCTTCCTCACAAGGGGAGAAGGTAAGGAAGGCACTGATCTCTTCTCTCTGGTGACTAGTGAAGGAGCCCAAGGGAATGTCAGGAAGGTGTGTCAGGGGAGGTTTAGGTTGGACATGAGGAAAAGGTTCTTCCCCCAGAGGTGCTGGACACTGAACAGGCTCCCCAGGGAGGTGTCACGGCCCCAACCTGACAGTGTTCGAGAAGAGACTGGACACCGTCCTCAGACACACGGGGTGACCTGTGGGGTGTCCTGTGCAGGGACAGCAGTCGGACTCGATGATCCTTTGGGTCCTTCCAACTCAGGACATTCCATGATTCTATGATATACTAGGTCAAAAGTCCATGTTTTCTTTGTACAGATGAGATGTAAACATACATATCATGTGCATGTCCAGTGTGTGCATGTGGTGAGATGAACCCAAGGGAGCACAAATGCATCAGCTATTCCTTGGGGTGCCATAAAGGTCAGTGGGACAGAGATGGTGTTCAGGGGTCTCTTCCAACCTGCGTTATTGTAGGATTCCATGAATCTTTGCCTTGGAGAGCTCCTTCACGTCAGAATAGACAGATAAAGATGAAGAAAAAAAACAGAGTCAGAAGCAGAGATATAAAATGCCCCAGAGTAAATACAGCAGCTCCTCTGAGGAACGTTTCTCCACTCAAACCCTTGATAGGAAATCTATCAGATACATTTGATGAAAGCAGCTTAGTTTGATCTGCTCGCACACTGGACCACATGGAGGGTGATGGTGGGTATGATGTCATGTGGTCACTTGTGTCTCAGTAACTCATAGTCCAGTAGGAAGCCAATGGCTGTGGAGGGCACTGTGAAGTCACTTCTGCCTCTGCAGGGGATTGGCCAACAGCAGGAACATGGCTGGCAAAGGACTGTGAGGTCACACACACGAGACGAGCAATCGGGCCCAATCAGCATGGCTGGATGAAAGGCAGGTCCTGCTTGACCAGCCTGATCTCCTTCTGTGACAAGGTGACCGGCTGAGCAGATGAGGGAAAGTCTGTCGTGGGGAGTGAATCCACCACACAGGCTGTGGGTGTTGTGTCCTTAGACTGCAGTAAAGCCTTTGACACTGTATCCCACAGCATCTCCTGGAGAAGCTGCAGCTCGTGGCCTGGATGGTGTATCTGCAATGGGTAAAGAACTGGCTGGAGAGCCGGGCCCAAAGAGTTGTGGTGAATGGAGACAATTCCCGTTGGTGACCGGTCATGAGTGGTGTCCCCAGGGCTCAGTATAGGGGTCAATTTTGTTTAATCTCTATATCAATGATGTGGATGAGGATCGAGTGCAGCGTCAGTAAGTTTGCAGATGACAGCAAGTTGGGTGGGAGTTTTGATCTGCTGGAGGGTGGGAAGGCCATGCAGAGAGATCTGGACCCGCTGGATCATTGGGCTGAGGCCAATTGTCTGAGGTTAACAAGGCCAAGTGCCGAGTCCTGCACTTGGGTCACAACAGCCCCAGGCAGCGCTACAGGCTCAGGGAAGAGTGGCTGGAAATTTTCTGGTGGAAAGGAATGTGGGGATGTTGAATGACAGTGGCTGAACATGAGCCAGCATGTGCCCAGGTGGCCAAAAAGGCCACCAACAGTATCCTGGCTTGTATCAGGAATGGTGTGGCCAGCTTGACTAGAGAAGTGATTCTGCCGCTGTACTCAGCACTAGTGAGGCCCCACTTTGAATCCTGTGGTCAGTTTTGGGTCCCTCTTCATTAGAAGGACATTGAGGCACCAGAGAGATTGCAGAGGAGGCGACAAAGCTGCTGAGGGTCTGGAGCACAAGTGTGATGAGAAGCGGTTGAGGGAGCTGGGGCTGTTCAGCCTGGAGAACAGGAGGCTGAGGGGAGACCTTATCACTGTCTACAACTGCCTGAAAGTAGGCTGAACATGGAGGGTGTTGGTCTCTTCTCCCAAGTAGCAAGTGATAGGAAGAGAGGAAATGGCCTCAAATTGTGCCAGGGAAGGTTCAGATTGGATTATAGGAAAAAATTCTTCCTGGAAAGGGCTGTCAGTCATTGGAACAGGCACCTCAGGGCAGTGGTGGAGTCACCATTCCTGCAGGGGTTTATAAGATGTTTAGACGAGGTTCTTAGGGACACGGTTTAGTTCTAGATTTAGGTTGTGGTTGGACTCAATGCTCCTGAAGGTCTCTTTCAACTGAAATAATTCTATGATTCTCTATTATCAACTGGAATATTCTTCTATCACATCTTCTAAGTACTCTTCACATGTCTGCCTCTTCACCTACAGTCCTGAAACTTAGCTAATTAGATGCACAAGTGTTGAATACTAATTGCAAATGATGAAAGCGCCATCGCTCTATCAGTCTGGTCTGATACCTGCCCGTCCCAGGCAAACACCTCAGGTACACGGGGCCTCTCGAGGTTTGCACTGGGTGCTTATAGTGAGACCATGGAGCTCAGCCCAAAAACCTGAGAACTCCCCTCAAAACTGAAAACCAAACCAACAACAACAAAAAGAACAGAAAACTCCACACTCTTTTTTCATCAGATGAAATAATTCAATTTTTCCAATAAAATGTCTGTGGAATTTCTATCCTGCCAAAATATGAATTTTCAGAATGTGTATGGGCTGTGGGAGATGAACCGTTGGCCTTTCCCTGTGCTTGCAGTGCCAGAACCCTGTCTATCACTACGTGTATTTAATCCCCTGGACATCCAGGAGTTTCCACCTGTCCTTGCCCAGCTCACCGTGTCTGAACTCATCTCTTCAGAAGCCTGTCTGGACATTTGCACTTTCCATCGCTCCCCAGAGGTTCTTCACCTCTCACTCTTGGCTCATTCAGAGCCTCTCAGCTCTCACTCTGCTTTGAGCTTCAGGCAGGTAAAGTCTTTCAGCAGTTGCTCTCCTACTCCCTATAGACAACTCTTGAGTTACGGCAACAGACCTCTCTGGAAACTACTTAATTTAACCACAGAACTGAGAAACATCATTAAGTTCTATTGTGTTTTCCTTTTTTTTTTTTTATTTTTCTGTTTCCTCTAATTAAAAATTCCCCGGTGCCTGTTTACATCCAGTTCTCTAAGGAAACATGAAGCAATTCCTGCGAAGAAGCTGTAACAATCAGTGCAAACTTCAGTGCAGAATCTGATGTAAAGAAATGTGCTGGAAATCCCAGGGGCCAATGAGCAGAACAGGGAGTTTGGGGAGCTGGTTATAGATTTTCTGCTAACAATCTAAGCAGAGAAACATTCTTCACAGAACTGCTCTGTTTATTTGACACCTTTTAGGTCTCCTCCTCTGCCTGTATTTTTATTTTCTTGTTCCTCCACCGCTTCCTTCTTCCAAAACGTTTCCAAGGGAAAGATTCCTGGAATCACAGAGCAACTCAGGTTTGAACACCATCTTGTCTCACTGTCCTGCTCAGGGCAGGGTGACCCAGGTGAGGTTGTCCAAGGTCTCTGCCCAGCTTTGCACCATCCACTAAGGAGCTGAAGGTTCACTGCGTCACATCATACAGGGGGAGAATAGAGACGTTCAACAGTGTTGGCCCAAGTGCTGGTCCCTGAGGGATCCCACTGGTAACTGGCTCTGTGGGCACTTTTACCACTGCTGACATTTGGGCTCTACGGGGGACTATAGATGCTATATAAAATGCTATATAAAATGCTATATAAAAAGATGCGCTCATGCTTTTGTGACACTAGTGTATTGAAAAAATATGATGTCATGAGTTTGCCTGATTAAGAGCTGGGGTGTTCAGCTGGAGAAGAGAGGCTCCTGGGAGACCTTATTGCAGCCTTTCTGGACTGAAAAGGGGCCGATAAGAAAAATGGGGACAGACTTTTGAGCAGGGGCTGTTGTGACAGGACAAAGGGTGATGGTTTAAACTAGAAGAGGAGAGAGTCAAGGAATGAAATGAAGAGATTTTTTTACACTGAGGGTGGTAAAACACTGTGACAGGCTTCCCAGAGAGGGGGTGGATGAACGATCCCTGGAGACATCCCAGGCCAGGCTGGATGGGGCTCTGAGCAACCTGAGCTGGTGAAGATGTCCCTGATCACCGAGGGGAGCTGAACCAGACGGGCTGTGAATGTCACTTCCAACTCAAACTACTTTGTGATTCTAGGATTCAGTGACAGGAAAGACTGGATGCATCGATGCTGATAACCAGAAAAGGTCTTGTCTGGCTTGTGCGAGCCAGGCCGGCAGCTTCACCCAGCAGCTCTCGCCACCCGAGTGGAGAGCTGACCCACTTGTGTACAACCAACCCTGCCCCTGCCCCACAGTGCCCAGAGGATGCTGCCCAGGGCCCCAGGATGGACATTTGTGGGGGAGTATTGGGAGCATGGGAGGTTTACTGGGATTTCTTGGAGGTTTACTGGGAACAACGGGGGTTGCTAGGATCACTGGAGAGGATAGTGGGGGTTACTACGTACACTAGAAAGATTAGTGGGGGAGTACTGGGAATACTGGGAGGGTTACTGGGAGCATGTGGGGTTGCCTCAGTGTTACTGGGAGTACTAGATGGTTACTGTGAACACTGGGGGTTTACTGGGAGTCCTTGCAGGATTACTGTGAACAATGGAGGTTGCTGTGAGCACTGGAGGGGTTAGTGGGGGTCACTGGGTGCTCTGGGGAGGTGTCTGGGAACACTGGGGGTTGCTGGGGAGTTACTGGGAGCACTAGGTGGTTACTGGGAGCCCTGGGAAGGTTACTGGGAACAGTAGGTTTATTAGTGAGGGGTTTCTGGGAACACTGGGAGGGTTACTGGGAGCACTGGGGGTTTACTGGGAGTTTTTGCAGGATTACTGGGAACAATGGGGGTTGCTGGGAGCACTGGAGGGGTTAGTGGGGGCTACTGGAAGCACTGGGAGGGGTTACTGGGAACAGTGGGGTTTGCTGAGGGCTCACATGAAAGCACTAGGTGGTTACTGGGATCACTGGGAGGGCTAGCGGGGGGTTACTGGGAGCAATGAGGGGGTTGCTGGGGCTCACTGCAAGCACTGGGGGGGCTGCTGGGAGCACTGGGAGCTTTACTGGGAGGATTACTGGAAACAGTAGGAGGATTAGTGGGGGGTTAATGGGAACACAACATGGTTACTGGGAGCACTGTGGGGGCCTGCTGGGAGCACAAGGACAGTTAGTGGGAGCACTGGGGGTTAACTGGGAGTTCTTGGAGGATTACTGGGAACAATGGGGGCTGCTGGGAGCACTGGAAAGGTTAGTTGGGGGCTACTGGGAGCACTGGAGGGGTTAGTAGGAGGGTTACTGGGAGCACTGGCCGGGTTAGTGGGGGTTACTGGGGGCACTGGAGGGGTTAGTGGGAGCAGTACTGGGAGCACTGGAGGGGTCAGTGGGGGTTACTGGGGGCACTGGAGGGGTTACTGGGAGCACTGGACGGGTCAGTTGGGAGGGTTACTGGGAGCACTGGAAGGGTCAGTGGGAGGGTTGCTGGGAGCACTGGAGGGGTCAGTGGGAGGGTTACTGGGAGCACTGGAGGGGTGTGTGGGAGGGTTACTGGGAGCACTGGAGGGGTCAGTGGGAGGGTTACTGGGAGCACTGGCAGCATTAGGGTGATACTGCTGTGGTGTCCACCACAACCCACCAGCTCAGGGTGAGGCCGTTGCCGAGGCCTCTCCAGCAGCTGAGAGCGGCCTCAGTCACAGGCCCTGCTTGTCGTGGGGTTTGAACTGCCCTGATGTTTCTGGAAGGACGACTCAGCCAGACACAGTCCAGGAGGTTCAGCAAGTGCATCCATGGGAACTGCCTGATGCAAAGGGTGGAGGAGCCAACCAGGAGAGGAGCTGCTGGACCTCATCCTCACTAACAAGGAGGGGCTGGGTGAGGCGGTAAAGGTTGAGGGCTGCCTTGGCTGCAGCGACCATGAGATGGTGGAGTTCAGGATCTCGTGTGGCAGGAGCAGGATAGCAAGCAGAATTGCAACCCTGGATTTCAGCAGGGCAAACTTTGGCCTGTTCAGACAATTGCTGGGGGAAATCCTGTGGGCAAGGCTGCTTGAAGGTAAATCCATAAATCCATGGGTCCGGATGGGATGCACCCGCGGGTGCTGAGGGAGCTGGCTGAGGTCATTGCTGGGCCGCTCTCCATCATCTTTGCTAAGTTGTGGCAAATGGGAGAGGTGCCTGAGGACTGGAGGGAAGCAAATGTCACTGCAGTCTTTAAAACGGGCAAGAAGGAGGACCTGGGGAACTCTAGACCGGTCAGCCTCACCTCCATCCCTGGGAAACTGATGGAACGACTTCTCCTTGGTGCCGTCTCAAGGCATATCAGGGATAAGAGGGTCATTAGGGGCAGTCAACATGGCTTCACCAAGGGGAAGTCGTGCTTGACCAAGCTCATTGGCTTTTATGAAGACATAACGAGGTGGATACATGATGACAAAACAGTGGATGTGGTCTACCTTGACTTCAGTAAAGCCTTTGACACAGTCTCCCACAGCATCCTCACAGCTAAACTGGGGGAGTGCGGGCTGGATGAACAGGTAGTGAGGTGACTGTGAACTGGCTGAAGGGAAGAAGCCAGAGAGTCATGGTCAGTGGGCAGAGTCCAGTTGAGGCCTGTATCTGGTGCAGTGCATCAGGAGGCAGTGCTGGGGCCAGTACTATTCAATATATTCATCAATGTCTTGGATGAGGAAATAGAGTGACTGTCAGCACGTTTGCTGATGACACCAAGCTGGGAGGAGTGGCTGACACTGGAAGCTGTGCTGCCATCAGAGACCTGGACAGGCTGGAGAGCTGGGCGGGGAGAAATGTAATGAAATAGAACAAAGGCAAGTGTAGAGTATTACACCTGGGCAAGAAGAACCCCAGGTTCCAGTGTAAGTTGGGGAAGGACCTGTTGGAGAGCAGCGTAGGGGAAAGGGACCTGGAGGTCCTGGGGACAGCAGGGTGACCATGAGCCAGCACTGGGCCCTTGTGGCCAGGAAGCCAATGGTACCTGGGGTGGGTTAGAAGGGGGTGGTCAGTAGGTCAGAGAGGTTCTCCTGCCCCTCTGCTCTGCCCTGGGGAGACCACACCTGGAATATTCTCATACCAATTTATTTTTTACTAGCAAGAATACAATGCTGGCAAGAAGTATCTCTGCAGAGCAGACACAACTAACATTAATGATTACTTGAGGTTGTCTCAAAGGATGTGCCCCTGGAGCCTGAGGGACACCTGGAGGAGCCCAGAGAAAGGGACATCATGGGCTGCTCCTGTGCTGCTGAGCTGGGCTGGGCTCCTGGGACACAGGGAGCTCATGGCAGCGGCAGCGCTGCAGAGAGACAGCTCTGCCCAGGAGCAGCTCCTCTGCACACGCAGCAGGGCTGAGGGCTCTGCCTGCAGCACCGAGGGCACAGGAGCCAGGCACAGAGAGGGAAACGCAGTCTGGGCTGGGAGGATGCTGAGAGGTCACTGGAAATGAAATCCTCTCAGATATGAAGCCTGTGGCTGCAGGGCATTGCATCTGCAAGTCTTGGTAGGATCCCAGAAAGCTGTCACATTGCAGAGCCTGCGAGAGATGTAAGTACAGCTCTCAGAGGTTCTCTGATCAGAGGGGAGGATGTGCTGCAGAGCAGGGGTTGCCTTCTGCACTGTCAGTGACAAGACGTGAATGCTGCGTTCTCCCCAGGGTGGCTCTGGGTGTAAATGTCAATGTGCAGGATGGGTGCCCAGGGCTGTCCTGCAGAGCAGGGTCCCTGCACCCCAGGGCTGTGCCGGGCAGGGACTCTGCCGCCTGCCAGGGTCAGCACTCAGCCTGCCCGGGAGAGCCCAACAACACTGAGGGGAGAAGCTGTGGGGGGAAGGAGCGACCCCGGCAGGGCAGGGTCCTTCTGCTGCTGAACCCAGCATCGTGGGTCGGAGATGCTCACAGCTCACAGCTCCAGCTCATTCCAGAATATTGACAAGAGGAGGTTTCAAGGAGAAGAAGAAGACAAAGAGTACTACAAAGATAAGGAACCTCCCTGAGTCTGTGTTTTCAGTCTCCTACTCTGGGGAATGGGTGGTGATGAAGGCTGTTCTTAATTTTAAGCAAATACTTCAGACACATAAACTGCAGTAGGTCTTTAAGAGAATCCTGGCATGCCTTGCCTCTCCTCTGCCTATGCAGAACCAGCATCACCTTTGCTGGACACCTTACACTTAAACTGTAATCTGTTTTCCAGCCTGCAGACAGGAAGATGCCCCCAGGCAGTGCCCTGTGAACAGGCAGGATCTGTAGGGCCAGGGGGAGGGCACAGAGGGTGGGATGGTCTGTGAGCACTGACAGGGAACAGACATGGACAGGGAAACACCTCCCAGGGGGAGAATCTCCAGGCAGCAGGGAAATGATCAGAAATGATGGAAACCAAACCCAGAATTGTTATGAGAGGGAGAACAGAGAAAAGTCTCTGTGACCCCTGCAGTGCAGATCCCTCCTGTGAGCAGCCCCCTGGCCTCCTGTCCCACCCAGCAAAGCCTCTGCCCTCAGGGCCGGGGGCTCCAAGGCATGAAGCAGCTCCTGTGCAGCCAGAGCTCCAGTTCCTCTGCAGAGCACAGGGGCTGAGAGCAGCTGCCCGGCAGTGTTGGTGTCTGGGAGGTGGCTGCACAGCTGGGGAAGGGTGACGCTGTCTGAGTGCCCGGCTGCCTGTGCCCTGGCCTCTCTCACCCCCACCCTCACGGCATTTTCCTTCTTGCTCCCCTGCTCTGGGTCCCTGCTGTTGGGATCTTGTTCTTGCTGTCAGGCTCTCTGGGGATGGCAGTTTCAGCTGCAGAGTCACAGCCTGATCTTGTGGGTCCTTTCCTGCAGGTGTGTCCATGGGCACACGTGTCCCAGCTTTGCTCTGACCTGTGGGCTGTGGGCAATGCAGTCTGTGGGGCTGGGGAATGAGCCGTGTGTGTCCGGGCTAAACGTTGGGTGCTGAGACCTTAGGAAAGTTTGAGACCTGTCGTGGTCTGGGGTGGATCCCTCTGCTCTCAGCAGTGCCTGGTGGCTTTTCAGGGTAACATGGGAGTGTGATCAGCCCCCATGTCAGAAAGGTGCCAGCCCAGGGCAGCTGGAGCAGGACAGAGGGACAGAGCAGGTGCCCTCACTCTGCACTGACCCACAGGCACCCTCTGATCTCACAGGACTCGCTCTGTTCTCCCTGAGTGCAGCACAAATGCTGAGGGTTTCTGACACCCAACAACACTCCCCAGGGTGGGAGGGGAGAAGGAGCTGTAGAAACACCAAACCTCTCCAACTCAGTTTCTCTGGCCTGGGGGTACAGATGCTGACAGTCCCTTCTGCACCAAGAGCGGTTCCAGCTGACAAAGCTGAACCCCAGGAGTGGCCCCTGCCCACCCGATCACACAGGGTCAGGCTGACTCCTCAGGAGCCCCTGGGCACAGACCCTGCTCTTCATTGCACACTCCTCAAGCACCGACGAGGGCTCCAGCCAGGACGTTCTCCTGGAAAAAGAAAAGTGTCTCTTTGTGTGACAGGGTGGGAGGGTCTGTGGGAAATGGTTTAGATAATTCCCAGAGAAGTCTCATCTAAAACTTCACTATCTTTTCCTCCTTGCACAGGTCCTCATGCCCACATGCAGCAAATGTCCAACAGCAGCTCCATCACCCAGTTCCTCCTCCTGCCGTTCACAGACACACGGGAGCTGCAGCTCTTGCACTTCTGGCTCTTCCTGGGCATCTACCTGGCTGCCCTCCTGGGCAACGGCCTCATCATCACCACCATGGCCTGGGACCAGCACCTGCACACCCCCATGTACTTCTTCCTGCTCAACCTCTCCCTCTTCGACCTGGGCTGCATCTCCACCATTCTCCCCAAGTCCATGGCCAATTCCCTCTGGGATGCCAGGGCCATCTCATACTTGGGATGTACGACACAGCTCTTTTTGTTTCTCTTCTTGATCACAGCTGAGTTTTATCTCCTCAGCATCATGTCCTATGACCGCTATGTTGCCATCTGCAAACCCCTGCACTACGGGACCCTCCTGGGCAGCAGAGCTTGTGTCCACATGGCAGCAGCTGCCTGGGCCACTGCATTTCTCAATGATCTGATGCTCACGGCCAATACATTTTCAGTGCCCCTGTGCAATGCCCTGGGCCAGTTCTTCTGTGAAATCCCCCAGATCCTCAAGCTCTCCTGCTCACACTCCTACCTCAGGGAAATTGGGCTTATTGTGGTCAGTGTCTGTTTAGCATTTGGCTGTTTTGTGTTCATTGTGGTGTCCTATGTGCAGATCTTCAGGGCCGTGCTGAGGATCCCCTCTGAGCAGGGACGGCACAAAGCCTTTTCCACCTGCCTCCCTCACCTGGCCGTGGTCTCCCTGTTCCTCAGCACTGGCGTGTTTGCCCACCTGAAGCCCCTCTCCATTTCTTCCCGATCCCTGGACCTTGTGGTGTCTGTTCTGTACTCAGTGGTGCCTCCAGCAGTGAACCCCCTCATCTACAGCATGAGGAACCAGGAGCTCAAAGATGCCCTGAGGAAACTCATATCTTATTGTTTTGTAAAGCAATAAACTGCCCATCTGCTTCTAAATAGCCATTTTAATGTAGCTAATTACAGGTCCAGCCTGTCATCTGGATTTTCTGTTGTTATTAATTGTTTTCTTATTGTGATAATGTTGCCATCCCCTTTCTAATTCACTATTGGCTTTTCTTTTATAACTGTTGCCTGTGTAAATGAGAAGCCGTGCTCTCCTTGTCTCTAAACACAATAAGCGACTCTTTAGTGACTTGTTTATCACTATATCCTTCCTGCAAGCCCTTTTTAGAGCTTCAGGGATGGTTCCTGTGTTCATGGGAGGAGGGTAAAAGAGTCCAGCCTGGCAGCCCTGCCAGGGAGCAGCAGCGCTTGTTCTTCCAGAGCTGTTCTGGTTCCACTCCAAACTCTCCTTCTCACCCCTGGTGTTGGTGCAAGGCCTGAGTGCTCTGGCAGCTTGGTCACCGTCCTGCTGTGTGTCAGTCCTGTGAGTGCAGGCAGGGACAGGCAATGGGCACTGCTGTGACAGAGCTGGCCCCAGAACAGCCTTTCCACAGAGAAAGGTGATCTCCTATGGGCAGGGTGTGAAGGTTAAGCTCTTCTTAAAAAAATACTCTCAGAACATGCCCAACAAAGTGGTCACAGATGCAAACCCCAGCATGCAGCTGAACAGCGTGTGTGTGCAGGGCTGGCACACAGCAGTGTCCTCTCACAGCCAGGCTCCTGCCAGGGACCTGCAGGACCAGCAGAGCAGGGGCTGGGCTGTGCCCCTGTGCACTGGACACCCCATGGAAGGAGCCTCAGGTCAATCACCATGGACTGGCCCCTCACAACCACCATTTCTAACTCTGGCCTCTCACCCCAGCTCAGAGGTCTTTGTCCCTCCATGGAATTACACTGAATGAGTAGGTGAGAGGTTGATGTTTGCTTTGTACAGATGAGATGTGAGCATGCACATCATGTACATGAGGTGACATGAACCTGAGTCAGCAAAAACACCATCCTACAATTGCTAACCTAAAATATGTAAATCCTCTCCGTTTTGGTCAGTCTGCTGCTCTAACAAAGATAAAAGTGACGTTTAAAACACCTAATCAGAACCTGCAAAGAATACTGTCCTTGCAGCGCAGACACTCTGGAACCTGCACAATTAGCTGAGTCTTGTTTTAACATCTGTCTCAAGACTGTGACATAAAGTGTCCTTTAGCTGAGCTTTGCTCCTTTTACGCTCATTATAATACTAAAACACACATCCCCAGGATGGGAGCCCCAGGCTCAGCCCGGGACCCTCTCTCAACAAGCATGTGTAGTGGTGAAATGACTATGTAACCAATATGCCAATGTGTGAACACTTGGCTCTTTAGGACTGCCGGGAGGGTCTGAATGTAGGGATAAGATTTGTATATAACAGATGTTCCTTCTCTGTCTGTTGTGCTGGTTTCATTCCAGCATCCAGACTTGCACAACTCTGCAATAAACAAGATCTCATCTCTGGGTGTGGGACTGGCTTTGCACCTCAGGTAGCGAATTCACCATGAGCAACCAGGAAGAAGGAAAACAATAAGAAATAAAAGAGGTAGGAGAGGACATAGAAAAGGTTTCAACATTTCACATTCCTGTCAAGAATGCTTCTCCTCTCAGATCTTTAGCAGGAAATAGATTTGATCACTTTGATAAAACAAGCATAGTTTTATCTAGTCAGGTCGCAGCCCATAAGGAGGGGGATGGATGGGTGTGGGATAATGATGTCAGTTGAGTCTCCGAAACTCATAATTGAGTGGAAAGACTTTGACTGTGAAGGGGACAGTGGGGTCAGTTCTGTGTCTGGAGGTGACAGCCCAGCAGCAGGGACATGGCTGGGAAAGGACCTCTGCCCAAGGGCCCACAGGTCTTGCCCAGGAAGAGAGACGGGTTGTCATGTCCATCCCACCTGAGAACATGACAGGACTTCGCAGGGACATGGTCGTGTCTGTCAGAGAAGCTGAAAGGCCAGCAGCACTCATGGGATTTAGAAGATCATGGCGAGGTGACTTCTCTCTGGTCAGGTAAAAGACCACAAGAAGCCTAACGGGTTGGGTTCCCTGCATGAAGGGCAGTTTATGAGATGGTCGAGCTTTCCTAGATAGTGGGAAGAAGCAGGAAAGAGAAAAAAGAAGTCTACTTGGAAGGTGAGGAATGGATATGAGGAGGAAGAAATGTCACTGGAAGGGCAGTGCTGTGGGGCAAGAGGTGACCCAGAGGGAGCTGGATCAGCCCATGGTTTGTGTTCCAAAGAGCAGCTGGTGAGGGTGCAGACACAGCAGTGAAGGTGCAGAAATGCTGGGGTGAGAGCAGGTGGGGAAGCGAGATGGGTGTCTGCAGCCTGCAGGGAAAGAGGGGCAGGGGTAGCACCGTGTAGAACAGCCTGTGGTGGAGATGGCAAAGGGCGCTGTAAGGCTGGAAGGGACCCACAGAACCCAGGTCTGTGTCCCCTTGGCCAGGGCAGTTGTCTCTGCCACTGAGGCCCAGGAGAAGACATGTTGTCCTCATGGCACTGGGGCCTCGCCGCCTCCTTGCAGCCCCATGGGGAAGCTGGAAGCTGTTGTACCAGTGTTGTCCTTCCCTGGGCCTTGCACACCCACATCCCACGGTCCCAGGAAGAGCCCTGAGCCGTGTGTGAGGGACAGGATCCCCCTTCCCATTGCCTGGAGGACATGGCTTCTCCTTTCTGCTTCAGAAAGCAAACCAAGGGGTTTCTGAGCATCAGAGCTGAAGAAAAGACTCAAAGGAGACCTCATGGTGGCTACAGCTTCCTCACAAGGGGACAAGGAGGGGATGGTACTGATCTCTTCTCTGTGGTGACCAATGAAAATACCCAAGGGAACGGAAGAAGGGTGTGTCAGGGGAGGTTCAGGTTGGACATGAGGAAAAGGTTCTTCACCCAGAGGTGCTGGACACTGAACAGGCTCCCCAGGGAGGTGTCACAGCCCCAACCTGACAGTGTTCAAGAAGAGACTGGACACCGTCCTCAGACACACGGGGTGAGCTGTGGGGTGTCCTGTGCAGGGACAGGAGTTGGACTCCATGATCCTGGTGGGTCCTTCAAAATCAGGACATTCTATGATTCTATGAAACACTAGGTCAAAAGTCCATGTTTTCATTGTACAGATTAGATGTAAATGTACACATCATGTGCATGTCCACTGTGTGCATGTGGTGAGATGAACCCATGTGAGCACAAATGCCATCAGCTGTTCCTTGGGGTGCCATAAAGGTCAGTGGGATAGAGCTGGTGTTTGGAGATCTCTTCCAACCCTGCGTGTCCTGGTTTTGTTAAAAACAAGTTTCTCTTTCAGTGAATTTTGCCTGTCAGCTAAAGCCTTCATATTAACTGCATTTTCCTGGAGAACCAGACACATGTTTTGGTAAACCTAGCAATGGAATGCAAACATATTGATAAGCATGGATGGACATCTCGCGAGAGGGGCGACGAGAAACAAGTGACTAAGAAACTGACCAACTGTGTATAACATTCCATTCACGTGAATACTTCATATAAAAGTGGGAGATCACAAGGATCTCGTCCCTTTTCTCCTTTTTCCTTATGGCGACATTAGGAGAGGACCTTGCTACTCGTCTCTGCGAAATGAGGCCTAGTGAGAGACTAAATCCAGCTCCGGTTGGCTGCAGAGTCTAATCCAGGACTTCGGGTACCGGCTCTGCAGTTGCTGAGACTTACAGGATTGGTTTTGTATATTTTGTATTATTTTCTCTATTCTTATTAGTAGCATTAGTAAAACATCTTTAATTTTTTCCAACTCTCTTCTCTCTGTCCTTCTTTCCCTCCTGATCGCCTGTGCTGAGTGGAAGGGGGGAGAGGGAGGGGCAAAAGGGGGAAGTGGCGGGGGGGAGAGGAGGTTAACAATACATCTGCCAGGGTTTTGTCACCCCGCAATCTTAACCCTCGACACTGCGTTATTGCAGGATTCCCTGAATCTTTATCTTGGAGAGATCTTTCACGTCAGAATAGACAGAGGAAGGAGTAACAATCAAAGGCAGAAGCACAGATGTAAAATGTCCCAGAGTAAATACAGCAGCTCCTCTGAGGAACATTTCTCCACTCAAACCCTTGATAGGAAATCTATCAGATACATTTGATGAAAGCAGCTCAGTTTGATCTGCTCACGCACTGGACCACAAGGAGGGTGATGGTGGGTACGATGCCATGTGGTCACTTGTGTCTCAGGAACTCATAGTCCGGTAGGAACCAATGGCTGTGGAGGACACTGTGAGGTCACTTCTGCCTCTGCAGGGGATTGGCCAACAGCAGGAACATGGCTGGCAAAGGACTGTGAGGTCACACACACGAGACGAGCAATCGGGCCCAATCAGCATGGCTGGATGAAAGGCAGGTCCTGCTTGACCAGCCTGATCTCCTTCTGTGACAAGGTGACCGGCTGAGCAGATGAGGGAAAGTCTGTCGTGGGGAGTGAATCCGCCACACGGGCTGTGGATGTTGTGTCCTTAGACTGCAGTAAAGCCTTTGACACCGTGTCCCACAGCATCTCCTGGAGAAGCTGCAGCTCGTGGCCTGGATGGTGTATCTGCGATGGGTAAAGAACTGGCTGGAAGGCATTTTAGAGCTATTTGTCCCCTTCCTGTTCACATGGGCATCCCATGAATGCATCACTGCTCTGCCCCAGTGTAGACGGGCACAAGACCTTCTCCTCCTGGAGCTCTCACCTCACCTGTGCCACTGGTTTCTACAGCAGCCTCATCCTGGACTGTGGGATGCCCAGAACAGCCCTCCCAAGACAGTTTGACAAAGCCTTTTTTCTACACCTTCCCCACATCCCTGCTCAATCCCCTCATGTACAGCTCAAGGACCAGAAAGGTTGGGTCCAAGTGGATCTTTGAGAAAAATGGTCAGGAAAGCTTAGAGGTGCACAGAGAGCCCATCAACATGTTGGCAAGCTGTTCTCTCTGAACAGGCCCAGAAGACCAGCACAGCATTTGCTGTGTCCCAGAAACTCGCCTGGAAGGTTGGGATATGGAGAAAAGGTTTGGTCTGGGAAGGGACAGACAGGGGCTGGTGGAACTGGCTGGTGTGACCGTGAGACGTCTCTCCAACCCCTCAGAAAAGTCCTGGATCTCAGGGAGGCTGCATGGTCCTCTGAGAAAGAAAATAGCAAAAATGACTTATCATGGAATCATAGAATAATTGTGGTTGGAAGAGACCCTTATGATCATAGAGTCCAAGTATAACCTAAATCTGGCACTAAACCATGTCCCTAAGAGCCCCATCTATCTGTGTTTTAAACACCTCCAGTGATGGGGACTCCACAACCTCACTGGGCAGTCTGCTCCATTGCTTCAAAACCCTTTCCCTGAAGAATTTTTTCCTCATATCCAATCTAAACCTCCCCGTGTGCAACTTGAGGCCATTTCCTCTTGTCCTATCACTTGCTACTTGGGGGAAGAGACCAACACCCTCCATGATAAAACCTCCTTTCAGGCAGCTGTAGAGAAGAATAAGGTCTCTCCTCAGCCTCATTTTCTCAAGGCTGAACAGCCCCAGCTCCCTCAACCGCTCCTCGTCCGACTGGTGCTCCAGACCCTTCACCAGTCTTGTCACCCTCCTCTGAACTCTCTCCAGCACCTCAATGTCTTCCTTGCCATGAGGGGCCTAAAACTGACCCCAGGATTCAAGGTGCAGCCTCACCAGTGCCCAGTACAAAGGGATGATCACTTCTCTAGTCCTGCTAAAGCTCTGATTGAATCAAGGCTTGAACACCTTGGTGTGACCCAGTTGGTGACAGGCTGGACTGCAGACTCCTGAGGTCCCTTCAACCTCAGTTCTCTCATGATCCCATTGTCATGTTGGGCTCTGTTTCAGACTGGAGCAGAGCAGGCGATGATGGGGCAGGATCCACCTGTGCTGTAGGTGACCATCTAAACCAACATCTCAGCCCGTGAACCAGCCAGCACCTCAGTGTGACTCGCTCTGGGCAATGTGTGAGGAGTCCTGGGCAGGGAAGGTTCAGAGGGCATGGGGCGCTGTGCAAGACACAACATGATCTTGGCTTCATGCCTGCAGGCCCATCAGATGTCAGTTGACGTCAATGAAAATTAACATAAGAAGAACTGAAGACAAAGATACAAAGCAAAGGAAGGTGTCAACACACCTTTCTTTATTTTTCTTTGGTGAGGAGGTGGTCTTTTCTTTGAAATGGAAAGAGTTTTCCAGAACTGGGAATAGATTTAGGACACAAATGTCTTCAGCTCCAGGGACACAAACACCGGGTGCCAGTGTAGATGCCCCGGGAACCCCTGCCCAGGCTGCACCTGCACTGCAAGGTGCTCTGGTCTCCCCAGGTCCTGTGTCATAGATGCCAATCCCAGGCCAGCACCTCAGGTACACTGGGGCCCTAAAATGGCACTGGCTGTTTATGGTGAGACAGCTGATGACTGATGTCTGCCTGGAAAGACGCACTTTTTTGTTGTTGTTTTGTTTGTGGTTTGTTTTGTTGCTCACCATGATCTCCTAAATCCCATGAGTGCTGCTGGCCTTCCAGCTTCTCTGACCGACATGACCATGTTCCTGCTGCTGTCCCATCATGTTCTCAGGTGGGATGGACATGAAAACCCGTCTCCAAGGCCTCTTCCTGGGTAGGACCTGTGGGCACTTAGGCAGAGGTTCTTTCCCAGCCATGTCCCTGCTGCTGGGCTGTCACCTCCAGAGACAGAACTGACCCCACAGTCCCCTTCACAGCCACATGATTCTGACTGGATTATGAGTGTCTGAGACACAACTGACCTCCTGATACCACACTCATCCATCCCCCTCCTCAGCACCCCGGACCTGACCAAGACTGAAGTGTGTTCTACATCATCCTACACCTGCCCCTCTTTCCCACAGGCTGTAGACACCCATCTCGCTTCCTCACCTAGTTCAAATTTGTCAAATATATTTCCTATTAACACTGTGAGTGAAAAGCACTCCTCACTGGAACTGCTGTACTTCCGTTAACACCTTCTATATCTCCTCTTCACAGTATCACGGTATCACAGTATGTTTGGGATTGGAAGGGACCTCAAAAGATCATCTAGTCCAATCCCCTTGCTGGAGCAGAAATGCCTAGGTGAGGTCGCACAGGAACATGTCCAGGCGGGTTTTGAATGTCTCCAGAGAAGGAGACTCCACAACCTCCCTGGGCAGCCTGTTCCAGTGCTCTGTCACCCTTACTGAGAAGAAGTTTTTTCTCAAATTTAAGTGGAACCTCTTGTGTTCCAGCTTGATCCCATTACCCCTTGTCCTATCATTGTTTGCCACCGAGAAGAGCCTGGCTCCATCCTCATGGCACTCACCCTTTACATATTTATAAACATTAATAAGGTCCCCCCTTAGTCTCCTCTTCTCCAAACTAAAGAGACCCAGCGCCCTCAGCCTTTCTTCATAAGGGAGGTGCTCCACTCCCTTAATCATCTTGGTTGCCCTACGCTGGACCCTCTCCAGCAGTTCCCTGTCCTTCTTGAACTGAGGGGCCCAGAACTGGACACAATATTCCAGATGTGGTCTCACCAGGGCGGATTAGAGGGGAAGGAGGACCTCTCTCGATCTATTAACCACCCCCCTTCTAATACACCCGAGGATGCCATTGGCCTTCCTGGCCACAAGGGCACAGTGCTGGCTCATGGTCATCCTGTTGTCCACCAGGACCCCCAGGTCCCTTTCCCCTACACTGCTCTCTAATATGTAATTTCCCAACCTCTACTGGAACCTGGGGTTGTTCCTGCCCAGATGCAGGACTCTACACTTGCCCTTGTTTAAAATTCATTAGGTTATTCCCCGCCCAACTCTCCAGCTTGTCCAGGTCTCGCTGGATGGCAGCACAGCCTTCTGGTGTGTCAGCCACTCCTCCCAGCTTGGTGTCATCAGCAAACTTGCTGATAGTACACTCTATTCCCTCGTCTAAATCGTTAATGAATATATTGAATAATATTGGCCCCGGTACTGACCCCTGAGGCACTCCACTAAATACTGGCCTCCAACTAGACTCCGCACCATTGACTACCACTCTCTGGCTTCTCTCCTTAAGCCAGTTTGCAACCCAACTCACTACTCTATTGTCTAGACCACACCTCCTCAACTTAGCTCTTCTGCATTTCCTTTTTTTTTTTTTTTTCCTGTTCTTCTACCTATTCTCTCTCCAGAAACCTCTCCAGGGCAAAAATTCATTCAAATCACAGAATAACTCAGGTTTGCAGAGAGCCCTTGTCTCACTCATCTTGTCTCACTCTCCTGCTCAGGGCAGGGTGAACCAGGTGAGGTTAAAAGGAATAAAGGAATAAAGACGTTCAACAGTGTTGACCCAAGTGCTGGTCACTGAGAGATGACACCAGTAACTGGCTGCACAGAGGACTTTGTACCGCTGATGATATTTGGGCTTGATGGTTCAGCCAACTTCCCACCCAGCATCCACTTCTTGAGCCCCGTCAGCACCACTATGGCCGGAAGGAGACCTTGTCTAAGCCTTGCAAATGCCCTGTACACAACATGCCTTTCTTTTCCCTGTCCATTTGGGTTCAGCAGTCCCTTCCTTGGCCTTCACATTACTGGACATGGCTGCAGGAGGACATGTCCCAACACTTTCCCAGAATGGGAGGAAGGGTGGCCAGCCTGTAGTTATCCCAGTTCTTGTTTGTGCTCTTCTTGAAGATGGGTTTGAGGTCTGCATTTTCTAAGGAGTCCAGAAGCATTCTGGTTTCTATGGCACTTTTGAGAGCACAATCCAGAATCAGGTGCAAGGGTGAGGTAGGAGACTGCAGCACTTGCAACGAGCCTGTCCATGGTAGCTGAGATGAATCTCAGTGGGCCTGTGGAGTTTGTTCCTGGAGTCACACACAGAAATGTCAGGGTTTCATCAAGCATCCACATGTGACCTGACCTCATGGACGCCTTATGCACCCAGGGATGTTCAGAGACAGAGTCTGTGCCTTTTACACACAGAGGCAGGAGTCACAGTGTCCCTCTGGCCTCCTGTTGCCATTCCAAAGGGTCGGGATGCACCTCAGCCCTGTGGTGTGACACATGCTCTGCACTCATCTGAGATGTCCCACATCATGAGGAATGGACACAGGGACCTCAGTTCAAGGAGGAAGATCCCAGTGGGTGGTTTCCCATGGGCTGTTACTCCCAACGTGAAGTGACAGTCCCTGCCTTCATGGAACCTCCAGGAATAGCTGATGGAATTTTTCCTCACTCAGGTTCATGTCACCTCACATCTCATCTGAACAGTGAAAACATGGATTTCAGGGTCCCTCCATGGAGGGAAGAGTAACCTCTGTGAGCTGGGGAGATAGGCCAGGGCTGCAAATGGTGGTTGTGAGGGGCCAGTCCATGGTGATTGACCTGAGGCTCCTTCCACGGGGTGTCCAGTGCACAGGGGCACAGCCCAGCCCCTGCTCTGCTGGTCCTGCAGGTCTCTGGCAGGAGCCTGGCTGTGAGAGGACACTGCTGTGTGCCAGCCCTGCACACACACGCGGTTCAGCTGTACCCTGGTGTTTGAATCTGTGGGACACTTTTGTACTCATATGCTTGAAGATATAACCCATCATGTACTGCCCATAGGAGATCACCTTTCTACCTGGAAAGGCTATTCTGAGGCCAGCTCTGTCACAGCTGTTCCCATTGCCTGTCCCTGCCTGCGCCCACAGCACTGACACACAGCAGGACGGTGACCAAGCTGCCAGAGCACTCAGGCCTTGCACCAACACAAGGGATGAGAAGGAGAGTGTGGAGTGGAACCAGAACAGCTCTGGAAGAACAAGCGCTGCTGCTCCCTGACAGTGCTGCCATACTGGACACGTTTCCCCTCCTCCCATCACAGGAACTGTCCCTGCAGCCCCAGAAAGGCCTTGGAGTTACGATGTCAGTAGAAAAAAAAATTGTGGAAGGTCCCTTTATTTTACTTAAACACAAAGAGCACAAATTCCTCACTGACACAGCCACTCAGTGAGAAAAGAAAAGCAGGCAGTGAATTACAAAGGGAATTAAAATATTTTCATAATAAGCAAACACAAGGAGAAACAAAAAATACTGCACACAGGACGACCTGCAATGAGTTGGACTCTTATGTAGAAGAAGTTAGAGACAGTTTACAGCTTCAGAAGAAATCCAGTCATCTGTTTCCTCAGAGCATCCTTGAGCTCCTGGTTCCTCATGCTGTAGATGAGGGGGTTCACTGCTGGAGGCACCGAAGAGTACAGAAAGGACAAAACCAGGTCCAGGGATGGGGAGGAAATGGAGGGGGGCTTCAGGTAGGCAAACATGGCAGTGCTGATGAACAGGGAGACCACGACCAGGTGAGGGAGGCAGGTGGAAAAGGCTTTGTGCCGTCCCTGCTCAGAGGGGATCCTCAGCACGGCCCTCAAGATCTGCACATAGGACACCACGATGAACACAAAACAGCCAAAAGCGAAAGAAAAGCCGACTACAAGATACCCAGCTTCCCTGAGGTAGGAGTGTGAGCAGGAGAGCTTGAGGATCTGGGGGATTTCACAGAAGAACTGGCCCAGGGCATTGCCCTTGCACAGGGGCAGTGAAAATGTATTGGCCGTGTGCAGCAGAGCATGGAGAAACCCAGTGGCCCAGGCAGCTGCTGCCATGTGGACACAAGCTCTGCTGCCCAGGAGGGTCCCGTAGTGCAGGGGTTTGCAGATGGCAACGTAGCGGTCATAGGACATGATGGTGAGGAGACAATATTCTGCTACTACCAAGAAGGTAAAGAGAAAGAGCTGTGCAACACATCCTTTGTAGGAGATGTTCCTGGTGTCCCAGAAGGAATTGGCCATGGACTTGGGGACAGTGGTGGAGATGCAGCCCAGGTCGAGGAGGGCGAGGTTGAGCAGGAAGAAGTACATGGGGGTGTGCAGGTGCTGGTCCCAGGCTATGGTGGTGATGATGAGGCCGTTGCCCAGGAGGGCAGCCAGGTAGATGCCCAGGAAGAGCCAGAAGTGCAAGAGCTGCAGCTCCCGTGTGTCTGTGAACGGCAGGAGGAGGAACTGGGTGATGGAGCTGCTGTTGGACATTTGCCGCCTGTGGGCATGGGGCACTGTGGAAACAGGGGAGCACATTGACAAATCAGGACAGAGGTCTCCCAGAAAATCTCTTTCCCCCCTCAACCAACATCCCTCTTCTATTCCCACCTATGCCACCGCATACAGAAATGCAAATTGTTCTCTCCTTTTTGGCAGCCCCTGTGGTCATCTTCCTGGCTGGAGCGTTGGTTTGTTCTTTCTGATTGTTCAGTGAGGATCAGGGTCTCTTCTTGCGGGCTCCCAAGGAGTCAGCCCTGCCCTACAGCACCAGGACCTGGGAAAGGGGGCCAGTTCTTGTGTTTATACATAATCATAATCTACTTATATCGTAATCATAATTCACAATATCGTGCCAGGGAAGCACTGGGATGTCCTAAAGCTGTTCTGACTGGGACAGAATGGGCTCATTCCCCAGCCCCACACATCGCACATCCCAGAGCCCCACAGGGCATGATGGGCTTAGGGAGTCTGCTCCCACAGAGACATCTGCATGGCAGGACTTGCAGCATCAGTATCTGATCTTCAGCTGAAAGCCCAACTGCAGAGAGTTTGAGGGAAGAACACAGGCAGCGGAGCCACCGAGTGGACAAGGAAACATGGCCCAGCGCCCCTGCTGAGAGAGAACAGGGAGACACGGACAGGCCCTCAGGAGCTTCTCCTTCTTGGAAGCTGGGCTGCCAAGGAAGTGCCTCAGCTCAAGACACCACAGACCTGAGGACAGAAGCTGAGGACAGAAGGGAGAGGAGCCTGGCAGCACTGCTAAGGAGTAGACATCAACACTGCAGGGGATGGCAGGGAGGTGCCCAAGTTCTCCCTGTGATGGCACTTTTGGCAGAAGGTCCCTCTCTCCCCCTGCCCAGGTCTCCACTGCCTGGAGCTGTCCCTGCCCGAAGCTGTTTCTCTGTCCCTGTGTCTCCTCCCTGTCACTGCTCTCAGTGTCAGTCTGTCCCACCCCCTGTGTGCTCAGCTCTTCCCTGCACAAACCTCCTGGCAGCTCAGCACTGCCCAGGAACAGCTCTATGTGTGTGCGGATTCTGCTGAGAACATCACACCAGCCCTAAAGGGGCTGCAGAGGAGATGTTGCTGCTCTGTGAGCCAGAGTGCATTGAATTGCGCTCTCAGAGAAAAATAAATATTTGGAGTGTCAGCACTTCCTGCGTAACTGCAAGACATATTTCCATCTTACCTTTCCTGGCCAGCCAGCCAAGAGTAGAGGACAACAGGCAATAATTGCTTCCCCTTCAGATAATCCCTGCCTTGTTGTCCCTCTTGGAATGTCCCTGGGGGTGAGTTGTCAGCAACTCTGATCCACACAGCACCCTCTCAAAGGCAGAAGGACCCTGTCCTGCCTGGGATCACTCCTTCCCCCACACCTTCTCCCCTCCTTGTTGCTGGGATCTCCCTGGGCAGGCTGAGCGCTGACCCTGGCAGGCGGCAGAGTCCCTGCCCCGGCACAGCCCTGGGGTGCAGGGACCCTGCTCTGCAGGACAGCCCTGGGCACCCCTGGGTGATCACCCGGCTTCACAGCTGTTCAACATGGCCTGACAAGAGCCCCGTCCTTACAGATCCCACAAGCTGTGCCTGTGCCAGTTTTAGGAGATGCCTCCAGGAGCTACAGCTGCACTGCCCTGCACCAGAGACTTACCATGGCAAGGGCTGCAAAGGTTTCTCCTCCAGTGAGCTCTCAGTCATCCTCCCAGTCCTGACCACCTTTAATCTCTCTCTGCCTTGCTCGTCTCCTGAGATCCCCAGGCAGAGCCCTCAGCGCTGCTGCGTGTGCAGAGGAGCTGCTCCGCCCTTCAAGTGCTCTCAGGCTACTCCTGCACTGCTGCAGCCTCCCCAGCGCTGTTGGGCCAAAGCAGCCCAGGTCCCTCAGCACCCCACCCCATGTGCACAAGGTGCTGAACCTGCCTTGGCACAGCCCTGCACTCTCCAGTTCCTCCCTGCTGCTCCAAACTGGGCAGCCGCACACTGGCACACACCTGTGTGTGTGGGTCACACCAGTGCTGAACTGAATGGGATGAGAACTGCAGGTGTCTGGGTCCCCACGCTCCTCCTCATGCAGCCCCGTGTGCAGCTGCCTTGTTCATGGTGAGCGTGCACCACGGGCTGGTGTGGGGACCTTGTAGTGCCCAGGCCCTTCTCCTCAGGGTCACTGCTCAGCGTGTCAGGTCCTGCTCTCTCATGAGGGATGGGGTTATTGTCCTGCCCTGATCCAGAACTGCTCATTTCTCCTTGTACAACTTCAGAGCTTTCTGATGGGTGAATACCAGATATTTACAAGGTCTGGACTCTCCCATGACTGAAGCTCCATTTTCTCAGCTCTTAATGTTTGCACACAGATGGTTTATTCTGATGAGGGTGTCTCTTCAGAGATAACAGCATGAGGAGTTACAGGACACTACAAATACCATCTCCTGGAGGAAATGTGGGGTCTTGGGGCCCTGCTGCTCATAATGCCAGATGTCTGGACTCAAACGGATAGGTCCACTTCAATTGGGAGAGCAGCAGGAATGTGTGGAGCTCTGCCTGGGGACAGACAATGCCAGCTGAACGTTGAGGAGTCAGCATGAGAGGGCAGAACAACATGGGCAATGTTGTGGTGACTGCACATCAGCTACTGACTCACTGATGAGGAAGGGGAATGAGATGAAGCCTCCTTCAGACAAATGAAAGAAGCCTCGTGTTTCCAGGCTGTGTCCTCCTGGAAGACCTAAGATGTCCTAATATCTGCAGTGTACCAGCCATCCAGGAGGGTTTGGAGCTCATTGACAACATCTTCCTGACACGGGTGACTGAGGAGTCAGTGAGGTGAGGTGCCCTGTGGGACTTCACACTTACAAACCAGAAAGAGTTGGTCAGGATGGCACAGTCAGGGATGGGAAAGTGGAGCTGAGGCTCCTGGGAGACGAGAACAAGGTCAAGAGCAGGATTTCAGGAGAGCAAGCTTTGGCCTCCTGAGGGACCTGTTGGGTCCTATGGGATATGACCTTGGTGTCTGCAGAGCTTTTCTCTCCCATTTCCTCCCTCCTCTCTCCCACCTGCTTTTGTGCAGCATTTTTTACCCTTTCTCAAATACAATATCACAGAGGTGCTGCCGGCATCAGTGAGTGGCTCAGATTTGGCAAGGAGTGGGTCCATCTTGGAGCAGCTGAAATCGGCTCTGTCTGACATAAATCAAATTCCTGATCTTCTGTCAGCAACGCAAGGAAGTCACCAGTCAATGAGTAGGTTCCTATGGGGAACTGTAATTGCCTTGACATTCACTGGCCAGGCAAAGCTGTAGGTGCCAACAGTCCAAAGGATCTTGGGCAAATTGCTCAACATGTCTGCCTGATGGGCCAACAAGGGTGATGCTCACCTGGATCTGGAACTGGAAAACAAGGAAGAGCTGGTGAGGGATGTGAACATCAGTGTCCGCCTTGGCTGTTATGACCAGGACACAGAGGGGTCCCAGGCAGCAGAGGGGAGGGAGGAAGGCCAGCAGCACAGCACAGGCTGGTGGGTTCCGGAGGAGAAGACTTTGACATACTGGGGGTTGGCGGGCGAGGTAGTGACATGGAAGTAGGTCTGAAAAGTGAAGGAGCTCACGAAATCTGATCAATCTTACAGGACAGGCTGCTACAAGCACAGGAATGGGGTCTCCAGATACCCATGAGAAGAAGCATTTTTCTTGTGAGACTGCTCCTCTGAACTGATGGAGCTGCAGGGCACAAAGGCAGAAACAGGAGGTGGAAGCAGGGGAAGCTGCAAAGGAGGAATTTAGAAACCTTGTCCATGGATGGGGGGATGACGCCAAAGGTGCTCTGGACTTGTTACCTGCAGGGGAAGGGCAGCAAGATGAGCTGACACAGCTTCACTTGCAGTAAAAGAATAGACAGGGTGAATGTGGACCTGCTGCTGAACTTCATAAGAGTAGAATCAGACAGGACTGACGTACTTCATGGCTTCTTTGCTTCCATCTTCTCCAGCAAGGTCTCCTGGGCCTTTGTTCCTGAAGGCAGGAGTCTGGAGAACACCCAGCAGTGGATGGGGCTCAGTTCAGGGGTGACCTGAGCAAACTCAGACACCGTTACAGAACAGGAGATGGGTCACTTGACCAGCTCCCTCAACACAAGTATCGCTGTGCTGTGGCACCTGAAATTCCTAGGTACAACCACCTCTCGGTCCAGAGGAGTGTGACTCCTCTTGAGGCATCCCAGACTATCTCCTCACTCACATGGTGATTTAGGCACTCAATTTTCCGATACATTCAGTCTTTATCAGGAGACGCTCCAGAACAATATGAACAGGAAACTGCTGAGACCACCTTTTCTGGAAAGGGAGGGAAGGGTGAGCAGGGAAGGAAATAGAAGAAATACTGCTTAATTGCTATTTATTATGGAAATGCTCTCTGTTTGGCTATTCCTGAAATCCCTCTAATCATCCACACCAGACTTGAAGCCTTTAGGAAAATGATGCACAGAGCCTTGGCTTCTAAGAGCATTTTGTATGTTAATGAGCCCTCTGCTGCCATGATCCTGAACTGCAGCTACTGAGAGAATGAACAAACCTCTAATGAAGTGAAAGGCAGAAGCAAACCCCAAGTTTCTGAGGGTGTTTGGGACCCCATGAAGGGGCATCACTGACACAGCTGTGAAGGAAACAACCAGTGCAGGTCCCTGTCCCTGGAGGCTGCTGAAGCAAAAGCCTTGAGACACTGGTTACAGGTGGTGAAGGTGATGTGGAGGTGGCTCTGATGCCATGTGAGCCCTTCATGTCTATTTACTGTCAGGATGGCAGAGCCCTGACCCCAGGACAAGGAGACCTTTTCTCTCTTATACTTCTCAGGCTCTGCCTGTGGTCACTGTGAGGGTATTTGTGTTTTGCACCTGGGGACACAAAGGGTGACTTTTGCCAGACCACCCTGTATCTGAACCACTTAGATATGTACCTATGGATGGGGTATCAAGCCTTATAGTGCACCAGAGATTGGAGCTCTGAGCTCCCTTCATCTGCCCTGTGTGACACATGTAAAATAAACTACCCAGTCAAAAGTTGGTTTTGATTCCCTTCACAGCCTGAAGCAGCACATGGGTCAGGAGCTGAGCCAGGATTCCCAACGAGGACTCACATGCTCTGCTCATCAAGTTTAGGTGTTCCAGGGTATGGGAACGGTAGGATGTGCAGTTCCAGCTAAAGGATCTTGAACAGATTATACACAAGTATGTTTTTTATGAGTGTAGGAAGTGATAGCCCAGGCCAGTGAGAATGATATCTCAGGTCAAAAAACCACCCTCATATGTCTGATGTGTGAATGTTGGGCCTGGGATTGTGAATGAGTGGGATGGTACGTCACCCACAGGATATACATGGGAACATGACTGGAAAGCTGCTTCCCGTAGTCTGAGGGGGATGAAGAATGATTTCAAGGTCTTGGGAAGGATGGTGAAAGACTCAGGGGCTCAGGTGATCTTCTCTTCACTCCTTCCATCTTCAAGTGATGATGTGGGACGGAATAGGAAAATTCACTCTCTAAATGGTTGGCTCCAAGACTGGTGCTACAGGCAGGGCTTTGGATTTTTTGATAATGGTTGGTTTTATAAGACACCAGTCCGGACACTGTCACGTGGGAAAGGTTTATCTCGCAGGGGCAAAAGGATGCTGGGGCAGGAATTAGCTGGGCTCATTTGGAGAGCTTTAAACTAGGCTCGAAGGGGGATGGGGTTGTAGCTGGGCTTGTCCCAGTGGGGCTGCATTCTAAAACTGATGAGGACTGGGTGGCCTCCTATGCCCCCAGGGAGAAACTGGTGTGCTCTGCTCGCTCCCTGAAATGCCTGTACACCAATGCGCGCAGCATGGGGAATAAGCAGGAGGAGCTAGAATCCTATGTTCGGTCGGGAGATTATGATCTGGTGGCAATTACAGAAACATGGTGGGACAGTTCACATGACTGGAATGTGGTCATGGATGGCTATGCCCTTTTCAGGAAAGACAGGCCAGCCAGGCGGGGTGGTGGAGTTGCTCTCTATGTGAGAGAGCAACTACAATGTACTAAATTCTGCCCAGGAGCGGATGAGGAGCGAGTTGAGAGTGTATGGGTCAGGATCAAGGGGCAGGCTGGCAGGGGTGACACTGTTGTGGGCGTCTGTTACAGGCACCAGATCAGGCTGAGGAAGTTGATGAGGCCTTCTATGGGCAGCTGAGAGTGGCCTCACAGTCACAGGCCATGGTTGTTGTGGGGGATTTTAACTTCCCTGATGTTTGCTGGAAGGACCATTCAGCCAGCCAGGCACAGTCCTGGAGGTTCCTCCAGTGCATTGATGAGAACTTCCTCATGCAGATGGTGGAGGAGCCGACTAGGAGAGGTGCACTGCTGGATCTCATCCTCACTAACAAGGAGGGTCTGGTCGAAGCAGTAAAGGTTGAGGGCTGCCTGGGTTGCAGTGACCACGAGATGGTGGAGTTCAGCATCTCGTGTGGCAGGAACAGAATAGCAAGTAGAATTGCAACCCTGGACTTCAGCAGGGCTAACTTTGGCCTTTTCAAGCAATTGCTGGGGGAAATCCCATGGGCAAGACTGCTTGAAGGAAAAGGGGCCCAAGATAGCTGGGTGGCATTCAGGGATTGCTTCTTCCACGCTCAGGATCAGAGCATCCCCACACGCAGGAAGTCAAGGAAGGGAGCCAGGAGGCCTGCGTGGTTGAATAGGGATCTGTTGGGTATGCTCAAGCAGAAGAGGAGAGTTTACAGGTCATGGAAGCAGGGGCTGGCCACTTGGGAGGAATATAAGGCTGCTGTTAGAGGATGTAGGAAGGCAGCTAGGATAGCCAAGGCCTCCTTAGAATTACAGCTGGCGAGAAGGGTCAAGGACAGCAAAAAGAACTTTTTCAAATACATAGCAGATAAAACTAATACCAGAGGCAATGTAGGCCCACTGATGAATGGGGTGGGTGCCCTGGTGGCAGAAGATACAGAGAAGGCAGAATTACTGAATGCCTTCTTTGTCTCTGTCTACTCTGCCGGAGGCTGTCCTGGGGAGCCCCGTACCCCTGAGACCCCGGATGAAGCCAGGTCAATGGAGGAGTTTGCTTTAGTTGATGAGGACTGGGTTAGGGAGCAATTAAATAGTCTGGACATTCATAAATCCATGGGTCCAGATGGGATGCATCCGCGGGTGCTGAGGGAGCTGGCTGAAGTCATTGCTGGACCGCTCTCCATCATCTTTGCCAAGTCTTGGGAAACGGGAGAGGTGCCCGAGGATTGGAGGAAAGCAAATGTCACTGCAGTCTTCAAAAAGGGCAAGAAGGAGGACCCGGGTAATTATAGACCGGTCAGCCTCACCTCTGTCCCTGGGAAAGTAATGGAACAGCTTGTCCTTGGTGCCATCTCAAGGCATATCAAGGAGAAGAGGGTTATTAGGGGCAGTCAGCATGGCTTTACCAAGGGTAGGTCATGCTTGACCAACCTCATAGCCTTTTATGAGAATGTAACAAGGTGGATGGATGATGGCAGAGTGGTGGATGTGGTCTACCTTGACTTCAGTAAAGCCTTTGACACAGTCTCCCACAGCATCCTCACAGCTCAGTTGAGGAGGTGTGGTCTGGACAATAGAGTAGTGAGGTGGGTTGCAAACTGGCTTAGGGAGAGAAGCCAGAGAGTGGTAGTCAATGGTGCGGAGTCTAGTTGGAGGCCAGTATCTAGTGGAGTGCCTCAGGGGTCAGTGCTGGGGCCAATATTATTCAATATATTCATCAACGATTTGGACGAGGGAATTGAGTGTACTATCAGCAAGTTTGCTGATGACACCAAGCTGGGAGGAGTGGCTGACAAGCCGGAGGGCTGTGCTGCCATCCAGCGGGACCTGGACAGGCTGGAGAGTTGGGCGGGGAATAACCTAATGAAATTTAACAAGGGCAAGTGTAGAGTCCTGCACCTGGGCAGGAACAACCCCAGGTTCCAGTATAGGTTGGGAGATTACATATTAGAGAGCAGTGTAGGGGAAAGGGACCTGGGGGTCCTGGTGGACAACAGGATGACCATGAGCCAGCACTGTGCCCTTGTGGCCAGAAAGGCCAGTGGCATCCTGGGGTGTATTAGAAGGGGGGTGGTTAGTAGATCGAGAGAGGTCCTCCTTCCCCTCTACTCTGCCCTGGTGAGACCACATCTGGAATATTGTGTCCAGTTCTGGGCCCCTCAGTTCAAGAAGGACAGGGAACTGCTGGAGAGGGTCCAGCGTAGGGCAACCAAGATGATTAAGGGAGTGGAGCACCTCCCTTATGAAGAAAGGCTGAGGGCGCTGGGTCTCTTTAGTTTGGAGAAGAGGAGACTAAGGGGGGACCTTATTAATGTTTATAAATATATAAAGGGTGAGTGCCATGGGGATGGAACCAGGCTCTTCTCGGTGGCAAACAATGATAGGACAAGGGGTAATGGGATCAAGCTGGAACACAAGAGGTTCCACTTAAATTTGAGAAGAAACTTCTTCTCAGTAAGGGTGACAGAGCACTGGAACAGGCTGCCCAGGGAAGTGGTGGAGTCTCCTTCTCTGGAGACATTCAAAACCCGCCTGGACATGTTCCTGTGCGACCTCACCTAGGTGTTCCTGCTCCAGCAGGGGGATTGGACTGGATGATCTTTTGAGGTCCCTTCCAATCCCAAACATACTGTGATACTGTGATACTGTGAAAAGA
This sequence comes from Streptopelia decaocto, assembly GCF_964273445.1. Classification (NCBI taxonomy): domain Eukaryota; kingdom Metazoa; phylum Chordata; class Aves; order Columbiformes; family Columbidae; genus Streptopelia; species Streptopelia decaocto. The sequence continues at coordinate 385,756 of NW_028115117.1, forward strand.
GTCACAGCGTGAGTGTGGTGTGTTTAGAGTAACATTTATTGAAAAAAACTGTCCAACCTCTTGGTCCAGCCCTGTATCTGTAAACACATAAGTTGAGAACTGTTAATAAATGGAGCTCAGCTCTGCTTGGCTCTCCTCTCACTGATAACAAGAACCCGGTGCCTGTGCGTCTGTCCGTGTCTGTATGAATCGTTCTCATCGCCGCACCCGGGAATCTCAGCAGACATGTCACGCTGATCCGTGGGTTCAAGGAGCTGGTCAAGAGCCTCGTCACCATTTCTGTAACGGTGGCTTTGCTGTCTGGCTGATGTGCAGACTCTGTACATGGAGGCTGACACCTTTTGAACAACATGCTCTGAAAGGGTTAACAACATGGGCTGTTCTTTCTGCAAGGGTATTAGGACAGCAAAAAAGAACCTGGTTTGGGGCAAATGAAAAGGGGTGCAAAAGATGTTTTCAGGACTGTTTAGGGCATGATTAAGGGAGTGGAGCATCTCCCTTATGAAGAAAGGCTGAGGGAGCTGGGGCTCTTTAGTTTGGAGGAGACTGAGGGGTGACCTTATTAATGTTTATAAATATATAAAGGGTGAGTGCCACGAGGATGGAGCCAGGCTCTTCTCGGTGGCAAACAATGATAGGACAAGGGGTAATGGGATCAAGCTGGAACACAGGAGGTTCCTCTTAAATTTGAGAAGAAACTTCTTCTCAGTGAGGGTGGCAGAGCCTGGAACAGGCTGCCCAGGGGGGTTGTGGAGTCTCCTTCTCTGCAGACATTCAAACCCGCCTGGACATGTTCCTGTGCGACCTCACCTGGGCGTTCCTGCTCCAGCAGGGGGATTGGACTGGATGAGCTTTTGAGGTGCCTGGCAGCTCCCTGGCACCTTGGCACTCCCTTTTCCTAACGGCCCTGGCCAGGGGCTCTGTGGCCAAACGAAAGAAGCTGTAGCAGAGAGAGGGAGATGTGCCTACTCCTTCCATGATGGAGGAGGGAGGGGGAGAGAGGGGGTTTGATCCTGCCACAGAAGGGTCACCCTAACTTTTCCCTGGCTGAATGTTTATAATAAATGTACTGCATTTTTAGAAAAATAGTGCAGCTTTAGTTTCTACCAGGAGGGTGCGTTTTTGTGCCATTGACATTTCACACATATTATACCAATTTATTTATTCTCCCTGTTCCGTTCTTTCTGCGCATGTCTTGTTATGTTGATAGGGAACCATCCAGAATTTGTATTTAGTTTTGATATTGTTAGGTCAGCTGCTAATCCAAATTAGCTAATCTTTTATTTTCCAGTGCTCCCCTGTTGCATCCTTTGGCAGGTGATGTTCTTGTCACCAGGTAGAACATCCTTCCCACATGTAATTTGGACAGTTTCTAGCTGATCCACGGTGCTTCATGTGTTCTAACGTCTGCCTTATCCACCATGTGGTGATGGATCTGTCTCTGTGTTTGTGTGGCAGGTGTCACATCAGCAGCATTGTCCCAGCCAGGTCACTGCATCTCTTTCTGTTCTCCCTCTGCTGTCACCATGACTGTACCAGCTGTCTGATGTGCTTTCTGACCTCATGGACCCTCTGGTCCTGCCTCCCTCCTGCTGGTCAATCCTGTTCCTGCAAGAGAAGTGACGACCAGCCAGTGTCCCCTCTGTGGCACCTGGACCTTCCAGAGCTGGATGGATGGTGGGAACTGTCACCATCAGCCAAGACTCTGCGTGAAGTCTTCTCCTGGCACAGGAACAGCTCTCGCTGTGCCTGGTGAGCACCACGCTGCCCCACGGAGAACAGCAACACTGGCAGAGTGGGTCTCTGTGGTCTCTATGGGTCTCTATGGGTCCCTATGGTCTCTATGAGTCTCTATGGGTCTCTATGGTCTCTATGGGGCTCTGTGGGTCCCTATGGCCTCTATGGGTCCCTATGGGTCCCTATGGGTCTCTATGGGTCTCTATGGGTCCCTATGGTCCCTATGGTCTCTATGGGTCCCTATGGTCTCTGTGGTCTCTATGGGTCTCTATGGGTCTCTATGGGCTCTATGGGTCTCTATGGTGCTCTATGGGTCTCTGTGGGTCTCTATGGTCCCTGTGGCTCTCTATGGGAAAGTCGACGGGGGGACCTGTCGACCCCAGCAGCCCTGGGCCCCAGCATGGCCCAGTTCAGCACCCCTGGGCCCCACCATGGCCCAGTTCAGCAGCCCTGGGCCCGAGGGCTCAGCCCAGGGACAGCCCCACAACCAGGGTCAGAGCGGTTCCTGCTGCTGCCCCGAGGGTCACCAGCCCCAGGCAGCCCTGAGCCAGAGTGCAGGTGTCTGAGCTGGGCTGAGCTGGAAGGGGCTGCAAAACAGCTCATCGCAGGAGGCGATGGAAGAAGGTGCCGTGTGTGTGGCACCGGGGGTGAACCGACATCCTCAGTTTGGTATCTGGACCCGTGCTGGGCTTGCACATGGACTAAGCCCCAGCTCAGAGCACAAATTGCTGTTCCCAGCCCTGGGTGCCAAGCGCTGGCCCTGCTCTCTCCTCCCTGGTGCGACCCGAGCGCACGACTGCCCTGCCTGCTCCTGCCTTGGGGCTTGGAGAGCTCGGGTCAAAAGGAAAGACAGACTCATGTGGTTATGGGATCGCTTAAGTGTCCTGGGATTGCTTTGCTAATCACTCTGTAACGTTCCTGGGCTATTAACTCAATATGTGCCCAGAGAGGCAAATAAGTCCGTGAACCCAATTTCCAGTTAAGGTTTCCTTCTCACAAAAAACCACACTTCCATTTTCTCATCGGCAACAGACTGAAAGATGGAAGCTGAACCAGCATCTGCTTCTTGTGAAAACAGGTAACAACAGATGGTTCCACTCAGTCGATCCTTAGTTGCTTCCTGCAGAGGAAACCTGTCCATTAATTTAATCTCCGGTGTCCAGGCAGGGCCTTGCTGATGTTCCTGTGTCGCAGCAAGAGTGTGGATGTCAGGCTTTCTGCAGATTTGTGACTGAGTGTTCCTGTTTCTTTTAATTAGGACAATCTTTCTGTGGACTTCTGAAATCTCCCATAAGCTGGTGGTTGAGAGAAGGCCAGGGAGCTCCAGTGAGCTCAGGGAGGACCAGGCAGCATCACAGGCAAAGCAGACGGGAACTCGACTGGGTGAACATTAATGGAATTTATTGATAGAAGAAACGGCTGTGTCTCCCCCATCCCTGGGCGGATCACCGTGCACCCTGAACCGATACAGGCAGGTGTAGTCCGGGTGGCCCCAGTTGCTCAGCACTTGCAGCCTGATGTAATTCACGATCCCAGGGAGCTCGTTCTGCAATGACAAGAAGAAACGAGTCGCGTTTTCCTCTCTGGCCCGTGAGCACTGACACAAGTGCCGCAGCAACGGCCTCGATCAGCAGCTTCCTTCCTGCTGCCCTGCGGGACTTTGACCTGTCGTGGTGCAGATGTTCTTATCCTGCTCTACCCCATTGGGCCATGAGAGCAGCAAAGGAAGAAGCAGCGACCACATGTCTCAGCAAATACACTGGAAAGCTCTCGCCTGCTTTGGGGCACAGGCTTCCACAGTCAGAAGACCCAGGGCTGGGGTCAGTATAATGTCTCGTTGCCTTCTCTAGAAAGCCACGGAAACAGAATGGCCTCCCTGTCACTGCTCACTGACAGCACCAACAGAACCCTCGGGAAGCCCAGTATTTCTGGTCTCTAACTGGCAGACCAGCAGTCCTGCATCCTACGGGATGTGGCTGCTTGTGTGCACTTGGGGTCCAGACAGTGAAGCTGATTCCAGCTTCAACTGTGGTGCTTCTAAGCACTGAAGTTTAAATCCAGAATGAAAGACAAGAAGAGCGGCAGTGCAGCCATCCGCCACCAGGAAGATGAAGCAGAAGAAAGACCAGCATGGCACACGCTCAAGGACAGGGCTGCCTGTACCCTTTGGCAGGGAAGCCTCTCCCCATCCAGCCGCATTTCTCCTCCTCTCCTGCAGTTCTCCTCCCTCTGTGTCCCCATACCTTCAGCTGGAAGGTCTGACTGGGATTCAGCGCCGCCAGGAAAGTGAACTGTCCCAGGAACGTTCCCTGCTCCTCGTGTTCTTCCTTGAAGCCCTACAGAAAGATGGGTGGAGAAAACAGAGTGTCTGGTGCACCATGGGAGACTGAACTTCAGCCGGTGAAGTACGGGGTTATTTCAGCTACGGAGTCCAAGGACCATGAGCACAAGGACAAGACGAGAAGCTGCAGGTGGGCAGCACGTCACACTTGCCCACTCAGCGAGTCCAGGCTGCCTGTCAGAAAAGGAGCAGACGCTCCCAGTGAGAGGGAGGTGACCTGAGGATCACAAATGCACTGGGATTGTAAACCAAGAAGGTTTAGGACCATGTACTGTCCAGCTCCTTTTCCTTGTGGCTCCTGGAGTAGCATCTTGTCCCAGAAGCTTCCTTTCGAGTTGTACATTGAATAAAAGATGAATACAATGGGAAGGGAGTGACTCCAAGGAGCCTGTTTGTTCTGAGAGCCAGGAGGAAGCTTCGGGCCCCTGGACTCTTTGACCCATCTTCACCCCCTGCTCAGAAATGCTGTGCAACCCCCAGCAACCAACTCCAGAGAAAACACTTACATAGACAGCAAAGTCCTTGGGAGCTCCGGAGATACTTTCTCCATGGAAGGCTGTCCCTGAGACATGGGCCATGGTGACGGCTCTGGGGACGACCGGCATGGACAGCTTGATGAAGACGTGTCCCTGACTCCCTGGGAAGGGCCAGCAGTTGCCAGGATGATTGTCCGGCTGAAAGGACAAGAAACACTCAGCAGGGAGACACAGGAGGAGAGCAGGTCCATGCGGGAAGGGGCAGGAGTAGAAGCTTTGAGGAGCAAAGACAGGAGGGAAGGACACTCAGAGCAGTGTGTGTGGTTCATTCTCCCGACCTTTGTGTTACTGCTTCTTGGTGCTCCTACCTCCAGAATCAGCTCAGGGGACCTCATGTAATCCATCACCGGCAGGGAGTACAAGAACACCTTTGCTTTGTCAGTCCGGAGGGATGGAGAAGTCCTGGACCAAATGACGGCTGCCCCTGGAAATTCAAACATGAGCGTGATCACCAGGCAGTATCAGGAGGAATATTGCACTGTTGACTTGGAAAAGGCTTCTCAGTTGTCATCCATGTCCTACAGTGGGTTCCCCTCTGTCTTGCTGGCACGACCCCTCTGGAACACACAGTAGTGAGTCATCAAACTGTCGCATTTGGCCGTGGAAATAGGCAAGACTGTGAACCAGCCTTTCTGTGCTTCCCATGGGGTCTGGCCCGTTACAGCCTCTGTCACTGGGGGCACTTTAGGGGCACAAGGTGACCCGTGACTTCTCACCCCTTCTCTCCTGCCCCTGGGCACGTTCCAATGCTCATCTTGTCAATCTGGACAGGAGGCACGTTGGAACTGGTTTCTTTGTACAATGTCACAGTACCTGCTGATTTCAGGGCGTAATCCGGCATCAGGACCTGGATTTCTTCCAGCTTCTCCAAAACTTGATTGATGATCTTGTGAACAGCCTGGGAAGGAACACAAAGGAGAGCGCCTGTTAGAAGGAGAAGGATCAGGGCAAGCAGCTCCCTGCAAGGCCAGCCAAGGTGAGTGGGTACAAGGCCCGTTTCAGATGGAGGGAACGCCCACATTGCCTGGAAGCCTCCCAGGTTTGCTCTGCTCTGATTGTCGGGATCAGAAAGGGGGGGCTGCTCACTCCAGTGCTCTGAATGCTGGAGCTGCGGGAAGGGGCTGTTCCTGTGCAGAGGCCCCAGGCCAGGCAGCACGGACAGACAAGCCTTCTGGGCATGAGATAGGCCTGGCTTAACTCTGGACCTCTGAGACCATTCTTTCTTTCCAGCCCTCCCTTGAGGAGGACCCGAGATCTGGGTGCAGAGGAAGGTCCGACTCTGACAGCTGGCATTCCCGTCACGCTCTCTCTTCCCCATAAGGAAGTGTGGAGCAACAGGAAATGGGAGCGTGGCCATGGCAGCACTTGTTCCAGCAGCACCAGCCTGTTGGCTGTGACAGGAATGGAGCAAGATACGTGTGGACGGAGGATAAATCCCCTGAGCAGATCCTTCTGCCTTGTGCCCTTACCCATCCGGTAAAGCCTGGGAGCTTTGCCTGCTTCACGCCTTCCTGCAGAGCCCGCTCGGCCACATCCTTCATGCTCCAGCGCAGATGATAAAGCTGTTCCTGGAGCTTTTGGAGCTGGACGGGCAGGGGCAGGGTTTCACTCAGCTCTCCTAACTCTTTTGCAGTGCTCCATGTTAAGGCACCAAGTCGTCCCACATGGTAAACTCCTGTCAGACACACACCAGAGCTTAAAACTCAGTCTAAGGCTGGGCTGTGCCTTGGGCTGCCCGCTCCCCTTCCTGTGTCTCTCCCAAGTGCCACAGTTGTCTCTCCTCTTGTTGCCTTTGACAGTGGCCATCATGGCGTACGGGCTCTGCAATAGACGGACACTCCCTGCCCTGGACTGTGCTCCTTGTCCTGCAGAAGATTCTCAGCCCCTGGGGCAGGAGAGCTCAGCCACGGCCTCTCCTTGGGCTCAGCCCTCCTGGGGAAGGCAACTCAGCCCTTCCTCACCCACACCCGTCCCGCTGGAGCAGGGACTGGCACAGCTCTGTGGGGACTTTCTGCTCTTGGCTGAGCTCCTCTGCTCACAACGGGGGAAGCGGAACAGGGCAGGATGGAGCCCCAAGTACCTCCTAAAGCACTGTCCTCAGGTCGCAGATCTGCAGAGACTCACCGAAAGAGAAGAGACCAAGTAGCAGCACAAGGGTCGTTGCCTTGAGAGGCTTCATCTTCCTGCAGAGCAGATACAGAAAAGGCTGGTGAAGCTGGCGGTTCCCGTGCAGATCAGCAGCAGACTGGAGAGCAGCAGCAGGGACTGCAGCCCTTAAGCCTGGCGTTCCTGCCGTGTGCATTGGCTTGGTCCCGCACCAGCTCCAGTCACTGCTGGAGGTGTCACCAGCTGCACCAGTGCGGGATTTGTCACGGCAAAGATTGTTTCCTTAGGGACAAAGGGCTCAAGATTGGCTCCGGACTAAGAGCAGGAGTTGCAACTGGACTTGTGTCCACATTTCACATCTGTGGGGCTGGAGAGGGATTCTCTGGAAATGGAAGGACATAACGAACGCCTGTTTCTCCTGCCCAGCATCCGATGGACACTTGTGCTGCTCCTGTTCTCCACCCTCTCAAGAGAAGGTTCAGCCTGTGCCCCTACAGTCCAACAGCTGCCAGGGGGTGTGTGTCTCCCCTCTCGCAGCATTTCTTCAGCAGCCGGGTTATCTCTGGCCCTTCTCTTGGCAGAACTGCAGGCAAATGCAGACTGGAAAGAGGGAGGGAGGGCTGAATGTCAATGCATGCTGGCAAGCAACAGGCAACCAAGGAAGCGCCAAAGAAACCCTCTGGTGTCTGGGCCCTGCTGCCCTGAGCCTGATCTGCCAAGACACAGCACACACCGCTCTGCAAGGGGGAAATTCCTCCTGCCTGTTCCAGGAGGGTCTCAACAGGCTCACAGCGTACACTCATCAGGAATAAACAATCCCTTTTGTTCTCCTAGAGAACTCCTTGCACCCCTCAGAGGATCTCGAGCCCCTTTCCTGAGGCAGAGCCCTGGTGAGGAGCTGACAAGGTTTCCCAAGGAAACCTCCTCTGTCAGGAACACAGTCAGACCCACGGCCAACAGAGGACACGCTGGTGTCCTTCTGGTCCCAGTGGAGAGAAAACCAAGCAGGCTCAGGGACAGAACCCACCCTGCAGAGCACAGTGCAGGAGGAGCTGAGCTCTCACAATCACTGCGGCAGGCTGTGTCTGGGCCACCCCTGGGACTCTCTCTGTCCCATCCAAACTGGACCTGTCCCTCATTCTGCAGAGATCAAAGGCTTCTGGGCCCAGCGCTTGCGTTCATGAAGAGACTGAAAGGCAGCTGCTGCCTTCCAGCAGCTCCAGACCCAGCTCTCAGGCTCCCCTCGTGTTCCTCTCCTGTCCACCCTCCACCCACCCCAGCTGACGAGGTGGAAAAAAAACAGCTGGGGAGAGGGGAGGAGGATTTTTCAAACATACCCGTTCAGACGTTCAGCCGTCTCCATCTGTCTCTGTGTACCTGCTGAGGTGCAGGTAACAAGCATCTCGCTCGCTCTGGAGTGAGCCAAAAACTCTGCGATCTCAGTTCCCTCAAGATCGAGAGTGACCGAGGCACAGGGAGACCCCTGGTCTCATCCCCTGCTGTGCCGACCTCAGCACTGATGCTGCTTTGTGACATCAACGGCAGTGGGTGATGTCACAATGGAAGAGGCTGCGCCACGTGTGGAGGCAAAGTCCAACCTGACAGGAGCGGGTCTTGCAGTCCTGTCTGCAAGGGAAGAAATCCTTCACCACGGAAATATGGGAAATGTACAGGAACACGTTACTCTCAGAATGCAGACTCTGTCAACCACTCTTCTTCTTGCTTACCAAAGTTCAGACGGTGTTAGAAAACAACAACTAAAAAGCATCATTACTAAGGCGGTGATGTTCTCAGCTCATTCGCAACCACTGACATCTTGAAAACAGCACAAGGTCTCTTGTTCTCCAGTGCAGATCACGTAGGTTGGAATTAGAGCTGCAAAGAAAACCATATTCAGCCAGTTTGGTTTCACTCGAGTACATCAGGACAAGTTCAGTTCACAGAACTACTGCCATAACTACACCCGGCTCTGCCGTCTGCAGAAGGAGACCAGCTCCTAAATGATCCCCAGCCCTACAGACACAGATCTTCCCCAGGGCAGCGCTCAGGAAATACCAGAGCACACGGACACCTGGTCATTCAGTTGAAGCTGCTGGGGAGGACAGCGTTAAATCAGACAAGAGTGAAGACAGAGGAGACGAGAGAAAAAGGAACACATGGGGTAAAGGGTGGAGAGATGGACAGATCAAGACAAATAGGGACGAATAGCCATGACAAGACAGAGAGGAAGAAAGAGGAGGATTGAGGAGCAGGACTGAGGAACAGGGGATGGGGAGGAGAATGAGGAAGGGGGGGAAGAGAAAGACAGGGACAAGGAGGAGTACGTACAGATGGAGAAAAGGAAGGACAGAGAGCAGAACAAAGGGACTGAGAAATAAAGCAAAGGTAAGATAGGGATGAAGAGGGTGACAAAGGGAGAAAACCCACAGTGAGCTGGAGGAAAAGAAAAGGAGGGTTGAGGAGCAGCAAAGAGGAAGAGAGCAAAAATAAAAGGCAGAGGCAGCTGGACAGGGGTCTATTGCCAGAAGCAATAGGAGAGGCAGCAGGGCAACAATATAGACTGTAAAGATGAGGACAGGCAGCAGGACAGAAGGACAGTGAGAGGGTAAAAGGTACAGGGAGCAGGTGGAGAAGGAAGCAGCAGTTAAATAAGGTTGAAGGGAAGAGGAGGAGGAGGAAAGAGAAGGGAGGAAAGGAGGAAAGGAGGAAAGGAGGAACAGGGAGAGGAGGAGAGGAAGGAAGGGAGAAAGGGAGGAGAAAGGGAGGAGAGAGGGAGGAGAGAGGGAGGAAGCGAGGGAGGAAGAAGGACATGGAAGAGACAGAGAAGGAAAGGGAGCAGGACCTGGATTGTCAGAGAAACACAAAGACAGGGAGCAGGACAGGGTGACACAGAGAGAGAAAAACGGGTCAGGAAGGCAGCACAAAGGGAAAGACGAGCAAAAGTAAGAGATGGGCAGCAGGGCACAGGTAGAGGTAAAAAAGCCTGGGCTGGGCAGCAGGACAGAGATGGAGACCAAAAACCAGCTTTGGGCTGTAGGACAGAGATGGAGTGAGAAATGAAAGTGACAGGGAGCAGGAGAGAGTGACAGAGAGAGGGGAAAAACTACAGAGGGAGCAGGACAGAAAAGCAGAGTGGGGAACAGACAGGGAGAAGGGCAGAGAAACAGAGAGGGAATGAGAGGGGCAGGGAGCAGGTCCCTGCACGGTCAAAGTCTCTCCAGAAATCAGATGCACCACTGAGGACTGGGTTTGGTTATGATGGTATTTTTATTACTTCTGTCATAACTGTCAAGTTCAGTGGCCAGCATTCTCTTGAGCATGTTTGTGTGTGGCCTTTGTTGGCCCATTGCTGGTTGAAACGGTCATTTCAGTCCCAAGTACTGAAGGCTTCTGTCCATAAGCCGTGCACCTGGCACACCTGGCAGAGAGGTCAGCAACATTTCCAGGTGAGCCTGCAAATGCTGCGTCCTTTATAGTCCTCTCCAGTGTTCACTTTGGATTTCTTTGTCTTCTTCCCTTTCTAGCATTTGCTTTTCAAGTTTGGATCACCAGAAGGCTCACTTCCATCCTTCGCCGCTTTCTTTCGGGCGCACGTTCACCCTCCTCTGCACAGGAGTGTTTTCTCTTTCTGCATGGTGGTTTTTCATTTGCAGCCTCTGGGTGAACGGGCACTGGGGGGAGCGCACATTGTGGTTCAAGCGGGTATTTCCCAGGCTGCTACTCCCATATCGAGCCAAGCTGTAAGTCTGGCTTTCTTGGTGCCACGAAGGCTTCAGAAAAGAAACTCTTCAGCTCTTGGACAAACTTTGCCAACCTAGTGCTCTGTGTCACTTGCTCTTCAACGCCCACTCCAGGGGTCAAATCATGGTTCCTGGAGAAACAACAGGGATCTTAGTTTAGGGTTGTTCTTGCAGCCTCCGCGTGGCTTCACTCTCATCCTTGCCCCTTTCAGAGCAGGAACTCATCTTTACACCCTCCCGGACCCCTGTTTCACCTCTTTTCACAGCTAGCCAGCCCCAGAGAGCAGACAGCTAGCAATTTACACAAGTGCAAGTGTTTAGTGCCAAAGAAGGAGGAAGAAGAAAGGACGGGGCCATCTGCAGAGCAGACAGAACTCAGCTGGATGGTCATTCTCTCTTAGGACAGAAAGCAGAACCCACCGGAGAAGAACAGCAAGGACAAGATCAGTAACAGGAGAGGGAGTGTATTCTGAACAGCCTTTCACACTTGTTCTTACCTGACATAGAAGAGCAAATAAGCACGCTGGCAGAGAACTGTCTTGATGTCACACGGAACCACAGAGTCATCATTCATCCTGTACCGCTGTCCATCGCTGGCCTGCAAATAAAGGCAATTCTATCTTCAGGTGCACGACAGGGTTTTTAAAACCAAAACACAGGCAGGACGTCACTGAAAGACACAACAGACCAATGCAAATCACACAGTTGACTTTTACCTTTACGAAGCAAGTAATAGTGTCCTGCCTGACAGCTGTCACCTTTGTGGACCAGGACGGCATACAAGGAATAGAGGAGTGGTCCTCCAGCTGCTTGAGATGTGTATGCACCAAGGTCCAAATATTCCAGGTACCGCACAAGCTAAGGAGAGATCAAGAGGATTCCAAGAGTCTTTAGGAAGCAGCCTAAGAAAATCTTGTCACCAAACAATGGCCAGAGGAATAGAAAGAGATCTTCTCAGTTCATCAGAAACAGGTGTTGCCATTTCATCACCAAAGTGGCAGAAAACTCTTCTCGGCCAAACCAACTCTTTATAAGCACCCAGATGCTTATCTTCACCATGGAACTCTCCTCTCACCACAAGGGAAAGAGCAAGGCAGAGCTATGGCATTGGTTTTTCTCAGGCAGCTGCACTCCATAGCCATCGTGTGCAGACATGAACAACTTCCAAAACAAGCATTCTGCTTCGGGAAAGGACTTTTTCCAAGCAGACAAGGTGGCTGTGCACTTGCTAACATACCTTGCCAATCTTTCTTCCAGAGAAAGGATCAAATCTCTTCAAGCACAGGGTCAGGACATTGGAGGGCTGATGGATTGTAAGCCTCTTGGACGCACTGACCCGCTGTTCACACCTTGAAAACAAACACAGACCCAACGGTTGTGACCTGTCATCTCCACGCTCTGCCCCCCATCCAGGTAGGATTGTGTTAAGGCTTGTTTTGCCGAATTCACGCAGAAGGGAAAAAAATGTACCCATCTTAGAAACAAATGCATTATTTGCCAAATTGTGGATGATTCAGGTGGTTTAGTTGTACGGGGAAGAAAAACAAACACACAAAAGCCCAAGCGTGTCACAACTGGGTTTCTCAGTGAAGTCAAAACCTAACTAGCGCTCCCAGACATGCAAGACCATAACCCAGTATCTACTGTGAAGATGTCATTTGTAAAGATCTTACTTGCTACATTTATAGCTGTTTTCGCCATCCAGCTGCTCAGGTCTGACAAAGTCTTCCAGAGCTCTGATGACAGATGAGGCTGCCTGGACGAGAAAGAAAGGAGAGCACTGGGCTCCTGGAAACCCAAAATCTCAAGAAACAGCTCCCCATGTGGTGCCAGTGTTATCCCAATAAACAGCTACCCCTGGGCAGAACGAAAGTGTCCCGTGCTCTGCCTGGTCAAAAATAGCAAAAGCCGCAAAAGCCGCAAAAGCCACCCGTCCAGCAATCACGTGCGTCCTGAGGAGTCCACAGCAGGGTGGTAGGACAACGTCATCATGGCTGTCGATACCGTCCTTGCTCTTTGCCCAGCTGGCACCCAGCACAGGGTCCCATTTACAGGGACTTTGTGGAAGAAGCACACAAGTCCAGTTCCCTTCCCATCCACCACCACACTCTTGCCTGCTAACAGCCCACAGTTTGTATTCAATGGAGTTTACTGGAGATAAATGAGGCCCCTGCAGGGCCCTTGAAACATTTTGCACCACCATTTCCAAATATCTTACCTTGATAGCCAAAGGAATATCAAGGAATGCCTCGTAGGTGTCCGAAATGGCTTTGCAGCTCAAGCATGTTACTGGAAGGCAAAGAGAAAAGCTTCTCAGGTTGGGAAGGAGACTAACTCTGCCCATTTCCATGACCAATACACCCTGGACATGCTGCCACATGCAAAAAGCAGTTTAACACAAACAGCAAAAGAGCCACGGACCGCTCTAAGCACAGTGATATTTTAAAAAATTACCTCTGGATCCTAGAAATCCTCCAAAGACCTGATCAATGACTGTGCTGGATTGAGAAGATGTGTCCTGGCTGGAAAGAAATGGTGATCGTGGCTCAGAAGGTGTAAGGCAGAGAGTTTGCTCTTCCAAGAGTTTCCTTGTTAGGAGACCCCCGGAGAGAGGGTTTCACTGACGATTTGAAGGAAGGAGTCAGAAGGGCTAGAGAACATTTCCATGGTCATGTGCTCATGCTTACTCGCTGCTGCTGCTCAAACAAGCTCTCTGCATGGCAGCCACGGCACAGCCAAAGAATTCATGTGCGTCTTCCTGGGCGCCAAGCTGGAACTGTTCTCCTATTCCTGAGCAAGAAGAAGGTTTTCATGTTGATCTCAGTGAAAAAAGACAGAAAACTGACCCTTCTAATAGCTCTCCTCCTTAACATGAACCCACAGAAAGCAGTTACATACAGGGGTCTTCAGAAATGTAAAATACCTCCAAATGAAACCATCTGAAATAACTCACGTGGCAGCTCACTGACAACAGCCACAGGTGCGATGGCACTGCCCGAGCAAGACAGGACCTCCTCAATGTGCTCCTCCATGGTGCACATCATGAAGAAGCCTTCCCCCGCACCTAAGCGGGGAGGGAAAGGAAGACTCAAGGGTTTGACGAACAAGGAATGCTTTTTCTCCCCCATAAAATTCCCACTTCTGATACAATCCCACACACATTTCTGATCACGTTCATACAACACCACCTCATTCGCCTTGCTAAAGGTTGTTCCCTCCTCGTGCTTCACCAGTGACCGTATCGTTTACCGCAGCAGGAGGGCACTGCACAAATGAGCTGAGATGCAACTCTGAGAATCCCGGGTGCCCACATGCTCCATTTTAGGATCTTTGGGCAGCAGCAGGAATGCCAAATGTCAAAGGCTTTCTACAGGCACGCCTTTCGAATGCACTTCGTTAACCACTGGAAGCGAGCAACGATCTTCACTGGGAGTACGAGCACGGCGATTGGCGTCAAACTGACGCGCTCCCTACGCTGTGCCGAGCCCGCTCTGAGGGTGATGTTTGAAGGCAGCTTCCAAAGGAAAATTCAGAGCTCTCTTCCCAGAGTCACAGTGTTTTTTTCATCATTTAGAGCTGCCCAAGAGGTATAATAGAATACGTAGCAAGGACTCACAGGACTGGCTGTGCTGGTGAGACAGCAAGTGGTTGGCCAGCGGTGGGGTGTACGTCAAACACTGCAGGACGGAATTGTGGAAGCAGGTATTGCCCAGGTTGTAGAGGCCTCCTCCAACACTGCGTGTTTGCTGCCAGACCGTGCAAACTTGTGCGGAGGAAACAGGTCCGTGCCCTGTGGGAATTGTGTCTGAACTCCTTCCAGCACCTCCAGGACATGGTTGAGGATCTACAAGAGAATGGGGGAGCAAGAGGACGCTAAAGCCACTGAAAGGCACAAGGGAAAGTAGAAACCTGGCAATGTGGGAGAAGGGGAGTCCCTAGCACTGGCTGCCAGGAAAATCCCCAAACCCTCCTGCATGGGGGTCCTCATTTGCTCCTCCTCAGAGCAGCATTGGGGGCTCTTTCCTCTGCACAGGGCACGCTGTTGACAACTCCATTTAGCGGCACTTCCCACTCATCAGACCTCGTCCCTCACTGGACGGCACTGGACATGGGCCTGGGCATTAGGGCAAAGCTCTTCCCACACATGGAGCGCCAGGGAGGTGGCAGCGCCTCCCTTCCTGAGAAGATGAGGCACAGGAGCTGTTGCCTCCCCCTGGCCCCTCTGAGTTGCTCTTTTCTTGCCCAAAGAGCCCAGGTCACCTCAGGTCTCCTCAGGTCTCCTCTTCCTTCTCTAAGGGCTTCCCAGCTTCTCCTGGCACCCCGCAGCTCCCCAGCACCTCGTGGCACTGGCACAGACCCAGCGCAGCAGCCACGCCAGGCCCTGCACAACACCTCACCTTGGTGACCCGGGACGTGTCTGGGACCTCCTGATCTTGGTGCAGGAGCCGGAGGAGCTGCTCCCGGGCGTGCTCTCGGTGCTGCTCCTCATGCAGAAGGACGCCCATCATGGCAGCCACTGCCCTGAGGACAGCCTGGTCCTCCTGGAGAGGGAAGGGAGAGGCTCTGCTTGGACGGCTGAAGGTCTGCCTGGCACTCAGCATCCCCTGGACACCAGTCTGCCCTTCCCACTAGGAGGGGGTTCCCTTTCCCTTCTGCCCTGCAGGAGAGGCCTTCACTCTGCAGAAGAGAGAGCATTTCCCCACGCTGGCACCCCAGCCCTCCCTGCAGAAAGGCCACAGGACTTGGCTGCTTCTCGCCAGGGAGCCCATTCCCCTCGCCCCTCTGCTCGCACCCCCGGGAACAGACGGACACACCCATGTGGACATTCCTGCTGCAGCCCCAGGGTGGAAAGCAGCACTTCTCACCTCCTCCTCCTTGCAGTCCAGCCAATTTGCCAGTGCGTAGCAGAAGATGGGGTAAATGGCTTCAAAGAACTGTGCTGGCCCCCTGTGAGGGAAGGGGCCCTGCTCCTGTTAGCATTCAAGGACACATAACCACGGTCGTAGTTATATGCGGTGCTTTATTTCAGCGCTGGGAAACCAGGGGTTCGCACCCAAAGCTGGCTTCGACCACTGATTTGAACTTTACTACATTTATACAGTTTGGTTACATCCATATTCATTAGAGTTACAACGTGTATACTGCATATTCATAAGGTTACACAATTATTTCACAATATCAGTTGCAACACCTTGGAACTACCCTAAGCATGCGCAGTGTCCTCTGGTGGTCGTTTTGGGGGTCTTCAGGATGAAGTAAGTAGTCTTCATCACTAGTGTACTTTTCACCTTTCATCACAGCACATGCGCACTCTTCACAAAATTATATAAATTCTTGGATGATAGTAAATGTACCTTCTCAGCACATCCTATCTTCGCGAGATAAGATAAGTACTAACTTTTAGTTCTCTAAAATATGAAACTCATATACAACCTGCATAGTTTTTAAGATAAGGTAAGAATCTTGGATACAGTTTGCGAAGCAAAGTGCAGCTAACTGTAACATTTCCCCCCTTTGAAAATGCTTTTCTATTCCTAGACAATGCATTTTCACTCTATTGTTTTAATTATAGCTGGGTATCTTTATAAGCTGGAGGGTTGTCAAAAAGCGGGTTAGTATAATTTCTGCTAAGAACAGTAAAGGTACGATCGTTCCTGGCGTTTGATTGACCTATTTGACGTTTAATACAAGCATACAGCAGACAGAGGAGAGCAACTGTAACTGCAAGCAAGAATAAGCTTTCCAGTAATGAATGTACCCATCCCCCCAAATTCAGGTTCAATGTGCCTAGCAAGGCCCCAATCCAGCTCTGCTCTGCATCTTGTTTTTCCTTCTGTAGCTCCTTTTCCGTTTGAGTTAATTGGGAGATATCTCTCTCCACTTCAGAGGTTACGTTTGGGATATGAATGCAGCAATGATCAACCCTGTCTTTTAAATATCCGCAAACACCATTTTCTTTCAGCAACATTATGTCAAGTGCCATTCTGTTCTGCAAGGTCATTTTGGTCGTAGCTTGCAATTGTATGTTGAAATCTCGAAAACCCTTTTTGGTTATCCTTGCCAATCGATCCATCTGCCCAATTAATTTGTCAATCATTTCTCTGTTTCTGTAAGTTGCAATTGGTGCAAAGAAAGATTCGAATTTAACACTGCTTGATGGTTCATGCCACACATCATCTTCATCTATCTCTCGTTTGTGCCTAATCTGTAAGAGTTCCTGCCTATTCTTCAAGGGTGACTTTTTCCAAATGGGACATAGGGTTGGTAACCCCAAAGTAATTTCCCTTACAGGTCCTCCTATTGGTAAATGTGTTGCCCAGGTTCCATCACTTAAGGCCCAAACCAAATGTCCTACGCTACCTATGGCTCCTCTACAATCTAGTTTGTCTCCATCGATGCCTATTTTGATCGCTTCTTTTGGATCCAATTGTTGCTGACAGATGCAACCTGCAATCATTGCGACTTTAATGATAGACAGAGGTATCTCTCTCACATCTGTTTGGCAGGTTATTACTTGTGAGCAATTCCACCACGGTACTGTTACTCCTTTTGTTACATTGGACCATCGTACACACTGTGGGAATGCTTCACTATATTGATATTGTTGTACTATACTCATCGTCCACATATTATGCCATGATTCAGTTATGTTCTGATTATCCTGATCCTTGCATTCCCAATAGGTCCGATTAACCTTTTCATGTACCGTCTTGGTAGTCCACTTTTCACGTATGCACAGTACCCCTACTGGCTTTCCCGATAGGCTGTATATGATACGCGTCACTTTTCCTTTCTGATTTGTACAGTCTTCTTTGGACTTCACTATAGTTTCTTCAAGTCCACTTAATGCCCATTGTTTGGTTGGCACTTGTTCCAACCTGGTACGAGATTCACATACTATCTTACCAGTTCTATTTATTTCTGGTAAGGTCGTAGATATTATTCCCCATTGTATTGGGTCTTCGGCCGATTTTGGGATGGGAAGGCAAGCAGTGATGCTACTCGTATTCTGGGTCAGTGCAAAATCTCGAATTAATCCTATCATCAAATTCTCTGCTTGGTTCTGTACACTCTGCACTACTTGTGGCATTTGAGTGCTGTCACCTTCTCCTATACCTCTTCGTATCCTACATAATTGTTCTCCAACGATCTTGCAGATCAGAGTGGCATTCTCTGTTCCCTCCCCAAGAGGTGTCCCCACAAAAGCAAACAGTCTGGGTACATTTACTACTATAAACACATAACGGTAGAAAAAGCTAGACATCCTGCGCCGTGATTTTAAGTGTGGTAGGACCCACTAATTGCGATTGCCACCGTTTTGGGACTTTCTTCACTCGGGTGTAGTGTATCCAGGAATCTACTTCAGCAACTTTAATTGCAGTAAATGTAGTTAAAAGTACTTGGTAGGGTCCGTCCCAACGTTCCTTTAAAGGATCTTCTCTCCAAGTCTTTACATACACCGTGTCTCCAGGCTCTATATCATGTACCGGATTCTCAAGTGCTAGTGGGCGATTCCACACTAGTACGGATCTGAGTCGATTCAATGTCCTGCCAAGAGACAACACATAATTGTATACATCCTGATTCCCTTTTACATGTACACTTGGATTCGGATCAGGTGCTTCATATGGTTTGCCATACAGAATTTCGTATGGACTTACTGACATTCCGCTCCTAGGTTTAATCCTAATTCGCAGTAACGCTATAGGTAAGGCCTGAGGCCATTGAATTTTTGCCTCCTGGCAAATTTTGCTAAGCTGTCGTTTTAATGTCTGATTCATTTTCTCCACCTGTCCACTAGACTGGGGTCTCCATGGGGTATGTAATTCCCATTTGATTCCTAAACATCTGCTGACTTCCTTTACCACTTGAGCAACAAAGTGTGGACCCCTGTCGGATGATATTCCCAATGGTACCCCAAATCTAGGAATTATTTCCTTCAGTAGCCATTTTACAGTTTCCTGTGCCTGGTTGGTGCGACAAGGGAAGGCCTCTGGCCATCCTGAAAAGGTGCATACCCCAATAGATATCTGAATCCTCGAGTTTTGGGGAGTTCCACGTAATCTATCTGCCAATAATCTCCTGGTTGTACACCTGTCCTAATTTTTCCCATATCTACTTTTCTTTTCACTAGAGGATTATTTCTCAAGCAAATTTCACACTTAGCTGTGATAGATTTTGCCATTGTTAACATCTGGACTGAGATAATCCATTTTCTCAGATATGTTACCAATGCTTCTGCCCCCCAATGACACTTCTGGTGCTCCGCCTGAAGTATTCCTCTCATGATTGTTATTGGCACCACAATTTGTCCATTGGAGGTTACATACCATCCGGAATTATCCTTGACGGCGTTTACTAGTCTGGCCAATTTCTCATCTTCTGTAGAATATCTAGGTACCTCTGAAGGTGTGGGTAAGAAATTAATTGCTCTTACCTTCTGGGAGACAAGACCCACCATAGTCCAGACTTGTCGTGCCACTGATCGAGCTATCTGATCAGCAAGTCGATTTCCTTCAATAATTTTCGATGTTCCACTCTGATGAGCTTTACAGTGCATGATGGCAACTTGCGACGGCTTTTGAACAGCATTAATCAAGTTTAATATTTCCTTCTGGTACTTGATGTTTGTTCCTTGAGAGGAAAGTAGTCCATGCTCTTTCCAAAGAGCTCCATGCACGTGAACAACTCCGAATACATATTTTGAGTCAGTCCAAATATTGACCTTTTTGTCCTCGCTGAGCTCCAATGCCCTGGTTAGGGCAATCAACTCAGCTTTCTGTGCTGATGTGTTTGGTGGTAGGGATTTGGTTTCAATCACTGTTTTGGCAGTAGTAACCGCATATCCTGCGTACCGCACTCGTTTTCCACAAAGCTACTGCCATCAGTAAAAAGTTCCCAGTCCGTCTCCTCTAACGGGATGTCCTTCAAGTCGGGACGACTTGCGTGGGTGTACTCGATGACCTCCACACAATCATGTTCCAGAACTTCTTCTTCAGTCTCTGCACTTAAAACACAGCTGGATTCATTAGGTTAGTTGTTTTTAAGGTAACATCATCCTGTTCTGTCAAAATTGCTTGGTATTTCATCATTCTACTTGGGGAAAGCCAATGGCCCCCCTTTTGTTCCAATACAGTAGTCACCATGTGGGATACAAATACTTCAATCCTTTTCCCCATGGTCAGTTTCCGGACTTCCTGGATTAATATTACAGTAGCAGCCACCGCCCGCAAACACGCCGGCCATCCAGCACTTACCGGGTCAAGTTGTTTAGAAAAATAACCTACGGGCCTTTTCCAGGATCCCAGCCGTTTGGTTAATACCCCTAGGGCAAGTCTCTGTCGTTCATGTACGAATAACTGAAAGTCCTTACTCAGGTCAGGCAGGCCCAAAGCAGGCGCTTGCATTAAAGCTTGTTTCAGTTTTTGGAAAGCCTCTTGCTGTGGCTTTTCCCACACTAAGGTCTTATTCTTCTGTGCCTCATATAGAGGTTTGGCAATAAGTCCATAGTCCATAATCCAGAGCCTGCACCATCCTGCCATTCCTAGAAAAGACCTTAATTCATGTAAGTTACGGGGTTCTGAGATAGCACAGATAGCATGCACACGGTTTATACCTAATCTTCGCTGTCCTTGAGAAAGCTCACATCCTAGATAGATCACAGTTGTAGATGCAATCTGAGCTTTGTCTTTCGACACTTTATATCCATTCATTCCTAATTGGTTCAGTATTTCAATTGTTACCTGGATGCAGAGTTCTTGGGTCTCAGCAGCAATCAGAATATCATCCACATATTGCAGCAACAAATACCATTGTCGGGGAATTCCGATATGGCCTCTTGTAGTCCACTCCTCAAGTTCTTTGGCTAGTTGACTTCCAAAGATAGTCGGGCTGTTCTTAAATCCTTGCGGAAGGCGCGTCCAGGTTAATTGGGTCTTTCTTCCGTTGTGTGGATTTTCCCATTCGAAAGCGAATAGCTTTTTGCTTTCCTGGTCAAGGGGTATGCAGAAGAAGGCATCCTTTAAATCAAGTACTGTAAACCATTTATATTTCTCTTTCACAGATGTTAACAAGGTATACGGATTTGCAACTACCGGATGTATGTCCTTAGTGATCTGATTTATTGCTCGTAAGTCCTGGACTAGTCGATAGCTACCATCAGGTTTCTTTACTGGAAAAATTGGGGTATTATATTCTGATTCACATTCCTCTAGAATTCCATATTTCAAAAATTTCTCAATTAAAGATACTATTCCTAACCTGGCTTCCAATTTCAATGGGTACTGTCTTAACCGTACTGGTTCTGCACCTTCCTTCAGCTCCACTTTCACAGGTTTGGCTGCTTTTGACTTCCCAGGTATGTCTGTTTCCCATACCATGGGAATCACTGCATCTTCTATTGCCTGTGGTATTTTTACAAGTGGTTTTTCCTTTACTAGTAAAATTTGTCCTACCTTTGACTCCGGAATTTTCATTACCAAATCTCCATCCTCAAATGTTATTGTGGCGTCTAGTTTTGTCAACAAATCTCGTCCTAAAAGAGAAACTGGACAATCTGGAACATACAAGAATTCGTGGGTTAATTCCTTTTCTCCAAAGCACAAATCCAAGGGTTGCAGGAATGGCCGTACTTCCTCCTTCCCTGTGGCACCAACAATTGTTGTAGCTTTGTGACCTACTGCCCCCTGTAAAGAATTTAATACAGAGTAAGTAGCCCCCGTGTCTACTAGAAATTTTACATCCCGGTCTCCTACTTGTACCGTCACCAAGGGCTCCTTATTCTGGGTTTTCACTTCCGTGCCTTCATATAGTCAGCTGTCAGTACTGTATTCCCCCAACACCATTGTTTGTGCCACTTTTCCCGCAGCATTGGACACCTGACCCGCGGGGTCCCTAGCCGGACATTCATTCTTCCAGTGTCCGTCTTGCTTACAATAAGCACATTGATTTGGGCCAAGCCTCACAGGGGGTCTCAGGGGAGTTCCTTGGGTATTCCACAAACCACGTCCCCGACCTCCTCGACTATTTCCAGCTCCCCTGCCCCGGATTCCTATTCCCCTACCTTGGCCCTGGATCAAAGCTAACAAATTTTGCTGATGACGCCTCGACTGCTCCTTTTCTCTATTATTGTAAACCTTCCAAGCCGTTTCTAGTATTACGTCCAAATCCCTTAATTGCACCCCCTCTAATTTCTGCAGTTTCTTCCTAATGTCATCCTGAGACTGCCCCAAGAAAATTAAAGCCAACTGAGTTTTTGCTTGTTCCGTTTCCACATCTAAATCCGTATATCTTTTGGCAGCTTCTTTTAATCTCTCCAAAAAGGCTGAGGGAGATTCATTCTTTTCCTGCCTCACATTATACAATTTTGACCAATTCATTTGCTTTGGTATAACAGTTTGAACACCGATCAATAACCAATCCTGATATCTCCGGAGACGGCATAATCCGCCTCCTGTATTATAATTCCATCGGGGATCCTCTTTTGGAAAGTTTTCATCAACATTACCCTCTACTCTCCCGTTCCGAATATCTTCTCTCACTTTGCATCCCTTGCAACCCGTATAACCATATCTTTTTCTGTGGAATCCATTAAGGTATCCAAAATAACTTGTAAATCATCCCAATCGGGATTTTGTGTCTTAATTATCATTTTCATTACTTTTGCAACCTTATCTGGGTTCTCCCGATAAGGACCGGCTGACTGCTTCCAAATCACCAAATCCCCCGGCGAAAACGGGACCTTTACATAAACCGGTTCCCCCCCAACACCTACCGCCTGCCGCAGGGGTGCTATTACATTTGACGATCCCCCCCCTTTTTGCACTTCCTTTTCTTTTTCCTTGTTTCTGGTTCGGTGAGACACTGGGGTTACGGTTATTTCTTTCACACCGGCTATTACCTCTTTTTCATCACTTGAATCATCATCACTATCAGTGAGAGGGATCGGCACGGAGGGTCTAATTGGCACCATTCCCTCAGAAGGCGCAACATCAAGGCATAGTAAACCCGTCTTTGAATCATTACCACTGCTATTTTCCACAGCCAAACACGTCATGCATTTCTTTTCCGTTGTGCATCTCGTGCACTTATTACCGCTGTCATTCTGCACTAACATTAACCCACAGCTCTCTCTCCATTCACGCTTTCGTTCCAGATAAAAGAAAAGATCAACATACGGAACTTCATCCCATTTACCCTCTCTCTGACAAAACCTCATTAATTCAGCAATAGTTTCATAGTCCAAAGTGCCCTCTGGGGGCCACTGTACTTCATTTGGTAACTTATACTCAGGCCACCTATGCGTACAATACTCAATTAACTTCTTTTTATGCATAGACTGTTCAAACCCAGCCTCCTTCCAATGTTTCAGTAAACAACTCAACGGTGATACCTTTGAATTAGACATGTCAACACAGAAGGATACAGATAGCAGACACAGAAAGATAACACAGATAACTTTACCAGAACAGCAATAAACCAGCAATAAACGGGCAATAAACGGGATCAAATTACCAGTTTCAACAGTAAATACAGATTAAATCACCAGAACTACAGACCGGGTGCTGAGCAGCACGAATAACCAGACCAAGTGCGCGCAAAGAACCAGACCAGGTGCCGAACCTGCAGCACAAATAACCAGACCAGACCAGATGCCGAGCCTGCAGAGGTTTCCCTCTGTCTGACGGACGGCTGCCTAGGCAATGCCCCGGGAGCTCCCTGCCCAACCGAGCGTGGCTTTCGCCGCGTCTGACCGGCAGGCTACCAGATGCCTGACTAGCAGGCTACCAGACCAGAACCAGACCAGATGGGTACCCAATAATTCAAATAAAGCACCTTCTCACCAGTCAGAGGTCCGTCGTGTGCAGCAGAGGGTCGGTCGCGTCCGATGCACTCCCCAAGAATACCTCGGTGCTAGCCGGAGCAGAATCGAGACGCGATTCGCCTCCGCAGCCCACGAAGTCCCACCTGGGTCGCCAGAAATGTTAGCATTCAAGGACACATAACCACAGTCGTAGTTATATGCGGTGCTTTATTTCAGCGCTGGGAAACCAGGGGTTCGCACCCAAAGCTGGCTTCGACCACTGATTTGAACTTTACTACATTTATACAGTTTGGTTACATCCATATTCATTAGAGTTACAACGTGTATACTGCATATTCATAAGGTTACACAATTATTTCACAATATCAGTTGCAACACCTTGGAACTACCCTAAGCATGCGCAGTGTCCTCTGGTGGTCGTTTTGGGGGTCTTCAGGATGAAGTAAGTAGTCTTCATCACTAGTGTACTTTTCACCTTTCATCACAGCACATGCGCACTCTTCACAAAATTATATAAATTCTTGGATGATAGTAAATGTACCTTCTCAGCACATCCTATCTTCGCGAGATAAGATAAGTACTAACTTTTAGTTCTCTAAAATATGAAACTCATATACAACCTGCATAGTTTTTAAGATAAGGTAAGAATCTTGGATACAGTTTGTGAAGCAAAGTGCAGCTAACTGTAACACTCCCACTGGCCCAAGTAGATAGTGATACCTTTCGACCACTGCTCCAGAACTGCACCAGGAGAAAGGAAAAGGGAGCATGTGAGAGTCTGCAGCAGGGACGGTCCCTTGCACCCTCACCCAGGCCTGCTTTAAGGACAGTCCCAGGCTCAGCAGAGCTCAGCCCAGGACCAGAACTGGATGCAAGGGCCATCTCTGCTCTTGAGGTGTCTGCATTCAAACACCCCACTGTTTCTCTCCTCCTCCTTAGCACACCTTCTGCTCCTCAACCACTCCTTCCCCTCCTTCCCCTCCAGTATTTCTCACTGTAGCCCCTTCCCTCCCCTTCCCACACACTCGCCCTTTCAGGCAGGGATTTTAATCCTAGAGGAAAGCAGGGGAACAAAAGCCACAGGAAGGGACCCAGGAGTTCCTCCATGCAGCACCGCTGCATCCTGCCCACAGAAACATCCCGAGCCTCCCCCGCTCCTTCTACACAGTGGCGGCAGTTTGGGATCAGCAAGGCCTGACCTTGCTTTGGGCTGACACCCACCATGTTCCTCCTAAGATCACATGGAGGCATGAAAACCCACCCAGCCCCTGCGCCAGGACCCCAGCCAAGGAACTGACACTCACCACTGCAGACAGCGCGCAGGATCCGACCACTGCCCGCCTGGCTCAGCATCTTGTGCAGGGCGAGCAGCGTCATTCCCACAAAGGGGATGCACCGTGGGGCTGCGGAGAAGGCAGGGACAGAGGGCCCGAGAAGGTCAGGGAGAGACACAGGAGACTGGGTCCATCTCTGGCAAGGCTGGGGCTGCTGGGCTGTGCAGGACACGCCGGAGGGCGTGGGGAGGGCTGCCTTCCCAAGGGGGACACACGGAACCCTTTGGGGAAGTGCCGAGGACAGTGGGGCCAGAGACCCCTCGTGTTTGTCTCCACCCTTGGGAACTGGGCTGGGGCTGGTAAGGCAGAGCTGCCAGCCAGCCCTGGCAGGGGGCGAGGAGGCGCAGCAGCCCCAGAGCCCCCCAGTTCCACACAGGGCGTGTGGGGAGGGGAAGGATCCCTTCTCCCGTGATCACAGACCCCTCCCCACACCAGGAGGCCGAGGGTGCCGGACCGTACCGCGGGCCATTTTGCCAAGGTAAGGAGAACACTCTCCTCAGGGACCTTCCCCATGGCCTTCAGCTGGCTCTGGAGCTCAGACATCACAAAATGGAAGTGGCAGCAGCCAGAGCCACCAGGACGTTGCCAGCAGCTGCCTTCATGTCACCTGCCACACCCTGCAAACGTGCCACAGGTGAAACAGTCACGAGAAAAGCCGGAGGCGCTCGCACGGGCTGAATGACCCCGTCTCCTCTGCAGAGCCCTCGGGGCAGCTGTGCCTGGGGCTGGGCAGCTGCCGCCTCTGGTACCCTGAGGCAGGCAAGCAGCTCCTGGTGAGAGGAGGGATCCTCTCCCGGCACAGCCCTCTCCCTGTCCATGGAGATGCCAGGAACAAACTGCCACGGACTCCAGACCTCCCGGCCCTCTCTGTGGGGCTGGTGGGTTTCCATGTCCTTTCCTCAAGGGAGGAGAAACAGCCTTGAGCTTGAACCCAGCTCTGACTCAGTGAGAAACAGCCCGAGTCTGCTTCTCCTCAGCTCTCTGCGTTCCCTGTCCAAATTCCTCGTGATGACGAGTCCCCAGAGCCTCGCCCTCAGCCCCTCCGCTGGGTCTCAGTGACTGAGGAACATCTCTGCCCCACTGCGTATTTGCCCCAATCCCAGAGCTGGAGACAGGCTGTGGAGGGCGGGCCATGCTGGCTCCACCAATCACGCCTGGAAGGGGGCAATCCCAGGCAGCCAATCAGAGGAAACATCACCTCAGGGAAGGGTGGGCACCGCGCCTAGGCAGAGTGACAGCTTAGGCAGCCAATCAGAGAGAACCCCCAGGGGCGTGTGGGCCCCGACCCAGCACACTGACATAACAGGAACTGAATGGAGAAACAGCAGCTCTGCAGAGACTGGAGGTGAGGCACAGTGGGATGTCCTTGGTGTGCAAGCTGGGAGAGCGGAATGTGCCACTAAATGAAGAAAGAGCTGCGTGACTTTTGCTGAGCAGCTGCACAAAACGACATCACGCACGCTCAGAGATCAGGCCCAGGAGCCGACACTGGGGGCAGCAGCTGCAGAGACACCGGGGACACCTGGATGAAGACCCTGCAGTGCCAAAGAGGGACTTCTGGCAAAGGGCTGGGTTATGTAAACCGAGACAAATAGGGACAAGGAGCTGAGACAAGACAGGGATCGAGGAAAAGGACAGATGGTCGGGGCACGGGGAGGAGAAGAGGAAGGAAGGTTGGGTAGAGAAGGACAGGGACAAGGAGGGGTATGTACAGATGGAGAAAAGGAAGGACAGAGAGGAGAACAAAGGGACTGAGAAATAAAGCAAAGGTAAGATAGGGATGAAGAGGGTGACAGGGAGAAAACCCACAGTGAGCTGGGGGAAGAGGAAAGGAGGGTTGAGGAGCAGGAAAGAGGAAGAGAGCAAAAATAAAAGGCAGAGGCAGCTGGACAGGGGTCTATTGCCAGAAGCAATAGGAGAGGCAGCAGGGCAACAATATAGACAGTAAAGATGAGGACAGGCAGCAGGACAGAAGGACAGTGAGAGGGTAAAAGGTACAGGGAACAGGTGGAGAAATAAACAGCAGTTAAAGAAAAATGGAAGCAAGGAAGGAAGGAAGGGAGAGAGAGAAAGAGAAAGAGAAAGAGACAAAGAAGAAGAGAAAGGAAGGAAGGAAGGAAGGAAGGAAGGAAGGAAGGAAGGAAGGAAGGAAGGAAGGAAGGAAGGAAGGAAGGAAGGAAGGAAGGAAGGAAGGAAGGAAGGAAGGAAGGAAGGAAGGAAGGAAGGAAGGAAGGAAGGAAGGAAGGAAAAAGAAGGAAGGAAAAAGAAGGAAGAAAGGAAGAAAGGAAGAAAGGAAGAAAGGAAGAAAGGAAGAAAGGAAGAAAGGAAGAAAGAAAGAAAATTGATAGGAAGAAGGACATGAGAGAGACAAAGAGAAAGATAGGGAGCAGGACATGGATTTGGTTTGGTGTTTGTTTGTTTTTTTTTTAACATATTAACTAAAAAAGATAAAAGGCCAAAAAGTGATTATGAGAAAGAAGTGTACTAAGGGTAGGAGAAGAAATATTGGTCTTCCCCTGTACTTCTATTACCAACACTCTAGTATTTCATCTCTCTCATCATTCAGGAGTTTCCACCTCTCCTGATTAAATGTCCATGTCAAAGGACAACTCTCCAGCAGATTGTCTGGACATTCGCCCTTCCCAGTGCTCTCAGGTTTCTCCTCCACTTGCTCTTTGGTCACTCAGTTGCCTCTCAACTGTCTGGTTTCTGCTTTGAGCTTCACAAGTTACAAACTTGTCCCATTTTTCAGAGGTCTAATTAACATGGCAGTCAACACATTAATTGCGTTTATTTCTATCCTTTCCTATCTCTCTGTCTAAAACAATTCTTGTGTGGATGTCCCTTGTGGATGCTGGACCTCATTAGATCCAGCTTACACACACAGCTGAGGAGTGTTTTGCTGTTTATTAAACTGTGCAGTGTTTGCACAGGAGAGCAGGTGGAGCTGGTGCACAGGAGCTGCAGCATCTCCTGCAGAGCTCATGGAGAAGTCTGATGGAGGAAAAGTGATGCAATCTCTGGTGGCCAATGAGGGAACCGGCAGACTGGGGGTGGGGGTGAGGAGCCAGGTTGTCCATACAGTGTCCAGCCTCAAGGGACTGTTCTCCTGCCTGTCCAGATGTCTTTAGGAGACCCTCGGGATCAGTGTCCATTGTAGAATGCTGCTGTTACTTCTTCCATACACTGAAAAATTACAGAAAATACCCTTGAGAGAAAAAAAAAACTCCTTTATGAAATCTTCTTTGAAATCTTCATCACTAAGTGTCCCATTGAAACCTCTCCAGTTAGTTCTACAAGTCTTGAAGTTGTGAATGAAATTACAGAAAGAAACATCACTCGTTAGGGCTTTCTGTGTTTTAATGAGCCCCATGGCGTATTTGGTGCTGAGTCCATGAACCTCAGATACCAAGGACAGACTGAAGAATCTGCTCAAGAAGTCCAAGTCAGAAGTGAAGTCCAGAGTACCTTGAAGCATTAATGGGCCCCACTGAGGGCTGTTCCTGGCAAAGCCGCCCCAGGGACTCGTTAGAGCAGGTAATTGGAGGCAGTGATTGCATCAGGCAAAGGCAAAGTGCAGCAGCTCTGATGCTGAGAAAACCCTTGGTTGGACAATGGCCAAGCCTTGAGCCCCTGCCCCTGGGAAGGGAGATCCTGTCCCTCAGGTGTGTCTCAGGCTCTTCCTGGGGATGTGGGGAGTGTGATGCCAAGTGAAGGACAATGGTGTCATACCTCCCTGTCTCCCTGGCGGGGTGCAAAGAGACAAAGAAGCCCCATGGCCATGATGACTGTGTCTTTTCTTAGGCCTCGCTGTAAGGGACATCAGACATAGCCAAGCGGACAAAGACCTTGGCTCTTTCAGGGACATCCAGCGTCATTCTTGGCCATCTCCATCACAGTCCATCCTACACTGTCCCAGGCCTGTGGCTGCTTCCCCACAGTCTGCAGAGACACCCCATGTGCATCCCCACCTTGTTCACACCCCAGTGTGTCCCCACCTGTGCTGCTGTCTCTCCATCCTCACCAGCTGTTTTTTGAAACACAAAGCCATGGCTGATCTGGACTCCTCTGAACGACCAGAGCACTATGTTCAGAATGACATTTATTTATCCTGAGGTCCACTCCAGAGCTGCAGTTTCTGATGGTTTTCCTTTCTTGTGCTATTTCCCACTACCAAAAAAAAAAAAAAAAAATTACCATCATCTTGGAAAGTGATTTTCAAGGTTTTTCACGCTACCACTTCTCTTTCTTGTCATGCTTTTACCACAGCCACTACTAAGACCATGGTAGCTGTTCACCTCCTGCTCCCAGTCCCCAAGTTGGATAATGGAGAGAACTGAAAGGGAAGAGGAAAACTCATGGGCTTAGAAAATAAAATTCATAAGACAATAAAAATAAGTATAAAATACTACTACTAATATACTGATACTAAAATATACATAAAATAAAGTATATTATACTCAGTTCAATCCCCCACAGATCTCCAGTCACATGGAGCAGCCAGCCCAAAAGAAGGGAGCACCCCAGTCCTGAACAGCCCATCCCAGCAGGAGAGAGCAAAAGGGCAACAGGCAGAAAGGCCCAAAGGCCAACTGCAAAATGGCAGAACGGCAAAAGGCCGAACTGACATCGAACTCCTGACAGGATGAAACTTCTGAATGGAACTGACCAAAGGAGCTGGAAAACCCAAAGTAATGGATGTAACAAGCCCTAAAAGCTGGCTCCAGCTTTAGACTGAGCACGGCGCTAATCATAGGGAATATTTCATTGATCAGCCTGCATGTCAATCCAGGTGCTGTCCTGTCTGTGTCCCATCCTGCCAATTTGCATCCACAGCTGGATGGCCAAAGAAGTCCTTGGTTTCCCTGACAACAGCCAAGATATCAGTGAGTTCTGACATTCCTTTCATAGCAAATGGCAAACACTGTAAAGCTGCTAAAAGAAAAAATTAACTCTATTGCGGGGAAGAAACAGCGTTATCTCATTATTGCCATAGCAATTCTAAACAAACGACTGTACTGGCTATGAAGGAGAGAGGTTCAAAATGCATGAAGAAAATGAACTCAATTTCAGTAAAAACAGCACGTTTCCTCAGGCTCCACTTCACCAGGCTAAAGAAGTTTGGGTCTCTCAACATCTCCACACATGATCCAGATTTTCTCTGGCCACACGACAGCTCCTCCCGTTCCTCCAGAATGGGGAACCTCACACTGGGACACACGGCTCCAGATGTGACCACACCAGTGCTGAGTCACGATGGACAATAACTGCCCTTGTCTGGGTGGCCACGCTCCTCCCAGTGCAGCCCATGGGCATGTTCTGTTTAGCACCACTGAGAACTGGCTGAACATCCAGGCTCAGAGGGTTGTGACCAGTGGCACAAAGCCCAGCAGGAGGTACCATGAGGAGCACTGAAGGACACCATATCCATTCCAAACATCTCTTCCCATTTTGGGTCCCCTGCAACCACCTCAGTGCCAAGGGGGAGAGCACTGCTTGTATGGGGTGGAGGAGATGGGGTCTGGAATGAGGGTCCAGGGGCAATTTCTCCTGGTTGTTCATGCAGCAGCAAGCTGGGTTGGATATTTGGAGAGAGTAACTCTTCCTAAGGGCCTCCAATGGGCATGGGGATGGTCTACATTTTCATGCACGCTGCCTTTTCTGGTGGAGATCACAGAGGCTGCCAGTCCTTTAGAGGACCCAGGACAGGCCTTGTCCTTCCTCTGGTCACAGCTGGACACCAGTTCTCCAGCTCGGCCCCAGCTCAGGAGCCTTGTCCTGTGGTGACTTCTCGGGTAAGGTTGACAAGAGGGGTGCATATGTTTGTCTTAAGGACATGTGATGAGCACCAGGAGTGAAGTACCAGAGCAAAAGGATGTGGCTTCTGGGTGAATACTTTCTTCAGTGCAAGTCCTGACACAGGGTCCCAGACTTGCTTTCCATGCCACCTTTCACGAGGGATGATGCACTAAGAGATGGCACGTGGGGAACACCAATCCTTCTCCAGCTAATTCCCAGGCCTGGTGAAGAACCAGGACAGCAAGGACTTCTGGCCCTGCACCCTTAACTCTGGGTGTTATCTTGGGGCAGCTGAACACCAGCATTTATTTCTCCAAGGCAATTTCCAGCCCAGGTCAGCTCCTGTCTGATCTCCCCCATCCCTCCTCTGATCTGCTCTCGTGCTCCTGGCCCCATCCTGTGCTCCCCACAGGGCCCCAACCTGGCACTGATGCTCTGCAGAGCAGGTTGGCTGCAGGACCATGGGGTGACTGCACACTGGTTGTGCTGCTCAATGAGAGACACAGATGCAACAGGATGGGCTGCACTGTCACTGAGCTCTTTCCTGGGGTCTAAAGCTCTGGAAGGGGTTCAGAGCATTCCTTGGGACTCAGTGGGCTTTCCACTCATTTGGGTTCAGCCATCCCTTCCTTGTCCTTCAGGTGCCTGGAGATTGGTGCAGGAAGACGGGGCCTATCCCTTTCTCAGGGACAGTTGTAGGCTGACCAGCCTGTAATTCTTCAAATCCTCCTTCAGGCCCTTCTTGAAGATGGGCTTGACATCTTCCTTTCCCAAGGACCTCAGAACTTCTCTGATTCTGCTGTCACTTTGGAAAGCACAATCCAGAATCACGGGCAAGGGTGATGTAGACAACAGGAGCACTTGCCATGAGCCGTCCCAACAGCTGAGATGAATGTCACTGGGCCACTGGGGTTGTTCCTGGAGTCACACACAGAAATGCCAGAGGTCCATCAGAGCTGGCCTCGTGCACTCCTTATGCACCCAGGGATGCTCAGAGACGGAGTCTGTCCCTTTTACTCACAGAGACAGGAGTCACATTGTACCTCTGGCCTCCTGTTGCTACCCCAAAGGGATGGGAGGCACCTGAGCCCCACATCATGAGAAATGGACACGGGGACCTCAGTTCAAGGAAGAAGATTCCAGTGGGTGGTTTCCCATGGGCTGTTACTCCCAATGTGAAGTGACCTTGAAACACTGTCTGTCCCGCAGGCCTTCATGGAAGTCCCAGGAGTAGCTGATGGCGTTTCTGCTCACTCAGGTTCATTCCATCTCATGCACATGATGTGCATGCTTGCATCTCATATGTACAATGCAAACATGGACTGCTGACCTGCTCATTCAGTGTCCCTCCATGGAGGGAAGAACAACCTCGGTGAGCTGGGGAGAGAGGCCAGTGCTGGAAATGGTGGTTGTGAGGGGCCAGTCCATGGTGATTGTCCTGGGGATCCTTCCATGGGGTGTCCAGTGCACAGGGGCACAGCCCAGCCCCTGCTCTGCTGGTCCTGCAGGTCTCTGGCAGGAGCCTGGCTGTGAGAGGACACTGCTGTGTGCCAGCCCTGCACACACACACTGCTCAGATGCACAATGGCGTTTTATAAGTGGGTGACTTTTGTAGGAATAAGCTTGAGAGAAACATTGCAAGAAGATATAAACCATCATGCACTCCCCATAGAAGATCACTTTTCCTTGTGCAAGTAGTGTTACTGAGGCCAGTTCTGTCACAGCAGTGCCCATTGCCTGTCCCTGCCTGCACTCACAGGACTGACACACAGCAGGACGGTGACCAAGCTGCCAGAGCACTCAGGCCTTGCACCAACACCAGGGATGAGAAGGAGAGTGTGGAGTGGAACCAGAACAGCTCTGGAAGAACAAGCGCTGCTGCTCCCTGGCAGGGCTGCCATGATGGACTCTTTTCCCCTCCTCCACACAGGAACTGTCCCTGCAGCTCCAAATAGGCCTTGCAGGAAGGATACCATGAAAATGAGTCACGACAGGGCCCTTTATTTTGTTTAAATACATGAGATCATGGACAGTAGTTATACAAGAAAAGCAGGCAGTGAATGGGGGATGACAACATTATCACAATAAAACCACCATCAACAAGAAAAAATAGAGATGAAAGGCTGGTTCTGTAATTAGTTATGTTAAACTCTTATGTAGAAAAAGATGGGCAGTTTATTGCTTCAGAAAACACAAAGTCAAGAGTTTCCACATGGCATCCTTGAGCTGCTGGTTCCTCATGCTGTAGATCAGGGGGTTCACTGCTGGAGGCACCTAAGAGTACAGAACAGACACCACCAGATCCAGGGATGGGGAGGAGATGGACGGGGGCTTCAGGTCAGCAAACACACCAGTGTTGATGAACAGAGAGACCACGGCCATGTGAGGGGGGCAGGTGGAAAAGGCTTTGTGCCGTCCCTGCTCAGAGGGGATCCTCAGCACAGCCCTGAAGATCTGCACATAGGACAGGATGATGAACACAAAACACATGAAAACTAAACAGGCACTAAACACAATAAGCCCAAGTTCCATGAGGTAGGAGTGTGAGCAGGAGAGCCTGAGGATCTGGGGGATTTCACAGAAGAACTGGCCCAGGGCATTGCCCTTGCACAGGGGCAGTGAAAATGTATTGGCCGTGTGCAGCAGAGCATTGAGAAACCCAGTGGCCCAGGCAGCTGCTGCCATGTGGACACAAGCTCTGCTGCCCAGGAGGGTCCCGTAGTGCAGGGGTTTGCAGATGGCAACGTAGCGGTCGTACGACATGACGGTGAGGAGACAATACTCTGCCACTATCAAGAAGAGAAATGAAAAGAGCTGTGCAGCACATCCCAAGTATGAGATGGTCTTGGTGTCCAAGAGGGAATTGAACATGTATTTGGGGAGAGTGGTGGACATGGAGCCCAGGTTGAGGAGGGCGAGGTTGAGCAGGAAGAAGTACATGGGGGTGTGGAGGTGCTGGTCCCAGGCTATGGTGGTGATGATGAGGCCGTTGCCCAGGAGGGCAGCCAGGTAGATGCCCAGGAAGAGCCAGAAGTGCAAGAGCTGCAGCTCCCGTGTGTCTGTGAACGGCAGGAGGAGGAACTGGGTGATGGAGCTGCTGTTGGACATTGGCTGCCTGTGGGCATGAGGACCTGTGCAAGGAGGAAAAGGCAGTGACAAGTTAGGGGAGAGTTCTCTGGGGAAAATATCATGCTGTTTTTCATGGAAAACACCCTCCCCGATGGAGGGATGTTTCAGCTCATTCTGTTTCTGCCAACTGAAGAAAAGAGTCCATCACAGTTTAAAATGCAGGTTGGGCATTTAATTTCTATGAACACACCTCTGGGGAAAAACCCCCTGAGTTGGTGTCAGAACAAAAACTGACCCACACTACCACCCCAACCCCAGAGAGCAAGAGCACCAGGGACAGGTGGAGAAACAGGGAAGAACACTGCAGTGCTACCAGAAAATAAAGCAAGGACAGAAAGGCAGACGGGCATGCTGTGGAACCTTCTCCTGACCCGGCTGTGCTACTGCCACTCACATAATGACACTTGAGAGCAAGTACTTTTAGCACCTTTTTTTGAGTACCCCGTTCCAGGAACCCTTCACCTGAAGGTCCAGCTGCTGAGGTGGAGACTCGTGACCTGGACCCCATGGCTTTGGGGCAGAGGGTCTGCTGGGGAGGAGAGGACACCAGGGGTTGCACTGGCAAATGTGTCTGCACTGTGTCCTGAATCCCCTCCCCAGCATTTATGGCCCATGTTCCTCTCCCTGCCCATGTCTGTGCTGCCTGCAGCTGTTTATCTGTCCCTGGTCTGCTCCCTGTCAGTGTCACAGACCCCGTCCCACCCGCTGTGTGCTCAGCTCTGTCCTGCTCACACCTCCTGGCACTGCCCAGGGGCAGCTCTGTGTGTGCAGGGGCTCAGGAGCAGCTCAGACAAGTCCAAACGAGAACTGGGGTCTCAGTGTCTTCTCCAAAGAGAGAAATAAATCCCCATCTCCCACTGCACACCCAGCCAACCAAGAGTGGAAAACTGAAAGCACAGACTCCTTCCCTGGCAGCTGTTCCTGTCTTGATGTCCTTGTTCAGAAGGACCCTCTGCCATGTCTGTGGGGGGATCTGGAGCTCTGAGCAGCCCTGACCCACACAGCCCCCTTCAACCCCACAAGCTCCCTGCCTGCCCTGCTGGGGGTCACTCCTTCCCCCCACAGCTGCTGCCATGGGATCTCCCGGGCAGGCTGAGCGCTGACCCTGGCAGGCGGCAGAGTCCCTGCCCGGCACAGCCCTGGGGTGCAGGGACCCTGCTCTGCAGGACAGCCCTGGGTACCCCTGGGTGCTCACCTGGCTTCACAGTGTTCAACATGGCCTGACAAGAGCCCCGTCCTTACAGATCCCACCAGCTGTGCCTGTGCCAGTTTCAGGAGATGCCTCCAGGAGCTACAGCTGCACTGCCCTGCACCAGAGACTTACCATGGCAAGAGCTGCAAAGGTTTCTCGTCCAGTGAGCTCTCAGTCATCCTCCCAGTCCTGACCACCTTTAATCTCTCTCTGCCTTGCTCGTCTCCTGAGATCCCCAGGCAGAGCCCTCAGCCCTGCTGCGTGTGCAGAGGAGCTGCTCCTGGGCAGAGCTGTCTCTCTGCAGCGCTGCCGCTGCCATGAGCTCCCTGTGACCCAGGAGCCCAGCCCAGCTCAGCAGCACAGGAGCAGCCCAAGGCGCTTTAGTGACCCCTCTGGTGGCTTTGGGGCTGAGTCCATGAATTTCAGACCCTGGAGGAAGGTGATGAAACTTCTCAAGAAGTCCAAGTTAGATTCAAACTCGAAAGTTTCTTGTAATGTCAATGGGTCCCACTGAGGGAACCTACTGAGAAACAATATCCAGATTCAGTTAGAGAAGAAAACTGGAGGTCAGGAAAAGCACAGTAAAGGTGGCTCTGATGCTGAGTAAACCTGGTTGCGTTTCTTTAACCAAAAGGCCAAGCCCTGACCCCAGCCCTGGGAAATCAGATCCAAAGTTTCTTGAAGCCTTAATGGGTCACACTGAGGGACACAACTGAGAAACTGTTCCTTGGATCTGGTTAGAGCAGAAAACTGGAGGCAGAATGACAGGTCAGGAAAAGCAAGGTGAAGGTCTCTCTGATGACCAGTAAACCTGGATGTGTTTCTTTAAACCAAAGGACCAAATCCTGATACCCAGCCCTGGGAAGTCAGATCCTGTCCCTCCCACGTTGCCCAGGGCCCTTCCTGGGCCAGTGTGATGTGGGGCTGTGCAAGGCCAAGGGCAGGACTATGGTCCCACACCTCACAGGTTCCTGGCTGGGGACAAGGAGGCCATGAGGCCCCTGTGCTGCAAGGACAAGGTGTCTCCTCACAGGCATCAGCGGTGCAGACAACAGCCACAGCCAAGGGGAGAAGGAGCTCATGTCTGGTGGGGCTTTCAGCCTCTACATCCCTTGATCATCTCCACGACAGCCTGTCCTGTGCTGTGGCATCCCCTGCACCTCTGTCCCTGCAGGCTGGAGACATCCCCCCTGCTGCCCCACCTTGCTTCTGTCTGAGCATCTTCCTTCCTTTGCTGAGATCTCTCCATCCTCCCCAGCTGTTCCTTGAGACACAAAGCCTTGGGCTGATGCAGACTCCCTCTGCTGACCTGCTCCACCACAGCACTGCCCTTCCATCACATTCCTTTCTGCTCATGTCCAGCCTGGACCTCCCCAGCTGCACTTTGGGCCATTATTTCTTTCTCATACTCTTTCTTACTATGGAGAAACCTCCACCATCTGTGAAACCGCCCTTCAAGCACTCTCAGGCTACTCCTGCACTGCTGCAGCCTCCCCAGCGCTGCTGGGCCAAAGCAGCCCAGGTCCCTCAGCACCCCACCCCATGTGCACAAGGTGCTGAACCTGCCTTGGCACAGCCCTGCACTCTCCAGTTCCTCCCTGCTGCTCCAAACTGGGAAGCCGCACACTGGCACACACCTGTGTGTGTGGGTCACACCAGTGCTGAAGCGAATGGGATGAGAACTGCAGGTGTCTGGGTCCCCACGCTCCTCCTCATGCAGCCCCGTGTGCAGCTGCCTTGTTCATGGTGAGCGTGCACCACGGGCTGGTGTGGGGACCTTGTAGTGCCCAGGCCCTTCTCCTCAGGGTCACTGCTCAGCGTGTCAGGTCCTGCTCTGTCCTGATGGATGGGGTTGTTCTCCTGCCCCGATACAGAACTGGTCACTGATTCACTGTCTCACTGGTCATGAAGAAGAATTAGATGAGGCCTCCTTCAGACAAATGAAAGAAGCCTCATGTTTCCAGGATGTGTCCTCGTGACAGACCTAAGATATCCCAATATCTGCAAGGTACCAGCCATCCAGGAGGGTTTGGAGCTCATTGACAACATCTTCCTGACACAGGTGACTGAGGAGTCAGTGGGGTGAGGTGCCCTGTGGGACTTCACACTTACAAACCAGAAAGAGTTGGTCAGGATGGAACAGTCAGGGATGGGAAAGTGGAGCTGAGGCTCCTGGGAGATGAGAACAAGGCCAAGAGCAGGATTTCAGGAGAGCAGGATTTGGCTGCTGAGGGACCTGCTTGGGTCCTGTGGGATATGACCTTGGTGTCTGCAGTGCTTTTCTCTCCCATCTCCTCCCTCTTCTCCCACCTGCTGTTGTGCAGTGTTTTTTACCCTTTCTCAAATACAATATCCCAGAGGTGCTGCCAGCATCACTGAGTGGCTCAGATTTGGCCAGGAGTGGGTCCATCATGGAGCCAGTTGAAATCCCCTCTGTCTGATGTCAGTGAAACTCCTGTTGTCCGCTCAGAGGTGAGAACTGCAACACACCCACACTCCCCTCAGACTTTGCCACGTAAACCCAGTACAGGGTGACAGTGTGTTGGGTGTAACAAACTGCTGCATCATGTAGAAGAAATTTAAAAGATCTTCTGTCAGCACCCTGAGGAAATCACCAGTCAAAGAGCAGGTTCATATGGGAAACTGTAATTGTTCTGACATTCACTGGCATGGCATATTTGCAGGTGCAGTTTCAAAGGATCTTCGGCCAACTTCTTAACATGTCTGCTTGATGGGCAACAAGGGTGATTCTCACCTGGATTGGGATCTGGGAAACAAGGAAGAGCTGGTGAGGGATGTGAACACCAGTGTCCACCTTGGCTGTTGTAGAGCAGGACACAGAGGGGTCCCAGGCACCAGAGGGGAGGGAGGAAGGCCAGCAGCAGAGCACAGGCTGGTGGGCTCCAGAGGAGAAGACTTTGACATACTGGGGGATGCTGGGTGATGTGGTGACATGGAAGTAGATCTGAAGGGTGAAGGAGCTCAGGAAATATGACATGTCTTACAGGACAGCCTGCTCCAAGCACAGGAATGATCTCCCCAAGCACACATGAAAAGAAGCATTTATCTTGTGAGCCTGCTTCTCTGCACTGATGGAGCTCCAGGGCACAAAGGCAGCACACAGGAGGTG
This sequence comes from Streptopelia decaocto, assembly GCF_964273445.1. Taxonomy (NCBI): domain Eukaryota; kingdom Metazoa; phylum Chordata; class Aves; order Columbiformes; family Columbidae; genus Streptopelia; species Streptopelia decaocto. Next base: position 423,623 of record NW_028115117.1, read on the forward strand.
GAAGCAGGGGAAGCTGCAAAGGAGGAATTTAGAAACCTGCTCCATGGATGTGGGGATGATGACAAAACTTACCTGGACTTGATACCTGCACGGGAAGGGCAGCAAGATGAGCTGACAGAGCTTCACTTGCAGTAAGAGAACAGACAGGGTGAACGTGGGCCTGCTGCTGAACTTCATAAGAGTAGAATCAGACGGGACTGAGGTTCTTCATGGCTTCTTTGCCTCCGTCTTCACCAGCAAGATCTCCTGGGACTTTGTTCCTGAAGGCAGGAGTCTGGAGAACACCCAGCAGTGGATGGGGCTCAAGTCAGGGGTGACCTGAGCAAACTCAGACACCGTTACAGAACAGGAGATGGGTCACTTGACCAGCTCCTGAACACAAGTATCACTGTGCTGTGGCACCTGAGATTGCCAGGGACACCCACCTCTTGGTCCAGAGGAGTGTGACTCCTCTTGAGGTTTCCTGGACTGTCTCCTCACTCACATGGTGATTTAGGCACCCACTTTTCTGACATATTCAGTCTTTATCAGGAGACGCTCCGTACCGATATGAACTGGAGTCTGCTGATACCACCTGTTCTGGAAAGGAAGGGAAGGGAGAGCAGGGAAGGAAATAGGAGAAATTTGGCTTTATTGCTCTTTATTATGGAAATGCTCTCTGTTTGGCTGTTCCTGAAATTTCTCTAATCATCCACACCCGGCTTGAAGCCTTTAGGAAAATGATGCACAGAGCCTTGGCTTCTAATAGCATTTTAGATGTTAATGAGCCCTTTGCTGCCATGATCCTGAACTGCAGCTACTGAAAGAATGAACAAACCTCTAATGAAGTGAAAGGCAGAAGCAAACCCCAAGTTTCTGAGGGTGTTTGGGACCCCACGAAGGGCCATCACTGACACAGCTGTGAAGGAAACAACCAGTCCAGGTCCCTGTCCCTGGAGGCTGCTGAAGGAAAGACTTGGAGACAGTGGTCACAGGTGGTGAGGGCCATGTGGAGGTGGCTCTGATGCCATGTCAGCCCTTGATGCTTGTTCATCACCAGAATGGCTGAGCCCTGAGCCCAGGACCAGGCAAAGGAGACCCCTTCTCTCTTACATTTCTCAGGCTCTGTCTGTGGTCACTGGGAGGGTATTCGTGGTTTAGGGGTGCGTCTGGTGCCAAGTGCTGTTGCTTTAACCAGAGGGCTCTGTTTTTCTGAGGATTTGGCAGTGCCTGTAAGGTCCTCAAAACCCATTCACCTTCTTTCATAGACCTGGCAATGGTCACCAATCTCCTGAGCTGTCCCAGTCCCAAATTTGCTCAAATCCTCAATTTGGATCCATGCCCCAGCACTGAATTGCACATGTTCCTTCTTCTGCTGCCCTAAAATAAAAAAGAAAAATCAGCTTATTCCACATTAGCATGACCAGCCCATGCTCTTCAGGTCCTCTTCTTGCCTTTAACGCAGTTTCTGCTACGCATAGACCACTCTCTTCCTGCACCCCCATGTGTCTCACAAACCTTTCACTCCTGTTGTTCTGTAATGGGCCAACGCTCCAGGAGGCTGGTGCTCCCTCCAGGTTCATGGGTGATTCCTGAGGACCATCCAAGTGTGGGCAGTGTAAGAGAGGAGCAGAGCAGGGTCAGCTCATGGGCCATGACTGAGCACAGCCACCCCAGCAGCAGCCGTTCCCCATCTCCCAGGCACAGCCATGCCCACAGCATGCAAATGGCACTGCCATATATGATTAGTCCGAAGGAACCCTACCCCCAAAAATCTTCCTCCTATTCCCCCTCCACCCACAAACATCAGCCACATTCCACTTGTGGCTCAGACATGGTTGTGAGGATTTGCTGAATTCATCAGCCATCACCCTTTTCTACCCCACATCCCCTGACCGTCTCCCACACCCACACATGGCCGGTCACTGCTGCTCAGGGGCTCTCGCTCTTCAATAGAGGCCTCGAGCATGGTTCTTGGTTCTCCCTGGTGCTTGTTATAATCTTCCTCGCTCCCTCCAGAGCTCATGGTGAGATTTCTTGTTCATGACAAGCCCTTTGTAACCATCTCTTATGAAATGGCCACCTTTTTGTGAACATCTGTGCAGGTGTTACCACAGAAAAGCATCCAATATATAAAAATCTGATACCAAGTGAAATGCAATAAAACCTGGCTAAGCCAGCCCCGTAGCTGTATCTTTCCAGCAAGAAGTTTCTCCTGAGAAAGGGATTCAGCCTCTGTCATTCTCTGCAGAGGCACATGAGCAGTGTCCATGCACATGGGGACACAAAGGGTGACTTTTGCAAGACCACACTTTAACAGAACCACCTAGATATATCCCTATGGATGGGGAATCAAACCTTAGAGTGCAGCAGAGATTGGAGCTGCGAGCTCTCATCATCTGCCCTGTGTGACACATGTAAAATAAACTAACCCCATCAAAAAGTTGCTTTTGATTCTCTTCACAAGCTGAAGCACCATAAGGTAAGGGTCAGAATTTGAGCCAGGATTCCCAAGGAGGACTCACATGTCCTGCTCTTCAAATTTAGGTGTTCACTGGAATCTCAGCAGACATGTCACGCTGATTCCTGGCTTCAAACAGCTGGTCAAGTGTCTCGTCTCCATTTCTGTAACGGTGGCTTCGCTGCCTGGCTGATGGGCAGATTCTGTACATGGATGCTGACACCTCTTGAACAACCTGCTCTGAAAGGACGAACAAGGTGGTGTGTTCCTTCTGCAAGGATATTAGGACAGCAAAAAAGACCCTGGGTTGGGGCAAATGAAAAGGGATGCAAAAGATGTGGTCAGAACTGTTTATGATTACTTGTTAAAGCAGCCCTGCACCTTATGTGAATGATTAATGTGCTCAGGGAGAACCTGAGAGCTTTGTCTAAACTGAAAACATGAAGGGGAAGGAAGGACAGCGTCATTCAGGCTGGATGGGACCTCAGGAGGTGTCTTGACCAACCTCCTGCTCACAGCAGGGTCAGACCAGATTGCTCAGGACTTTATCCAAACACATCTTGGTCACTTTCTGGGACAGAGTGAGTGCGCACTCCTGGGAAACAGCTTCCAGTGCTTGACTCTCCTCATGACTGGAAAGTTTCTCCCTTTCTGTAGCACCTTTCCAAGCCCAACCATCCAGATGACTTTTTACGCATCTAGTTACTCACTGACACAGACCCTAATATCCCACCTTGGACATAAGAATATTGCAGGGGATGACACTGAATGCCTTGCTGACTTCCAGGTAACAGACCATCAGTGTTCTCCCCACATCCACAACCCTGTCCTTTCCTCACAGAAAGCAAAAAGTATGGACAGGCACAACCTGCCCTGGGCAAACCCCGTCACCTTCTCTTCCAGACACCCAGAAATGGGGTCCCAGTGGACATGCTCTGGGGCACAGCCCTTAGTTCCCCTGCTCACCCATTGGCCATTTTGAACAGTGCACACACTGTGTGAGAGCTGCCAGTGGTCAGGGAGTCCCCCCAGTCTCCATGAGCTTTCACAGATGGTGGAGAGTGGCCTCACTGTGACATCGTGCTGCTGTCTCAGCTCCTGGGATGCTGCCCCTGCTGTCCCATAGACTGGAAAGGATTGTGTTAGTTCCAGTGACCCCTGACTTGATCCCCATCCACTACTGCATGTTCTGCCTGCAGTCAAAGAGGTCTGGGAGACCTTGCTGGTGAAGAGGGAGGTCAAGAGGGCATAGGGATTCTCACCTCTTTCTCTTTTTCTCAGTGGCCACAGAGTGACTTTGTTTCTCCTTTAATTGTTCCTGCAGTAGTAACAGCTCATTATGGGGCCTTGAATTGCCTTACAGGTCTAGACTGGGTTCTGATCTGGACTGTTGCTGTGCTTGGAGGCTGCTGTCCTTGCAGAGCAGATGAACTCACTCCTGCCACCCTGCCTGGCAGTTCATTCCATCCGTGTCACAGCTCTGTCTGCAGCACTGACAGCTCCAGCTCCCCAGTCAGGTCCCTGGCTGAGGACATTGCCTCACATCTGGGCTGAGCCACCCCAGCTGTGGCACCAGCCCAGCTCTGACCTGCCACAAGAAACCTGGTACCAAGTGTCCAAGAGCCCATGTGTGCAAAGGCTTTGCTTCAGAGCACACACATGACATGGCCAAAGATTGATGAATGTCTCTCTAGACCTAGGAGTGTAAAACCAGAACAAAATGCCTAAGTGCATTCAACTGAAGATATTCCTCCCCTTTCTTGGAGAAATTAGATCCTTTGCTGTAACATTCATGGTGTCCTGTCAAATGATGGGACAAGAAAATATGATTCTCATACCGATTTATTTTTTAAAATGAAAAATACAATTCTGGAAAGAAGTGTCTCTGAAGAGGAGAGAGAATCAACATCACTGATTACTTCAACTTCAAAGTTGTGCAATTGGAGCCCCAGGGACACCTGGAGGAGCCCAGAGGGGACAGAGAAAGGGACATCATGGGCTGCTCCTGTGCTGCTGAGCTGGGCTGAGCTCCTGGGACACAGGGAGCTCATGGCAGCGGCAGCGCTGCAGAGAGACAGCTCTGCCCAGGAGCAGTTCCTCTGCACACGCAGCAGGGCTGAGGGCTCTGCCTGCAGCACCGAGGGCACACGACCCAGGCACAGAGAGGGAAACGCAGTCTGGGCTGGGAGGATGCTGAGAGGTCACTGGAAATGAAAATCTGTCAGATATGAAGGCTTTGGCTGCAGGGCATTGCATCTGCAAATCATGTTAGGATCTAAAAGCTGTCACATTGCAGAGCCTGCAAGAGATGTAAGTACAGCTGTCAGAGATTCTCTGATCACAGGGGAGGATGTGCTGCAGAGCAGGGATTGCCTTCTGCACTGTCAGCGACAAGACGTGAATGCTGCGTTCTCCCCAGGGTGGCTGTGGGGTGTAAATGTCAATGTGCAGGATGGGTGCCCAGGGCTGTCCTGCAGAGCAGGGTCCCTGCACCCCAGGGCTGTGCCAGGCAGGGACTCTTCCCCCTGCCAGGGTCAGCGCTCAGCCTGCCCGGGAGATCCCAACAACACTGAGGGGAGAAGCTGTGGGGGGAAGGAGCGACCCCGGCAGGGCAGGGTCCTTCTGCTGCTGTGTTCTCCGTGGGTCAGAGCTGCTCACAGCTCCAGCTCATTCCAGAATATTGACAAGAGGAGGTTTCAAGGAGAAGAAGAAGACAAAGAGTACTACAAAGATAAGGAACCTCCCTGAGTCTGTGTTTTCAGTCTCCTACTCTGAGGAATGGGTGGGGATTGAGGCCGTTTTTAATTTTAAACAAATACATGAGACACATGAAATGCAGTAGGTCTTCATGAGAATCCTGGCATGCCTTGCCTCTCCTCTGCCTATGCAGAACCAGCATCACCTTTGCTGGACACCTTACACTTAAACTGTAATCTGTTTTCCAGCCTGCAGACAGGAAGATGCCCCCAGGCAGTGCCCTGTGAACAGGCAGGATCTGTAGGGCCAGGGGGAGGGCACAGAGGATGGGATGGTCTGTGAGCACTGACAGGGAAGAGACATGGACAGGGAAACACCTCCCAGGGGAGAATCTCCAGGCAGCAGGGAAATGATCAGAAATGAGAGGAAACCAAACCCAGAATTGTTATGGGAGGTAGAACAGAGAAAAGTCCCTGTGACCCCCTGCAGGTCAGATCCCTCCTGTGAGCAGCCCCCTGGCCTCCTGTCCCACCCAGCAAAGCCTCTGCCCTCAGGGCCGGGGGCTCCAAGGCATGAAGCAGCTCCTGTGCAGCCAGAGCTGCAGTTCCTCTGCAGAGCACAGGGGCTGAGAGCAGCTGCCCGGCAGTGTTGGTGTCTGGGAGGTGGCTGCACAGCTGGGGAAGGGTGACGCTGTCTGAGTGCCCGGCTGCCTGTGCCCTGGCCTCTCTCACACCCACCCTCACCGCATTTTCCTTCTTGCTCCCCTGCTCTGGGTCACTGCTGTTGGGATCTTGTTCTTGCTGTCAGGCTCTCTGGGGATGGCAGTTTCAGCTGCAGAGTCACAGCCTGATCTTGTGGGTCCTTTCCTGCAGGTGTGTCCATGGGCACACGTGTCCCAGCTTTGCTCTGACCTGTGGGGCTGTGGGCAATGCAGTCTGTGGGGCTGGGGAATGAGCTGAGTCTCCCTGAATCAAATGCCATCATTAGGACTCTTGGTTGTCTTGTTGATGTTTCCTTCCAAGCTCTGAGCTTCCCTCCAGGATGCAAACCTGTCCTACAGTATCTCTGTGTTATCTGAAAGGCCCATGGAGAAGCACAGAGATGCTACAACAGATATAATGCTGTTTGGTTTGTGAAATGAGCTGTGTCTGTCCTGGGCTAAATGTTGGGTGCTGAGACCTTAGGAAAGGGTGAGACATGAGGTGGGTCCCTCTGCTCTCAGCAGTGCCTGGTGGCTTTTCAGGGTAACATGGGAGTGTGATCAGCCCCCAACTGAGAAAGGTGCCAGCCCAGGGCAGCTGGAGCAAGACAGAGGGACAGAGCAGCTGCCCTCACTCTGCACTGACCCACAGGCACCCTCTGGTCTCGCAGGACTCGCTCTGTTCTCCCTGAGTGCAGCAGAAATGCTGAGGGTTCCTGACACCCAACAACACTCTGCAGTGAATATGGGGGGAGGTGTAAAAAAACCTGGAACTCCTAAACCACCTTCACCATCTCTGTTCCCTATCACTGGGAAAGCAAGTGCTGACAGCCCTTCTGTGTTAGCAGAACCAGGACAGTCCCCACTGTTCCCATGGCCCCACTTCTGCAGAGCTGGGCTGACTTATCGACGGCCCATGGGCAGAGGCTCTGCTCTTGGTTGCACATTTTCCAGCCCCAAGCAGTGCTGCAGCCACAGTGCTGGAGAAAGTTCCTCCAGAAAAGGCAAAGGGTGTCTGTGTGTGGCAGGGGACGATCTGTGGGAGTTGGTTTGATTTTTGTCCAAGAACTCTTCCCTGGCTTCTCACTGTCTTTTTTTTTCTCATGACAGCGCCCCGTGCTCAGGAAAAGCATTTCAGTTGGGGTCATTTACATGAAAAATGGAGTGGTTTTCTCAGAGGACTGTGTCCTGATTTTAGGTTGTCATTTCCTTTTTAGAATACACCCCCCCTTGGCAAGAAACAGCAAATGTCCAACAGCAGCTCCATCACCCAGTTCCTCCTCCTGCCCTTCACAGACACACGGGAGCTGCAGCTCTTGCACTTCTGGCTCTTCCTGGGCATCTACCTGGCTGCCCTCCTGGGCAACGGCCTCATCATCACCACCATAGCCTGGGACCAGCACCTGCACACCCCCATGTACTTCTTCCTGCTCAACCTTGCCCTCCTCGACCTGGGCTCCATCTCCACCACTGTGCCCAAGTCCATGGCCAACTCTCTGTGGGACACCAAGGTCATTTCCTATGGAGGGTGTGATACACAACTCTTTCTGTTTGTCTTTTTAGCTTCAGCAGAGTTTTACCTTCTCACCGTCATGTCCTATGACCGCTATGTTGCCATCTGCAAACCCCTGCACTACGGGACCCTCCTGGGCAGCAGAGCTTGTGTCCACATGGCAGCAGCTGCCTGGGCCACTGGGTTTCTCAATGCTCTGCTGCACACAGCCAATACATTTTCACTGCCCCTGTGCAAGGGCAATGCCCTGGGCCAGTTCTTCTGTGAAATCCCCCAGATCCTCAAGCTCTCTTGCTCACACACCTACCTTAAGGATTTGACACTTCTTGTCATTAGTGCATGTTTATTCTTTGTGTGTTTTCTGTTCATTGTGGTGTCCTATGTGCAGATCTTGAGGGCCGTGCTGAGGATCCCCTCTGAGCAGGGACGGCACAAAGCCTTTTCCACCTGCCTCCCTCACCTGGCCGTGGTCTCTCTGTTCATCAGCACTGGCATGTTTGCCTACCTGAAGCCCCCCTCCATCTCCTCCCCATCCCTGGACCTGGTGGTGTCTGTTCTGTACTCAGTGGTGCCTCCAGCAGTGAACCCCCTCATCTACAGCATGAGGAACCAGCAGCTCAAAGATGCCCTGTGGAAACTCTTGACTTAGTGTTTTTTGAAGCAACAAAAGGCCCATGTTTTTCTACATAAGAGTTTTAATGTAACTAATTACAGAACCAGCCTTTCATCTCTATTTTTTCTTGTTGATGGTGGTTTTATTGTGATAATGTTGTCATCCCCCATTCACTGCCTGCTTTTCTTGTATAACTACTGTCCATGATCTCATGTATTTAAACAAAATAAAGGGCCCTGTCATGACTCATTTTCATGGTATCCTTCCTGCAAGGCCTATTTGGAGCTGCAGGGACAGTTCCTGTGTGGAGGAGGGGAAAAGAGTCCATCATGGCAGCCCTGCCAGGGAGCAGCAGCGCTTGTTCTTCCAGAGCTGTTCTGGTTCCACTCCACACTCTCCTTCTCATCCCTGGTGTTGGTGCAAGGCCTGAGTGCTCTGGCAGCTTGGTCACCATCCTGCTGTGTGTCAGTCCTGTGGGCGCAGGCAGGGACAGGCAATGGGCACAGCTGTGACAGAGCTGGCCTCAGTAACACTACTTGCACAAGGAAAAGTGATCTTCTTTGGGCGGTGCATGATGGTTTATATCTTCTTGCAATGTTTCTCTCAAGCTTATTCCTACAAAAGTCACTCACTTATAAATTGCCATTGTGCATCTGCACAGTGTGTGTGTGCAGGGCTGGCACTCAGCAGTGTCCTCTCACAGCCAGGCTCCTGCCAGAGACCTGCAGGACCAGCAGAGCAGGGGCTGGGCTGTGCCCCTGTGCACTGGAAACACTTCAGAATCTGCCCCAGGGAATCATCATGGACTGGCCCCTCACAACCACCATTTCCAGCACTGGCCTCTTTCGCCAGCTCACCGAGGTTGTTCTTCCCTCCATGGAGGGACACTGAATGAGCAGGTCAGCAGTCCATGTTTGCATTGTACATATGAGATGCAAGCATGCACATCCTGTGCGTGAGATGGCATGAACCTGAATGAGCAGAAACACTATCAGCTACTCCTGGGAGTTCCATGAAGGTCTGCGGGACAGACAGTCTCTCGAGGTCACTTCACATTGGGAGTAACATCTCATGGGAAACCACTCACTGGGATCTTCTTCCTTGAACTGAGGTCCCCGTGTCCATTCCTCATGATGTCGGGCTGAGGTGCCTCCCATCCCTTTGGGGTAGCAACAGGAGGCCAGAGGTACAATGTGACTCCTGTCTCTGTGAGTAAAAGGGACAGACTCTGTCTCTGAAAATCCCTGGGTGCATAAGGAGTCCACGAGGCCAGCTGTGATGGAACCCTGGCATTTCTGTGTGTGACTCCAGGAACAACCCCAGTGGCCCAGTGACATTCATCTCAGCTGCTGGGACAGCTCATGGCAAGTGCTCCTGTCTGCTACATCACCCTTGCCCGTGATTCTGGATTGTGCTTTCAAAAGTGACAGCGGAATCAGAGAAGTTCTGAGGTCCTTGGGAAAGGAAGATGTCAAGCCCATCTTCAAGAAGGGCCTGAAGGAGGATTTGAAGAATTACAGATGGGTCAGCCTACCTCTGTCCCTGGGAAGGGGATAGGCAGCGTCTTCCGCACCAGTTTCCGGGAACATGAAGGACAAGGAAGGCATTGCTGAACCAAAATGAGCGGAAAACCCACTGAGTCCCAAGAAATGCTCTGGACCCCTTCCAGAGCTTTAGACCCCCAAGAAAGAGCTCAGTGACAGTGCAGCCCAGCCAGTTGCATCTGTGTCCCTCACTGAGCAGCACAACCAGTGTGCAGTCACCCCATGGTCCTGCAGCTAACCTGCTCTGCAGAGCATCAGTGCCAGGCTGGGGCCCTGTGGGGAGCACAGGATGGGGCCAGGAGCACGAGAGCAGATCAGAGGAGGGATGGGGGAGATCAGACAGGAGCTGACCTGGGCTGGAAATTGCCTTGGAGAAATAAATGCTGGTGTTCAGCTGCCCCAAGATAACACCCAGAGTTAAGGGTGCAGGGCCAGAAGTCCTTGCTGTCCTGGTGTTTCACCAGGTAAAACCATGACAAGAAAGGGCAGTAGTAGCTTCAGAAAACTTGAAAATCACTTTCCAAGATGACGTCTTTTCTTTTATTTTATTTTACTATTTTTGGTAGAGGGAACAGCATGAGAAAAAAAAAAAAAACACGTCATAAACTGCAGCTCTGGAGGTCCAGCCTGGAACTCAGGATAAAGAAATGTCATTCTGAGCACAGTGCTGTGGTCATTCAGAAGGACCCTGGATCAGGCATGGCTTTGTGTTTCCAGGAACAGCTGGTGAGGATGGAGAGACAGCAGCACAGGTGGGGACACACTGGGCTGAGAACAAGGTGGGGAAGCGCATGGGGTGTCTGCAGCCTGTGGAGAAACAGCCAGAGTTCTGGGACAGGGCAGGATGAACCATGGTGGACATGGCCAAGGGCTCTGGCAAGGCTGGATGTCCCTGAAAGAGCCAAGGTCTTTGTCCCATTGGCTATGGCTGATGTCCCTGCCAGCGAGGTCTAAGAGGAGACACATGGTTGTCATGGCCATGGCACCCATTGCCTCCTTGCACCCCCAGGGAGTGTCACACCATTGTCCTGCACTGGGCATCGCGCTCCCCACAGCCCCAGGAAGAGCCCTGAGCCACACTGGAGGGACAGGATCTCCCTTCCCAGGGGCAGGGGCTCAAGGCTTGGCCATTGTCCTTCATCAGACAAACCAAGGGCTTTCTCAGCATCAGAGCTGCTGCACTTTGCCTTTGCCTGATGCAATCACTGCCTCCAATTATCTGCTCTAACGAGTCCCTGGGGAGGCTTTGTCAGTAACAGCCCTCAGTGGGGCCCATTAATGCTTCAAGGTACTTTGGAGTTTGCTTCTGACTTGGACTCTTGAGCAGATTCTTCAGTCTGTCCTTGGTATCTGAGGTTCATGGACTCAGCACCAAATACGCCACGGGGCTCATTAAAACACAGAAAGCCCTAACGAGCGATGTTTCTTTCTGTAATTTCATTCACATCTTCAAGACTCGTAGAACTAACTGGAGAGGTTTCAATGGGACACTTAGTGATGAAGGTTTCAAAGAAGATTTCATAAAGGAGGGTTTTCACTTTCCAGGGTGTTTTCTGTCATTTTTCAGTATACAGAAGAAGTGACAGCAGCATTCTACACTGGACACTGATCCAGAGGGTCTCCTGAAGACATCTGGACAGGCAGGAGAACAGTCCCTTGAGGCTGGACACTGTATGGACAACCTGGCTCCTCACCCCCACCCCCAGTCTGCCGGTTCCCTCATTGGCCACCAGAGATTGCATCACTTTTCCTACATCAGACTTCTCCACTGAGCTCTGCAGGAGATGCTGCAGCTCCTGTGCACCAGCTCCACCTGCTCTCCTGTGCAAACACTGCACAGTTTAATAAACAGCAAAACACTTTCCTCAGCTGTGTGTGTAAGCTGGATCTGATGAGCTCCAGCATCCACAAGGGACACCCACACAGGAATTGTTTTAGACAAAGAGATAGGAATGGATAGAAATAAACACAATTAATGTGTTTACTGCCATGTTAATTAGAGCTCTGAAGAATGGGGCAAGTTTGTAACTCCCTGAAGCTCAAAGCAGAAACCAGTCAGTTGAGAGGCCACTGAATGACCGAAGAGCAAGTGGAGGAGAAACCTGAGAGCACTGGGAAGGGCAAACGAACAGACAGTGCTGGAAAGTTGTCCTTGGACAGGGACATTTAATCAGGAGAGGTAGAAACTCCTGAATGACAAGGGAGATGAAATAACAGACTGTTGGTAACAGAAGTACAGGGGAAGACAAATATTTCTTCTCCTATCCTTTGTACACTTCCCCATAATTCACTTTTTGTTTTTTTTCTTTTAAATTTTAATATGTTAAAAAAAACACTAAACAAAAATCTCCAATCAAACAAACAAACAAACCAAACAAAAGAAACAAAAACCCACAAAAAACAAAGCAAAAAAAACCCCAAACCAACTAAACAATAACAACCAAAACCAAAACAGCAACAACAACAACAGCAACAAAACAAACCACAAACAAAACAACAACAACAAAGTGCGCCTTTCCAGGCAGACATCAGTCATCAGCTGTCTCACCATAAACAGCCAGTTCCATTTTAGGGCCCAGTGTACCTGGGGTGCTGGCCTGGGATTGGCATCTATCACACAGGACCTGGGGAGACCAGAGCACCTTGCAGTGCAGGTGGAGCCTGGGCAGGGGTTCCCGGGGCATCTACGCTGGCACCCGGTGTTTGTGTCCCTGGAGCTGAAGACATTTGTGTCCTAAATCTATTCCCAGTTCTGGAAAACTCTTTCCATTTCAAAGAAAAGACCCCACCTCTGCCAAAGAAAAATAAAGAAAGGTGTGCTAACACCTTCCTTTGCTTTGTATCTTTGTCTTCAGTTCTTCTTATTTTAATTTTCATTGACATTACCTGACATCTGATGGGCCTGCAGGCATGAAGCCAAGATCATGTTGTGTCTTGCACAGCGCCCCATGCCCTCTGAACCTTCCCTGCCCAGGACTCCTCACACGTTGCCCAGAGCGAGTCACACTGAGGTGTTGGCTGGTTCACGGGCTGAGATGTTGGTTTAGATGGTCACCTACAGCACAGGTGGATCCTGCCCCATCATCGTCTCCTCTGCTCCAGTCTGAAACAGAGCCCAACATCACAATGGGATCATGAGAGAACTGAGGTTGAAGGGAGCTCAGGAGTCTGCAGTCCAACCTGTCACCAACTGGGTCACACCAAGGTGTTCAAGCCTTGATTCAATCAGAGCTTTAGCAGGACTAGAGAAGTGATCATCCCTTTGTACTGGGCACTGGTGAGGCTGCACCTTGAATCCTGGGGTCAGTTTTAGGCCCCTCATGGCAAGGAAGACATTGAGGTGCTGCAGAGAGTTCAGAGGAGGGTGACAAGGCTGGTGAAGGGTCTGGAGCACCAGTCTGACGAGGAGCGGTTGAGGGAGCTGGGGCTGTTCAGCCTTGAGAACAGGAGGCTGAGGGGAGACCTTGTCACTGTCTACAACTACCTGAAAGAGGTTTTATCATGGAGGGTGTTGGTCTCTTCTCCTAAGTAACAAGTGATAGGACAAGAGGAAATGGCCTCAAGTTGCACACGGGGAGGTTTAGATTGGATATTAGGAAAAAATTCTTCAGGGAAAGGGTTTTGAAGCAACAGAACATACTGCCCAGTGAGATTGTGGAGTCCCCATCACTGAAGGTGTTTAAAACACAGATAGATGGGGTTCTTACGGACATGGTTTAGTGCCAGATTTAGGTAATGGTTGGACTCGATGATCTTAAGGGTCTCTTCCAACCACAATTATTCTATGATTCCATGATAAGTCATTTTTGCTATTTTCTTTCTCAGAGGCCCATGCAGCCTCCCTGAGAGCCAGGACTTTTCTGAGGGGTTGGAGAGACGTCTCACGGTCACACCAGCCAGTTCCACCAGCCGCTGTCTGTCCCTTCCGAGGCCAAACCTTTTCTCCATATCCCAACCTTCCAGGCGAGTTTCTGGGACACAGCAAATGCTGTGCTGGTCTTCTGGGCTTGTTCAGTGACAGCAGCGGGCCAACATGTCGATGGGCTCTCTGTGCACCTCACAGCTTTCCTGACCATTTTTCTCAAAGCTCCACTTGTGCCCAAACTTTCTGGTCCTTGAACTGTACGTGAGGGGATTGAGCAGGGATGTGGGGAAGGTGTAGAAAAAAGGCTTTGTCAAACTGTCTTGCGAGGGCTGTTCTGGGCATCCCACAGTCCAGGATGAGGCTGCTGGAGAAAACAGTGGCACAGGTGAGGTGAGAGGTCCAGGAGGAGAAGGCCTTGTGCCTGTCTACACTGGGGTAGAGCAGTGATGCATGCATGGGATGCCCATGTGACCAGGAAGGGGACAAATGGCTCTAAAACGCCTTCCAGCCAGTTCTTTACCCATCGCAGATACACCATCCAGGCCATGAGCTGCAGCTTCTCCAGGAGATGCTGTGGGATACGGTGTCACAGGCTTTACTGCAGTCTAAGGACACAACACCCACAGCCTGTGGGGCGGATTCACTGCCCACGACAGACTTTCCCTCATCTGCTCAGCCGGTCACCTTGTCACAGAAGGAGATCAGGCTGGTCAAGCAGGACCTGCCTTTCATCCAGCCATGCTGATTGGGCCCGATTGCTCGTCTGGTGTGTGTGACCTCACAGTCCTTTCCCAGCCATGTTCCTGCTGTTGGCCAATCCCCTGCAGAGGCAGAAGTGACCTCACAGTGCCCTCCACAGCCATTGGTTCCTACTGGACTATGAGTTCCTGAGACACAAGTGACCACATGACATCGTACCCACCATCACCCTCCTTGTGGTCCAGTGTGTGAGCAGATCAAACTCAGCTGCTTTCATCAAATGTATTTGATAGATTTCCTATCAAGGGTTTGAGTGGAGAAACGTTCCTCAGAGGAGCTGCTGTATTTACGCTGGGGCATTTTATATCTCTGCTTCTGCCTCTAATTTTATCTTCTCCTTCCTCTGTCTATTCTGACGTGAAAGAGCTCTCCAAGGAAAAGATTCAGGGAATCCTACAATAACGCAGGTTGGAAGAGACCCCTGAACACCATCTCTGTCCCACTGACCTTTATGGCACCCCAAGGAACAGCTGATGGATTTGTGCTCCCTTGGGTTCATCTCACCACATGCACACACTGGACATGCACATGATGTGTGTGTTTACAACTCATCTGCACAGTGAAAACATGGACTTTTGACCTAGTATTTCATAGAATCATAGAATGTCTTGAGTTGGAAGGACCCACAAGGATCATGGAGTCCAACTGCTGTCCCTGCACAGGACACCCCACAGGTCACCCCGTGTGTCTGACGACGGTGTCCAGTCTCTTCTTAAACACTGTCAGGTTGGGGCCATGACACCTCCCTGGGAGCCTGTTCAGTGTCCAGCACCTCTGGGTGAAGATCCTTTTCCTAATGTAAAACTGACACTCACATCTTCCTTTCATTCCTTTGGGTATTGTCATTGGTCACCAGAGAGAATACATCAATACCTTCCCCTCCTTCTCCACTTTGAGGTCTCCTTTGAGTCTTTTTTTCAGCTCTCATGCTCAGAAACCCCTTGGTTTGCTTTCTGAAGCAGAAAGGAGAAGCCGTGACCTCCAGGCAATGGGAAGGGGGATCCTGTCCCTCACACACGGCTCAGGGCTCTTCCTGGGACCGTGGGATGTGTGTGTGCAAGGCCCAGGGAAGGACAACACTGGGACAACTTCCAGCTTCCCCATGGGGCTGCAAGGAGGCACTGAGGCCCCAGTGCCATGAGCACAACATGTCTTGTCCTGGGCCTCAGTGGCAGAGACAACTGCCCTGGCCAAGGGGACAGAGACCTGGGTTCTGTGGGTCCCTTCCAGCCTTACAGCGCCCTTTGCCATCTCCACCACAGGCTGTTCTACACGGTGCTACCCCTGCCCCTCTTTCCCTGCAGGCTGCAGACACCCATCTCACTTCCCCACCTGCTCTCACCCCAGCATTTCTGCACCTTCACTGGTGTGTCTGCACCCTCACTGGCTGCTCTTTGGAACACAAACCATGGGCTGATCCAGCTCCCTCTGGGTCACCTCTTGCCCCACAGCACTGCCTTTCCAGTGACATTTCTTCCTTTTCATATCCAGTCCTCACCTTCCAAGCTGTACTTTCTGACATTTTTTGTCTTTCCTGCCTCTTCCCACTACCAAGGAAGCTCAGCCACCTCAGATACTGCTCCTCATGCAGAGAATCCCATCGTCAGGCTTCTTGTGTTTTTTTACCTGACCAGAGAGAAGTCACCTCCCCATGATCTTGTAAATCCCAGGACTGCCACTGGCCTTTCAGCTTCTGTGACAGACACGACCATGTTCCTGCTGCTGTCCCATCATGTTTGCAGGTGGGATGGACATGACAACCCATCTCCAAGGGCTCTTCCTGGGTAGGGCCTGTGGGCACTTAGGCAGAGGTTCTTTCCCAGCCATGTCCCTGCTGCTGGGCTGTCACCTCCAGACACAGAACTGACCCCACTGTCCCCTTCACAGCCACATGATTCTGACTGGATTATGAGTGTCTGAGACACAACTGACCTCATAATACCACACCCATCCATCCCCCTCCTTAGCACCCAGGACCTCACCAGACTGAAGCATGTTCTATACATTCCTACACCTGCCCCTCTTTCCCACAGGCTGTAGACACCCATCTCGCTTCCTCACCTTGTTCAAATTCGTCAAATATATTTCCTATTAACACTGTGAGTGAAAAGCCCTCCTCACTGGAACTCCTGTACTTCCGTTAACACCTTCCATATCTCTTCTTCTGCCTTACCTTTTTTTTTTTTTTTTTCCTATTCTTCCACATATTCTCTCTCCAGAAACCTCTCCAAGGCAAAAATTCTGTCAAATCACAGAATAACTCAGGTTTGCAGAGAGCCCTTGTCTCACTCATCTTGTCTCACTCTCCTGCTCAGGGTGAACCAGGTGAGGCTGCTCAAGGCCTCCACCCAGGTTTGTATCATCCTCAAGGCACTTAAAGTGCTGTTTTTATATCTTGGAAAGCGAGAATACAGACGTTCAACAGTGTTGTCCAAGTGCTGGTCACTGAGGGATGACACCAGTAACTGTCTGGATGGAGGACTTGGTACTACTGATGACATTTGTGCTGGATGGTTCAGCCAACTTCCCACCCAGCATCCACTTCTTGAGCCCCATCAGCACCACTCTGGCCAGAAGGAGACCATGTCTGAGCCTTGCAAACGCCCTGTGCACAACATGCCTTTCTTTCCCCTGTCCATTTGGGTTCAGCAATCCCTTCCTTGTCACTCACATTCCTGGAAATGGCTGCCGGAGGACGTGTCCCATCCCTTTCCCAGGGAGGGAGGAAGGGTGGCCAGCCTGTAGTTACCCCAGTTCCTATCCCTGCTCTTCTTGAAGATGGGTTTGAGGTCTGCGTTTTCTAAGGACCGCAGAACCATTCTGGTTTCTAGGGCACTTTTGAGATCACAATCTGGAATCACAAGAAAGGGTGAGAGAGCAGACTGGAGCACTTGAAATGATCCTGTCCAAGGCAGCTGAGACGAATATCACTGATCCAGTGGGGTTTGTTAATTGAGTCACACACAGAAATGTCAGGGGTCTGTCAGGCATCCATATCTCAGCTGGTCTCAGGACTCCTAGTAAACCCAGGGATGCTCAGAGACAGAGTCTGTCCCTTTTACACACAGCGGCAGGAGTCACAGTGTCCCTCTGGCCTCCTGTTGCCACTCCCAAAGGACGGGAGACACCTCAGCCCTGCCCTGTGTCACCTGCTCTGCACTCATCTGACATGTCCCACGTCATGAGGAATGGACACAGGGACCTCAGTTCAAGGAAACACAACCCAGTGCTTCATTCAGGTGATTTCCCATAGGTTATTCCTCCCAATGTGAAGTGACCTCAAGACCTCGTCTGTCTTACAGGCCTTAATGGAATGGAAAGGAATAGTTGATGGAGTTTGTGCTCACTCAGGTCCATGTCACCTCATGTACATGATGTGCATGCTTACATCTCATCTGTACAAGGCAAACATGGACTGCTGAACTATTCATTGAGTGTCCATCCATGGAGAGAAAACAGCCTCTGTGGGTTTGAGGCCAGTGCTGGAAATGGTGGTTGTGAGGGGCCAGTCCATGGTGATTGACCTGGGGCTCCTTCCATGGGGTGTCCAGTGCACACGGTCACAGCCCAGCCCCTGCTCTGCTGGTCCTGCAGGTCTCTGGCAGGAGCCTGGCTGTGAGAGGACACTGCTGTGCAGCCCTGCACACACACGCTGTGCAGCTGTACGCTGGAGTTTCATCTGTGGGTCACTTTCTTGAAAATGTTATTGAGAAAAACTTTGTAAGAAGATCTAAACCTTCAGTCCCTGCCCTGAGGAGATCACCTTTCTGTCTGGAAAGGCTGTTGTGAGGCCAGCTCTGTCACAGCAGTGCCCATTGCCTGTCCCTGCCTGCACTCACAGGACTGACACACAGCAGGACGGTGACCAAGCTGCCAGAGCACTCAGGCCTTGCACCAACACCAGGGATGAGAAGGAGAGTGTGGGAGTGGAACCAGAACAGCTCTGGAAGAACAAGCGCTGCTGCTCCCTGGCAGGGCTGCCATGATGGACTCTTTTCCCTCCTCCCATGAACACAGGAACTGTCCCTGGAGCTCAAAAAATGTGCTTGCAGGAAGGATATAGTGAAAAACAAGTCACTAAAGAGACTTTTATTGTGTTTAGAGACTAGGAGAGCACAGCTCCTCCTTTACACAGCCAACAGTTATAAAAGAAAAGCCAATACGGAATTAGAAAGGGGATGACAACATTATCACAATAAGAAAACAACTAATAACAACAAAAAATCCAGTTGACAGGCTGGGCCTGTAATTAGCTACATTAAAAAGCCTATGTAGAAGCAGATGGGCAGGTTATTGCTTTACAAAACAGTAAAATATGAGTTTGCACAGGGCATCTTTGAGCTCCTGGTTCCTCATGCTGTAGATGAGGGGGTTCACTGCTGGAGGCACCAAAGAGTACAGAACAGACACCACCAGGTCCAGGGATGGGGAAGAAATGGAGGGGGGCTTCAGGTGGGCAAACATGCCAGTGCTGATGAACAGAGAGACCACGACCAGGTGAGGGAGGCAGGTGGAAAAGGCTTTGTGCCGTCCCTGCTCAGAGGGGATCCTCAGCACGGCCATCAAGATCTGCACATAGGACACCACAATGAACACAAAACACCAGAGGTCAAAAAATACACTAACCACCATAAGCCCAAGTTCCCTGAGGTAGGAGTGTGAGCAGGAGAGCTTGAGGATCTGGGGGATTTCACAGAAGAACTGGCCCAGGGCATTGCCCTTGCACAGGGGCAGGGAAAATGTATTGGCCGTGTGCAGCAGAGCATTGAGAAACCCAGTGGCCCAGGCAGCTGCTGCCATGTGGACACAAGCTCTGCTGCCCAGGAGGGTCCCGTAGTGCAGGGGTTTTCAGATGGCAACGTAGCGGTCGTACGACATGATGGTGAGAAGACAATACTCTGCTGAAGCTAAAAAGACAAACAGAAAGAGTTGTGTAGCACATCCTATGTAGGAAATGACCTTAGTGTCCCATGACCTTAGTTCCATGGTCCTCTGAGAAATAAAATATCAAAATTGTCTTCAAGTAGGTTACAAAGGAAGATGATTGGTAGAGTTACAGGCTGGGCAGCTTCACCTCAGTCCCTGGGGAAGTGATGGGGCAAATGCTCTTCCAGACATCTCCAGGCACTTGAAGGAGGGGAAAGTAGGGAATGTTGTGTACCTGGACTTTAACAAGGCCTTTGACATGGTCCACCATATTCGTATTAGTGATATCTGGATGGAAAAGAAAGATGAGAATGTGTGTGGGAGTTTGGCTGGATGGTCAGGCCCAGATGCCATCAGTGGAATGGACTCCTCCTGGAGGGCAGTCACTGTTGGCATCCCTCAGTGACCAGCACTTGAGCCAACACCTGTCAACATCTTCATTATCGTCCTATATGATGGGATAAAACTCACCTTATGGTCCTTTGTGAATAAAGGCAAACTGTGGGGAGCCCTTGAGCTACCCCATCGAGTTCACCTGCCTCAAGCAGCACAGTCAGACAAGATGAAATTCAGGTCTCTTCCAATCTGAGTTATTCTATGATGTAAAGAATCTCTCCCTTGGAGAGCTCTTTGAAGACAGAACAGGGAGAGGTTTAAGAAAAGCCAGTGAAACAGAAGTACATAGGGAGAATGTTACACTCTAAATACAGAACAAAATTTGCTTTGCTAAGTGGCTGCCTCAAATTATTCACATAAAACAAGAGAACATGACCAACTTGCTGGTACATGGCCTTAGTGCTGTTAATAAAGCTGTGCCTTAGAAACTCCTGCTCCAGCAGGCAGCGTGGGACTGTGAAGGTGGCTGTGAGGTCAGTTCTGTCTCTGGCGTTGAACGGCATGTGGCTCGGAAGATCCTGGTGAGGTTACTTTTGCCTGGTCAGCTGGTGCAGCTCGTCTTGCAGAACTCATCCTTGGAAGGGTTATTCCATTTCGCTCCACTGATCACTTTGTTTTCTTACAAGGAAAGAAATCAAGTTGTCATTTCTACTGGCCCTAAAAGGGGCTCTTCACCTGTGAATTTGTCGCTGCAGTTTTACATAAAGATAAGGACATGCAGTTGGCCTAATCATTGGCAGCAGGTGGGAGCTTCCTGCAGACTTCTCTGTTGTAACCCAGTCTATCCTGCAACCCGCAGAACTGTGTGCTCAGCACAACACAGACTGAAGGCCAAGCTGTGCATGGGCACAGCCCTGGGTCTACTCTAGTTCACTGTTATGTGGACCTCTAACTGCCCAGGTACAATGGTGTTCTGGTCAGGATCACTGAACCTCCTGATGAAGGTTAGGAAGGGGATCAGTTGTCCCTTAGACAGCTGGAGGAAATGTCACAATTTTAGGCCCTGGTAGTCACTTTGAATACCATGGACCTCTACTAGAAGTCTTTGGTTTAAGGGAAAATAGAATGTATTCCCTGATCCAACACGGTGGGAATGGTCTCCTGGATACGTTTTTCTCAAGAAGACAAAGCAGGACTGCTGGAAGATGTGGAGGGGCCAGAAAACCCTGAGGGAAGTGAGCAAGACAAATTGTAGCAGCGCTGAGTAGAGAAGAAGGATGACCTCCCTCAACCATCTGGCAGTGCTGAGTCAAGGGGGATGACATCTCCCTCGTCTGGTTGGCCACACTCCCACTAATGCAGCCCATTGTGTACCTTTACTTCGAAAGTGAAAAGCCAGGAGAGGACGAGGCTTTGGGAAGACATAAAAACAGCCTCCCATAGCTTCTTGCTTACCAACGAGATATCCTCCCTGGCCTGAGTTTGGCTTCCTTTGTATTCTCATTCGATCTTTCTCAGCTTTTGACCATGGGGATTCCTCCCTTGGTCAGCTATTCAACTAAACTAGTACCTCCTTCTATCATCTGGAGTGGCTTGTAATGCCTGACACTCTGATCTTGTCAGGGCCACCACAAATCAGATCGGCCATCTATACAGACTCATTAACAGCTGGCAAAGCAGAGCTTCACTCCAGGAGAACCTTGAGAAACTCTGGGATTGGGCAATAAAAACCTCATGAAATTTTACAAGGAGAAGTTGCCGGTTCTTTACTGGGGACAGAATAACCCCATACATGAGGGCAAGCTGGGACCTGAACAGCTCAGGAGTGACTCTGAGCAGAAGGGGCTGGGCATGACGAGGGATGCCGTACGAGCCAGTGGTGCATGCTCACCATGAGTAAGGCCAAGGGCATGTGGGGCTGCGTTAGGAGGAGTGTGGCCAAACAAGCAACGGAATTATCGTCCCCTTTGAATCAGCACTGTGGTGGCCACATCTGGGCTAGTATGTCTGGGTGTGGGACTCCCTGTTCTGGAGGAATGGAGAGGAACCAGAGAAGCTCCAGAGATCTGCCAGGATAGGGTTTGGGGCCTTTGAGAGAGGCAGAGAAACATGGGCTTCTTGAGCCTGGTGAATGGAGGCTCAGGGCACTGTAGCAGTAGCCTGCAACTGCTTGAAGGGTGGTTTCAGAGATAATGGAGCTTTTCTTGGTAGCAGGAAGAGAAGGAAACCTCCACAAAGTGCAATTTGGAAGGCTGGAGGTTCAGAAAAAGACATCTCAGTCCAAGGGCAGTGCTGTGGTACAAGAGGTCACGCAGAGGGAGTCTGGATCAGCCCATGGCTTTGTGCTTCAAGGAAAGACCAGAGAGGGTGGAGAGACATCAGTGAAAGTAGGAAATGCTGGGATGAGAGCTAGGTAGGAAAGCAAGATGGACGTCAACAGCCTGAAGGGACAAAGGTGCCCGAAGGGACAGTATAAGTAACCTGAAGTAGAGATTGCCAAGGGCTCTGGTGAGGCTGAAAGGCCACACAGGACCAAGGTCTTTGTCCCCCTGGCTATGGCAGTTGTATCTGTCTCAGGGACCTACCAGGATAAACTCTATTTTGAGGCTCTGGGCTTTGATTCTCGTTGCCCCTTTTTGGGGAAGCCAGGAGGGGTTGTACGGTTTCCTACACTTGGCCTTGCTCAAAGTCACACCCCACTGCTCCAGGAAGAGCCTGAGCCAGGCATGAGGGATCTGCCTTCCCACGGCCTGGGGTCAGGGTTTGGCCTTTAGCTGGTAAAACAAACCAAGGATTTTCTCCATAGCAGAACGACCTGTACAGTGCCTTTTCCTACCTGCAATCACAACCTTCAATTATCTTCTCTAACGAGTCCATGGAGAGTCTTTGTCAATAATGACCCTCAGTGGGGTCAATCAATGTTTCAAGGTACTTTGAGTTGTGTTTCTGACTTCCACCTCCTGAGCGATTTGTTCAGTCTCCTCTCAGTATCTGTAGTTCATGGACTAAAGGCCAAATACACTATGGGGCTCATTAAAATACAGAAAGTATTAATGAACTATTTCCCTTCCTGTAATTTTCTTCAAGTCTTCAAGACTAATTTGAGCTGTTTCATAATGTAGCTGAGAAGGAAGATTTCAAAAAGCACCTAGCAGAAATTATTCTGTATTTTGAAGGGCATATTATGTTCCTTTTCAGTTCAGTGAAAAGGTGATAGTAGTGTTCTCTGGTTGATAATGATCCAGAATGTCTCCTCAGTAGGTCTGGACAGGTAGGAAAAGCAGTCCCTTGGCATCCAACATGGTATGGACAACGCTCCTCCTCACCTGCCCAACCTCACCCTTTCTCTCGCTGCCCCCTGGGACTTGTTCTCACTTTTCTTTACATCAGATTTGTCCACATTTCTCTGCAGTTGGATGTTACAGCTCCTTTGCACCATCTCCCAAATGCTCTTCCTAGAAAACTGGCTGCACAGAGGCACCAAATGATTTTTCCTAATTACAAACAAAGAAAAGTGAAGCACAATTGAGCTTCAAAAATAATAAAACACACTCCTCCACCATAAGTTAAGTACAAGCTGCCTCTAATGAGGTTGTCTTTCAACAAGGGATAATCTTATGAGAAATGTTTTAGGTAAGCAGATAAAAGAATAAAGATACAAACATAATTAAAGAGTTGACTAAGGAGACAATTAGACTACTGCAAAACAGGCAAACATTTAACTACCTGAAGTTCAAAACAGCAGCTGGCAAGTTGAGAGCAATCTGAATGAATAAAGAATAAGAGAAAAACAAAACTGGAGAATAACGAAAAGGGTCTTTGTGTAGAGAGTCTGCAACTGAAAATGGGACTTTAGAAACAGTCATTATATCAGGACAGGTGAAAATAGGTGAAAGATCACAGAAATTAAATACACCATATTACAGGCAGAACAGTGGCAAGGATGTTGCAGGAGATCAACACATCTTTGGAATATCCCTTTTGAAAGGCCACAGGATTGGTAGAGGTCTCTTGAGAGTGAGAAAAACCCAATGTTGCAGCCAAAAGTGCCAGCCAGGGAACCGCAAGCTGCACAAGAACAGTTTGGTGAGGAGTGACCTGTCCAATGAGTTCTCTTGGGTGGCATTTCTGGGCACCTACTAGAGAAAAATGTGTCCAAAAGCCATCAGCATGGACTTTGCAAGGGTAAGTAATGTCTCACAAACTTGATTGCCTTCATGATGAAGTAACTGCATTTCTGCGTGAGGGCAGAACAGTGGATGTCATTTACCTGAGCTTCAGCAAGGCTCTTGGCACGGTGTCCCTCAATGTTCTTGTACCCAAGGTAGACCATTACAGTCGGATGGGTTGACAAACAGATGGGTGAAAACAGTTGGATATCAGGCTGACAGAGCAGTGGTGAAGGGGTCTCATGCCCAACCTCGAGACCACTGGGACTTACTGGGGGCTTGTGGGGCAGCACAGGGGACTCTGCTGAGACCTGGGCAGTTTAATACTTTGATAATCTGTGACCTTGAGGAGACAACTCCCACCACATTTGTTGATGATGCTAAATTGGGAAACCTCATAGGCAGGAGGGCTGTCCTGTCAGGAACATCACGACAGAGAAGGACAAAGGGCAGGTCCTGCACCTGGCATAGACTAACCCCTGAAGGTGTTGATAACTGGGAGAGAGGTCAGTGGAGGGTGCTAAGGTGCTCAGGGACTGGGACACTTGCTGGGAGGAGAAACTGAGGGAAAGGGCCTTTGTTCAGCCTGGAGAAGAGAAGGCTTTGGGCACCTTGTAACAGCCTCTCTGTCCCTGCAGGGAGGTTTTTCCAGAGGGTGGAGCCAGTCTTGTCATGGCCATGCTCGGCAGGAGGATAATAGACAACAATCAGATGTTGAAATAAGGAAGGTTCAGGCTGGAGATAAGGAAAATATCTTTCTCAGTGAAGGCATCAAAGCATTGGAGCAGCTTCCCCAGCTTTGTTGTGCTGTCTCTGTCCCCACTCTGTTTCCAGCCCCCACATGGTAAAGCCTTGAGCAACGTGGTCTCACTCCACAGCTGAACGTGCTGTGGGGAGGAGGTCAGACCTGAGACCTCCTGAACTCCCATGCAGGAGAGTGGAAACCCGAATGGTGGTGTGGTGTCTTCCCCTCTGAGTCTTCCCCTGATGACAGCAGGGAATGTTCTCAGGCTCCCCATGACCATGGAGGTCAGTCAGTATAGTCAGACCAGCTGGAGCTTGCTTGTCCTCTTGTGATGCTCAGCAATAAATGCCATGAGAAGGGCCGAGGTGTGCAGGGGGGATTCATAATTAAGGCATTTGCCTTCTGAAGCAACTGCTACATGAAGTGGTGCCCAGTTTCCCAGGAAAGGATTGGACATCACTTGCTGATGGCAAGCAGAGAATAAATCCTTTTGCTTCCACAGGCAGTCTGTGCTTTTCTTTATTAAACTGCCTTTATCTCAAACAATGAGTTTTTCTTCCCCGTGTCCTCTCGAGCAGGGGAGTGATTGTGTGGTTTAGTGGAACTAAAATGTGGCAGCCAGGTTAACCCACTACATTCCTTTTTGTGCCCAACGTGGGGCGTGAGACAAGGGCAGTTTTGTATTAATGGTGCTACAGTTATAGTAGCTATTTGGTGGAGAGTGTCCACGCAGGTCACTGAGTTTTCTGTCTGTGCTACTTATCTCCTGATTTTGCTGAGCTTGGGAACATGTTAATACAAACAAAGTCTACGCTCTTTGACCTGGTATTGATGTCTTTACTGTGTTGGGGTAGGCATTCTATCTTGTGGAGAGGATAAGGGAACACATCTCCCTCTTCCCTTAGAATCACAGAATGGTTTGGGTTGGAAGAGACCTTAAAGATCATCCAGTTCCAGCCCCCCTGACCCACATCTTCCTCTAGAAAAGGTTGCTCGAATGTCATTGTGTTGGTTTGACTGAAACTGAGTTAATTTTCTTCATGCAGTTAGAAACTTTTTTTGTGCATGATCATTGTTTGGATTTAGTTTGGGAAAAATCAGATAACACCCCGGGACAGAGATAATGTTTTTCTCCAAGTAACTTTCCAGTGGTTTTGAAGTGGAACAAAGAGAACACAAGAGCCTATTATCTTAGTTGCTGTCTGGGAGCCAAGGTCTTTCTGAGGTCTGTGCCCACAGGTGCGAAGCAGCTGGGAAGGGAGGCATGGATGGGACAGAGCTTGACTGACAGCCAGACTGACCAATGAGAATATTCCATGACATTAGCATCAGGCTTCATGCTGAAGGAGGGCAGGGTTTTCTGGATGCAGAGATTGAGACCTGTTTCAGTTCTGCTGTGTTTCGGTGGAGTTCCATTTGGGAGTTTGTTTTGGTCTGACCTTTTGCCATTTTACCATTTTGCAATGACCTCTGGGCCTTTCTGCTCTTTTCCCTTTTCCCCTGGGATCAGGTGTTCACGACCAGGCTGCTCTCTCTCTTTCCTGGACCGGCTGCTTGGTGCAGGCGGAGCTTGTGAGGAATTGCATTGAGTATCTTATTTTATATTCCATTTTCCATTTTATATGTGTTACTAGTCGTGGTGGTATATTAGTATTATTTTGTTATTTTATTAAACTGTGTTTATCTCAATCCAGGAGTTTCTCCCTTCGCTTTCGATTCTCTCCCCCATTTGGGGATGGGGGGTGGGAGTGAGCGAGCAGCTATCGTGGTTGTGATTGCTAGCTTGGGTTAAACCATGACAAGGGGCTAAACAGAAATGTTTTCACAGTCTGTGTTTTCACAAGAACATCACCAAAACCCATTTTACCTTTTTTTTCAACTCTTCTGGCAAAGTCTCTCTCCCTTCCTCCAAATCCCCCATCTCTCTTGCACAGGTTTTGTCATGACATACCCAGCTCTTTAAGCACTCTTGGATGAATCTCATCAGGCCTCATCGACTTGCAGGGATCCAGCTGGAGTCACAGGGGTTGATTCCTTTCATGTGGTAGAGCAGCAGGAATGTGTGGAGCTCTGCCTGGGGACAGACAATGTCAGCTGAACGTTGAAGAGTCAGCATGAGAGGGCAGAACAACATGGGCAGTGTTGTGGTGACTGCACATCAGCTACTGACTCACTGATGAGGAAGAGGAATGAGATGAGGCCTCCTTCAGACAAATGAAAGAAGCCTCATGTCTCCAGGGCCGTGTCCTCATGGCAGACCTGAGATATCCCAATATCTGCAAGGAACCAGCCATCCAGGAGGGTTTGGAGCTCATTGACAACATCTTCCTGACACGGGTGACTGAGGAGTCAGTGGGTGAGGTGCCCTGTGGGACTTCACACTTACAAACCAGAAAGAGTTGGTCATCAAATATATCCAATAGTTTTCCTATCAAGGGTTTGAGTGGAGAAACGTTCCTCAGAGCAGCTGCTGTATTTTATATCTCCAAGGAAAAGATTCATGGAATCCTACAATAACACAGGATCGAAGAGACCCCTGAACACCATCTCTGTCCCACTGACCTTTATGGCACCCCAAGGAATAGCTGATGGATTTGTGCTCCCTTGGGTTCATCTCACCACACGCACACAGTGGACATGCACATTATGTGTGTGTTTACAACTCATCTGCACAGTGAAAACATGGACTTTTGACCTAGTGTTTCATAGAACCACAGAATGTCCTGAGTTGGAAGGACCCACAAGGATCATGGAGTCCAACTGCTGTCCCTGCACAGGACACCCCACAGGTCACCCCGTGTGTCTGAGGACGGTGTCCAGTCTCTCCTTGAACACTGTCAGGTTGGGGCCGTGACACCTCCCTGGGGAGCCTGTTCAGTGTCCAGCACCTCTGGGGGAAGAACCCCCCCCCATCACATATTTCTTCCGTTCCCTTGGGTTCTCTCATTGGTCACCAGTGAGAAGAGATCAGTACCTTCCCTTCCTTCTCCCCTTGTGAGGAAGCTGTAGCCACCATGAGGTCTCCTTTGAGTCTTTTCTTCAGCTCTGATGCTCAGAAACCCCTTGGTTTGCTTTCTGAAGCAGAAAGGAGGAGCCATGAGCTCCAGGCAATGGGAAGGGGGATCCTGTCCCTCACACACGGCTCAGGGCTCTTCCTGGACTGTGGGATGTGGGTGTGCAAGGCCCAGGGAAGGACAACACTGGGACAACAACTTCCAGCTTCCCCATGTGGAAAGCCATGGATGTGGTCTATCTGGAATTCAGCAAGGCCTTTGACACTGTCTCCCATAATATACTCCTGCAAAAGCTGGTAGCCCATGGCTTGGACAAGTGCACTCTACGCTGGGTTAAGAACTGGCTGGAGGGCAGGGCCCATAGAGTGCTGGTGAATGGGGCTGCATCCAGCTGGCGGCCAGTCACTAGTGGTGTCCCCAGGGGTCAGTGTTGGGTCCAGTCCTGTTTAACATCTTTATTGACGATTTAGATGAGGGGATTGAGACCATCATCAGCAAATTTGCTGATGACACCAAGTTGGGAGGGAGTGTCGACCTGCTGGAAGGCAGGAGGGCTCTGCAGAGGGATCTGGATAGACTGGAAAAATGGGCCCATTCCAATGGGATGAAGTTCAATAAGGCCAAGTGCCGGGTGCTGCACTTTGGTCACAACACCCCCCTGCAGCGCTCCAGGCTGAGCACAGAGTGGCTGGAGAGCAGCCAGACAGAAAGGGACCTGGGGGACTAATGGACAGGAAGCTCAACAGGAGCCAACAGTGTGCCCAAGTGGCCAAGAAGGCAAATGGTATCTTGTCCTGTATCAAAAATAGCGTGGTCAGCAGGCCAAGGGCAGTGATCCTTCCCTGTGCTCTGCATTGGGGAGGCCACACCTGGAGTATTGTGTTCAGTGCTGGGCCCCTCAGCTCAGGAAAGAGATTGAAGTGCTGGAGCGGGTCCAGAGAAGAGCAACAAGACTGGGGAAGGGACTGGAACACAAGCCCTATGGGGAGAGGCTGAGGGAGCTGGGCTTGTTTAGTCTGGAGAAGAGGAGGCTTAGAGCTGAGCTCAGCACTCTCTAGAACTACCTGAAGGGCAGTTCCAGCCAGGTGGGGATTGGGCTCTTCTCCCAGGCATCAGCAATAGGACAAGGGGCCATGGGCTTCAACTCTGCCCGGGGAAATTGAGGCTGGAGATTAGAAAGCAATTCTGTGCAGAGAGAGTGGTCAGGATTGGAATGGCTGCCCAGGGAGGTGCTGGACTCGCCGTCCCTGGAGGTTTTTAAACTGAGATTGGACATGGCACTTAGTGCCATGATCTAGTCAAGGGACTGGAGTTGGACCAAGGGTTGGACTCGATGATCTCTGAGGTCTTTTCCAACTCAGTCAATTCTGTGATTCTGTGCAAGAAGGCAGCGAGGCCCCAGTGCCATGAGGACAACATGTCTTCTCCTGGGCCTCAGTGGCAGAGACAACTGCCCTGGCCAATGGGACACAGACCTGGGTTCTGTGGGTCCCTTCCAGCCTTACAGCGCCCTTTGCCATCTCCACCACAGGCTGTTCTACACGGTGCTACCCCTGCCCCTCTTTCCCTGCAGGCTGCAGACACCCATCTCGCTTCCCCACCTGCTCTCACCCCAGCATTTCTGCACCTTCACTGCTGTGTCTGCACCCTCACTGGCTACTCTTTGGAACACAAACCATGGGCTGATCCAGCTCCCTCTGGGTCACCTCTTGCCCCACAGCACTGCCCTTCCAGTCACATTTCTTCCTCCTCATATCCATTCCTCACCTTCCAAGTAGACTTCTTTTTGCTCTTTCCTGCTTCTTCCCACTATTAAGAAAAGCTCGACCATCTCATAAACTGCCCTTCATGCAGGGAACCCAACCCGTTAGGCTTCTTGTGGTCTTTTACCTGACCAGAGAGAAGTCACCTCGCCATGATCTTCTAAGTCCCATGAGTGCTGCTGGCCTTTCAGCTTCTCTGACAGACACGACCATGTCCCTGCCCATGTCCTGTCATGTTCTCAGGTGGGATGGACATGACAACCCATCTCTCTTCCTGGGTAAGATCTGTGGGTACCTTGGCAGAGGTTCTTTCCCAGCCATGTCCCTGCTGCTGGGCTGTCACCTCCAGACACAGAACTGACCCCACTGTCCCCTTCACAGCCACATGATTCTGACTGGATTACGAGTGGCTGAGACTCAGCTGATCTCATAATACCACACCCATCCATCCCCCTCCCCATAGCCCGCGGCCTGACCAGATAATAGTATTCTTGTTGTATCAAATTAAACAAATGTATTTCGCTCTAAATGTCTGAGTGGAGAAACTTTTTTTGCAGTAACTGCTTTTTTTATGTTGACATCATTTCTATCTCCTCTTCTGCCTCTTTTTTTTTTTTTTTTCTTTTCTGCAGATATTCTATATTCAAAATCATGTCCAGGGGAAAGATTTGTTGAATCATAGAGTCAGTCAGGTTTGAAGAGAGCCCTGAACATCTTCTTGCTTCACTCTCCTTCCCAAAGCAGGGTGACCAGGTGAGGTTCTTCAAGGTTCCACTCAGCTTTGCATCATCTCCATCACAGCACAGAAGGGACAAAAAAGATCTTTAGAAGTTTTGGCCCAAATGCTGGTCACTGGGGGATGACACACTAACTGCACAGAGGACACTGCATCGCAGATGATATTTGGGCTTGATGTTTCAGTGAACTTCCCACCAAGCATCCACTTCTTCACCACAAACAGCATTAATCGGGATATAAGGATGCAACAAGAGACCATGTCCAAGGCCTGGCACAATTTCATACACACAACATGCCTGTCTTTCCCCTGCCCATTTTGGTTCACAAGTCTCTTTCTTGTCCTTCAAGTGTCTGCAGATGGCTGCAGGAGGACTTGTCCCATCACCTTCCCAGGGACAGAGACAAGCTGAGCACCCTGTGATTCTCCCCATTCTCCTTCCTGCCTTTCTTGAAGATGGGTTTGACTGATGCCAGGACCTCCTCGATTGCACTGTCATTTTGAAAACACAATCCAGAATCACAGGGCAACTGAGGTGAATCTCACTGGGTCAGTGGGGTTTGTTCCCAGAGTCACACACAGAAATGTCAGGGTTGTGCCAGGTGTCCATAACTGAGTTGTCTTTGTGGACTCTCATCTGAGGCAGAATCATAGAATCATAGAATACTCTGATAGGAAGAGAGCCTTGGGATCATTGAGTCCAACCATAGCCCAGCTCTCGTACTAAACCATGTCCCTGAGAACCTCGTCTAAACACCTTTAAACCCCTCCAGGGGTGGTGACTCCCCCACTGCCCTGGGCAGCCTGTTCCAATGCCTGACAACCCTTTCCGGGAAATAATTTTTTCCTAATATCTAATCTAAACCTCCCCCGGTGCAATTTGGGGCCATTTCCTCCTGTCCTATCACTTACTACTTGGGAGAAGAGACCAACACCCTCCATGTTCAACCTCCTTTCAGACAGTCTTAGACAGCGATAAGGCTTCCCTCAGCCTCCTGTTCTCCAGGCTGAACAGCCCCAGCTCCCTCAACTGCTCCTCACCATCACACTTGTGCTCCGGACACTCAGCAGCTTTGTCACCTCCTCTGCACTCTCTCTAGTATTTCAGTGTTCTTCTTATGATGAGGGGCCCCCAACTGAACACAGGATTCAAGGTGCGGCCTCACCAGTGCTGAGTACAGCGGCACAATCACTTCTCTAGTCCTGCTGGCCACACTATTCCTGATACAAGTCAGGAAGCTGTTGGTCATTTTGGCCACCTGGGAACACGCTGGCTCCTGTTCAGCCACGGTCAGTCAATACCCACAGATCCCTTTCCACCAGGCAGCTTTCCAGACACTCCTCCCTGAGCCTGTAGCATTCATAGAGTTGTTGTGACCCAAGTGTAGGAACCAGCACTTGGCCTTGTTAAACCTCAGACAACTGGCCTCAGCCCCATGATCCAGCATGTCCAGATCCCTAAATATGGCCATCCTCATGTCCCAAGTCATGAGGAATGGACATGGGGACCTCTGCTCAAGGCAGCACATCCAAGTGCTGCATTCAGGCCTTCATGGAACCTGCAGGAATAGCTGATGGGGTTTGTACTGAGTGGGGTTCATCTTATGCACATGATATGCATGCTCATATCTCATCCATACAGTGAAAACATTGACTTCTGACTTACTCATTCAGTGTCCTTGTGTTGAGGGATGAACAACCTCTCTCATCTGGGGTGAAGGGCCAGTGCAGGAAATGGTGGTTTTGAGGGGCTGGTCTGTGGTGACTGTCCTGGGCCAGTTTCCCCAGGTTGTCCCATGACCATGGGCACACACCAGCCCCTGCTCTGCTGGTGCTTCAGGGCTCTCCCAGGAGGCCTGGCTGGGAGAGGACACTGCTGTGTGCCAGCCCTGCACACTCACACACTTCAGCCGTTCACTGGTATTTTCTTGTCTGGGGCATTTGCCAGTTCAGCCCTCCCACCCCCTCCTGAATTGTGCCACCCCCCTGCCCTCTCCCCAGCCGAGCCTGGCAGAGCAGCCACACTGGAACTGGAACTGGTCCCACAGCAGTGGGGACCAGTGAGA
This sequence comes from Streptopelia decaocto, assembly GCF_964273445.1. Taxonomy (NCBI): domain Eukaryota; kingdom Metazoa; phylum Chordata; class Aves; order Columbiformes; family Columbidae; genus Streptopelia; species Streptopelia decaocto. Next base: position 455,509 of record NW_028115117.1, read on the forward strand.
ATGAAGGACAGTGAGAATGTTCATCCAGCCAGCAAGCTGAGTGGGTCTCCAGCACAGGCAGCTTGCAGACCCAGGTCCAGACTGGCTCCCAGGACAGCATGAGGCATTTGGCCCAGGAGATCCTCAGGAAGGTCCTGCGGCCACAGTGCCAGGGCCACCTGCCCCAAGCTGCCCCCTGCAGCAAAGGGTTTCTCTTTCCATGTCTTTCCTGCACACATACAGTGCCCCACTCTTCTCCTGGAACATCCCGTCTCCCCACAGAGCCCTTTCCCAAGAGACCTGAGCTATGCTGACCTGGCCAGCTGTTCCTGACCCCCTTCCCATGCTCTATACAGCTCCGAACTGGCGCTGCTGCTCTGCAGAGCAAGTGGGCTGTGGTGCCCAGGGCCATGGGGTGAGTCCGCAGATTCACATTGGTCAGGGTGGGAGGAAGACCCAGCTCAGGGTGGCTCCTGCTCACTCCCCCTCAGCACACAGACATGGCTCCTGCAGCCCCAGAGATCCCAGAGAGAGGATTCTGGGCAAACAAGTCCGTGCGGGGTCCTTTATTTCATTTGAACACACAGAGAGTACAGCTCCTTATTTACACAAAGACTATGGGACACATCAGACAGGTAGATATGGACACAGCCATAAGAAGACAAATAATTTTCCTTGTGGATAGCATTAATACAAGCAAGAAAAACAAACACCAACAAGTAAAAAACAACAACAACAACAACAACAACAACAACAACAAACAAACACAAAAGCTACAGAACTCAGGTTGAACTAGTAATGCGTTATATTACAAGTGACATGCAGAAGCAGGAGGTCACTTCATTACTGCTTTTGAAAAGCGAACAGTCATCACTTTCCTTATAGACTCCTTGAGCTCTTTGTTCCTCATGCTGTAGATGAGGGGGTTCACTGCTGGAGGCACCACCGAGTACAAAACAGACACCACCAGGTCCAGGGATGGGGAGGAGATGTACGGGGGCTTCAGGTAGGCAAACATGGCAGTGCTGACAAACAGAGAGACCACGGCCAGGTGAGGGAGGCAGGTGGAAAAGGCTTTGTGCCGTCCCTGCTCAGAGGGGATCCTCAGCACAGCCCTGAAGATCTGCACATAGGACACCACAATGAACACAAAGCACATAAAAGCCAAACAGGCACTGACTACTAGAAACCAGATTTCCCTGAGGTAAGAGTGTGAGCAGGAGAGCTTGAGGATCTGGGGGATTTCACAGAAGAACTGGCCCAGGGCATTGCCCTTGCACAGGGGCAGTGAAAATGTATTGGCCGTGTGCGGCAGAGCATTGAGAAACCCAGTGGCCCAGGCAGCTGCTGCCATGTGGACACAAGCTCTGCTGCCCAGGAGGGTCCCGTAGTGCAGGGGTTTGCAGATGGCAACGTAGCGGTCGTACGACATGATGTTGAGCATAGAATATTCTGCTACTATCAAGAATGCAAATGAAAAGAGCTGTGCAGCACAACCCGAGTATGATATGACCCTGGTATCCCACAGAGAGTTGGCCATGGACTTGGGGACAGTGATGGAGATGAATCCCAGGTCAATGAGGGTGAGGTGGAGCAGGAAGAAGTACATGGGGGTGTGGAGGTGCTGGTCCCAGGCTATGGTGGTGATGATGAGGCCGTTGCCCAGGAGGGCAGCCAGGTAGATGCCCAGGAAGAGCCAGAAGTGCAAGAGCTGCAGCTCCCGTGTGTCTGTGAACGGCAGGAGGAGGAACTGGGTGATGGAGCTGCTGTTGGACATTGGCTGCCTGTGGGCATGAGGACCTGTGCAAGGAGGAAAAGGCAGTGACAAGTTAGGGGAGAGTTCTCTGGGGAAAATATCATGTTGTTTATCATGGAAAACCCCCTCCCTGATGGAGGGATGTTTCAGCTCATTCTCTCCTTCTACCAAATGAGAAAAACAGTTAATCGCAGTTTAAAATGCACCTTGGGCATCTATTTTCAATGAACACAGCTCTGGGGCAAAACTCTCCCTGCCCGTATCTCTGCTCCCTGCAGCTGTGTGTCTGTCCCTGGTCTGCTCCCTGTCAGTGTCACAGACCCCGTACCACCCGCTGTGTGCTCAGCTCTGTCCTGCTCACACCTCCTGGCACTGCCCAGGGGCAGCTCTGTGTGTGCAGGGGCTCAGGAGCAGCTCAGACAAGTCCTAACGAGAACTGGGGTCTCAGTGTCTTCTCCAAAGAGAGAAATAAATCCCCATCGCCCACTGCACACCCAGCCAACCAAGAGTGGAAAACTGAAAGCACAGACTCCTTCCCTGGCAGCTGTTGCTGTATCAGTGTTGTTGTTCAGAAGGACCCTCTGCAATGTCTGTGGGGGATCTGGAGCTCTGAGCAGCCCTGACCCCCACAGCCCCCTTCAACCCCACAAGCTCCCTGCCTTCCCTGCCGGGGGTCGCTCCTTCCCCCCACAGCTGCTGCCATGGGATCTCCCGGGCAGGCTGAGCACTGACCCTGGCAGGCGGCAGAGTCCCTGCCCGGCACAGCCCTGGGGTGCAGGGACCCTGCTCTGCAGGACAGCCCTGGGCACCCCTGGGTGCTCCCCCTGCAATCACCCTCAGCAGAAGCTGCCATCATGCCCTGTCCCTCTGACAGTGCAGCAGGGAAGCGCTGGTCTGGACCACGGTCTTGTCCTCTGCATGAGAAATACTGTGAGAGACACCTGACAGATCCTGTAAATTGTGGGATGTATCATCTTTAGGAGATCCCTCCAGGAAATGCAGCTGCATTGTACTACAGCCAGAGACTTACCGTGTTAGAACTGTGAAGATTTCTCTCAATGAGCCCTCAGCAACCAGCCCCCTCCATTGCCTTGCCCCTCTCTGTGCCTGTCTCCCGTGCCCTCGGTGCTGCAGGCAGAGCCCTCAGCCCTGCTGCGTGTGCAGAGGAGCTGCTCCTGGGCAGAGCTGTCTCTCTGCAGTGCTGCCGCTGCCATGAGCTCCCTGTGTCCCAGGAGCCCAGCCCAGCTCAGCAGCACAGGAGCAGCCCATGATGTCCCTTTCTTTGTCCCCTCTGGGCTCCTCCAGGTGTCCCTGGGGCTCCAGGGACACATCCTTTGAAACAACTTGAAATAATCAGGGAAGTTGATTCTCTCTCCTCTTCAGAGACACATCATTGTGATCTTTGTATTAAACAATGAATTAGTAGGAGAATCAACTTTTCTTGTCCCATCATTAGACAGGACACCAGCAATATTACAGCAAAGGATCTAATACCTCAAAGCTGGGGGAGGAATATCTTCAGTTTTATGACTTTAGGCATTTTGTTCTGGTTTTATATCCTAGTTCTATAGAGACATTCATCAGTCTTTGGCCATGTCATGTCTGTGCTCTGATTCAAAGCCTTTGCACACATGGGCTCTTGGACACTTGGTACCAGGTTTCTTGTGCAGGTCAGAGCTGGGCTGGTGCCACAGCTGGGGTGGCTCAGCCCAGATGTGAAGCAATGTCCTCAGCCAGGGACCTGACTGGGGGAGCTGGAGCTGTCAGTGCTGCAGACAGAGCTGTGACACGGATGGAATGAACTGCCAGGCAGGGTGGCAGGAGTGAGTTCATCTGGTCTCAAGGACAGCAGCCTCCAAGCACAGCAAGAGTCAAGATCAGAACTCAGTCTAGATCTGTAAGGCAATTCAAGGGCCCATAATGAGCTGTTCCTACTGAGGAACAGTTAAAGGAGAAACACAGACACTGTGTGGACACTGTTTAATATAAAAAGAGGTGAGAATCCCTGTGTCCTCTCGTTCTCCCTCTTCACCAGCAAGGTCTCCCAGGCCTCTTTGACTGGAGTCAGAACAACCAGCAGTGGATGGGGATCAAGTCAGGGTCACTGGAACTAACACAATCCTCTCCAGTCTATGGGACAGCAGGGGCAGCATCCCAGGAGCTGGGACAGCAGGACCATGTCACAGAGAGGCCACTCTCCACCATCTGTGAAAGCTCATGGAGACTGGGGGGACTCCCTGACCACTGGCAGCTCTCACACAGTGTGTGCACTGTTCAAAATGGCCAATGGGTGAGCAGGGGAACTAAGGGCTGTGCCCCAGAGCATGTCCACTGGGACCCCATTTCTGGGTGTCTGGAAGAGAAGGTGATGGGGTTTGCCCAGGGCAGGTTGTTCCTGTCCATCCTCTTTTCTTTCTTTCTGTGAGGAAAGGACAGGGTGGTGGATGTGGACAGAGCAGTGGTGGTCTGTTAACTGGAAGTCAGCAAGGCATTCAGTGTCACCCTCTGTAATATTCTTGTGTCCAAGGTAGGATATTAGGGTCTGTGTTAGTGTGCAAGTAGATGGTTGTGCATGGTTGGGCTTGGAAAGGTGCTGTAGAAAGGGAGAAACTTTCCAGTCATGAGGACAGTCAAGCACTGGAAGCTGTTTCCCAGGAGTGCGCACTCACTCTGTCCCAGAAAGTGACCAAGATGTGTTTGGATAAAGCCCTGAGTAATCTGGTCTGACCCTGCTGTGAGCAGGAGGTTGGTCAAGACACCTCCCGAGGTCCCATCCAGCCTGAATGACGCTGTCCTTCCTTCCCCTTCATGTTTTCAATTTAGACAAAGCTCTCAGGTTCTCTGTGACCACAGAAATAATTCACATGAGGTGCAAGGCTGCTTTACAAGTGCCCCAAAACAGTCCTGAGCACAACTTTTGCATCCCTTCTCATTTGCTCTCATCCAGGGTGTTTTTTTCTGTCCTAATATGCTTCCAGACAGAAGTGCCCATGTTCTTAACCCTTTCAGAGCAGGTTATTCAAGAGGTGTCAACATCCATGTACAGAGTCTGCACAGCAGCCAGGTAGCAAAGCCACGGTTACAGAAATGGAAGCGAGACACTTGACCAGCTCCTTGCACCCAGATATCAGCGTGACATGTCTGCTGAGATTCCTGGCAACACCTGAACTGTAAGAGCAGAGCATGTGAGTCCTGGTTGGGTATCCTGGCTTGTCTCCTGACCCATGTGGTGCTTCAGGCTGTGAAGAGAATCAAAACCAGCCATTGGACTGGGGTAGTTCCATTTTACACGTGTCACACAGAGCAGATGAAGGGAGCTCAGAACTCCAGACTCTGCTGCACGGTTGGGACTGCAGAGACTGGAAATGTAGGTGACAGTGTGTGTCAGTGCACACACATAAAGATTCTGGCTTCCTTTGTGCCTTTGCACTGACCTGGGATCTGCTCCTTGGCCTTCTTTGTCTCAAAAAGAAACTATTCTCCTACGCAACCTCCACATCACACCACTTAAGAAATAATTAAAAGGTAGAAAAATAATGAAAGCAGCACAATTTGGGGTAATTCTGTCCAAGAGGTGTACTCTTTAAATGATTAAAACAAAAAACAAGTGAGAGAAAAAGCATTTTTCTATGAAATTCTTTCAAGATCAAACTGCTGAGGTGTAGTAGATGCTTGGAAAAGCAAGAATGACTGTTAGGACTGAAATCAAAGAGATTCAAATCATCATGATCATCAGTGAGAATAAGGAGTTCCCTGTTACTGTTACTAGTGACAGCACCACTGTTCACAAACATCCTTCAGCCCATCTCCATTTTTCCTGGGCTCCAAAGCTCATCCTGCTCAGAGTTTGACAGGATTGCTGCAAACCCTGTGACCCAAATCTCTACAACTGTCTCTGCTCAACAGCCTTTTACCCCAGGAAGGGGAAAACTGCCAATGCAGGCACCAACCCAGTGCCCAACCTGTCTGGAGAGCCAGGACAGTTGTGCCACACAACAGCCAATTCCGAGGGAAGCTGGAGGTGATGGAATTGAAATGGTTTAAACCCAAATCGTAGCACCACAGAATCATTTAGGCTGGAAAAGACCCTTAAGAACATGGACTCCAACCGTAAGTCAAACATTGCCAAGACCACCACTAAACCATGTCCCAAAGCGCCACATCTCCACATCTTTTAAACACCTCCAGCAATGGAAGCTCCAATCCTGAGCTGGCAGGACACCATTGGCTGCAGTTGGACATAAGATACTGGTCATGGCTGTGAGTTCAGCCCTCGCTGCAGAATGTCTCACACCCTCACTGAGGAGGGCAGGGGGCTGGGAGATGGGAGCAAGTTTCAGTTTCCAGATCCCAGGACAGAGCCCAAAACATCCTGCCCTTGAACTCTGGATCCCATTTCCTGAGATGCAAAGCTCATGGGCCCACTGTGGATAATCATGTTCAAAGGCATGAATACTCCTTAAAGTGTATGTGGAATTTGTCTAGGAATGACAGTTAAAGAAAAGAAAAGAATCTTATATATAATTATCTGTAAAACAGTACACTGCATCTGTGCTAGCCCCTCTGGCAATGACAATTAAATATGCATTTGCACTATAAGGCTCCATACCCCATCCACAAGCACACATCTAAGTGGTTCGGATGAAGGGTGGTCTGCAAACGTCACCCTTTGTGTCCCCAGGTGATGGACACTGCTCATGTGCCTCTGCAGAGAGCGGCAGGAGCTGGATCCCCTTCTCGGGACAGACTCCTTCCAGGAGAGACACAGACACAGGGGAACTCATCAGGGCTTTACGGCATTTCACTCATCATCAGTTTTGACATATTGGGTGCTGTCCTGTGACTGCCCTTTCTGCACAAATGATCATACAAACACAACCATTTAGTGAGACATGGTCATAAAGGGGCTGTTATGGACAAGAAATGTAACCATGAACTCTGGAGAGAGCGAGGAAGTTCATAATAAGCACCAGGAAGAACCAAGAAGCTCAAGGCCTCTTCTGAAGAGCGGGAGGCCTGAGCAGCCATGATTGGCCATTGTAGGTGTGGGAGAGGGTCAGGGCATGTCAGGGAGAAGCAATGAGATGGTGATGGCTTCAGTGAACCCTTCCAGCCATGTCTGAGCCCAGAAATGGAAAGCAGTTGATGTCTGCAGGTGAGGGAGGAACAGGAGGAAGGTTTTCCTGGGAATATGGAAGGAAGAAAGGCCTCTGAGGGCTAATCATGTATGGCAGTGACATTTCCATGCTGTGGGCATGGCTGTGCCTGGAAGATGGGGAACGGCTGCTGCTGGGGTGGCTGTGCTCAGTCATGGCCCATGAGCTGACCCTGCTCTGCTCCTCTCTTACACTGCCCACACTTGGATGGTCCTCAGGAATCATCCAGGAACCTGGTGGATGCATGAACCTCCTGGAGTGATGGGCTATGGATCCAAATATTCAAGAAAGTTTGGGACTGGGACACTGAGGTGACTGGTGACCATTGCCAGGTGTATGCAAGAAGCTGGATGAGTTGTGAGGAATTCACAGGCATTTCCAGCTCTGCAGAAAACCAGAGCCTTACATTAAAGCAAGATGAGTTGGCATCAAACTCACCACCAAAGCACAAAACACTCACACTGACCACAGGAAAAGCCTTGAAAATCAGTTCAGAAAAATCTACCAGGTCCCAGGGGTCAGGGCTCAGCCATCCTGATGATAAACAGACATGAAGGGCTAACATGGCACCAGAGCCACCTCCACATGGCCCTCACCACCTGTAACCAGCATCTCCAACTCTTCCCTTCAGCAGCCTCCAGGGACAGGGACCTGCACTGGTTGTTTCCTTCACAGCTGTGTCAGTGATGGCCCTTCATGGGGTCAGAAACTTGTGGTTTGCTTCTGTTTCACTTCATTAGAGGTTTGTTCATTCTTTCAGTAGCTGCAGTTCAGGATCATGGCACCAGATGGCTCACTAACATCTAAAATGCTCTTACAAGCCAAGGCTCTGTGCATCATTTTCCTCAAGCTTTCGAGTCTGGTCCCTGGAGACCTTGCTGGTGAAGATGGAGGCAAAGAAACCTCAGTCCCATCTGATTCTACTCTTCTGAAGTTCAGGAGCAGGCCCACGTTCACCCTGTCTATTCTTTTACCGTAAGGAAACTGTGTCAGCTCATCTTGCTGCCCTTACACTCCCCTTCAGGGATCAAGTCCAGTGGAGATTTGCATCATCTCTTCCCATGGCCAAGGTTTCTAAATTCCTCCTTTGCAGCCTCCCCTGCTCCCACCTCCTGTGTGCTGCCTTTGTGCCCTGCAGCTCCAACAGTTCAGAGGAGCAGCCTCACTAGACAAACACTTTTTTATGTTGGTACTTGGAGAGATCATTCTTGTGCTTGGAGCAGCCTGTCCTGTAAGGTTTCTCAGATTTCCTGAGCTCCTTCACCCTTCAGACCTAATTCCATATCACAACCTTTATTGGCCACCATCCCCCAGTATGTTAAAGAGTTCTTCTCTGGAGCCCACCAGCCTGTGCTCTGCTGCTGGCCTTCCTCCCTCCCCTCTGGTGCCTGGGACCCCGCTGTCTCCTGGTCATTACAGCCAAGGTGGACACTGATGTTCACATCCCTCACCAGGGTTTCCTTGTTTCCCAGTTCCAGATCCAGGTGAGCATCACTCTCATTGGCCCACGATGCAGACATGTTAAGCACTTGACCCAAGATCCTTTGAACTGTTGGCACTTGCCACTTTGTCAGGCCAGTGAATATCAGAGCAATTACAGTTCCCCATAGGAACCTGCTCATTGACTGGAGAATTCCTCCTTGAGGTGCTGACAGAAGATCTTGTCCATTTCTTCTACATGATCATGTAGTTTGTAACACCCAACACATTGTCACTCTCTATTGGGTTTACATGACCAAGTCTTGGAACTGGGGGTAGGTTTTGATGTGCTACAGTTGTCATCTCTCTAAGAAGACAACAGGAGTTTGACCGATGTCAGAGCCGATTTCAGCTGCTCCAAGATGGACCCAGTCCTTGCCAAATCTGAGCCACTCAGTGATGCCGGCAGCACCTCTGGAATATTGTATTTGAGAAAGGGTAAAAAACGCTGCACAACAGCAGGTGGGAGAGAGGAGGGAGGAGATGGGAGAGAAAAGCACTGCAGACACCAAGGTCATATCCCACAGGACCCAAGCAGGTCCCTCAGCAGCCAAATCCTGCTCTCCTGAAATCCTGCTCTTGGCCTTGTGACCATCTGTTCTCTGTGTGAACGTGAGAGCATGGGGGTGTGAGTGTAGCAACTGGAGCAGGACCAGAGGGTCAGACAGCCTGTATGACATTGGTGCCAGCAACTGAGAGACCAGAGTGACCGGACATAACAGTGTGTGCGCATGTGTGTGACTGGGGTTGTCTGTACCAGGATCTGGAATGGGGCTGCGGCCCTGGGGTCTCATGTGTCCTGGTGGCAACTGGCAAGGCCGGTGTCCTGGGGAGGTGTCACAGTCCATTCGGTGATGGACTCATGATGGTTCATTTACCTTGATCTCGAAGCACAAAATTGAGGCCACCAAAATGCCAAGGGGTTATAATTCAATCAAACAGTGTTATTATATTATTTTGCCTGTAAAGCGGCACGTGATAGAGAAAGTAGGGAAAAAGGCAGGAAAAAGAAAAACGGGGGAAAAGAATTGGCTACCACCAAGCGAGTCTCAAGGTGTCCCTCTGATCCCAGATTCCATAAAAAGAGTCCTGCTGGTCCTCCCTTGTGATCTGGGATCCTTTGGTGGGGGGATTCTCAGCGATGTCCAGTCAGGAATCATCTTTTATGCTTCTTCACCCCTCCTCGCTCCCATGGATTGAGGCCAATCTCTGCCTTTGTTTTGCAATCCAGGCTTAACTGCACAGGCCTGAAGAGTCCCCGCTTTGCTTGTCAGAACTGGTCTGTGCCTGCGTCACCTTGCATTCAGGGGTCTCTTACTGGTCCGCTGGGTGGCCTCAAGACCCTCTGCAAGCCTCTGCTCATGCTCTTCTTCGTTGGCCTTTGTAATGGGGAGAAGGTGGGGGCAAGGCTGGCTGACGCAGCAGGTGAAATCCACCTTCTGGACAGCAGCGACTGCCCCAGGTCGGAGCGACCAGAAAAATACAATTATTTTCCTCAGGCCTCTCTCCAAGTCCTTGTACAAATCTCTCTATCACCACATCTGTTCTTCGAGTCCCTGTGCAAACACTGCACAGTTTAACAAACAGCAAAACACTTTCCTCAGCTGTGTGTGTAAGCTGGATCTGATGAGGCCCAGCATCCACAAGGGACACCCACACAAGAACTGGTTTAGACAGAGAGATAGGAGAGGATAGAAATAAATACAATGAACATGTTGACCACCATGTTAATTAGAGCTCTGAAGAATGGGGCAAGTTTGTAACTGCCTGAAGCTCAAAGCAGAAACCAGACAGTTGAGAGGCCACTGAATGACCAAAGAGCAAGTGGAGGAGAAACCTGAGAGCACTGGGAAGGGCAAACGTCCAGACAGTGCTGGAAAGTTGTCCTTGGACAGGGACATTTAATCAGGAGAGGTGGGAACTCCTGAATGACGAGGGAGATGAAATCATAGAGTGTTGGTAATAGAAGTACAGGGGAAGACCAATATTTCTTCTCTTTCCCTTATTACACTTCCCCATAATTCACTCTTTGGCTTTTTTCTTTTAAATTAAAAAAAGGTTAAAAAAAAGAACTAAACAAAAGTCTCCGATCAAAGGAAATAACAAACCAAACAGAATAAACAAAAAAAATCACAAAACCAAAGCAAAACAAAAACCCAACCAACCAACCAACAACAACCAAAACCAAAACACAAACCAACCAACGAACCAAACAAACAAAAATCCCCAAACAAAAACACAACAACAAAAAAGTGGACATTTCCAGACAAACATCAGTCATCAGCTGTCTCACCATAAACAGCCAGTGCCATTTTAGGGGCCCCAGTGTACCTGAGGTGCTGGCCGGGGATTGGCATCTCTCACACAGGACCTGGGGAGACCAGGGCACCTTGCAGTGCAGGTGGAGCCTGGGCAGGGGTTCCCGGGGCATCTACACTGGCACCAGGTGTTTGTGTCCCTGGAGCTGAAAACATTTGTGTCCTAAATCCATGCCCAGTTCTGGAAAACTCTTTCTTTTTAACACAAAAGAAAGCCCCTACAAAGAGAAAGAAAAGAGAAGAAAAGAGAAGAAAAGAGAAGAAAAGAGAAGAAAAGAGAAGTAAAGAGGAGAAGAAGAGAAGAGAAGAGAAGAGAAGAGAAGAGGAGAAGAGAAGAGAAGAGAAGAGAAGAGAAGAGAAGAGAAGAGAAGAGAAGAGAAGAGAAGAGAAGAGAAGAGAAGAGAAGAGAAGAGAAGAGAAGAGAAGAGAAGAGAAGAGAAGAGAAGAGAAGAGAAGAGAAGAGAAGAGAAGAGAAAGGAAGGGAGGAAGGAAGGGAGGAAGGCAGGAAGGAAGGGAGGAAGGAAGGGAGGAAGGAAGGAAGGGAGGGAGGAAGGGAGGGAGGAAGGGAGGGAGGGAGGAAGGAAGGGAGGGAGGAAGGGAGGGAGGGAGGGAGGGAGGGAGGGAGGAAGGAAGGAAGGAAGGAAGGGAGGAAGGAAGGGAGGAAGGAAGGGAGGAAGGAAGGGAGGAAGGAAGGAAGGAAGGAAGGAAGGAAGGAAGGAAGGAAGGAAGGAAGGAAGGAAGGAAGGAAGGAAGGAAGGAAGGAAAAGAAAAGTATGTTGACACCTTCCTTTGCTTTGGATCTTTGTCTTCAGTTCTTCTTATTTTACCTTTCACTGACATTAACTGACATCTGATGGTCCCACAAGTATTAAGCCAAGATCATTTTGTGTCTTGCACGGCACCCCAGGCCCTCTAAACCTTCCTGCCCAGGACTCCTCACACTTTGCCTGCAGACACCTCGTCTTGAGCTTCACAAAGGGAGAGAGATCTCAGACAAACAGTTCACTACAGAGTAATTTATTTTGTTTAAATACACAGAGAGCAAGTCTTCTCATTTACAGGGTTTATGACTCGAACTATAAATGTGGACAGAGAATTAGAAGTGAGATGATTAATGACACTTCTTTGTGGGCAATATTATCATATTTTAAAAAAACACGACCAAAGAAGCCTTCCACCAACTCCAATCCGTCATCTACAACTACAAAATATAAAAAAGACAGTTTGGATCTGTCATGAGTTATGTCATGAGTGATATGCAGAAGATGGGAAGTTTAATGCCTCTGAGAAGAATCCAGCCATGAGTCTCCTCAGGTCATCCTTGAGCTCCTGGTTCCTCATGCTGTAGATGAGGGGGTTCACTGCTGGAGGCACCACTGAGTACAGAACAGAAACCACCAGATCCAGGGATGGGGACGAGATGGAGGGGGGCTTCAGGTAGGCAAACATGACAGTGCTGACAAACAGGGAGACCACGGCCAGGTGAGGGAGGCAGGTGGAAAAGGCTTTGTGCCGTCCCTGCTCAGAGGGGATCCTCAGCACGGCCCTCAAGATCTGCACATAGGACACCACAATGAACACAAAACAGCCAGAAGTTAAACAGCCACTGACTAAAAGAAGCCAGATTTCCCTGAGGTAGGAGTGTGAGCAGGAGAGCTTGAGGATCTGGGGGATTTCACAGAAGAACTGGCCCAGGGCATTGCCCTTGCACAGGGGCAGTGAAAATGTATTGGCCGTGTGCAGCAGAGCATGGAGAAACCCAGTGGCCCAGGCAGCTGCTGCCATGTGGACACAAGCTCTGCTGCCCAGGAGGGTCCCGTAGTGCAGGGGTTTGCAGATGGCAACGTAGCGGTCGTACGACATGATGGTGAGAAGGTAAAACTCTGCTGGACATCAGCTACAGACTCACTGATGAGGAAGAGGAATGAGATGAGGCCTCCTTCAGACAAAGCATTTCAGGTTGTAGCTCCCTCTCCCTGCCCATTTCTGTGCTGCCCACCAAGCGAGTCTCAAGGTGTCCCCCTGATCCCAGATTCCATAAAAAGAGTCCTGCTGGTCCTCCCTTGTGATCTGGGATCCTTTGGTGGGGGGGATTCTCAGCGATGTCCAGTCGGGAATCATCTTTTATGCTTCTTCACCCCTCCTCGCTCCCATGTCAGGAGCGAGGGAAATGCTTGAGACGGGTTTCAGGACCCCCCTGCCATCCTCCTCCCATGGATTGAGGCCAATCTCTGCCTTTGTTTTGCAATCCAGGCTTAACTGCACAGGCCTGAAGAGTCCCCGCTTTGCCTCCTTCAGACAAATGAAAGAAGCCTCGTGTTTCCAGGCTGTGTCCTCCTGGAAGACCTAAGATGTCCCAATATCTGCAAGGAACCAGCCATCCAGGAGGGTTTGGAGCTCATTGACAACATCTTCCTGACACAGGTGACTGAGGAGTCAGTGAGGTGAGGTGCCCTGTGGGACTTCACACTTACAAACCAGAAAGAGTTGGTCAGGATGGAACAGTCAGGGAGGGGAAAGTGAAGCTGAGGCTCCTGGGAGATGAGAACAAGGCCAAGAGCAAGATTTCAGGAGAGCAAGCTTTGGCCTGCTGAGGGACCAGCTTGGGTCTTGTGGGATATGACCTTGATGTCTGCAGTGCTTTTCTCTCACATCTCCTTCCTCCTCTCTCCCACCTGCTGTCGTGCAGCATTTTTTACCCTTTCTCAAATACAATATCCCAGAGGTGCTGCCAACATCACTGAGTGGCTCAGATTTGGCAAGGAGTCCATCTTGGAGCATCTGAAATCGGCTCTGTCTGACATAAATCAAATTCCTGATCTTCTGTCAGCAACTCAATAAAGTCACCAGTCAATGAGCAGGTTCCTACGGGGAACTGTAATTGCAATGACATTCACTGGCCAGGTCAAGCTGCAGGTGCCAACAGCCCAAAGGATCTTGGGCCAACTGCTTAACAGAGCTGCCTGATGGGCCAACAAGGGTGACGTTCACCTGGATCTGGAACTGGAAAACAAGGAAGAGCTGGTGAGGGATGTGAACATCAGTGTCCACCTTGGCACAGTGGGGTCCCAGGCACCAGAGGGGAGGGAGGAAGTCCAGCAGCAGAGCACAGGCTGGTGGGCTCCAGAGGAGAAGACTGGGGGGATGGCCGGTGAGGTGATGACATGGAAGTAGGTCTCAAAAGTGAAGGAGCTCATGAAATCTGATCGGTCTTACAGGACAGCCTACTACAAGCACAGGAATGGTGTCTCCAAATACCCATGAGAAGAAGCATTTATCTTGAGAGGCTGCTTCTCTGAACTGATGGAGCTACAGGGCAGAAAGGCAGCACACAGGAGGTGGGAGCAGGGGAAGCTGCAAAGGAGGAATTTAGAAACCTTGTCCATGGATGTGGGGATGACGCCAAAGGTGCCCTGGACTTGATACCTGCACGGGAAGGGCAGCAAAACGAGCTGACACAGCTTCATTTGCAGTAAAAGAATAGACACGGTGAATATGGACCTGCTGCTGAACTTCATAAGAGTAGAATCAGACAGGACTGAGGTTCTTCATGGCTTCTTTGCCTCCATCTTCACCAGCAAGGTCTCCTGGGCCTTTGTTCCTGAAGGCAGGAGTCTGGAGAACACCCAGCAGTGGATGGGGCTCAAGTCAGGGGTGACCTGAGCACACTCAGACACCGTTACAGAACAGGAGATGGGTCACTTGACCAGCTCCTGAACACAAGTATCGCTGTGCTGTGCCACCTGAGATTGCCAGGGACATCCACCTCTTGGTCCAGAGGAGTGTGACTCCTATTCAGCTGTCCTGGATTATCTCCTCATTCAAGTGGTGATTTAGGCACCCACTTTTCTGACATATTCAGTCTTCTCAGGACGTGTTCCACATCCATATGAACAGGAGAGTGGTTATACCACGTGTTCTGGAAAGGAAGGGAAGGGTGAACAAGGACAAAAATAGAATAGATTTGGCTTTACTTCTATTTATTATGGAAATGCTCTCTGTTTGGCTACTCCTGAAATCTCTCTAATCATCCACACCAGACTTGAAGCCTTTAGGAAAATGATGCACAGAGCTTGGCTTGTAAGGGCATTTTAGATGTTAGTGAGCCATCTGGTGCAATGATCCTGAACTGCAGCTACTGAAAGAATGAACAAACCTCTTATGAAGTGAAAGGCAGAAGCAAACCCCAAGTTTCTGAGGGTGTTTGGACCCCATGAAGGGCCATCACTGACACAGCTGTGAGGGAAAAAAAACAGTGCAGGTCCCTGTCCCTGGAGGCTGGTGAAGGAAAGACTTGGAGACGCTGGTTCCAGGTGGTGAGGGCCATGTGGAGGTGGCTCTGATGCCATGTCAGAACTTGATGCTTGTTCATCACCAGAATGGCTGAGCCCTGACCCCTGGGACCTGGTAGATTTTTCTGAACTGTTTTTCAAGGCTTTTCCTGTGGTCAGTGTGAGTGTTTTGTGTTTTGGGGTGGTGTTTATGTCAAGTGCTGTTGCTTTAACTGCAAGGCTCTGGTTTTCTGTGGAGTTGGAAGTGCCTGTGTGTTCCTCACAACTCATCCAGCCTCTTTCATTCACCTGGCAATGGTCACCAGTCACCTCAATGTCCCAGTCCCACACTTGCTTGAATCCCCTGTTTGGATCCATACCCATCTCTGCAGGAGGTTCATGGATCCACCAGGCTCATGGATGATTCCTGAGGACCATCCAAGTGTGGGCAGTGTAAGAGAGGAGCAGAGCAGGGTCAGCTCATGGGCCATGACTGAGCACAGCCACCCCAGCAGCAGCCGTTCCCCATCTCCCAGGCACAGCCATGCCCACAGCATGCAAATGTCACTGCCATATAGGATTAGCCCAGAGAGGCCTTTCTTCCTTCCGTATTCCTAGGAAAATCTTCCTCCTGTTCCTTTTCCACCTGCAGACATCAACTGCTTTCCATTTCTGGGCTCAGACATGGCTGGAAGGGTTCACTAAAGCCATCAGCCATCTCATTGCTTCTCCCTGACATGCCCTGACCCTCTCCCACACCTACAATGGCCAATCACGGCTGCTCAGGGCCTCCTGCTCTTCAGAAGAGGCCTTGAGCTTCTTGGTTCTTCCTGGTGCTTATTATGAACTTGTCGCTCTCTCCATAGCTCATGGTGAGCTTTCTTGTCCATAACAGCCCTTTATGACCATGTATTACTAAATAGTTGTCTTTTTATGATGATTTGTGCAGAAAGGGCAGTCACAGGACAGCACCCAATATGTCAAAACTGATGCCGAGTGAAATGCCGTAAAGCCCCGATGAGTTCCCCTGTGTCTGTGTCTCTCCTGGAAGGAGTCTGTCCCGAGAAGGGGATCCAGCTCCTGCCACTCTCTGCAGAGGCACATGAGCAGTGTCCATCACCTGGGGACACAAAGGGTGACGTTTGCCAGACCACCCTTCATCTGAACCACATAGATGTGTGCTTGTGGATGAGGTATGGAGCCTTATAGTGCAAATACCTATTTAATTGTCATTGCCAGAGGGGCAACCACAGATGCACAATACTATTTTAGAGATATGTAAATGTAAATGTAAGCACATTAAACTCCTATTATTCTTTAAAAACTGACATTCCTAGACAAATTACACAAACACTTGAAGGATTATTGATGCCTTTTAACATGGTTATCCACAGAAGGCCCACCAGCTTTACATCTCTGGAGATGGGATGCAAGAGTTCAAGGGCAGGATGTTTTGGGCTCTGTGCTGGGATCTGGAAACTGAAAGGTGCTCCCATCTCCCAGTCCCCTGCCCTCCTCAGTGAGGGTGTGAGACATTCTGCAGCGAGGGCTGAACTCACAGCCATGACCAGTATCTTATGTCCAACTGCAGCCAATGGTGTCCTGCCAGCTCAGGATTGGAGCTTCCATTGCTGGAGGTGTTTAAAATATGTGGAGATGTGGTGCTTTGGGACATGGTTTAGTGGTGGTCTTGGCAGTGTTTGATTTACGGTTGGACTCCATGTTTTTAATGGTCTTTTCCAGCATAAATGATTCTCTGATTCTATTATTTGGGTTGAAAACATTTCAATTCCAGCACCTCCAGCTTCTCTCATAGGCTGCTGTTGTGTGGCACAACTGTCCTGGCTCTCCAGGCAGGTTGGGCACTGGGTTGGTGCCTGCATTGGCAATTTTCCCCTTCCTGGGGTAAAAGGCTGTTGAGCAGAGACAGTTGTAGAGATCTGGGTCACAGGGGTTTGCAGCAATCCTGTCAAAACCTGAGCAGGATGAGCTTTGGAGCCCAGGAAAAATGGAGATGGGCTGAAGGATGTTTGTGAACAGCGGTACTGTCACTAGTAACAGTAATAGGGAACTCTTTCTTCTCACTGGTTATTATGATGATGAACTAAAAGTCTTTGATTTCATTCCTAACAGTCATTCTTGCTTTTCAAAATATCTCCTATACCTCAGCAGTTGTGTCTTGAAAGAAGCTCTTAGAACAATGATTTCTCCCTACTGTGAGGTGGAGGTGGTGTAGGGGAATAGTTTCTTTTTTACAGCAAGATGCCAAGGAACAGATCTCAGGTCAGTGCAAAGGCCCAAAGGAAGCCAGAATCTTTATGTGTGTGCACTGACACACACTGTCACCTACATTTCCAGTCTCTGCAGTCCCAATCGTGCAGCAGAGTCTGGAGTTCTGAGCTCCCTTCATCTGCTCTGTGTGACACGTGTAAAATGGAACTACCCCAGTCCAATGGCTGGTTTTGATTCTCTTCACAGCCTGAGGAACCACATGGGTCAGGAGACAAGCCAGGATACCTAACCAGGACTCACATGCTCTGCTCTTACAGTTCAGGTGTTCCCGGGAATCTCAGCAGACATGTCACGCTGATATCTGGGTGCAAGGAGCTGGTCAAGTGTCTCATCTCCATTTCTGTAACGGTGGCTTTGCTGCCCGGCTGATGTGCAGACTCTGTACATGGAGGCTGACACCTCTTCAGTAACCTGTTCTGAAAGGATCAACAAGATAGGAATGAACTGAGCAAAAAAGAAGAACCTGGCTGGGGGCAAATGAAAAAGGATGCAATAGATGTGTGTCAGGGCTGTTTGGGGGCACTTGTAAAGCAGCCCTGCACCTCATGTGAATTATTCCTGTGCTCAGGGAGCACCTGAGAGCTGTCCCTAAATTGAAAACATGAAGGGGAAGGAAGGACAGCGTCATTCAGGCTCCAAGGGACCTCAGGAAGAGTCTTGACCAACCTCCTGCTCACAGCAGGGTCAGACCAGATTACTCAGGGCTTTATCCAAACACATCTTGGTCACTTTCTGGGACAGAGTGGGTGCGCACTCCTGGGAAACAGCTTCCAGTGCTGGACTGCCCTCATGACTGGAAAGTTTCTCCCTTTCTACAGCACCTTTCCAAGCCCAAACATCCAGATTGTTTTTACCCATCTACTTACACACTAACACAGACCATAATATCCTACCTTGGACACAAGAATATTGCAGGGGATGACACTGAATGCCTTGCTGACTTCCAGGTAACAGACCATCAATGTTTTCCCAACGTCCACAACCCTGTCCTTTCCTCACAGAAAGCAAAGAGGATGGACAGGCACAACCTGCCCTGAGCAAACCCCGTCACCTTCTCTTCCAGACACCCAGAAATGGGGTCCCGGTGGACATGCTCTGGGGCACAGCCCTTAGTTCCCCTGCTCACCCATTGGCCATTTTGAAAAGTGCACACACTGTGTGAGAGCTGCCAGTGGTCAGGGAGTCCCCCCAGTCTCCATGAGCTTTCACAGATGGTGGAGAGTGGCCTCACTGTGACATGGTCCTGCTGTCCCAGCTCCTGGGATGCTGCCCCTGCTGTCCCATAGACTGGAGAGGATTGTGTTAGTTCCAGTGACCCTGATTTGATCCCCATCCACTGCTGGTTGTTCTCCTTCAGATTCCTGTCTCAAGTCACAGATGCTCGGGAGGCAGCAATTTCTCAGAAGAAAGATTCTTCCATTCAGAGTGCTGGTAGGAAATGTATTTTGCTGAGTAACTGGATACAATTATATATTTTACTATATACTTACCAACACGTAAATATTTTTTTTCCTTATGATCACATAGACAGAAAACACAGGTCTGTTGAGATCACTGTCAACATGGCATTCTAAATAGAGAACGGTTCAATTAACAGTTCAATTATCTTTTTAATGCTGTAGGTTTTGCTGGGATAGAAATCTTGAGAACATTTTTTTTTTTTAAATGGAGGGAAAAGGAAACCAAATGAAAGATTTAAAGTGAAGATAGTGTCTTCTTGCAACTTTAAGAATCAAATGTAATTGATGTTTTATTTCTCTATTCTTTGTTTTGAATACTCTAAATATCAGTGTTTTCTCATGAGATCAAAATGAGACTTTTCAGGATGTGCATTAAGAACAAGAGGACAACTCCTGATCCTTCACTACATTTGCCTTCTCAGCACTCTCTCTGTTATCTGTGCATCTCATCTCCCTCATCCTCCAGGTATTTCCTCCTGCCCTGACTAAACTGACCATGTCTGCAGTCCCACTTCCAGCAGCTGATCTGCACACAACACTTGCGATTGCTCTCTGGGTTTCCCTTCCTCTTACTGTTTGATCACTCACACACTTGTCAACAACCCAGTTGCTGCTTTCAGCTTCAAGGAGTTAAAAGCTTCCTTGTCTTTCAGTCGTCTGCCTAATTCTGTCTTTAGCCAACTCTTTTATTGTGTTTATTTTATTATTTCCTTTCTGTCTAAAACATTTCTTGCATGGTTCTGCCTTGGAGAAGGTGAACCTCAGTGGTGGCAGCTTGTCCTTGATGTACAGTTGAGGAGTGTGTTTTCTTTTAATCATGACTCTCATCAGTTGTATTTTGTGTGTTCAAGGGTAAAGCAAAGTCCCTCTTTCTTGTGGGCACTTGGGTCTGCAAGGAGAGCAGGTGAGAGCTGGTGCAAAGGAGCTGGCACATCCAGCTGCAGATGCAGTGAAGTCTGGGGTGAGGAAAAGGGATGCAAGGCCCAGGGGGCCAATGAGAGAAACGATGGGGTTGGGGACGTGAGGAGCAAGGTTGTCCACATGGTGTGAGACCTCAAGGGACAGCTTCTCCAGCCAGGCCAGACCTCCTTAGGAGAGACCCTGGATCAACATCAGACAATGCTGCAATCACCTCTTCTCCACACTGAAAAGGATTAAAATACACCCTTTACAATAGAAAGACTTTTTCATCAGAAGCTTTTTGAAATGTTTCTCCATAATTACATGAAGAAAACTCTCTAATTAACTATACAAGATTGGAGGGAAAATATAAGAAGAGACATGGTTTGTTAGAGCTTTCTTGAGTGTAATGAGCCCCATGGTGCATTTGGTGCTGAGTCCTTGAACATTGCTCAGGTGCTGAGAGGAGACTGCACAAACCTTTCCAGAAGTCAAAGTCAGAAGGAAAAAGTACTAAGTTCCTTGAAGTATTAATGAGTTCCACTGAGGGCAAGTACCAGCAGAGCCTGCCCAGGGACTCGTTAGAGCAGAGAATTGGAGGCCATGATGGCAGATAAACAAAGGGAAACGTGCAGGCAGCTGAGGTGCTGAGAAAACCCTGGTTTAGTTGGGTGAAGCAGAGAGGCCAAGGCCTGACCCCCAGCCCCTGGGAAGGCAGATCCTGTCCCTCACACATTGCTCAGGGCTCTTCCTGGGGCAGGGGATGTGGGCTGTGTGGTGTGAGTGAAGGACAATGGGGTGACAGTTCCCAGCCTTACTGGGGGTGTGCAGGAGACCATGAGGTGCCCCAGTGCCTGAGGACAACATGTCTCCTCACAGGCCTTGGTGGCAGAGGCGATGGCCATAGCCAAGGGGACAAAGACTTGGGTTCTCCTGGTGACATCCAGCCTTGCCAGTGCCCTTTGCCATCTCCACCACAGGTTGTCCTACACTGTCCCTCAGCTGCTTCTGTTTCCCTGCAGACTGTAGACACCCTTCTCGCTTCCTCCCCTTGCTCTCACCCTGGTATTTCCATACATTGACTGATGTGTCTCCACTCTCATGCTCTGTTCCTGGAAACACAAGTACATGGACTGATCTCCTGCTCCTTCTGGATGATTTCTCGTACCACAGCACTGCCCTTTGAGTGACATTTCTTCCTCCTCATGTCCAGTCTCCACGTTTTAACCTGCGCTGTGTGGCAGTGTTTCTCTGCTGTAGAAAGAAGGACCCTGAAAACTACTGACCTGTCAGCCTCTTACCTGTGCCTGGGAAGATGATGGAACAGATCCTCCTAGAAGCTGTGCTAAGAAACAGAGAATGGTGACTCAACCACTTCCCTGGGCAGCCTGTTCCACTGCTTCTCAACCTTCTCCAGGACGAAATGTTTCCTAATATCAATTCTGAACTTTCCCTGGTACAAGCTGAGTCCATTTCCTCTCATCCTCTCACTTGCTACTCAGGAGAAGACCAACACCCTCCATGCTACAACATCTTTTCTGATAGGTGTAGAGAGCGAGAAGGTCTCCTCTCAGCCTCCTTTTCTCCAGGATAAACAGCCTCAGAACCCCCAACTGCTCCTCAGCAGACTTGTGCTTCAGACCCTCAACAGCCTTGTCCCCCTCCTCTGCATTCACTCCAGCACCCCAAGGTCTTTCCTATAGTGAGGGGCCCAAAACTGAACCAAGGATTTGAGTTGTGGCCTCACCAGTGCCGAGTACAAGGGGATGATCGCTGCTCCGGTTCTGCCCACTACACTATTCTTGATGCACATCAAGCCATTGGCCTTTTTGGCAACCTGGGCACACGCTGGCTCATGTTCAGCTGCTGTCAATCAACAACCCCAGGTCCTTTTCCACCAGGCAGCTTTCCAGCTACTCTTCCCCAAGCCTGTAGTGTTGCAGGGGATTGTTATGACCAAAGTGCAGGACCTGACACTTGGCCTTGTTAAACCTCAGACAAATGGCCTCAGCTTAATGAATCAGCTGCTCCAGATCCCTCTGTAGAGCCTTCGTACCCTCCAGTTGATCAACACTCCCACCCAATTTGGTGTCATCTGAAAACATAGTCAGGGTGCACCCGATCCCCTCATCCAGATCATTGATAAAGAGATGAGAGAGAACTGGCCCCAATACTAAGCTCTGGGGACACCACTCATGACCGGCCACCCACTGGATTTGGCTCCGTTCACCACAACTCTTTGGGCCCGGCCCTCCATCCTGTTCTTTACCCATCGCAGATACACCATCGAGGCCACGAGCTGCAGCTTCTCCAGGAGATGCTGTGGGACACGGTGTCACAGGCTTTACTGCAGTCTAAGGACACAACACCCACAGCCCGTGTGGCGGATTCACTCCCCAAAACAGACTTTCTCTCATCTGCTCAGCCGGTCACCTTGTCACAGAAGGAGATCAGGCTGGTCAAGCAGGACCTGCCTTTCATCCAGCCATGCTGATTGGGCCCGATTGCTCGTCTCGTGTGTGTGACCTCACAGTCCTTTCCCAGCCATGTTCCTGCTGTTGGCCAATCCCCTGCAGAGGCAGAAGTGACCTCACAGTGCCCTCCACAGCCATTGGTTCCTACTGGACTATGAGTCCCTGAGACACAAGTGACCACACGACATCATACCCACCATCACCCTCCTTGTGGTCCAGTGTGTGAGCAGATCAAACTAAGCTGCTTTCATCAAATGTATCTGATAGATTTCCTATCAAGGGTCTGAGTGGAGAAACGTTCCTCAGAGGAGCTGCTGTATTTACTCTGGGGCATTTTACATCTCTGCTTCTGACTCTGATTTTTGTTCTCCTTCCTCTGTCTATTCTGACGTGAAAGAGCTCTCCAAGGAAAAGATTCATGGAATCCTACAATACCGCAGGTTGGAAGAGACCCCTGAACACCATCTCTGTCCCACTGACCTTTATGGCACCCCAAGGAATAGCTGATGGCATTTGTGCTCCCTTGGGTTCTTCTCACCACATGCACACAGTTGACATGCACATGATGTTTATGTTTACATCTCATCTGTAAAATGAAAACAGGGACTTTTGACCTAGTATTTCATAGAATCACAGAATGTCCTGAGTTGGAAGGACCTACAAGGATCATGGAGTCCAACTCCTGTCCCTGCACAGGACACCCCACAGGTCACCCCGTGTGTCTGAGGACGTTGTCCAGTCTCTTCTTGAACACTGTCAGGTTGGGGCCGTGACACCTCCCTGGGGAGCCTGAATCTCAGGTGCCACAGCACAGTGGAGCGTCTCCTGATAAAGACTGAATGTATTGGAAAAGTGGGTGTCTAAATCACCATGTGAGTGAGGAGACAGGCCAGGACAGCTCAAGAGGAGTCACACTCCTCTGGACCAAGAGGTGGGTGTCCCTGGCAATCTCAGGTGCCACAGCACAGCGATACTTGTGTTCAGGAGCTGGTCAAGTGACCCATCTCCTGTTCCGTAACGGTGTCTGAGTTTGCTCAGGTCACCCCTGACTTGAGCCCCATCCACTGCTGGGTGTTCTCCAGACTCCTGCCTTCAGGAACAAAGGCCCAGGAGACCTTGCTGGTGAAGATGGAGGCAAAGAAGCCATGAAGAACCTCAGTCCTGTCTGATTCTACTCTTATGAAGTTCAGCAGCAGGCCCATGTTCACCCTGTCTATTCTCTTACTGCAAGTGAAGCTCTGTCAGCTCATCTTGCTGCCCTGCCCGTGCAGGTATCAAGTCCAGGGCACCTTTGGTGTCATCCCCCCAACCATGGACAAGGTTTCTAAATTCCTCCTTTGCAGCTTCCCCTGCTTCCACCTCCTGTGTGCTGCCTTTCTGCCCCACAGCTCCATCAGTTCAGAGGAGTAGCCTCACAAGATAAATGCTTCTTTTCATGGCTATTCAAAGACACCATTCCTGTGCTTCTAGCAGGCTGTCCTGTAAGACTGATCAGATTTCCTGAGCTCCTTCACTTTTGAGACCTACTTCCCTGTCACCACCTCACCTGCTGTCCACCAGCATGTTAAAGAGTTCTCCTCTGGAGCCCATCAGCCTGTGCTGTGCTGCTGGCTTTCCGCCCTCCCCTCTGGTGCCTGGGACCCCACTGTCTCCTGGTCACAACAGCCAAGGTGGACACTGATGTTCACATCCCTCACCAGCTCTTCCTTGTTTTCCAGTTCCAGATCCAGGTGAGCATCAGTGTTGTTGGCCCACCAGGCAGCCACATTAAGAAGTTGTCCCAGGTTCTTCTAGAATGTTGGCACCTACAGCTTTGACTGGCCAATGAATGCCAGGGCAATTACAGTTCCCCATAGGAACCTGCTCATTGACTGGTGACTTCCTTGAGTTGCTGACAGAAGATCAGGAATTTGATTTATGTCAGACAGAGCAGATTTCAGCTGCTCCAAGATGGACCCACTCCTTGCCCAATCTGAGCCACTCAGTGACGTTGGCAGCACCTCTGGGATATTGTATTTGAGAAAGGGTAAAAAACACTGCAAAACAGCAGATGGGAGAGAGGATGGAGGAAATGGGAGAGAAAATCAATGCAGACACCAAGGTCATATCCGACAAGACCCAAGCAGGTCCCTCAGCAGGCCAAAGCTTGCTCTCCTGAAATCCTGCTCTTGGCCTTGTTCTCATCTCCCAGGAGCCTCAGCTCCACTTTCCCATCCCTGACTGTTCCATCCTGACCAACTCTTTCTGGTTTGTAAGTGTGAAGTCCCACAGGGCACCTCACCCCACTGACTCCTCAGTCACCTGTGTCAGGAAGATGTTGTCAATGAGCTCCAAACCCTCCTGGATGGCTGGTTCCTTGCAGATATTGGGACATCTTAGGTTTTCCAGGAGGACACAGCCTGGAAACATGAGGCTTCTTTCATTTGTCTGAAGGAGGCCTCATCTAATCCCCTTCCTCATCAGTGAGTCAGTAGCTGATGTGCAGTCACCACAACATTGCCCATGTTGTTCTGCCCTCTCATGCTGACTCCTCAACGTTCAGCTGGCATTGTCTGTCCCCAGGCAGAGCTCCACACATTCCTGCTGCTCTCCCAATTGAAGTGGACCTATCTGTTTGACTCCAGACATCTGGCATTATGAGCAGCAGGGCCCCAAGACCCCACATTTCCTCCAGGAGATGGTATTTGTAGTGTCCTGTAACTCCTTGTCGAGGGTTAAGATTGCGGGGTGACAATAAAACCCTGGCAGATGTATTGTTAACCTCCTCTCCCCCCACTTCCCCCTCTTTGCCCCTCCCTCTCCCCCCCTTCCACTAAGGACAGGCGATCGGGAGGAAAAGAAGAACAGAGAGAAGAGAGTTGGAAAAATTAAAGATGTTTTACTAATGCTACTAATAAGAATAGAGAAAATAATACAAAATATACAAAACCAATCTTGAAAGTCTCAGCAACTGCAGAGCCGGCCACCAAAGTCCTGGATTAGACTCTGCAACCAAGCGGAGCTGGATTCAGTCTCTCACTAGGCCTCAGTTCTCAGGGACGACCAGCCAGATCCTCTCCTAAGGTCGGCCATAAGGAAAAAAGGGAAAAGGTCCTCGTGGTCTCCCACTTTTATATGAAGTATTCACGTGAATGGAATGTTATACACAGTTGGTCAGTTTCTTAGTCACTTGTTTCTCGTCGCCCCTCTCGCGAGATGTCCATCCATGCTTATCAATATGTTTGCATTCCATTGCTAGGTTTACCAAAACATGGGTCTGGTTCTCCAGGAAAATGCAGTTAATATGAAGGCTTTAGCTGACAGGCAAAATTCACTACAAGAGAAACTTGTTTTTAACAAAACCAGGACACTCCTAATGCTGTTATCTTTGGAGAGACACCCAAATCAGAATAAACCATCTGTGTGCAAGCATTAAGAGCTGAGCAAATGGAGCTTCAGTCATGGGAGAGTCCAGACCTTGTGAATATCTGGTATTCGCCCATCAGAAAGCTCTGAACTTGTAGAAGGAGAAATGAGCAGTTCTGGATCAGGGCAGGACAATAACCTGTCAGCAGGACCTGACAGGCTGAGCACTGACCCTGAGGAGAAGGGCCTGGGCACTCCAAGCTCCCCACACCAGCCCGTGGTGCACGCTCACCATGAACAAGGCAGCTGCACACGGGGCTGCATGAGGAGGAGCGTGGGGACCCAGACACCTGCAGTTCTCATCCCAGTCGGTTCAGCACTGGTGTGACCCACACACACGGGTGTGTGCCAGTGTGCGGCTTCCCAGTCTGGAGCAGCAGGGAGGAACTGGAGAGCGCAGGGCTGTGCCAAGGCAGGTTCAGCACCTTGTGCACATGGTGTGGGGTGCTGAGGGACCTGGGCTGCTTTGGCCCAGCAGTGCTGGGGAGGCTGCAGCAGTGCAGGAGTAGCCTGAGAGTGCTTGAAGGGCGGTTTCAGAGATGGTGGAGGTTTCTGCATAGTGGGAAAGAGCATGAGAAAGAAATAATGGCCCAGAGTGCAGCTGGGGAGGTCCAGGCTGGACATGAGCAGAAAGGAATGTGATGGAAGGGCAGTGCTGTGGTGGAGCAGGTCAGCAGAGGGAGTCTGCATCAGCCCAAGGCTTTGTGCTGCAAGGACCAGCTGGGGAGAATGGAGAGATCTCAGCAAAGGAAGGAAGATGCTCAGACAGGAGCAAGGGGGGGCAGCAGGGGGGATGTCTCCAGCCTGCAGGGACAGAGGTGCAGGGGATGGACAGCACAGGACAGGCTGTCGTGGAGATGATCAAGGGATGGAAAGAGGCTGAAAGCCCCACCAGACATGAGCTCCTTCTCCCCTTGGCTGTGGCTGTTGTCTGCACCTCTGATGCCTGTGAGGAGACACCTTGTCCTTGCAGCACAGGGGCCTCATGGCCTCCTTGTCCCCAGCCAGGAACCTGTGAGGGGTGGGACCATAGTCCTGCCCTTGGCCTTGCACAGCCCCACATCACACTGTCCCAGGAAGGGCCCTGGGCAATGTGGGAGGGACAGGATCTGACTTCCCAGGGCTGGGGGTCAGGGCTTGGCCTTTTGGTTAAAGAAATGCAACCAGGTTTACTCAGCATCAGAGCCACCTTTACTGTGCTTTTCCTGACCTCCAGTTTTCTTCTCTAACCAAACCTGGATATTGTTTCTCAGTAGGTTCCCTCAGTGGGACCCATTAACATTACAAGAAACATTGGAGTTTGAATCTGACTTTGACTTCTTGAGAAGTTTCATCACCTTCCTCCAGGGTCTGAGGTCCATGGACTCAGCACCAAACCCACCAGAGGGGTCATTAAAGCGCCTTGGGCTGCTCCTGTGCTGCTGAGCTGGGCTGGGCTCCTGGGACACAGGGAGCTCATGGCAGCGGCAGCGCTGCAGAGAGACAGCTCTGCCCAGGAGCAGCTCCTCTGCACACGCAGCAGGGCTGAGGGCTCTGCCTGGGGATCTCAGGAGACGAGCAAGGCAGAGAGAGATTAAAGGTGGTCAGGACTGGGAGGATGCTGAGAGCTCACTGGAGGAGAAACCTTTGCAGCCCTTGCCATGGTAAGTCTCTGGTGCAGGGCAGTGCAGCTGTAGCTCCTGGAGGCATCTCCTAAACCTGGCACAGGCACAGCTGGTGGGATCTGTAAGGACGGGGCTCTTGTCAGGCCATGTTGAACAGCTGTGAAGCCGGGTGAGCTACAACCTGAAATGCTTGAGATGGGATTCAGGACCCCCTGCCATCCCCTGTAGTGCAGACACATTTCCCAGTGCAACCCCTGGTCTCCTCTCCTCCCCAGCAGACCCTCTGCCCCAACGCCATGGGGTCCAGGTCACGAGTCTCCACCTCAGCAGCTGGACCTCCAGGTGAAGGCTTCATGGAATGAGGTACACAAAAAAGGTGCTAAAAATACTTGCTCTCCAGTGTCATTATGTGAGTGGCAGCAGCACAGCCGGGTCAGGAGAAGGTTCCACAGCATGCCCGTCTGCCTTTCTGTCCTTGCTTTATTTTCTGGTAACACTGCATGTCCTTCCCTGTTTCTCCACCTGTCCCTGGTGCTCTTGCTCTCTGGTGTTGGGGTGCGAGTGTGAGTCAGATTTTGTTCTGACACCAGCACAAGGGGTCTTGACCCAGAGGTGTGTTCATGGTATCTAGATGCCCAAGCTGCATTTTAAGCTGTGATGAACTGTTATTCAAACTTAGTAGAAAGAGAGTATGAGCTGAAACATCCCTCCATCAGGGAGGGGGTTTTCCAGGAGAAACAGCATGTTTATTTTCCTCAGAGAAGTCACCCCTAACATGTACCTGTCTTTCCTCCTTTCACAGGTCCTCATGCCCACAGGCAGCCAATGTCCAACAGCAGCTCCATCACCTAGTTCCTCCTCCTGGTGTTCACAGACACACGGGAGCTGCAGCTCTTGCACTTCTGGCTCTTCCTGGGCATCTACCTGGCTGCCCTCCTGGGCAACGGCCTCATCATCACCACCATAGCCTGGGACCAGCACCTCCACACCCCCATGTACTTCTTCCTGCTCAACCTCGCCCTCCTCGACCTGGGCTCCATCTCCACCATTGTCCCCAAATCCATGGCCAATTCCCTCTGGGACACCAGGGCCATTTCATACTCAGGATGTGCTGCACAGCTCTTTTTTTTCTTTTTCTTTGCTACAGCAGAGTATTGTCTCCTCACCGTCATGTCGTACGACCGCTACGTTGCCATCTGAAAACCCCTGCACTACGGGACCCTCCTGGGCAGCAGAGCTTGTGTCCACATGGCAGCAGCTGCCTGGGCCACTGGGTTTCTCACTGCTCTGCTGCACACGGCCAATACATTTTCACTGCCCCTGTGCAAGGGCAATGCCCTGGGCCAGTTCTTCTGTGAAATCCCCCAGATCCTCAAGCTCTCCTGCTCACACTCCTACCTCAGGGAACTTGGGCTTATTGTGGTTAGTGCCTGTTTAGTTTTCATGTGTTTTGTGTTCATTGTGGTGTCCTATGTGCAGATCTTGAGGGCCGTTCTGAGGATCCCCTCTGAGCAGGGACGGCACAAAGCCTTTTCCACCTGCCTCCCTCACCTGGCCGTGGTCTCCCTGTTTGTCAGCACTGTCATATTTGCCCACCTGAAGCCCCCCTTCATCTCCTCCCAATTCCTGGATCTGGTGGTGTCTGCTTTTTACTCAGTGGTGCCTCCAGTAGTGAACCCCCTCATCTACAACATAAGGAACCAGGAGCTCAAGGATGCTCTGTGGAAACTCATATCTTAGTGTTTTCTGAAGCAATAAACTGCTCATCTGCTTCTACATAGAAGTTGTAATGTAACTTGTTACAGGTCCAGCTTGTCATCTGTATTTTCTGTTGTTGTTGACATTTTTTATTCTGATATTTTTATTCAGATTTAACACCAGAGTACATCTGAACATTGTGTGTGTGCAGGGCTGGCACACAGCAGTGTCCTCTCACAGCCAGGCTCCTGCCAGAGACCTGCAGGACCAGCAGAGCAGGGGCTGGGCTGTGCCTCTGTGCACTGGACACCCCATGGAAGGAGCCTCGGGTCATTCACCATGGACTGGCCCCTCACAACCACCATTTCCAGCCCTCGTCTCTCACCCACAGAGGTTGTTCTTCCCTCCATGGATGGACACTCAATGAAGAGTTCAGCAGTCTGTGTTGCTTTGTACAGATGAGATGTGAGCACGCACATCATGTATGTGAGGTGACATGAACACGAGTGAGCACAAACACCATCAACTGTTCCTTGGGGTTCCATGAAGACCTGTGGCACACACAAGGTCCTGAGGTCACGTCCTGTTGGAAGTAACACCCCATGGGAAACTGCCTGAATGCAGAACTGGGTTGTGCTTCCTTAACTGAGGTCCCTGTGTCCACTCCTCATGACGTGGGACATCTCAGATGAGTGCAGAGCAGGTGACACACCACAGGGCTGAGGTGTCTCCCACCCCTTTGGAGTGGCAACAGGAGGCCAGAGGGACACTGTGACTCCTGCCTCTGTGTGTAAAAGGAACAGACTGTCTCTGAGCATCCCTGGGTGCACAAGGAGTCCTGAGACCAACTCAGATATAGATGCCTGATGGAACCCTGGCATTTCTGTGTGTGACTCCAGGAACAACCCTCAGTGGCCCAGTGAGATTCATCTCAGCTGCTGGGACAGGCTCATTGCAAGTGCTCCTGTCTGCTACATCACCCTTGCCTGTGGTTCTGGGTTGTGCTCCCAAAAGTAAGACAAAGTGGTAAGAGGGTTTCTGAGGTCTTTGGAAAAGGCAGATATCAAACCCATCTGCATGAAAAGCATGAAGGAGAATTAACAGCTGGTCAACCTGCATCCATACCCAGAATTTTGCAGGGTCACAGACATGGTGTCCCTTGGTGTCCTAGTAGCCAGATCAGTGATCTCTGGGCTGGAGAATTGGAAGCTGGGTGGGAAGTTGGCTGGACAATCAAGCCAAATGTCATCAGTGGTACAAAGCCCTCCATGCAGCCAGTTACTAGTAGCATCCCTCAGTGACCAACACTTGGACCAACACTGTTAAACGTCTTTATTCTCCCTCTGTATGATGTGACGAGTGCACTTTCAGCTTCTCTGTGGATGATGCATAGTTGTGAGGAACCCTTGATCAACCTCACCTTGTTAACCCTGCCTGGAGCAGGACAGTGAGACAAGTGAGACAAGGGCTCTCTTCAAACCTGAAGTTATTCTGCGATTCAGTGAATCTTTCCCTTGCAGAGGATTTTGAAGGCAGAATAGGCAGAGGAAGAATAAAAAGAATAAAAGACAGAAAAGGAGTTCTTAATGTTGTCAACAAAAATACAATACAGCAGTTCCTCTGAAGAGTGTTTTTCAACTCAAATTTCTAGTAGGGAATATATTTAATAAATTTCATAAAACAAGTATACTTTCATCTGATCGGGTCCTGGGCCATAAAAAAGGTGATGGATAGTTATGGTATTATGAGGTCAGTTGTGTCTCAGACACTCATAATCCAGTCAGAATCCTGTGGCTGTGAAGGGGACAGTGAGGCCAGTTCTGTGTCTGGAGGTGACAGCCCAGCAGCAGGGACATGGCTGGGAAAGAACCTCTGCCTAAGTATGACAGATCCTACCCAGGAAGAGGCCTTGGAGACAGGTTGTCACATCTATCCCACCTGAGGGCATGACGAGACAGCAGCAGGGACATGGTCGTGTGTATCAGACATGCTGAAAGGCCAGCAGCACTCATGGGATTTAGGAGATCATGGTGAGGTTACTTCTCTCTAGTCAACTGCAAGACCACATGAAGAATAACAGGTTGGGATCTCTGCTTGATGGGCAGTTTCTGAGGTGGTAAAGCTTCCACAGGTAGTGGGAAAAGCAGCAGAGAAAAAAAACCAAAGCCACCAAGTGCAGATTGGGAAGTAGAGACTGAATATCAGGAGGAAGAAATGCCACTGGAAGGGCAGTGCTGTGGGGCAAGAGGTGACCCAGAGGGAGCTGGATCAGCCCATGGTTTGTGTTCCAAAGAGCAGCCAGTGAGGGTGCAGACACAGCAGTGAAGGTGCAGAAATGCTGGGGTGAGAGCAGGTGGGGAAACGAGATGGGTGTCTGCAGCCTGCAGGGAAAGAGGGGCAGGGGTAGCACCGTGTAGAACAGCCTGTGCTGGAGATGGCAAAGGGCGCTGTAAGGCTGGAAGGGACCCACAGAACCCAGGTCTCTGTCCCCTTGGCCATGGCAGTTGTCTCTGCCACTGAGGCCCAGGAGAAGACATGTTGTCCCCACGGCACAGGGGCCTCGGTGCCTCCTTGCAGACCCATGGGGAAGCTGGAAGTTGTTGTCCCAGTGTTGTCCTTTCCTGGGCCTTGCACACCCACATCCCACAATCCAAGGAAGAGCCCTGAGCCATGTGTTTACATCTCATCTGTACAATGAAAACATGGACTTTTGACCTAGTGTTTCATAGAATCATAGAATGTCCTGAGTTGGAAGGACCCACAATGATCATCAAATCGAACTCCTGTCCCTGCACAGGACACCCCACAGGTCACCCCGTGTGTCTGAGGACGTTGTCCAGTCTCTTCTTGAACACTGTCAGGTTGGGGCCGTGACACCTCCCTGGGGAGCCTGTTCAGTGTCCAGCACCTCTGGGTGAAGATCCTTTTCCTCATATCCAACCTGACCCTCCCCTGCCACATCTTCCTGCCGTTCCCTTGGGTTCTGTCACTGGTCAGCAGAGGGAAGAGCTCAGTACCTTCCCTTCCTTCTCCGCTTGTGAGGAAGCTGTAGCCACCATGAGGTCTCCTTTGAGTCTTTTCTTCAGCTCTCATGCTCAGAAACCCCTTGGTTTGCTTTCTGAAGCAGAAAGGAGGAGCCATGAGCTCCAGGCAATGGGAAGGGGGATCCTGTCCCTCACACACGGCTCAGGGCTCTTCCTGGACCGTGGGATGTGGGTGTGCAAGGCCCAGGGAAGGACAACACTGGGACAACAACTTCCAGCTTCCCCACGGGGCTGCAAGGAGGCACTGAGGCCCCAGTGCCATGAGGACAACATGTCTTCTCCTGGGCCTCAGTGGCAGAGACAACTGCCATGGCCAAGGGGACAGAGACCTGGGTTCTGTGGGTCCCTTCCAGCCTTACAGCGCCCTTTGCCATCTCCACCACAGGCTGTTCTACACGGTGCTACCCCTGCCCCTCTTTCCCTGCAGGCTGCAGACACCCATCTCGCTTCCCCACCTGCTCTCACCCCAGCATTTCTGCACCTTCACTGCTGTGTCTGCACCCTCACGAGCTGCTCTTTGGAACACAAACCATGGGCTGATCCAGCTCCCTCTGGGTCACCTCTTGCCCCACAGCTCTGCCCTTCCAGTGACATTTCTTACTACTGATATCCATTCCTCACCTTCCAAGTAGACTTCTTTTTTCTCATTTTTTCTTCTTTTTTCTTCTTTTTGCTCCTGCTTCTTCCCACTATCAAGAAAAGCTCTACCATCTCATAAACTGTCCTTCATGCAGGGAACCCAACCCGTTAGGCTTCTTGTGGTCTTTTACCTGACCAGAGAGAAGTCACCTCACCATGATCTTCTAAATCCCATGAGTGCTGCTGGCCTTTCAGCTTCTCTGACAGACACGACCATGTCCCTGCTGATGTCCCGTCATGTTCTCAGGTGGGATGGACATGACAACCCATCTCTCTTCCTGGGTAACACCTGTGGGCCCTTTGGCAGAGGTTCTTTCCCAGCCATGTCCCTGCTGCTGGGCTGTCACCTCCAGACACAGAACTGACTCCACTGTCCCCTTCACAGCCAAAGTCTTTCCACTCAATTATGAGTTTCGGAGACTCAACTGACATCATAATCCCACACCCATCCATCCCCCTCCTTATGGGCTGCGACCTGACTAGATAAAACTATGCTTGTTTTATCAAATTGATCAAATCTATTTCCTACTAAAGATCTGAGAGGAGAAGCATTCTTGACAGGAATGTGAAATTTTGCAACCTTTTCTATGTCCTCTCCTACCTTTTTTATTTCTTATTGTTTTTCTTCTTCCTGGTTGCTCATGGTGATTTCGCTCCCTGAGGTGCAAAGCCAATCCCACACCAGAGATGAGATCTTCTTTATTGCAGAGTTGTGCAAGTCTGGATGCTGGAATGAAACCAGCACAACAGATAGAGAAGGAACATCTATTATATACAAATCTTATCCCTACATTCAGACCCTCCCGGCAGTCCTAAAGAGCCAAGTGTTCACACATTGGCGTATTGGTTACATAATCATTTTACCACTACACATGCTTGTTGAGAGAGGGTCCCAGGCTGAGCCTGGGGCTCCCATCCTGGGGATGTGTGTTTTAGCATTATAATGAGCGTAAAAGGAGCAAAGCTCAGGTAAAGGACACTTTATGTAACAGCCTTGAGACAGATGTTAAAACAAGACTCAGCTAATTGTGCAGGCTCCAGAGTGTCTGTGCTGCAAGGACAGTATTCTTTGCAGGTTCTGATTAGGTGTTTTAAACGTCACTTTTACCTTTGTTAGCGGAGCAGACTGACCAAAATTGAGAGGATTTACATGGTTTAGGTTTTCAATTGCAGGCAGGATTCATTCTTTTAACTGGTAAGGACTACATCTTCTGTTATCAAACAGCTCTCCAAGGTAAAGATTCATTAAACCATAGAATAACTCATGTTTGAAGAGAGCCCTGAACATCATCTTGTCTCCCTCTCTTGCTCAAGGCAGGGTGCACCAGGTGAGGTTGTTCTAGGCCTCTGCCCTGCTTTGCATCTTCCACAAAGGAGCTGAAAATGTGCTCCATGACATAATGAAGAGGCAGAATAAAGCCGTTGGACAGTGTTGGCCCAAGTACTCATCACTGATGGATGGCACAAGAAACTGGCTGAACACAGGACTTTGTACCACTGATGATGTTTGGGTTTGGTCATGCTGCCAACTCCCCACCCATCACAACATCCACATCTCCATCCCAGATCTCCCCAGTCTGCTCTAAGGCACCACAGGAGACCATGTCTGGGGCCTTGCAAAACTCCATGTACTCAACATGACTTTCTTTCCCCTGCCCATTTGGGTTCAGCAATTCCTTCCTTGTCCTTCAACTGCCTGGAGATGCCTGCAGGAGAATGTAACCTGTCACCCTCCCAGGGACAGACGTAGGCTGAGCATCCTGTCATTCTCCCAGTTCTCCTTCCTGCCATTCCTGAAGATGGGTTTGACGTCTGCCTTTCTGAGGGACCTCTGAACCTCTCTGATCACTCTGGCACTTCTGAGACCACAATCCACAATTTCACACAGGGAAAGAGGGGCAGGTGTAGGACTGTGTAGAACAGCATGTGATGGGGATGGCAAAGGAGAGGTAGCAAATAGGGACATTTGCAATGAGCCTGTCCAAGAGAGCTGAGATGAATCTCACTGTGCCACTGGGGTTTGTCTTCGGAGTCACACACAGAGAAATATCAGGGTTCTGTCAGGTGTCCACATCTGAGCTGGCCTCGTGGACTCTTAAAACACATTGAGATATTCAGGGACAGACAGTTTCCCTTATACACACAGAGGCAGGAGTCACAGCGTCTCTCTGGCCTTCTGTTCCTATTCCCAAGGGTTGGGAGGCACCTCAGCCCCGTGGTGTGTCGCCATGTTCTACATTTATCTTTGATGTCCCTCATCATTAGGAGTGGACATGGGTTCAAGGAAGCACATCCCAGTGCTGCATTCTGGTGGTTTCCTATGGGATATTAGTCCCAACATGATGTGACCTCAATGAACGGTCTGTCTCACAGGCCTTCATGGAACCCCAAGGAATAGCTGATGGTGTTTGTGCTCACTCATGTTCATCTTACCTCACATACATGATGTACATGCTCACATCTCATCTGTACAATGTGAACATAAACCTCTGACCTACTCATTCAGTGTAATTCCATGGAGGGACA
The DNA here is from genome assembly GCF_964273445.1 of Streptopelia decaocto. Taxonomy (NCBI): domain Eukaryota; kingdom Metazoa; phylum Chordata; class Aves; order Columbiformes; family Columbidae; genus Streptopelia; species Streptopelia decaocto. The sequence continues at coordinate 490,510 of NW_028115117.1, forward strand.
AAGACCTCTGAGCTGGGGTGAGAGGGCAGTGCTGGAAATGGTGGTTGTGAGGAACCAGTCCATGGTGATTGACCTGAGGCTCCTTCCACGGGGTGTCCAGTGCACAGGGGCACAGCCCAGCCCCTGCTCTGCTGGTCCTGCAGGTCCCTGGCAGGAGCCTGGCTGTGAGAGGACACTGCTGTGTGCCAGCCCTGCACACACACACTAGTCAGCTGCACGCTGATGTTTCATCTGTGGCCACTTCTGTAGGAATAAGCTTGAGAGAAACTTTGCAAGAAGATATAAACCATCATGCACTGCCCAAAGAAGAACACTTTTCCTTGTGCAAGTACTGTTACTGAGGCCAGTTCTGTCACAGCAGTGCCCATTGCCTGTCCCTGCCTGCACCCACAGCACTGACACACAGCAGGACGGTGACCAAGCTGCCAGAGCACTCAGGCCTTGCACCAACACCAGGGGTGAGAAGGAGAGTGTGGAGTGGAACCAGAACAGCTCTGGAAGAACAAGCGCTGCTGCTCTCTGGCAGTGCTGACATGCGAGATCTGTTTTCCCCTCCACCGACGCACAGGAACTATCCCTGCAGCTCCAAATAGGCTTTGCAGGAAGGATATAGTGAAAAAGAAGTCACTAAAGAGCCCTTTATTCTGTTTAGGGAGAAGGAGAGCACTGCTGCTCATTTAAGCAGCCAACAGGTATAAAAGAAAAGCAACAGTGAATTAGAAAGGGGATGACAACATTATCACAATAAGAAAACAACCAACAACACCAGAAAATCCAGTTGACAGGCTGGGCTTGTAACTAGCTACATTACAACTCCTATATAGAAGAAGATGGCCAGTTTATTGCTTCAGAAAGAAGAGGGCTATGAGTTTGCACAGGGCATCCTTGAGCTCCTGGTTCCTCATGCTGTAGATGAGGGGGTTCACTGCTGGAGGCACCACCGAGTACAGAACTGACACCACCAGGTCCAGGGATGGGGAGGAGATGGATGAGGGTTTCAGGTCAGCAAATATGCCAGTGCTGATGAACAGGGAGACCACGGCCAGGTGAGGGAGGCAGGTGGAAAAGGCTTTGTGCCGTCCCTGCTCAGAGGGGATCTTCAGCACGGCCCTGAAGATCTGCACATAGGACACCACAATGAACACAAAACAGACAAATGCTAAACAGAGACTAACCACAATAAGCCCAGTTTCCCTGAGGTAGGAGTGTGAGCAGGAGAGCTTGAGGATCTGGGGGATTTCACAGAAGAACTGGCGCAGGGCATTGCCCTTGCACAGGGGCAGTGAAAATGTATTGGCGGTGAGCAGCAGAGCATTGAGAAACCCAGTGGCCCAGGCAGCTGCTGCCATGTGGACACAAGCTCTGCTGCCCAGGAGGGTCCCGTAGTGCAGGGGTTTGCAGATGGCAACGTAGCGGTCGTAGGACATGATGGTGAGAAGGTAAAACTCTGCTGAAGCTAAAAAGACAAACAGAAAGACTTGGGCAACACATCCTAAAAAGGAGATGGTCTCGGTGTCCCAGAAGGAATTGGACATGGATTTTGGGAGAGTGGTGGAAATGGAGCCCAGGTCGAGGAGGGCGAGGTTGAGCAGGAAGAAGTACATGGGGGTGTGCAGGTGCTGGTCCCAGGCTATGGTGGTGATGATGAGGCCGTTGCCCAGGAGGGCAGCCAGGTAGATGCCCAGGAAGAGCCAGAAGTGCAAGAGCTGCAGCTCCCGTGTGTCTGTGAACGGCAGGAGGAGGAACTGGGTGATGGAGCTGCTGTTGGACATTTGCTTTTCCTGAACATGGGGCACTGTCATGAGAAAAAAAAAAGATAGTGAGAATCCAGGGCAGAGTTCTCTGACAAAAATCAAACCAACTCCCATAGACCCTCCCCTGTCACACGCAGACACTCTTGTGTTTTTCTAGGACTACCTGTTTCAGCACTGTGGCTGCAGCCCTGCTTGGGGCTGGAAAATGTGCAACCAAGAGCAGGGCCTCTGCCCATGGGCCGTCAATAAGTCAGCCCAGCTCTGCAGAAGTGGGGCCAGGGGAAAGGTGGGGACTGTCCTGGTTCTGCTAACACAGAAGGGCTGTCAGCACTTGCTTTCCCAGTGATAGGGAACAGAGATGGTGAAGGCAGTTTAGGAGTTCCAGGTTTTTTTACATCTACCTTCATATTCACTGCAGAGTGTTGTTGGGTGTCAGAAACCCTCAGCATTTCTGCTGCACTCAGGGAGAACAGAGCAAGTCTTCGAGACCAGAGGGTGCCTGTGGGTCAGTGCAGAGTGAGGGCAGCTGCTCTGTCCCTCTGTCTTGCTCCAGCTGCCCTGGGCTGGCACCTTTCTGAGATGGGGGCTGATCACACTCCCATGTTACCCTGAAAAGCCACCAGGCACTGCTGAGAGCAGAGGGATCCACCTCAGACCGTGACAGGTCTCACCCTTTCCTAAGGTCTCAGCACCCAACGTTTAGCCCAGGGCACACACGGCTCATTCCCCAGCCCCACAGACTGCATTGCCCACAGCCCACAGGTCAGAGCAAAGCTGGGACACGTGTGCCCATGGACACACCTGCAGGAAAGGACCCACAAGATCAGGCTGTGACTCCACAGCTGAAACTGCCATCCCCAGAGAGCCTGACAGCAAGAACAAGATCCCAACAGCAGTGACCCAGAGCAGGGGAGCAAGAAGGAAAATGCGGTGAGGGTGGGTGTGAGAGAGGCCAGGGCAGAGGCAGCCGGGCACTCAGACAGCGTCACCCTTCCCCAGCTGTGCAGCCACCTCCCAGACACCAACACTGCCGGGCAGCTGCTCTCAGCCCCTGTGCTCTGCAGAGGAACTGCAGCTCTGGCTGCACAGGAGCTGCTTCATGCCTTGGAGCCCCCGGCCCTGAGGGCAGAGGCTTTGCTGGGTGGGACAGGAGGCCAGGGGGCTGCTCACAGGAGGGATCTGACCTGCAGGGGGTCACAGGGACTTTTCTCTGTTCTACCTACCATAACAATTCTGGGTTTGGTTTCCTCTCATTTCTGATCATTTTCCTGCTGCCTGGAGATTCTCCCCTGGGAGGTGTTTCCCTGTCCATGTCTGTTCCCTGTCAGTGCTCACAGACCATCCCACCCTCTGTGCCCTCCCCCTGGCCCTACAGATCCTGCCTGTTCACAGGGCGCTGCCTGGGGGCATCTTCCTGTCTGCAGGCTGGAAAACAGGACAGGTCAGACTAAGGCTGACGGGTCCAGCCAAGGTGATGCAGGTGCTGTGCACAGGCAGAGGGGTGGGGAAGGGATGTCATGAGCCTTCTGGCAGATGTACTGATCACTCACAGTTGCAGTTCAGGAGTCTCAGTGACTTGTTTAAGCATGAGAGCTCATTTTCATTTTATCCTTTCCTGCACCCCCCACCCCTTGGGAGAGGAAACTGAAAAGACAGGCTCAGGAAAGCTCCTTATCTGCCTGCTAATCCTTACATTGATCTTGTCATTGGGGCATCGCCTTTAAAAAATTCTGGTGGTGATCTGGATGTGTGAGCAGCCCTGACCCACACAGCACCCTCTCCACAGGAGAAGCATCTTTCCTGCCATTATTCCGGATGCTCCTTCCCCCCACAGCTTGTCCCCACAGCACCGTGGGGATCTCCCCCAGACAGGGACCCTGCTCTGCAGGACAGCCCTGGGCACCCCCTGGGTGCTCCCCCTGCAGTCACCCTCAGCAGAAGTTGTCATCATTCCCTGTTCCTGTGACAGTGCAGCAGGGAAGCCCTGCTCTGGAGTGTGTTCTTCTCCTCTACAACAGAGATACTGTGAGAGAGACCTGACAGATCCTGTAAATCAAGGAATGTACCAGCCTAAGGTCTCCCTCCAGGAAATGCAGCTGCATTGTCTTACATGCAGAGACTTACCGTGTTAGGACTGTGAAGATTTGTCTCTCAATGAGCCCTCAGCAACCTACAACCCTACATTGCATTTCCCCTCTCTCTGCCTGTCTCCCGTGCCCTCGGTGCTGCAGGCAGAGCCCTCAGCCCTGTGCGTGTGCAGAGGAGCTGCTCCTGGGCAGAGCTGTCTCTCTGCAGCGCTGCCGCTGCCATGAGCTCCCTGTGTCCCAGGAGCCCAGCCCAGCTCAGCAGCACAGGAGCAGCCCATGATGTCCCTTTCTCTGTCCCCTCTGGGCTCCTTCAGGTGTCCCTGGGGCTCCAGGGGCACATCCTTTCAAACAACCTTAAGTAATCAGTCATGTTGATTCTCTCTCCTCTGAAGAGACACATCATTGTGTTCTTTGTATTAAACAATGAATTCGTATGAGAATCAACTTTTCTTGTCCCATCATTAGACAGGACACCAGGAATGTTACAGCAAAGGATCTAATTCCTCCAGGCCGGGGGAGGAATATCTTCAGTTGAATGAGTTCAGGCATTTTATTCTGGTTTTATACTCCCAGGTCTAGAGACACATTCATCAGTCTTTGGCCATGTCATGTCCATGCTCTGATTCAAAGCCTTTGCACACATGGGCTCTTGGACACTTGGTACCAGGTTTCTTGTGCAGGTCAGAGCTGGGCTGGTGCCACAGCTGGGGTGGCTCAGCCCAGATGTGAGGCAATGTCCTCAGCCAGGGACCTGACTGGGGAGCTGGAGCTGTCGGTGCTGCAGACAGAGCTGTGACACGGATGGAATGAACTGCCAGGCAGGGTGGCAGGAGTGAGTTCATCTGGTCTCAAGGACAGCAGCCTCCAAGCACAGCAACAGTCCAGATCAAAGCTCAGTCCAGACCTGTAAGGCAATTCAAGGGCCCCATAATGAGCTGTTACTACTGCAGGAACAGTTAAAGGAGAAACAAAGACACTTTGTAGCTACTGATGAATTTAATAAGAGAAAGAGGTGAGAATCCCTGTGTCCTTTTGTCATCCCTCTTCACCAGCAATGTGTCCCAGGCCTCTGTGACCTGAGACAGGAATCTGCAGAACAACCAGCAGTGGATGGGGATCAAGTCAGGGGTCACTGCAACTAACACAATCCTTTCCAGTCTATGGGACAGCAGGGGCAGCATCCCAGGAGCTGGGACAGCAGGACGATGTCACAGTGAGGCCACTCTCCACCATCTGTGAAAGCTCATGGAGACTGGGGGGACTCCCTGACCACTGGCAGCTCTCACACAGTGTGTGCACTTTTCAAAATGGCCAATGGGTGAGCAGGGGAACTAAGGGCTGTGCCCCAGAGCATGTCCACCGGGACCCCATTTCTGGGTGTCTTGAAGAGAAGGTGACGGGGTTTGCCCAGGGCAGGTTGTTCCTGTCCATCCTCTTTTCTTTTTGTGATGAAAGGACAGGGTTGTGGACGTGGGGAGAACATTGATGGTCTGTTACCTGGAAGTCAGCAAGGCATTCAGTGTCATCCCCTGCAATATTCTCGTATCCAAGGTGGGATATTATGGTCTGTGTCAGTGTAAATGGGTAAAAAGCAATCTGGATGGCTGGGCTTGGAAAGGTGCTGTAGAAAGGGAGAAACTTTCCAGTCATGAGGACAGTCCAGCACTGGAAGCTGTTTCCCAGGAGTGCGCACTCACTCTGTCCCAGAAAGAGACCAAGATGTGTTTGGATAAAGCCCTGAGCAATCTGGTCTGACCCTGCTGTGAGCAGGAGGTTGGTCAAGACACCTCCTGAGGTCCCTTTGAGCCTGAATGACGCTGTCCTTTCATCCCCTTCATGTTTTCAGTTAAGCAAAGCTCTCAGTTTCTCACTGAACACATGAATCATTCACATGAGGTGCAGTGCTGCTTTGTCAAGTAATCGTAAACAGTTCTGACCACATCTTTTGCATCCCTTTTCATTTGCCCCAACCCAGGGTCTTTTTTGCTGTCCTAATACCCTTGCAGAAGGAACACACCACCTTGTTTGTCCTTTCATAGCAGGTTGTTCAAGAGGTGTCAACATCCATGTACAGAGTCTGCACATCAGCCAGGCAGCAAAGCCACCGTTACAGAAATGGAGTCGAGACACTTGACCAGCTCTTTGAAGCCAGGAATCAGCGTGACATGTCTGCTGAGATTCCAGTGAACACCTAAATTTGAAGAGCAGGACATGTGAGTCCTCCTTGGGAATCCTGGCTCAAATTCTTACCCTTATGGTGCTTCAGGTTGTGAAGAGAATCAAAAGCAACTTTTTGGTGGAGTTAGTTTATTTTACATGTGTCACACAGGGCAGATGATGAGAGCTCGCAGCTCCAATCTCTGCTGCACTCTAAGGTTTGATACCCCATCCATAGGGATATATCTAAGTGGTTCTGATAAAGTGTGGTCTTGCAAAAGTCACCTTTTGTGTCCCCAGGTGCATGGACACTGCTCATGTGCCTCTGCAGAGAATGACAGAGGCTGAATCACTTTCTCAGGAGAAACTCCTTGCTGGAAAGATACAGCTACGGGGCTGGCTCAGCCAGGTTTTATTGCATTTCACTTGGTATCAGATTTGTATATATTGGATGCTTTTCGGTGGTAACACCTGCACAGATGATCACAAAAAGACGGCCATTTCATAAGAGATGGTTACAAAGGGCTTGTCATGAACAAGAAATCTCACCATGAGCTCTGGAGGGAGCGAGGAAGATTATAACAAGCACCAGGGAGAACCAAGAACCATGCTTGAGGCCTCTATTGAAGAGCAAGAGCCCCTGAGCAGCAGTGACAGGACACGTGTGGTGTGGGACAGGGGCAGGGGATGTGGGGTAGAAAAGGGTGATGGCTGATGAATTCAGCAAATCCTCACAACCATGTCTGAGCCACAAGTGGAATGTGGCTGATGTTTGTGGGTGGAGGGGGAATAGGAGGAAGATTTTTGGGGGTAGGGTTCCTTCGGAGTAATGATATATGGCAGTGTCATTTGCATGCTGTGGGCATGGCTGTGCCTGGGAGATGGGGAACGGCTGCTGCTGGGGTGGCTGTGCTCAGTCATGGCCCATGAGCTGACCCTGCTCTGCTCCTCTCTTACACTGCCCACACTTGGATGGTCCTCAGGAATCATCCATCAACCTGGAGGAAGCACCAACCTCCTGGAGCATTGGCCCATTACAGAACAACAGGAGTGAAAGGTTTGTGAGACACATGGGGGTGCAGGAAGAGAGTGGTCTATGCGTAGCAGTAAGTGTGTTAAAGAAGAAGACCTAAAGACCATGGTCTGGTCATGCTAATGTGGAATAGACTGATATTTCTTTTTTTATTTTAGGGCAGCAGAAGAAGGAACGTGTGCATTTCAGCGCTGGGGCACGGATCCAAATTGAGGATTCAAGCAAGTTTGGGACTGGGACAACTCAGGTGATTGGTGACCATCGCCAGGTCTATGAAAGAAGCTGAATGGGTTTTGAGGACCTCACAGGCATTGCCAAATCCTCAGAAAACCAGAACCTTGTGGTTAAAGCAACAGCGCTTGGCACCAAACCCACCTCCAAAACAAATACCCTCCCAGTGACCACAGGCAGAGCCTGAGAAATATAAGAAAGAAATTGTGTCCTTGGTTGGATCCTGATGTCAGGGCTCAGCCATCGTGATGATAAACAGACATGAAGGGCTGACATGGTATCAGAGCCACCCCCACATCACCTTCCACACCTGTAACCAGTGTCTCCAAGTCTTTCCTTCACCAACCTCCAGGGACAGGGACCTCGACTGGTTGTTTCCTTCACAGCTGTGTCAGTGATGGCCCTTCATGGGGTCCCAAACACCCTCAGAAACTTGGGGTTTGCTTCTGCCTTTCACGTCATGAGAGGTTTGTTCATTCTTTCAGCGTCTGCAGTTCACGATCGTGGCAGCAGAGAGCTCATGAACATACAAAATGCTCTTACATGCTAATCCACTGTGCATCGTTTTCCTAAAGGCTTCAAGTCTGGTGTGGATGATTAGGGAGATTTCAGGAATAGCCAAACAGAGAGCATTTCCATAATAAACAGCAACAAAGCAGTATTTCTTCTGTTTCATTCCCTGCTCACCCTTCCCTCCCTTTCCAGAACAGGCAGTCTCAGCAGTCTCCTGTTCATATTGTTCTGGAGCGTCTCCTGATAAAGACTGAACATGTCAGAAAAGTGTGTAACTAAATCACCATGTGAGTGAGGAGACAGGCCAGGACACCTCAAGAGGAGTCACACTCCTCTGGACCAAGAGGTGGGTGTTCCTGGCAATCTCAGGTGCTGTGCACAGTGATACTTGTGTTCAGGGAGCTTGTCAAATGACCCATCTCCTGTTTTGCACAAACACCATCAACTGTTCTTTGGGGTTCCATGAAGACCTGTGGCACACACAAGGTCTTCAGGTCACTTCATGTTGGGAGAAACAACCCATGGGAAATAACCTGAATGCAGCACTGGGATGTGCTATCTTGAACTGAGGTCCCCATGTCCATTCCTCATGATGTGGGACATCTCAGATGAGTGCAGAGCAGGTGACACACCACAGGGCTGAGGTGTCTCCCATCCTTGGGAGTGGCAACAGGAGGCCAGAGGGACACTGTGACTCCTGCCTCGGTGTGTAAAAGGGACAGACTCTGTCTCTGAGCATCCCTGGGTGCATAAGGAGCCCATGATGCCAGCTCAGATGTGGACATCCGACAGAACCTGACATTTCTGTGTGTGACTCCAGGAACAAACGCCACAGGCCCAGTGAGATTCATCTCAGCTGCCTTAACCAGGCTCTTTGCAAGTGCTCCTGTCTGCTACATCACCCTTGCCCGTGATTCCGGATTGTGCTCTCAAAAGTGCCATCAAAACCAGAATGGTTCCAGGGTCCTTAGAAACTGCAGACCTCAAACCCATCTTCAGGAAGAGCAGGAATAGGAACTGGGAGAATAACAGGCTGGCAACCCTACCTCCCTCCCTGGGAAGGGGATGGGACACATCCTCCTGCAGCCATTTCCAGGAGTGTGAAGGACAAGGAAGGAATTGCTGAACCCAAATGGACAGGGGAAAGAAAGGCATGTTGTGCACAGGGCATTTGCAAGGCTCAGCCATGGTCTCCTTCTGGCCAGAGTGGTGCTGATGGGGCTCAAGAAGTGGATGCTGGGTGGGAAGTTGGCTGAACCTTCAAGCCCAAATATCATCAGTGCTACAAAGTCCTGTGTGCAGCCAGATACTGGTGTCATCCCTCAGTGACCAGCACTTGGACCAACACTATTGAACATCTTTGTTCTCCCCTTCTATGATTTAGAAGAGTGCAATTTCAGTGCCTTTGAGGATGATGCAAAGCTGGGAGGAGGCCTTGAGCAACCTCACCTGGTTCACCCTGCCCTGAGCAGGAGAGTGAGACAAGATGAGTGAGACAAGGGCTCTCTGCAAACCTGAGTTATTCTGTGATTTGCCTTGGAGAGATTTCTGGAGAGAGAATAGGCAGAAGAAGAGTAAAAAAAAAAAAAAAAAAAAGCAGAAGAAGAGATATAGAAGGTGTTAATATAAATAGACCAGTTCCAGTGAGGAGTGCTTTTCACTCACATTGTTAGTAGGAAATATATTTGACAAATTTGAAGAAGGAGAGGAAGTGGGATGGGTGTCTACAGCCTGTGGGAAAGAGGGGCAGGTGTAGGAGTGTGTTACAGCCTTGGTCACGTCCTGGGTGCTAAGGAGGGGGATGGGTGTGTGTGGTTTTATGAGGTCAGTTGTGTCTCAGAAACTCATAATCCAGTCAGAATCCTGTGGCTGTGAAGGGGACAGTGAGGTCAGTTCTGTCTCTGGAAGTGACAGCCCAGCAGCAGGGACATGGCTGGGAAAGAACCTCGTGTCTGTCAGAGAAGCTGAAAGGCCAGCAGCACTCATGGGATTTAGAAGATCATGGTGAGGTTACTTCTCCCTGGTCAACTGGAAGACCAGAAGAAGCCTAACAGGTTGGGTTCCCTGCTTCATGGGCAGTTTCTGAGGTGGTGAAGCCTTCCCAAGTAGCGGGAAAAAGCACGAGAGAAAAAACAAAAACAAAACACCAAATGTAGGTTGGGAAGTGGAGACTGGATATCAGGAGGAAGAAATGTCACTGGAAGGGCAGTGCTGTGGTGCAAGAGGTGACTCAGAGGGAGCTGGATCAGCCCGTGGTTTGTGTTCCAAAGAGCAGCCAGTGAGGGTGCAGACACAGCAGTGAAGGTGCAGAAATGCTGGGGTGAGAGCAGGTGGTGACAAGGAGGCCATGAGGGCCCGGTGCTGGAAAGACAAGGTGTGTCCACACAGGCATCAGAGGTGCAGACAACAGCCACAGCCAAGGGGAGAAGGAGCTCATGTCTGGTGGGGCTTTCAGCCTCTTTCCATCCCGTGATCATCTCCACGACAGCCTGTCCTGTGCTGTCCATCCCCTGCACCTCTGTCCCTGCAGGCTGGAGACATCCCCCCTGCTGCCCCACCTTGCTCTTGTCTGAGCATCTTCCTTCCTTTGCTGAGATCTCTCCATCCTCCCCAGCTGTCCCTTGAAGCACAAAGCCTTGAGCTGATGCAGACTCCCTCTGCTGACCTGCTCCCCCACAGCACTGCCCTTCCATCACATTCCTTTCTGCTCATGTCCAGCCTGGACCTCCCCAGCTGCACTTTGGGCCATTCTTTCTTTCTCAAGCTCTTTCCCACTATGAAGAAACCACCCTTCAAGCACTCTCAGGCTACTCCTGCACTGCTGCAGCCTCCCCAGCGCTGCTGGGCCAAAGCAGCCAGGTCCCTCAGCACCCCACACCATGTGCACAAGGTGCTGAACCTGCCTTGGCACAGCCCTGCACTCTCCAGTTCCTCCCTGCTGCTCCAAACTGGGAAGCCGCACACTGGCACACACCCGTGTGTGTGGGTCACACCAGTGCTGAACCGACTGGGATGAGAACTGCAGGTGTCTGGGTCCTCACGCTCCTCCTCATGCAGCCCCGTGTGCAGCTGCCTTGTTCATGGTGAGCGTGCACCACGGGCTGGTGTGGGGACCTTGTAGTGCCCAGGCCCTTCTCCTCAGGGTCACTGCTCAGCGTGTCAGGTCCTGCTCTCTCATGAGGGATGGGGTTATTGTTCTGCCCTGATCCAAAACTGCTCATTTCTCCTTGTACAAGTTCAGAGCTTTCTGATCGGTGAATACCAGATATTCAGAAGGTTTGGACTCTCCCATGACTGAAGCTCCATTTGCTCAGCTCTTAATGTTTGCACACAGATGGTTTATTCTGATGAGGGTGTCTCTCCAAAGATAACATGCATGAGGAGTTACAGGACACTACAAATACCATCTCCTGGGGGAAATGTGGGTCTTGGGGCCCTGCTACTCATAATGCCAGATGTCTGGAGTCAAACAGATAGGTCCACTTCAATTGGGAGAGCAGCAGGAATGTGTGGAGCTCTCTCCTGGGAACAGACAATGTCAGCTGAACATTGAGGAGTCAGCATGAGAGGGCAGAACAACATGCACAACGTTGTGGTGACTGGACATCAGCTACAGACTCACTGATGAGGAAGAGGAATTAGATGAGGCCTCCTTCAGACAAATGAAAGAAGCCTCATGTTTCCAGGCTGTGTCCTCCTGGAAGACCTAAGATGTCCCAATATCTGCAAGGAACCAGCCATCCAGGAGGGTTTGGAGCTCATTGACAACATCTTCCTGACACGGGTGACTGAGGAGTCAGTGGGTGAGGTGCCCTGTGGGACTTCACACTTACAAACCAGAAAGAGTTGGTCAGGATGGAACAGTCAGGGAGGGGAAAGTGGAGCTGAGGCTCCTGGGAGATGAGAACAAGGCCAAGAGCAGGATTTCAGGAGAGCAGGATTTGGCTGCTGAGGGACCTGCTTGGGTACTGTGGGATATGACCTTGATGTCTGCAGTGCTTTTCTCTCACATCTCCTTCCTCCTCTCTCCCACCTGCTGTCGTGCAGCATTTTTTACCGTTTCTCAAATACAATATCCCAGAGGTGCTGCCAACATCATTGAGTGGCTCAGATTTGGCAAGGAGTCCATCTTGGAGCATCTGAAATCGGCTCTGTCTGACATAAATCAAATTCCTGATCTTCTGTCAGCAACTCAATAAAGTCACCAGTCAATGAGCAGGTTCCTACGGGGAACTGTAATTGCAATGACATTCACTGGCCAGGTCAAGCTGCAGGTGCCAACAGCCCAAAGGATCTTGGGCCAACTGCTTAACAGAGCTGCCTGATGGGCCAACAAGGGTGATGCTCACCTGGATCTGGAACTGGAAAACAAGGAAGAGCTGGTGAGGGATGTGAACATCAGTGTCCACCTTGGCACAGTGGGGTCCCAGGCACCAGAGGGGAGGGAGGAAGTCCAGCAGCAGAGCACAGGCTGGTGGGCTCCAGAGGAGAAGACTGGGGGGATGGCCGGTGAGGTGATGACATGGAAGTAGGTCTGAAAAGTGAAGGAGCTCACGAAATCTGATCGGTCTTACAGGACAGCCTACTACAAGCACAGGAATGGTGTCTCCAAATACCCATAAGAAGAAGCATTTATCTTGAGAGGCTGCTTCTCTGAACTGATGGAGCTACAGGGCAGAAAGGCAGCACACAGGAGGTGGGAGCAGGGGAAGCTGCAAAGGAGGAATTTAGAAACCTTGTCCATGGATGTGGGGATGACGCCAAAGGTGCCCTGGACTTGATACCTGTACCTGAAGGGCAGCAAAACGAGCTGACACAGCTTCATTTGCAGTAAAAGAATAGACACGGTGAATATGGACCTGCTGCTGAACTTCATAAGAGTAGAATCAGACAGGACTGAGGTTCTTCATGGCTTCTTTGCCTCCATCTTCACCAGCAAGGTCTCCTGGGCCTTTGTTCCTGAAGGCAGGAGTCTGGAGAACACCCAGCAGTGGATGGGGCTCAAGTCAGGGGTGACCTGAGCACACTCAGACACCGTTACAGAACAGGAGATGGGTCACTTGACCAGCTCCCTGAACACAAGTATCGCTGTGCTGTGGCACCTGAGATTGCCAGGGACACCCACCTCTTGGTCCAGAGGAGTGTGACTCCTCTTGAGGTGTTCTGGATTATCTCCTCATTCAAGTGGTGATTTAGGCACCCACTTTTCTGACATATTCAGTCTTCTCAGGACGTGTTCCACATCCATATGAACAGGAGAGTGGTTATACCACGTGTTCTGGAAAGGAAGGGAAGGGTGAACAAGGACAAAAATAGAATAGATTTGGCTTTACTTCTATTTATTATGGAAATGCTCTCTGTTTGGCTACTCCTGAAATCTCTCTAATCATCCACACCAGACTTGAAGCCTTTAGGAAAATGATGCACAGAGCTTGGCTTGTAAGGGCATTTTAGATGTTAGTGAGCCATCTGGTGCAATGATCCTGAACTGCAGCTACTGAAAGAATGAACAAACCTCTTATGAAGTGAAAGGCAGAAGCAAACCCCAAGTTTCTGAGGGTGTTTGGACCCCATGAAGGGCCATCACTGACACAGCTGTGAGGGAAAAAAAACAGTGCAGGTCCCTGTCCCTGGAGGCTGGTGAAGGAAAGACTTGGAGACGCTGGTTCCAGGTGGTGAGGGCCATGTGGAGGTGGCTCTGATGCCATGTCAGACCTTGATGCTTGTTCATCACCAGAATGGCTGAGCCCTGACCCCTGGGACCTGGTAGATTTTTCTCAAATGTTTTTCAAGGCTTTTCCTGTGGTCAGTGTGGGTATTTTGTGTTTTGGGGGTGGTGTTTATGTCAAGTGCTGTTGCTTTAACTGCAAGGCTCTGGTTTTCTGTGGAGTTGGAAGTGCCTGTGTGTTCCTCACAACTCATCCAGCTTCTTTCATTCACCTGGCAATGGTCACCAGTCACGTCAATGTCCCAGTCCCACATTTACTTGAATCCCCTATTTGGATCCACAGCCCATCACTCCAGGAGGTTCATGCATCTACCAGGCTCATGGATGATTCCTGAGGATCATCCAAGTGTGGGCAGTGTAAGAGAGGAGCAGAGCAGGGTCAGCTCATGGGCCATGACTGAGCACAGCCACCCCAGCAGCAGCCGTTCCCCATCTCCCAGGCACAGCCATGCCCACAGCATGCAAATGTCACTGCCATATAGGATTAGCCCAGAGAGGCCTTTCTTCCTTCCGTATTCCTAGGAAAATCTTCCTCCTGTTCCTTTTCCAACTGCAGATATCAACTGCTTTCCATTTCTGGGCTCAGACATGGCTGGAAGGGTTCACTAAAGCCATCAGCCATCTCATTGCTTCTCCCTGACATGCCCTGACCCTCTCCCACACCTACAATGGCCAATCACGGCTGCTCAGGGCCTGCTGCTCTTCAGAAGAGGCCTTGAGCTTCTTGGTTCTTCCTGGTGCTTATTATAAACTTGTCGCTCTCTCCATAGCTCATGGTGAGCTTTCTTGTCCATAACAGCCCTTTATGACCACGTATTACTAAATAGTTGTCTTTTTATGATGATTTGTGCAGAAAGGGCAGTCACAGGACAGCACCGAATATGTCAAAACTGATGCCGAGTGAAATGCCGTAAAGACCCGATGAGTTCCCCTGTGTCTGTGTCTCTCCTGGAAGGAGTCTGTCCCGAGAAGGGGATCCAGCTGCTGCCACTCTCTGCACAGGCACATGAGCAGTGTCCATCACCTGGGGACACAAAGGGTGACGTTTGCCAGACCACCCTTCATCTGAACCACATAGATGTGTGCTTGTGGATGAGGTATGGAGCCTTATAGTGCAAATACCTATTTAATTGTCATTGCCAGAGGGGCAACCACAGATGCACAATACTATTTTAGATATATGTAAATGTAAATGTAAGCACATTAAACTCCTATTATTCTTTAAAAACTGACATTCCTAGACAAATTACACAAACACTTGAAGGATTATTGATGCCTTTTAACATGGTTATCCACAGAAGGCCCACCAGCTTTACATCTCTGGAGATGGGATGCAAGAGTTCAAGGGCAGGATATTTTGGGCTCTGTGCTGGGATCTGGAAACTGAAAGGTGCTCCCATCTCCCAGTCCCCTGCCCTCCTCAGTGAGGGTGTGAGACATTCTGCAGCGAGGGCTGAACTCACAGCCATGACCAGTATCTTATGTCCAACTGCAGCCAATGGTGTCCTGCCAGCTCAGGATTGGAGCTTCCATTGCTGGAGGTGTTTAAAATATGTGGAGATGTGGTGCTTTGGGACATGGTTTAGTGGTGGTCTTGGCAGTGTTTGATTTACGGTTGGACTCCATGTTTTTAATGGTCTTTTCCAGCATAAATGATTCTCTGATTCTATTATTTGGGTTGAAAACATTTCAATTCCAGCACCTCCAGCTTCTCTCATAGGCTGCTGTTGTGTGGCACAACTGTCCTGGCTCTCCAGGCAGGTTGGGCACTGGGTTGGTGCCTGCATTGGCAATTTTCCCCTTCCTGGGGTAAAAGGCTGTTGAGCAGAGACAGTTGTAGAGATCTGGGTCACAGGGGTTTGCAGCAATCCTGTCAAAACCTGAGCAGGATGAGCTTTGGAGCCCAGGAAAAATGGAGATGGGCTGAAGGATGTTTGTGAACAGCGGTACTGTCACTAGTAACAGTAATAGGGAACTCTTTCTT
The DNA here is from genome assembly GCF_964273445.1 of Streptopelia decaocto. Lineage (NCBI taxonomy): Eukaryota > Metazoa > Chordata > Aves > Columbiformes > Columbidae > Streptopelia > Streptopelia decaocto. Next base: position 505,997 of record NW_028115117.1, read on the forward strand.
CTCACTGGTTATTATGATGATGAACTAAAAGTCTTTGATTTCATTCCTAACAGTCATTCTTGCTTTTCAAAATATCTCCTATACCTCAGCAGTTGTGTCTTGAAAGAAGCTCTTAGAACAATGATTTCTCCCTACTGTGAGGTGGAGGTGGTGTAGGGGAATAGTTTCTTTTTTACACAAAGATGCCAATGAACAGATCCCAGGTCAGTGCAAAGGCCCAAAGGAAGCCAGAATCTTTATGTGTGTGCACTGACACACACTGTCACCTGCATTTCCAGTCTCTGCAGTCCCAACCGTGCAGCAGAGTCTGGAGTTCTGAGCTCCCTCATCTGCCCTGTGTGAGACGTGTAAAATGGAACTACCCCAGTCCAATGGCTGGTTTTGATTCTCTTCACAGCCTGAAGCACCACATGGGTCAGGAGACAAGCCAGGATACCCAACCAGGACTCACATGCTCTGCTCTTACAGTTCAGGTGTTCCCAGGAATCTCTGCAGACATGTCACGCCGATCCGTGGGTTAAAGGAGCTGGTCAAGAGCCTCGTCTCCATTTCTGTAACGGTGGCTTTGCTGCCCGACTGATGTGCAGACTCTGTACATGGATGCTACACCTCTTCAGTAACCTGTTCTGAAAGGATCAACAAGATGGGAATAAACTGAGCAAAAGAGAAGAACCTGGCTGGGGGCAAATGAAAAGGGATGCAACAGATGTGTGTCAGGACTGTTTGGGGGCACTTGTAAAACCGCCCTGCACCTCATGTGAATTATTCCTGTGCTCAGGGATCACCTGAGAGCTGTCCCTAAATTGAAACCATGAAGGGGAAGGAAGGACAGCCTCATTCAGGCTCCAAGGGAACTCAGGAGGTGTCTTGACCAACCTCCTGCTCACAGCAGGGTCAGACCAGATTACTCAGGACTTTATCCAAACACATCTTGGTCACTTTCTGGGACAGAGTGAGTGCGCACTCCTGGGAAACAGCTTCCAGTGCTTGACTGTCCTCATGACTGGAAAGTTTCTCCCTTTCTACAGCACCTTTCCAAGCCCAACCATCCAGATTGCTTTTTACCCATCTACTCACACACTGACACAGACCATAATACCCTACCTTGGGTACAAGAATGTTGTGGGGAATGATGCTGAATGCCTTGCTGACTTCCAGGTAACAGACCACCACTGGTAACAGACCATCAATGTTATCCCCACGTCCACAACCCTGTCCTTTCATCACAGAAAGAAAAGAGGATGGACAGGCACAACCTGCCCTGAGCAAACCCCGTCACCTTCTCTTCAAGACACCCAGAAATGGGGTCCCAGTGGACATGCTCTGGGGCACAGCCCTTAGTTCCCCTGCTCACCCATTGGCCATTTTGAAAAGTGCACACACTGTGTGAGAGCTGCCAGTGGTCAGGGAGTCCCCCCAGTCTCCATGAGCTTTCACAGATGGTGGAGAGTGGCCTCACTGTGACATGGTCCTGCTGTCCCAGCTCCTGCAATGCTGCCCCTGCTGTCCCATAGACTGGAAAGGATTGTGTTAGTTCCAGTGACCCCTGCCTTGATCCCCATGGTTGTTCTGACTCCAGTCAAAGAGGCCTGGGAGATCTTCCTGGAGAAGAGGGAGAACAAGAAGACACAGGGATTCTCACCTCTTATTAAATTCTTGAGTGGCCACACAGTGTCTTTGTTTCTCCTTCAACTGTTCCTGCAGTAGTAACAGCTCATTTTGGGCCCTTGAATTGCCTTACAGATCTAGACCTGGGACACATTGCTGGTGAAGAGGAATGACAAAAGGACACAGGGATTCTCACCTCTTTCTCTTATTAAATTCATCAGTAGCTACGAAGTGTCTTTGTTTCTCCTTTAACTGTTCCTGCAGTAGTAACAGCTCATTATGGGGCCCTTGAATTGCCTTACAGGTCTGGACTGAGCTTTGATCTGGACTGTTGCTGTGCTTGGAGGCTGCTGTCCTTGAGACCAGATGAACTCACTCCTGCCACCCTGCCTGGCAGTTCATTCCATCCGTGTCACAGCTCTGTCTGCAGCACTGACAGCTCCAGCGCCCCCAGTCAGGTCCCTGGCTGAGGACATTGCCTCACATCTGGGCTGAGCCACCCCAGCTGTGGCACCAGCCCAGCTCTGACCTGCACAAGAAACCTGGTACCAAGTGTCCAAGAGCCCATGTGTGCAAAGGCTTTGAATCAGAGCACAGACATGACATGGCCAAAGACTGATGAATGTCTCTCTAGACCTAGGAGTGTAAAACCAGAACAAAATGCCTAAGTTCATTCAACTGAAGATATTCGTCCCCTAGCCTGGAGAAATTAGATCTTTGCTGTAACATTCCTGGTGTCCTGTCTAATGATGGGACAAGAAAGATGATTCTCATACCAATTTATTTTTTACAATGAAAAATACAATGCTGCAAAGAAGTGTCTCTGAAGAGGAGAGAGAATCAACTTCACTGATTACTTCAACTTTGAAGTTGTGCCCCTGGAGCCCCAGGGACACCTGGAGGAGCCCAGAGGGGACAGAGAAAGGGACATCATGGGCTGCTCCTGTGCTGCTGAGCTGGGCTGGGCTCCTGGGACACAGGGAGCTCATGGCAGCGGCAGCGCTGCAGAGAGACAGCTCTGCCCAGGAGCAGCTCCTCTGCACACGCACAGGGCTGAGGGCTCTGCCTGCAGCACCGAGGGCACGGGAGACAGGCAGAGAGAGATTAAAGGCAATGTGGGGTGGTTGGTTGCTGATGGCTCGTTGAGAGACAAATCTTCACAGTCTTAACACGGTAAGTCTCTGCATGTAAGACAATGCAGCTGCATTTCCTGGAGGGAGACTTTAGGCTGGTACATTCCATGATTTACAGGATCTGTCAGGTCTCTCTCACAGTATCTCTGTTGTAGAGGAGAAGAACACACTCCAGAGCAGGGCTTCCCTGCTGCACTGTCACAGGAACAGGGAATGATGACAACTTCTGCTGAGGGTGACTGCATAGGGAGCACCCAGGGGTGCCCAGGGCTGTCCTGCAGAGCAGGGTCCCTGTCTGGGGGAGATCCCCACGGTGCTGTGGGGACAAGCTGTGGGGGGAAGGAGCATCCCGGATAAGGGCAGGAAAGGTGCTTCTGCTGTGGAGAGGGTGCTGTGTGGGTCAGTGCTGCTCACACATCCAGATCACCCCCAGGATTTTTCCAAGGGGATGCCTCAAGGAGAAGATCAATGCAAGGATTACCAGACAGATAAGGAGCTTTCCTGAGCCTGTCTTTTCAGTTTCCTCTCCCAGGGGGTGGGGGGTGCAGGAAAGGATAAAATGAAAATGAGCTCTCATGCTGAAACAAGTCACTGAGACTCCTGAACTGCAACTCTGAGTGATCAGTACATCTGCCAGAAGGCTCATGACATCCCTTCCCCACCCCTCTGCCTGTGCACAGCACCTGCATCACCTTGGCTGGACCCGTCAGCCTTAGTCTGACCTGTCCTGTTTTCAGGCCTGCAGACAGGAAGATGCCCCCAGGCAGTGCCCTGTGAACAGGCAGGATCTGTAGGGCCAGGGGGAGGGCACAGAGGGTGGGATGGTCTGTGAACACCAACAGGGAAGAGACATGGACAGGGAAACACCTCCCAGGCAGCAGGGAAATGATCAGAAATGAGAGGAAACGGAACCCGGAATTGTTATGGGAGGGAGAACAGAGAAAAGTCCCTGTGACCCCCTGCAGTGCAGATCCCTCCTGTGAGCAGCCCCCTGGCCTCCTGTCCCACGCAGCAAAGCCTCTGCCCTCAGGGCCGGGGGCTCCAAGGCATGAAGCAGCTCCTGTGCAGCCAGAGCTGCAGTTCCTCTGCAGAGCACAGGGGCTGAGAGCAGCTGCCCGGCAGTGTTGGTGTCTGGGAGGTGGCTGCACAGCTGGGGAAGGGTGACGCTGTCTGAGTGCCCGGCTGCCTGTGCCCTGGCCTCTCTCACACCCACCCTCACCGCATTTTCCTTCTTGCTCCCCTGCTCTGGGTCACTGCTGTTGGGATCTTGTTCTTGCTGTCAGGCTCTCTGGGGATGGCAGTTTCAGCTGCAGAGTCCCAGCCTGATCTTGTGGGTCCTTTCCTGCAGGTGTGTCCATGGGCACACGTGTCCCAGCTTTGCTCTGACCTGTGGGCTGTGGGCAATGCAGTCTGTGGGGTGGGGAATGAGCCGTGTGTGTCTTGGACTAAACATTGGGTGCTGAGACGTTAGGAAAGGGTGAGACCTGTCATGGTCTTTGGTGGGTCCCTCTGCTCTCAGCAGTGCCTGGTGGCTTTTCAGGGTAACATGGAGTGTGATCAGCCCCCATTTCAGAAAGGTGCCAGGCCAGGGCAGCTGGAGCAAGACAGAGGGACAGAGCAGCTGCCCTCACTCTGCACTGACCCACAGGCACTCTCTGGTCTTGCAGGACTCGCTCTGTTCTCCCTGAGTGCAGCAGAAATGCTGAGGGTTTCTGAAACCCGACAACACTCTGCAGTGTATATGGGGGGAGATGTAAAAATACCTCGAACTCTTAAACTACCTTCACCATCTCTGTTCCCTATCACTGGGAAAGCAAGTGCTGGCAGAACTTCTGTATTAGCAGAACCAAGATAGACCCCACCATTCCTGTGGCCCCACTTCTGCCCAGCTGGGCTGACTTAACGAGAGCCCATGGGCAGAGGGCCTGCTCTTGATTGCTCATTTTCCAGCACTGAACAGGGCTCCAGGCACAGTGCTGAAGAATGTTCTCCTAGAAAATCAAAAGGGTGTCTGTGTGTGACAGGAGAGGGTCTATGGGAGTTGGTTTGATTTTTGTCAGAGAACACTTTTTTGGCTTCACACTGTCTTTTTTTTTTCTCATGACAGTGCCCCATGTTCAGGAAAAGCAAATGTCCAACAGCAGCTCCATCACCCAGTTCCTGCTCCTGCCATTCACAGACACACGGGAGCTGCAGCTCTTGCACTTCTGGCTCTTCCTGGGCATCTACCTGGCTGCCCTCCTGGGCAATGGCCTCATCATCAGCACCATAGCCTGGGACCAGCACCTCCACACCCCCATGTACTTCTTCCTGCTCAACCTCGCCCTCCTCAACCTGGGTGCCATCTCCACCACTGTCCCCAAATCCATGGCCAACTCCCTCTGGGATACCAGGGCCATTTCCTATGCAGGATGTGCTGCCCAACTCTTTCTCTTTGTCTTTTTCATTTCAGAAGAATTTTGTCTTCTGACCATCATGTCGTACGACCGCTACGTTGCCATCTGAAAACCCCTGCACTACGGGACCCTCCTGGGCAGCAGAGCTTGTGTCCACATGGCAGCAGCTGCCTGGGCCACTGGGTTTCTCACTGCTCTGCTGCACACGGCCAATACATTTTCACTGCCCCTGTGCAAGGGCAATGCCCTGGGCCAGTTCTTCTGTGAAGTTCCCCACATCCTCAAACTCTCCTGCTCAGATACCTATCTCAGAGGTGTTTTTCTTATTGTGATTGCTGTCTGTTTAGGAATTGGGTGTTTTATTTTCATTCTTGTCTCCTATGTGCAGATCTTCAGGGCCGTGCTGAGGATCCCCTCTGAGCAGGGATGGCACAAAGTCTTTTCCACCTGCCTCCCTCACCTGGCCGTGGTCTCTCTCTTTGTCAGCACTGGTTCATTTGCCACCCTGAAGCCCCCCTCCATCTCCTCCCTATCCTTGGATCTGGTGTTGTCTGTTCCGTACCCTTTGGTGCCTCCAGCAGTGAACCCCCTCATCTACAGCATGAGGAACCAGGAGCTCAAGGATGACCTGAGGAAACACATGGCTGGATTCTTCTCAAAGGCATTAAACTTCCTATCTTCTGCATATCACTCATGACATAACTCATGACAGGTCCAAACTGTCTTTTTTTATATTTTTTAGTTGTAGATGATGGATTGGAGTTGGGGGAAGGCTTGTTTGGTCATGTGTGGGAAACTGCAGCGGGTCTGTGGAATCCTTGACAGAAAATATGGGAGTAGAGATCAGCCTTGAGATATTAAGATTTACCCTTGAGAAGGATGGGAGTAAAGGAGTATCCGTGAGAGAGGAGAGATGTACCCGTGAGAGAGAAGGGGATAGAAGAATAACATGGATGATAGAAAAATTGACCAATGAGATGTTAGTGCTGTAACTTGTAACCAATGGTGGAAGGACACATGAAATGGTGGAATTGTACAGAAATGCACTTGTAGCAATAAATGGCACCTATTACTTTCATCTTGAAAGAATTTGGTCCATGTCGTTTGTCCGTCTCAACCGCGACATATGGTGACCCCGACGTGATCCTGCCTGGAGAGGATCTCGCCTAACAAGGTGACAGCGGAAAGCTGTGAACAGCCGAAGAAGAGCTGTGGAGACAGAGCCCGGTACAGCTGATGAGAGCAGCCGCGCAGAGCTGCCGAAGATCCGGATCGTTGAAAAGACACCTTGCTGAGGAGTAGGTGAGCTACCGGGAACAGGGGTGAAACTTATCTAAAGAAGTGGGTCCTATATTATCCACATGGAAGCTGCTTCTGAAGAAGCAGGGTGTTAGCCTTCCGGAACTGACTTTAAGAAAAATGTTACTATGGGGCAAAGCACAAGGTTTAGAGGTTAATCCTGTGACAGCATTTAGTGTGTCACAATGGATGGACTTGGGAGATAAATTGTTTGATAGTGCTACCCAAGGGTCCAAGGAAGCAACTGAACTGTTAACGACGTGGCGCTTGTTATTAGATACTCTGAAAGAGTTAAAACAGCAACAGGCAGAGGCGGCGAAGGGGGATGGTCTTCCTGGCTCTCCTGGGCCAGATTCGGAGAAAAAAGCAAGATTAAGTACTGCTCCGACCCCCCCTGTTACTAAAGATTCGTCAAAACCACCCAAGTCCATATTATCTGACACGGATAAAGATCCACGGCACTTTCTTGGAAAGTTAAAAGGAATAAAGGAGGAGCATATGTATGTGTGGCCCCGAGATCAGAAAAAAATTATGAAAGACTCGTATACATATGTGTGGCCCCGAGATCAGATAAGAGCTATGAAAGACTCACATGAAAAAACAGTGTTGGGTTGTGCATGGTCTCGGGAGGGGCCCTCAGAGCACCGGTCAGAGCACCGGTCAGAGCAGTGCGTTCGGCCGACTGCTCCGCTGTCATCGATCACGGCTCGAACCTCTCCTCTACCATCATCAACCGCGGTTCTGCCGTCTGCGTCACCGCCATTAATCACAGTTCAACCTTCTGCCCCGCCACTATCAGTCGCGGAAGAAAAAAATGGACATTTTTTTTCCTATCCCCCCTTGCCTGGAGATTTAGGTGAGGAGGACCCCCCCGTGGTGAGCCAGACTGAGCCAAATAACGTAATTCCTACAGATTTGGGTCCCTCCAGCCTGCCCCCTCCTCCCACCCGCACTGAATTCCTGAGGGTGAGGGTAGAGTTTCAGAGCGTAAACCGAACTTACCAAAAAGCTGGGATTTACCCCCAGTTTCGATTACAGTTAAACCATGGGACCCTGTGCGTTTCTGGAAGAGACACTAGTTGACACACCACAACTACAGGCACGATAACTTTTTGAAATCCTGAGGCAGTCAACAGACCTTGCATATCAAGCTATGACAAAGGTGCCTGAAACCAACAAAGCAGCCAAATCATTTGCAACTGTTAATCAGGGTCCCAGTGAGAATTACATGCAATTTATTGACCATCTTCAAGAGGCCATCAATAAGCAGGTTGAAAACTTAGAAGCTAAGGAAGCATTGGTGTTGAAATTAGCAGTAGAGAATGCTAATGTTTGCTATCAACATGTTATCTGCAAGTTTTACAGTACATATTATGTGTTTCTGTGTATTGCCTCTCTGAAAATCAAGCAGCTTGTCAGGAATGTGAGTTAATTGTTTTACTAGTTGTTTTTAAGTGCACTGTAAAACTCTCTCCCCATTTTTTCCAGTTGTGCTGCAAGCAGCACCCCCCCCTCCCCCTTCTCAAGGTTTTTACTTGCAAGATGGGGTCAGGAATAATTGTTTTCAGTTGTGTTCCTGAAAAATCAGTATTGGGAGGTGTTTTAAAACTTAGGAAAGCACTCGGAATTATAAGGAAGGAAGATCTTGTTAAATATTGAAATCAGTGTTAGCCGCTGTTTAAGTTAAATGATTGGGAAAAGTGTCTGGAGAATAGAATTTTGTTGCAATTAATGTTGTTTTTAAGGTGAGAAGAGCAGGACAAAATAAATCTCTACAAGAGATCATTAGATCATTACAGACAGTTTTACAGCTGGAATGGTTTGAATGTCAACAAGCTGAGAGAGAGTTAACTGATAACACACAGGTCACAGTAAACTTGCTAAAGTCTGCAAGATGCTTTCCTCATTAACTTGTTTTCTTTGTGGGTATCGGTTTAAGCGTGTTGCAATTTTGGTAGGTCCTCGTTATATGGTACGATAAGTTCACAGTCTGTTAAATCATGAGAATTCGTTGACTCAAAATGTGTGTTTTGTGATAATACAGAAGATCATAAGTAATTTAGTTCTTTACTGCGTGAATGTGATGATAAAATTTTGTGTGTAGTAGCTGTTATTTTTTTTTTTTCGCTAGCATGCTACCTTTATTCCGGCATTCAGACTTGTGCAACTCTGTGACAAGCTGTGTCTCACCTCGCTGTGCTGGATTTGGTTTTTCCGTATGTACATCACGTAAAAAATCCTGGCTTTGGAATAACAGCTGTAGCGCACCAGATGAGACACTAAAAAGAAACCAAACCAAACCAAACCAAACCAAAACAAAACAAGGCCTTGCCCAGCTCAGCTCGCTGAGACGGCGGGGGGGCGAGTGCTGATGGGCTCCGGCGCGCGCTGACCTGTTTTGTCAGGGAGACCCAGAGGCACTGCTACCTGGCCGGGCAGTGAGTGGTTCAAAGGTGCAATGCAAAAATTGAGATATTGTTTTAAATTAGTGTAACTGTGATCCATCTGCATATTTGAACTTGGTATATGGTTTTCATATCTGAGCTCAGTATTTTAGTTTGCATATTCATATTTGGTACCAAAAGAATCTTGTTTGGGGAGATAATTCCAAAATGGGGACCGGTTCCACTACTAAAATTCCACCTTGCCTCCCCTTAGGATGCATCCTTACACATTAGAATAATTGCTTATATTGTTAGAAAAGCATTTAAATTGTTAAAATGCTATGATAGATGTGAATTTAGAAGAAGTTGTATTTAAAAGTTGCTAGAATATTAACTGATTTGGATCTAGGAAAATAGAATAATGGATTTATGTTATTATACTGGTTTATACTGTTTTTTGACATTTCTAAATTGTAATAGGTAAATGGAGCTAAGGAATGTAACTATTGCTGAGCTACTTAAAACTGTATATAAAGTGTATTATGGCTGGAATGAAATGGGAAAACAAAACAGCAAAATATCCCAGGCCTGTGTGCAACTCATTGTAACTGAGGAGTTTGCCAGAGCCTCCCACTTCGTACCAGTGATTATACCAGCTGCATGGCCTTGACTATATCTGAACTGCGGCGAGAAGAGAAAGAAGAAGAAAGGAAAAAAAACCTGTTTTCCCGCTGCTAAGCAGAGGAAGGGGGGCTTTGCTCCCCCCCTCTGTCCCTATTTTTTTTTCCCTGAAGTATTGTCATCCATTTTTGCTGTGGCACTGTGTTGTTTTTCGGCTTTGAATCAGGGGTTGTTGGTGTTGTTTATTTTTGCTTCTGTCTTGTTTCCTAGGTTTTGGCACATCTGGGGAAAAGAGCTCATAACTTTACCTCCTTGCTGAAGTCAGTCTTTTCACACTGGTCAGCTTTGGGGGGTCACAGTGTTCAGTGCTTCTCTGGGTCAGACTGGTGCTGATTTGAGTGTGGAGTGGAGCCAGATCGGTTTAATGTGGAGTTCGAACTGATGTGTTTTCATGCTGGGCTGGACGTCTTGCCATCTCAGATGGGGGCGAGAGGGAAGTCTTATTCCCCCCCGCACCCCTCCCTCAAGCAATGTTACTGCTAGAGAGCTGTAATACTGCATGAAGGAGTCTGAGGGTGAAATTTAAAGGCATCACCAGTGGATCCATAGTTCTAATGAAACTGGAAAATTAAACCAAAAATTTGTTAATAGACTTATTTTGTGGTAATTAGTTGTAAGTGACTTCTTAGTAAATTCACCATGCTAGTTTTTGAGGTCATGAGAGAAAACGAAAGAAAGGCCGTTTTTTGAGACAAATGGAATGCCAAATTTGGAACGAAGTTTTAATACATGAATTCTTATAGTTGTTAGAAACTCCTATACCTCTCTTAGATTAAGATTTGTTAAGTAAATTGTAAGCTCAAATAACGTTTTCTGAGAATTCTGTTTAGTTGCATGGCCTACAAGAAGCTGCTTGGATGGCGCAGATCTGCTTGCTGCAAGTGAGAAATCTCCAAGGAAATTTCAAATGCTGTATCTCCACTAGTATTAACAGCCAACGTTTTGATAATGCAAATACTACACTGATAGAACTGAAACAGGACTTCGATCTGGTAAGGGAAAACAATATCCAATAAATATGACAGCCAAAATGGAGTTGGAAACTTTGAGGAATAAATTTATGACAACCTTACAGGCTGACTGCGTTCGACTGGACTTGCAGATTTGTCTATTTATAGCTACAACACAGAAACAACCTGTGGCTATTGTGGGACAGTATGATGAGATTGCTAGCAGACTGATATACTGCTTGTTACTCTGATCAAGAAAAGCAGGGAATGAATTTAAGTTTCAATAGGCCATGATCCTTTTGTCATATATGTACCATTTGTGAAATTTAATTTTGATTTTTTTTTGTTTGTAATCTCTGTCTTTGTAAATTGTACTAGCTGGTTTTCTTAACAGCACAGCTTTTGGCATGCATAAATGTAAAATGTAAATTGCTGCAGAACCTGCAAATCTTTAACATCAGTTCATAGGCCATACTTGTATTTGGTCTGATCCTACATACTTGCAAAGTATTTGTTGATGGTTCTGGGAAGTCTCATAAAGCTGTGGTGGTTTGGTGTAAAAATAACAATTGGCATCCTTCTGTAAAAATTATTGAAGGTTCAACCCAATTAGCAGAACTTGGCACAGCTTTACATTACTTAGAGCTTTTTAAGGAGGAACCTCTAAATTTGATTTGTGATTCTGAGTACGTAGTCAAGGTCCAATGCACGTATCTGATTCTGAACTGTGTTTTTGTTTTGGTTTTGTTCCTTTTTAAAACAAAAAGGGGGGAGAAGTAGGGAAAACACCACAAAACCAATTGTCAAAAGCATTGTATGTGATGAAATACTTTGCAAGTGTGACCCAAAACCATGCTAAATCAGAAAGAACCTACATTAGTTATGGTCAAATCAGTAGTCAATGGAAAAGGCCACATCAATTGATAACCTGGGGGAGAGGCTATGCTTGTGTCTTTACAGATCAAGGGCCGCAATGGTTGCTGGCACAAAACGTGAAACCTGTGTTATCTTCCTGACAATGATTGTTGCAGCTGCTGTGTTTTGGATGCCCGCACAGGCAAAGACTAACATGTGGAGTACTTTAGCCAACATGACTGACCAGGACTCTATATGCCTGGCTATGGCATCTCCGGAAAACCCGTTCCACGCATGCTTGGTTGGCATCCCCCTTGATGACTACAGCAGCATCATACAACTGTTTCAAATAGTGGTCGATGCAAAGGCATTGCAACAAACTGTAATAATACTAACATGGCACTTTGGATTAACTGTCTCCCGGAAATAGACATTGAACCACAGGAACTGGAATTGCTGGCATCTATGCCCATGGATGCTTGTATCCAGCTGGTTTGTGAAAAGTGCCAGGACAATATGCTAAAGCATGAATGGATAAGACTGCAAAATGTTAATGCTACCATTGGTGACTATAGAAATGAAACTCGATGGTGTAATGCCTCACAGAAGAATCCAAGGGATGTCATTGATAATGTGGGACAGCGACCCCAAAACCTCCTGTAGGGTGTATTCTTGATCTGTGGAGATAGAGCCTGACCAGGAATTCCTTCTAATGCTGTTGGAGGACTGTGTATTTTGGGACTATTAACTCTCTTAACACCCAATGTATCTATGATACTAGATCACAGAAGAGCAAGATGAGAAAAACACTTTTTGCATGTATATGAGTCAAAATGTGATGATAATGTAGATTTTTGGGGATCAAGGTTAAGGGTTTTAAGATCTCTTGTATCTGGTGTTGGCACAGCTAAAAGCTTTAAATATTTTAGAAAATTAGGATGCTGGCTAGTTAAGCAAACTAACAGAACTTCAAAGGCTTTAAGTGGACTTTTGTTAGATGTAGATTCTGTAAGACATGCCACACGGCAGAGTAGAGCCACGATAGATTTTTGTTATTAGCTCAAGGACATGGGTGTGAAGATTTTGATGGGATTTGTTAAATAAATTGCTTAGTGGTTGAGGGTTTTTAGGATGGTTGTTATCAGTAGTGAAAACAGGACTGATCGTTTTGGTGATTGTTGTGGTTGTGTTACTAATGTTGCCATGCATGATTTCTCTGCTGCAAAGGGCCCTGCAGCGGACAATGAGGGCAGCATTTTTCGCACAAATAAAAAAAGGGGGAATTGTGGGAAACTGCAGCGGGTCTGTGGAATCCTTGACAGAAAATATGGGAGTAGAGATCAGCCTTGAAGATATTAAGATTTACCCTTGAGAAGGATGGGAGTAAAGGAGTATCCGGAGAGAGAAGAGATATACCCGTGAGAGACAAAGGGATAGAAGAATAACATGGATGATAGAAAAATTAACCAATGAGATGTTAGTGCTGTAACTTGTAACCAATAGTGAAAAGACACATGAACTGGTAGAATTGTATAAAAATGCACTTGTAGCAATAAATGGCACCTATTACTTTCATCTTGAAAGAACTTGGTCCATGTCGTTTGTCCGTCTCAACCGCGACAGAATCTCACTCGGCATCAGTTTCTATGTAATTGGTGAATTCATTTCTGCACAAATGATCATAAAGAGACAACTATTTAGTGTGACATGGTCATAAAGGGGATGTTATGGACAAGAAAGCTCACCAGCAACTCTGCAGAGAGCGAGGAAGTTTATAACAAGCACCAGGAAGAACCAAGAAGCTCACGGTCTCTTCTGAAGAGCAGGAGGCCTGAGCAGCTGTGATTGGCCATTGTAGGTGTGGGAGAGGGTCAGAGCATGTCAGGGAGAAGCAATGAGATGGCTGATGGCTTCAGTGAACCCTTCCAGCCATGTCTGAGCCCAGAAATGGAAAGCAGTTGATGTCTGCAGGTGGAGGAGGAACAGGAGGAAGATTTTCCTGGTAATACGGAAGGAAGAAAGGCCTCTCTTGGGCTAATCATGTATGGCAGTGCCATTTGCATGCTGTGGGCATGGCTGTGCCTGGGAGATGGGGAACGGCTGCTGCTGGGGTGGCTGTGCTCAGTCATGGCCCATGAGCTGACCCTGCTCTGCTCCTCTCTTACACTGCCCACACTTGGATGGTCCTCAGGAATCACCCATGAACCTGGTGGATCCATGAACCTCCTGGGCTGATGGGTATGGATCCAAAAGGGGATTCAAGCAAGTGTGGGACTGCGGCATTGAGGTGACGGGTGACCATTGCCAGGTGTATGAAAGAAGCTGGATGAATTTTGAGGAGCTCACAGGCATTTCCAGCTCCACAGAAATCCAGAGCCTTAAAATTAAACCAAGATCAGTTGTCATAAAACTCACCACCAAAACACAAAACTCTCACACTGAACACAGGAAAAGCCTTGAAAAACATTTGAGAAAGATCTACCAGGTCCCAGGGGTCAGGGCTCAGCCATTCTGGTGATGAACAAGCATCAAGGGCTGACATTGCACCAGAGCCACCTCCACATGGCCCTCACCAGTGGGCCAGGGCTGGTGACCCTGTGTCTCCACGTCTTTCCTTCACCAGCCTCCAGGGACAGGGACCTGCACTGGTTGTTTCCTTCACAGCTGTGTCAGTGATGGCCCTTCATGGGGTCCAAACACCTTCAGAAACTTGGGGTTTGCTTCTGCCTTTCCCTTCATTAGAGGTTTGTTCATTCTCTCAGTGGCTGCAGTTCAGGATCATGGCAGCAGAGGGCTCACTAACATCTAAAATGCTCTTACAAGCCAATACTCTGTGCATCATCTTCCTAAAGGCTTCAAGTCAGGTGTGGATGATTAGAGAGATTTCATGAATAGCCAAACAGAGACCATTTCTAAAATAAAGAGCAATAAAGCCAAATGTCTTCTATTTCCATCCCTGCTCTCCCCTCTTTCCCTTTCCAGAACAGGTGGCATCAGCAGACTCCAGTCCATACTGATGTGTTTCATCTCCTGATGAAGACTGAATATGTCAGAAAAGTGCGTAAGTAAATCACCATGTGAGTGAGGAGATAGTCCAGAACACCTCAAGAGGAGTCACACTCCTCTGGACCAAGAGGTGGGCGTTCCTGGGAATCTCAGGTGCCACAGCACAGTGATACTTGTGTTCAGGAGCTGGTCAAGTGACCCATCTCCTGTTCTGTAACGGTGTCTGAGTTTGCTCAGGTCACCCCTGACTTGAGCCCCATCCACTGCTGGGTGTTCTCCAGACTCCTGCCTTCAGGAACAAAGGCCCAGGAGACCTTGCTGGTGAAGATGGAGGCAAAGAAGCCATGAAGAACCTCAGTCTCGTCTGATTCTACTCTTATGAAGTTCAGCAGCAGGCCCACGTTCACCCTGTCTATTCTCTTACTGCAAGTGAAGCTCTGTCACCTCATCTTGCTGCCCTCAATCTCTCCTTCATCTATCAAGTCCAGGGGAGCTTTGGTATCTCTACATCCATGGACAAGGTTTCTAAATTCCTCCTTTGCAGCTTCCCCTGCTCCCACCTCCTGTGTGCTGCCTTTGTACCCTGCAGCTCCATCAGATCAGAGAAGCAGTCTCAAGAGATAAATGCTTCTTTACAGTGGTATTTGGAGAGATCATTTCTTGTGCTTGGAGCAGCCTGTCCTGTAAGGGTTGTTTAGATTTCCTGAGCTCCTTCACCCTTCAGAGCTGCTTCCCGTGGCACCACATGTATCAACCCCCCAGTATGTCTAAGTGTTCTCCTCTGGAGCCCACCAGCCTGTGCTGTGCTGCTGGCCTTCCTCCCTCCCCTCTGGTGCCCGGGACCGCTCTGTGTCCTGCTCACAACAGCCAACATGGACACTGATGTTCACATCCCTCACCAGCTCTTCCTTGCTTCCAAGTTCCAGATACACACAAGCATTACCCTTGTTGCCCTACCAGGCAGACGTAAAGCAGTTGGCCCAAGATACTTTGGAGTGTTGGTACCTGTATCTTTGCCTGACCAGTGAATGTCAGGGCAATCACAGTTCCCCATAGGAACGTACTCATTCACTGGTGAGTTGCTCGAGTTGCCGACAGAAGATCCATTTCTTCTCCATGATCAAGTAACTTGTAGAACACATGTTGTCACCCTGCACTGGGCTTACATGGCAAAGCCTTGGAACTGGGGGTGAGTGTGGGTGTGCTACAGTTGTCACCTCTGAGAAGAAAACAGGGTTTGACCAACATCAGACAGAGCTGCTTTCAGCTGCTCCAAGATGGACCCACTCCTGGCCAAATCTGAGACACTCAGTGATGCCGGCAGCACCTCTGGGATATTGTATTTGAGAAAGGGTAAAAAACGCTGCACAACAACAGGTGGGAGAGAGGAGGGAGGAGATGTGAGAGAAAAGCTCTGCAGACACCAAGGTCATATCCCATAGGACCCAAGCAGGTCCCTCAGCAGCCAAATCCTGCTCTCCTGAAATCCTGCTCTTGGCCTTGTTCTCATCTCCCAGGAGCCTCAGCTCCACTTTCCCATCCCTGACTGTGCCATCCTGACCAACTCTTTCTGGTTTGTAAGTGTGAAGTCCCACAGGGCACCTCACCTCACTGACTCCTCAGTCACCCGTGTCAGGAAGATGTTGTCAATGGGTTCCAAAACACTCCTGGATGGCTGGTACCTTGTAGATATTCTGATATCTCAGGTCTGCCACAATGACACGGCCCTGGAAACATGAGGCATCTTTCATTTGTCTGAAGGAGGCCTCATCTAATTCCAGTTTCTCATCAGTGAGTCAGTAGCTGATGTCCAGTGACCACAACATTGCCCATGTTGTTCTGCCCTCTCATGCTGACTCCTAAAAGTTCAGCTGACATTGTCTGTCCCCAGGCAGAGCTCCACACATTCCTGCTGCTCTCCCACATGAACAGAACCTCCCTCTTTGACTCCAGACCTCTGGCATTATGAGCACCAGACACCCAAGACCCCACAGTTTCTCCAGGAGATGGTATTTATAGTGTCCTATACCTCCTCATGCTGTTATGTTGGGAGATACACCCCCATCAGGATAAACAATCTGCATGCAAACTTTAACAGCTGAGCAAATGGAGATTCAATCCAGGGAGAGTCCAGACCTTGAGAAAATCTGGGATTTACCCAACAGAAAACTCTTAATTTGCAGAAGGAGAAATGAGCAGTGATGTATTAGGGTGGGACAATAACCCCATTGATCAGGACAGAGCAGGACCTGACACGCTGAGCAGTGGCCCTGAGGAGAAGGGCCTGGGCACTACAAGGTCCCCACACCAGCCCGTGGTGCACGCTCACCATGAACAAGGCAGCTGCACATGGGGCTGCATGAGGAGGAGCGTGGGGACCCAGACACCTGCAGTTCTCATCCCATTCGGTTCAGCACTGGTGTGACCCACACACACGGGTGTGTGCCAGTGTGCGGCTGCCCAGTTTGGAGCAGCAGGGAGGAACTGGAGAGTGCAGGGCTGTGCCAAGGCAGGTTCAGCACCTTGTGCACATGGTGTGGGGTGCTGAGGGACCTGGGCTGCTTTGGCCCAACAGCGCTGGGGAGGTTGCAGCAGTGCAGGAGTAGCCTGAGAGCACTTGAAGGGCGGTTTCAGAGATGGTGGAGGTTTTCTGCATAGTGGGAAAGAGCCTGAGAAAGGAATAATGGCCTAAAGTGCAGCTGGGGAGGTCCAGGCTGGACATGAGCAGAAAGGAATGTGATGGAAGGGCAGTGCTGTGGTGGAGCAGGTCAGCAGAGGGAGTCTGCATCAGCCCAAGGCTTTGTGCTTCAAGGACCAGCTGGGGAGGATGGAGAGATCTCAGCAAAGGAAGGAAGATGCTCAGACAGGAGCAAGGTGGGGCAGCAGGGGGGATGTCTCCAGCCTGCAGGGACAGAGGTGCAGGGGATGCCACAGCACAGGACAGGCTGTCGTGGAGATGATCAAGGGATGGAAAGAGGCTGAAAGCCCCACCAGACATGAGCTCCTTCTCCTCTTGGCTATGGCTGTTGTCTGCACCTCTGATGCCTGTGAGGAGACAACTTGTCCTTGCAGCACAGGGGCCTCATGGCCTCCTTGTCCCCAGCCAGGAACCTGGGAGGTGTGGGACCATAGTCCTGCCCTTGGCCTTGCACAGCCCCACATCACACTGTCCCAGGAAGGGCCCTGGGCAATGTGGGAGGGACAGGATCTGACTTCCCAGGGCTTGGGGTCAGGGCTTGGCCTTTTGGTTAAAGAAACACAACCAGGTTTACTCAGCATCACAGCCACCTTTACTGTGCTTTTCCTGACCTCCAGTTTTCTTCTCTAACTGAACCTGGATATTGTTTCTCAGTAGGTTCCCTCAGTGTTACCCATTAACATTACAAGAAACTTTGGAGTTTCAATCTGACTTTGACTTCTTGAGAGGTTTCATCACCTTCCTCCAGGGTCTGAAGTTCATGGACTCAGCACCAAAGCCACCAGAGGGGTCATTAAAGGGCCTTGGGCTGCTCCTGTGCTGCTGAGCTGGGCTGGGCTCCTGGGACACAGGGAGCTCATGGCAGCGGCAGCGCTGCAGAGAGACAGCTCTGCCCAGGAGCAGCTCCTCTACACACGCAGCAGGGCTGAGGGCTCTGCCTGGGGATCTCAGCAGACGAGCAAGGCAGAGAGAGATTAAAGGCGGTCAGGACTGGAGGATGACTGAGAGCTCACTGGAGAAGAAACCTTTGCAGCCCTTGCCATGGTAAGTCTCTGGTGCAGGGCAGTGCAGCTGTAGCTCCTGGAGGCATCTCCTGAAACTGGCACAGTCACAGGTAGTGGGATCTGTAAGGACGGGGCTCTTGTCAGGCCATGTTGAACAGCTGTGAAGCCGGGGGAGCACCCAGGGGTGCCCAGGGCTGTCCTGCAGAGCAGGGTCCCGGCACCCCAGGGCTGTGCCGGGCAGGGACTCTGCCGCCTGCCAGGGTCAGCCCTCAGCCTGCCCGGGAGATCCCAGCAACAAGGAGGGGAGAAGCTGTGGGGGAAGGAGTGACCCCAGGCAGGACAGGGTCCTTCTGCCTTTGAGAGGGTGCTGTGTGGATCAGAGTTGCTGACAACTCACCCCCAGGGACATTCCAAGAGGGACAACAAGGCAGGGATTATCTGACAGGGAAGCAATTATTACCTTTTGTCCTCTACTCTTGGCTGGCTGGCTAGGAAAGGTAAGATGGAAATATGTCTTTCAGTTACGGGGGAAGTGCTGACACTCCAAATATTTATTTTTCTCTGAGAGTGCAATTCAACGCTCGCTGGCTCACAGAGCAGCAACATCTCCTTTCCAGCCCCTTTAGGGCTGGTGTGATGTTCTCAGTAGAATCCGCACACACATGGAGATGTTCCTGGGCAGTGCTGAGCTGCCAGGAGGTTTGTGCAGGGAAGAGCTGAGCACACAGGGGGTGGGACAGACTGGCCCTGAGAGCAGTGACAGGGAGGAGACACAGGGACAGAGAAACAGCTCCTGGCAGGAACAGCTCCAGGCAGTGGAGACCTGGGCAGGGGGAGAGAGGGACCTTCTGCCAAATGTGCCATCACAGGGGGAACTTGGGCACCTCCCTGCCATCCCCTGCAGTGTTGATGTCTACCCCTTAGCAGTGCTGCCAGGCTCCTCTCCCAACCACCACAGCTTCTGTCCTCAAGTCTGTGGTGTCTTGAGCTGAGGCGCTTCCTTGGCAGCCCAGCTTCCAAGAAGGAGAAGCTCCTGAGGGCCTGTCCGTGTCTCCCTGTTCTCTCTCAGCAGGGGCGCTGGGCCGTGTCTCCTTGTCCACTCGGTGGCTCCGCTGCCTGTGTTCTTCCCTCAAACTCTCTGCAGTTGGGCTTTCAGAAGAAGATCAGATACTGATGCTGGAAGTCCTGCCATGCAGATGTCTCTGTGGGAGCAAATTCCCTAAGCCCATCATGCCCTGTGGGGCTCTGGGATGTGCGATGTGTGGGGCTGGGGAATGAGCCCATTCTGTCCCAGTCAGAACAGCTTTACGACATCCCAGTGCTTTCCTGGCATGATATTGTGAATTATGATTATGATATAAGTAGATTATGATTATGTATAAACACAAGAACTTGCCCCCTTTCCTAGGTCCTGGTGCTGTAGGGCAGGGCTGACTCCTTGGGAGCCTACAGGGAGAGGTCCTGATCCTCACAGCACAATCAGAAAGCACAAACCACAGCTCCAGCCACGGAGATGACCACAGGGGCTGCCAAAAAGGAGAGAACAATTTGCATTTCTGTATGCGGTGGCACAGGTGGGAGTAGAAGAGGGATGTTGGTTGAGGGGGGAAAGAGATTTTCTGGGAGAACTCTGTCCTGATTTGTGAACATGCTCTCCTGTTTCCACAGTGCCCCATGCCCACAGGCAGCAGATGTCCAACAGCAGCTCCATCACCCAGTTCCTCCTCCTGGCGTTCGCAGACACACAGGAGCTGCAGCTGTTGCACTTCTGGCTCTTCCTGGGCATCTACCTGGCTGCCCTCCTGGGCAACGGCCTCATCATCACCACCATAGCCTGGGACCAGCACCTCCACACCCCCATGTACTTCTTCCTGCTCAACCTCGCCCTCCTTGACCTGGGCTGCATCTCCACCACTGTCCCCAAATCCATGACCAATTCCTTCTGGGACACCAGGAACATCTCCTACACAGGATGTGTTGCACAGCTCTTTGTCTTCACCTTCTTGGTAGTAGCAGAATATTGTCTCCTCACCATCATGTCGTACGACCGTTACGTTGCCATCTGCAAACCCCTGCACTACGGGACCCTCCTGGGCAGCAGAGCTTGTGTCTACATGGCAGCAGCTGCCTGGACCACTGGGTTTCTCCATTCTCTGCTGCACACGGCCAATACATTTTCACTGCCCCTGTGCAAGGGCAATGCCCTGGGCCAGTTCTTCTGTGAAATCCCCCAGATCCTCAAGCTCTCCTGCTCACACTCCTATCTCAGGGAAGCTGGGTTTCTTGTAGTTGGCTTTTCTTTCGCTTTTGGCTGTTTTGTGTTCATTGTGGTGTCCTATGTGCAGATCTTCAGGGCCGTGCTGAGGATCCCCTCTGAGCAGGGACGGCACAAAGCCTTTTCCACGTGTCTTCCTCACCTAGCCGTGGTCTCCCTGTTTATCAGCACTGCCATGTTTGCCTACCTGAAGCCCCCCTCCATCTTCTCCCCATCCCTGGACCTGGTTTTGTCCTTTCTGTACTCCGTGGTGCCTCCAGCAGTGAACCCCCTCATCTACAGCATGAGGAACCAGGAGCTCAAGGATGCCCTGAGGAAACAGATGACTGGATTTCTTCTGAAGCTATAAACTGTCTCTAACTTCTTCTACATAAGAGTTATAGTCTAACTCATTGCAGCTTCATCCTGTGTGCAGTATTTTTTGTTTCTCCTTGTGTTTGTTTATTATGAAAATATTTTAATTCCCTTTGTAATTCACTGCCTGCTTTTCTTTTCTCACTGAGTGGCTGTGTCAGTGAGGAATTCGTGCTCTCTGTGTTTAAGTAAAATAAAAGGACCTTCCACAATTTTTTTTCTACTGACATTGTAACTCCAAGGCCTTTCTAGAGCTGCAGGGACAGTTCCTGTGATGGGAGGAGGGGAAACGTGTCCAGCATTGCAGCCCTGCCAGGGAGCAGCAGCGCTTGTTCTTCCAGAGCTGTTCTGGTTCCACTCCCACACTCTCCTTCTCATCCCTGGTGTTGGTGCAAGGCCTGAGTGCTCTGGCAGCTTGGTCACCGTCCTGCTGTGTGTCAGTCCTGTGGGCGCAGGCAGGGACAGGCAATGGGCACTGCTGTGACAGAGCTGGCCTCAGAATAGCCTTTCCAGATAGAAAGGTGGTCTCCTGTGGGCAGTACATGATGGTTTATATCTTCAAGCATATGAGTACAAAAGTGTCCCACAGATTCAAACCCCAGGGTACATCTGAACAGTGTGTGTGTGCAGGGCTGGCACACAGCAGTGTCCTCCCACAGCCAGGCTCCTGCCAGAGACCTGCAGGACCAGCAGAGCAGGGGCTGGGCTGTGCCCCTGTGCACTGGACACCCCATGGAAGGAGCCTCAGGTCAATCACCATGGACTGGCCCCTCACAGCCACCATTTCCAGCTCTGGCCTCTCTCCCCAGCTCACAGAGGTTGCTCTTCCCTCCACGGAGGGACCCTGAATCAGTAGGTCAGAAATCCATGTTTGCACTGTTCAGATGAGATGTGAGCACGCACATCATGTATGTGAGGTGACATGACCCTGAGTGAGGAAAAATTCCATCAGCTGTTCCTGGAGGTTCCATGAAGGCCTGTGGGACAGACAGTTTCTCGAGGTCACTTCACGTTGGAGGTAACAGCCCATGGGAAACCACCCACTGGGATCTTCTTCCTTGAACTGAGGTCCCTGTGTCCATTCCTCATGATGTGGGACATCTCAGGTGAGTGCAGAGCAGGTGACACACCACAGGGCTGAGGTGCATCCCATCCCTTTGAATGGCAACAGGAGGCCAGAGGGACACTGTGACTCCTGCCTCTGTGTGTAAAAGGGACAGACTCTGTCTCTGAACATCCCTGGGTGCATAAGGAGTCCATGAGGTCAGGTCACATGTGGATGCTTGATGAAACCCTGACATTTCTGTGTGTGACTCCAGGAACAAACTTCACAGGCCCACTGAGATTCATCTCAGCTGCCTTGGACAAGCTCATTGCAAGTGCTCCAGTCTCCTACCTCACCCTTGCACCTGATTCTGGATTGAGCTCTCAAAAGTGCCATAGAAACCAGAATTCTTCTGGGGTCCTTAGAAAACGCAGACCTCAAACCCATCTTCAAGAAGAGCACAAACAAGAACTGGGATAACTACAGGCTGGCCACCCTTCCTCCCATCCTGGGAAGGTGTTGGGACACGTCCTCCTGCAGCCATTTCCAGGAATGTGAAGGGCAAGCAAGGAATTGCTGAACCTAAACAGAAAAGACAAAGAAAGGCATGTTGTGTACAAGGCATGGTACAAAGTCCTCCGTGCAGCCAGTTACTGGTGTCATCTCTCAGTGACCAGCACTTGGGCCAACACTGTTGAACATCTTTGTTCTCCCCTTCTATGATGTAACAGAGAGCAGTTTCGGTGCCTTTGAGGAAGGTGCAAACCTGGTTGGAGGCCTTGAGCAACCTCACCTGGTTCACCCTGCCCTGAGCAGGAGAGTGAGACAAGATGAGTGAGACAAGGCCTCTCTGCAAACGTGAGTTATTCTGTGATTTGAATGAATTTTTGCCTTGGAGAGGTTTTTGGAGAGAGAATAGGTAGAAGAAAAGGGAAAAAAAAAAAAAAAAAAAAAAAAAAAGGCAGAAGAGGAGATCTAGAACGTGTTAACGGAAGTACAGGAGTTCCAGTGAGGAGCACTTTTCACTCACAGTGTTAATAGGAAATATATTTGACAAATTTGAACAAGGTGAGGAAGCGAGATGGGTGTCTACAGCCTGTGGGAAAGAGGAGCAGGTGTAGGATGATGTAGAACACAATTCAGTCTTGGTCAGGTCCGGGGTGCTGAGGAGGGGGATGGACGAGTGTGGTATTAGGAGGTCAGTTGTGTCTCAGACACTCATAATCCAGTCAGAAGCATGTGGCTGTGAAGGGGACAGTGAGGTCAGTTCTGTGTCTGGAGGTGACAGCCCAGCAGCAGGGACATGGCTGGGAAAGAACCTCTGCCAAAGTGCCCACAGGTCTTACCCAGGAAGAGAGATGGGTTGTCATGTCCATCCCACCTGAGAACACGGCGGGACAGCAGCAGAAACATGACCATGTGTATCAGAGATGCTGAAAGGCCAGCAGCACTCATGGGATTTAGAAGATCATGGTGAGTTGACTTCTCTCCATTCAGGTAAAAGACCACAGGAAGACTAACGGGTTGTGTTCCCTGCATGAAGGGCAGTTTCTGAGGTGGCTGAGCTTTCCTTGATAGTGGGAAAAAGCAGAAGAGGGAAAAAAATATCACAAAGTGCTATTTGGAAGGTGCAGACTGGATATCAGAAGTAAGAAATGTCACGGGAAGGGCAGTGCTGTGGGGCAAGAGGTGACCCAGAGGGAGCTGGATCAGCCCATGGTTTGTGTTCCAAAGAGCAGCCAGTGAGGGTGCAGACACAGCAGTGAAGGTGCAGAAATGCTGGGGTGAGAGCAGGTGGGGAAGCGAGATGGGTGTCTGCAGCCTGCAGGGAAAGAGGGGCAGGGGTAGCACCATGTAGAACAGCCTGTGCTGGAGATGGCAAAGGGCGCTGTAAGGCTGGAAGGGACCCACAGAACCCAGGTCTCTGTCCCCTTGGCCATGGCAGTTGTCTCTGCCACTGAGGCCCAGGAGAAGACATGTTGTGCTCATGGCACTGGGGCCTCGGTGCCTCCTTGTAGCCCCATGGGGAAGCTGGAAGTTGTTGTCCCAGTGTTGTCCTTTCCTGGCCCTTGCACACCCACATCCCACGGTCCCAGGAAGAGCCCTGAGCTTGTATTAGAAATGATGTGGCCAGCAGGACTAGAGAAGTGATTGTGCCACTGTTCTCAGTGCTGGTGAGGCCACAGCTTGAATCCTCTGTTCAGTTTTGGGCCACTCATCATAAGAAGGACATTGAGGCACTAGAGAGAGTGCAGAGGAGGTGACGGAGCTGCTGAGGGGCTGGAGCGCAAGTGTGATGAGGACCGGATGAGGGAACTGGGGCTGTGCACGCTGGAGAACAGCGTGAGGGGAGACCTTCTCGCCTTCTGAGGGGAGACCTTCTCGCTGTCCAAACTGCCTGAAAGAAGCTTGGAGCATGGAGGGTGTTGGTCTCTTCTCCCAAGTAGCAAGTGACAGGATGAGAGGAAATGGCCTCAAATTGTGCCAGGGAAGGTTCAGATTGGATATTAGGAAAAAATTCTTCCTGGAAAGGGCTGTCAGGTGGTGGAACAGGCTGCCCAGGGCAGTGGTGGAGTTGCCATACCTGGAGGGGTTTAAATGGTGTTTAGATGAGGTTCTTAGGGACATGGTTTAGTGCTAGATTTAGGTTATGGTTGGACTCAATGATACTGAGGCTCTCTTCCAACTGAAATAATTCTATGATTCTCTGATACCATCTGGAAAATTCTATCTCTTCTTCAAAGTGCTCTTCACATACCTGCCTCTTTACCTACAGTCCTGAAACTTCTCTAATTAAGCACACAATCTTGAATACTAGACGGAAATGATGAAAGCACCATCGCTCTATCAGTCTGGTCCGATACCTGCCAGTTCCAGGCAAACACCTCAGGTACACGGGGGCCTCTCGAGTTGTGTGCTTGTAGTGAGACCATGGAGCTCAGCTCAAAAAACTGAGAACTCCCCTCAAAACTGAAAACCAAACCAAATGAAACCAAACCAAAGCAACAAGAACAACAACAAAACAAAAAAAACCCCACACTTTTTAAATCTGATGAAATAATTCAGTATTTCCAATAAAACGTCTGTGGAATTTCTATCCTGCCAAAATATGAGTTTTCACAATGTGTATGTACTGTGTCTCAAGTCGTCTCTTCAGAAGCCTGTCTGGGCATTTGCACTTTCCATCGCTCCCCAGAGGTTCTTCACCTCTCACTCTTGGCTCATTCAGAGCCTCTCAGCTCTCACTCTGCTTTGAACTTCAGGCAGGTAAAGTCTTTCAGCAGTTGCTCTCGTACTCCCTACAGGCAACTCTTCAATTATGGCAATGGACCTCGCTGGAAACTACTTAATTTAACCACAGAACTGAGAAACCTCATTAAGTTCTATTGTATTTTTGTTTTGTTTTTTTTTTTTCCTTTTTTGTTTCCTCTAATTAAAAATTCCCTGGTGCCTGTTTACATCCAGTTCTATAAGGAAACATGAAGCAATTCCTGCGAAGAAGCTGTAACAATCAGTGCAAACTTCAGTGCAGAATCTGATGTAAAGAAATGTGCTGGAAATCCCAGGGGCCAATGAGCAGAACAGGGAGTTTGGGGAGCTGATTATAGATTTCCTGCTAACAATCTGAGTAGATAAATGTTCTTCACAGTACTGCTCTGTTTATTTGACACCTTTTAGGTCTCCTCCTCTGCCTGTATTTTTATTTTCTTGATCCTCCACCTCTTCCTTCTTCCAAAACGTTTCCAAGGGAAAGATCCATTGAATCACAGAGCAACTCAGGTGTGAACACCATCTTGTCTCACTGTCCTGCTCAGGGCAGGGTGACCCAGGTGAGGTTGTCCAAGGCCTCTGCCCAGCTTTGCACCATCCACTAAGGAGCTGAAGGTTCATTCCATCACATCATACAGGGGGAGAATAGAGACGTTCAACAGTGTTGGCCCAAGTGCTGGTCCCTGAGGGATCCCACTGGTAACTGGCTCTATGGGGGACTTTGTACCACTGGTGACATTTGGGCTTCATCATCCAGCCAACTTCCCATCCAGCATCCAGTTCTTCAGCCCAGAGGGCACCAATCGCATTATAAGGACACCATGGGAAACCATGTCTGACACCTTGTGAAATTCCATGTGCACAACGTACCCTTCTTTCCCTGCCCGTTTGGGTTCAGCAATCCCTTTCTTGTTTTCCAAGTGTCTGGACATGGCTGCAGGACGACTTGTCCCATTCCCTTCCCAGGGATGGAGCTGGGCTGAGTAGCCTGTAATTCTCACAATTCTCATTCCTGCCCTTCTTGAATAAAGGTTTGACAACTGCCTTTTCCAAGGACCTCAGAACCTCTCTGATTGCTCTGGCATGTTTGAGACCACAATCCAGAGTCCTGGGTAAGGATGATGTAGCAAACAGGAGCAGGTGAGATTGATCTGCCTGGGCCAGTGGGGTTTGTTCCTGGAGTCACACACAGAAATGTCAGTGTCTGTCAGGCATCCATGTCTGAGCTGGCCTCATGGATTCCTTATGCACCCAGGGATGCTCAGAGACAGAGTCTGTTCCTTTTACACACAGGGGCAGGAGTCACAGTGTCCCTCTGGCCTCCTGAGGGAGGCACCTCAGCCCTGTGCTGTGTCACCCTGCTCTGCACTCATCTGATATGTCCCACGTTTTGGGGAATGGACACAGGGACATTGGTTAAAGGAAGCACAACCCAGTGCTGCATTTAGTTTCCATGTGATGTTCCTCCCATATAAAATGACCTCGGGATGCTGTCTGTCCCACAGGCCTTCATAGAATCATACAATGATCTGAGATGAAAGGGACTCACATGGATCATGGAGTCCAACTCCTGTCCCTGCACAGGACACCCCACAGGTCACCCCGTGTGTCTGAGGACGTTGTCCAGTCTCTTCTTGAACACTGTCAGGTTGGGGCCGTGACACCTCCCTGGGGAGCCTGTTCAGTGTCCAGCACCTCTGGGGTAAGAACTTTTTCCTCATGTCTGACCCCTGGCACATCTTCATGCCGTTCCCTTGGGTTCTGTCATTGGTCACCAGAGACAAGAGAGAAGAGCTCAGCCCTGCTCCCTTCTGAGGAACCTGCAGCCCCATGAGCTCTGCCCTCAGTCACATCTTCTCCAGGCTGAACGAACCCAGGGACTTCAGCTGCTCCTAATATGGCTTTTCCTCGAAACCCTTCACCAACTTCATAGCCTCTTCTGGGCACTCTCCAGTAGCTTTATCTCCTTTTCTCCTGTGTCCCCAGCCCTGCACACAGTGAATGCTGCAGGTGAGGCCGCCCCAGCGCAGAGCAGAGCGGGACAATCCCCCCCCTGCCCGGCTGGCCGTGCTGTGCTGGCTGCACCCAGGACATGGTCCCTCTTGGCTCCAGGGACACAGGTGGCTCATGTTCAACTTGCTGTTGACCAGACCCTCAGTTCCTTCTCTGCAGAGCTGCTCTTCAGAATCTCATCTCCCAGTCTGTATGTACAGACAGGGCTGACGTGTCCCAGGTGCAAAATGGCACCCCAGAATATCTGACAGCATTGGTGCTCACTTGGGTTCATCTCACCTCATGTACATGATGTTCACACTCACATCACATGGACATCTGACCTAATCATTCAGTGACTTTTCAGGTAAGGACAAAGAACCTCTCTGAACTGGGGCAAGAGGTCGGGGCTGGAAATGAAGGCTGTGAGGGATTAGTCCATGATGATTGGGGCAGATTTGATGGGGTGTCCAGTGCACAGGGGCACAGCCCAGCCCCTGCTCTGCTGGTCCTGCAGGTCTCTGGCAGGAGCCTGGCTGTGAGAAGACACTGCTGTGTGCCAGCCCTGCACACACACACTGTTCACCTGTACAATGGTGTTTCATATATAGGTCACTTTCTTGGGCATGTTCTTGAGAGAATCTTTGTAAGAAGAACTAAACCTTCAGGCCCTGCCCTGAGGAGATCACCTTTCTATCTGGAAAGGCTGTTCTGGGGCCAGCTCTGTCACAGCAGTGCCCATTGCCTGTCCCTGCCTGCACTCACAGGACTGACACACAGCAGGACGGTGACCAAGCTGCCAGAGCACTCAGGCCTTGCACCAACACCAGGGATGAGAAGGAGAGTGTGGAGTGGAACCAGAACACCTCTGGAAGAACAAGTGCTGCTGCTCCCTGGCAGGGCTGACATCATGGACTCTTTTCCCCTCCTCCCATGAACACAGGAACCACCCCTGCAGCTCCAAACAGGCCTTGGTGAAAGGATATAGTGAAAAACAAGTCACTAAGGAGCCCTTTATTTTGTTTAGAGACAAGGAGAACACGGCTTCTCATTTACACAGCCAGTGGTTATAAAAGAAAAGCAGATAGTGAATTAAGAAATGGGATGACAACATTATCACACTAAAAAAACTACCAACAACAACAGAAAATCCAGATGATAGGATAGGCCTGTAATTAGTTACACTAAAACTCCTATGTAGAAGCAGATGGGCAGTTTAATGCTTCAGGAAATTGTAAGATATGAGTTTCCACAGAGCATCCTTGAGCTCCTGGTTCCTCATGCTGTAGAATAGGGGGTTCACTGCTGGAGGCACCACTGAGTACAGAACAGACACCACAAGGTCCAGGGATGGGGAGGAGATAGAGAGGGGCTTCAGGTAGGCAAACATGGCAGTGCTGAAAAACAGGGAGACCACGGCCAGGTGAGGGAGGCAGGTGGAAAAGGCTTTGTGCTGTCCCTGCTCAGAGGGGATCCTCAGCACGGCCTTCAAGATCTGCACATAGGACATCACAATGAACACAAAACACATAAAACACACAAAGAGGCACTGACCACAATAAGCCAAATTTCCCTAAAGTAGGTGTGTGAGCAGGAGAGCTTGAGGATCTGGGGGATTTCACAGAAGAACTGTCCCAGGGCATTGCCCTTGCACAGGGGCAGTGAAAATGTATTGGCCGTGTGCAGCAGAGCATTGAGAAACCCAGTGGCCCAGGCAGCTGCTGCCATGTGGACACAAGCTCTGCTGCCCAGGAGGGTCCCGTAGTGCAGGGGTTTGCAGATGGCAACGTAGCGGTTGTACGACATGACTGTGAGAAGTGAATATTCTGCTGTAGCACAGGATAAGAAAAAAAAGAGCTGTGCAGCACATCCTGAGTATGAGATGGCCCTGGTGTCCCAGAGGGAATTGGCCATAGATCTGGGGACAATGGTGGAGATGCAGCCCAGGTCGAGGAGGGCGAGGTTGAGCAGGAAGAAGTACATGGGGGTGTGCAGGTGCTGGTCCCAGGCTATGGTGGTGATGATGAGGCCGTTGCCCAGGATGGCAGCCAGGTAGATGCCCAGGAAGAGCCAGAAGTGCAAGAGCTGCAGCTCCCGTGTGTCTGTGAACGGCAGGAGGAGGAACTGGGTGATGGAGCTGCTGTTGGACATTGGCTGCCTGGGGGCATGAGGACCTGTCACAGGAGGAAAAGACAGTGAAGGTTTAGATGAGACTTATCTGGGAATAATCAAAGCCATTTCCCACAGACCCTCCCACCCTGTCACACAAAGAGACACTTTTCTTTTTCCAGGAGAAAGTCCTGGCTGGAGCCCTCCTCGGTGCTTGATGAGTGTGCAATGAAGAGCAGGGTCTCTGCCCAGGGGCTCCTGAGGAGTAAGCCTGACCCTCTGTGATCGGGTGGGCAGGGGCCAGTCCTGGGGTTCAGCTTTGTCAGCTGGAACCGCTCCTGGTGCAGAAGGGACTGTCAGGATTTGTACCCCCAGGCCGGAGAAACTGAGTTTGAGAGGTTTGGTGTTGCTACAGCTCCTTCTCCCCTCCTACCCTTAGGAGTATTCTTGGGTGTCAGAAACCCTCAGCATTTCTGCTGCACTCAGGGAGAACAGAGCGAGTCCTGTGAGAGCAGAGGGTGCCTGTGGGTCAGTGCAGAGTGAGGGCAGCTGCTCTGTCCCTCTGTCTTGCTCCAGCTGCCCTGGGCTGGCACCTTTCTGAGATGGGGGCTGATCACACTCCCATGTTACCCTGAAAAGCCACCAGGCACTGCTGAGAGCAGAGGGATCCACCGCAGACCATGACAGGTCTCACCCTTTCCTAAGGTCTCAGCACCCAGCGTTTAGCCCAGGACACACACGGCTCATTCCCCAGCCCCACAGACTGCATTGCCCACAGCCCACAGGTCAGAGCAAAGCTGGGACACGTGTGCCCATGGACACACCTGCAGGAAAGGACCCACAAGATCAGGCTGTGACTCTACAGCTGAAACTGCCATCCCCAGAGAGCCTGACAGCAAGAACAAGATCCCAACAGCAGTGACCCAGAGCAGGGGAGCAAGAAGGAAAATGCGGTGAGGGTGGGTGTGAGAGAGGCCCGGGCAGAGGCAGCCGGGCACTCAGACAGCATCACCCTTCCCCAGCTGTGCAACCACCTCCCAGACACCAACATCATTAAGTTCTATTGTGTTTATTTTTCTCCTTTTTTCTGTTTCCTCTAATTAAAAATTCCCAGGTGCCTGTTTACATCCAGTTCTCTAAGGAAACATAAAGCAATTCCTGCGAAGAAGCTGTAACAATCAGTGCAAACTTCAGTGCAGAATCTGATGTAAAGAAATGTGCTGTAAATCCCAGGGGCCAATGAGCAGAACAGGGAGTTTGGGGAGCTGGTTATAGATTTCCTGCTAACAATCTGAGCAGAGAAACATTCTTCACAGAACTGCTCTGTTTATTTGACACCTTTCAGGTCTCCTCCTCTGCCTGTATTTTTATTTTCTTGATCCTCCACCTCTTCCTTCTTCCAAAACGTTTCCAAGGGAAAGATCCATTGAATCACAGAGCAACTCAGGTTTGAACACCATCTTGTCTCCCTGTCCTGCTCAGGGCAGGGTGACCCAGGTGAGGTTGTCCAAGGCCTCTGCCCAGCTTTGCACCATCCACTAAGGAGCTGAAGGTTCACCGTGTCACATCATACAGGGGGAGAATAGAGACATTCAACAGTGTTGGCCCAAGTGCTGGTCCCTGAGGGATCCCAGTGGTAACTGGCTCTATGTGGGACTTTATACCACTGGTGACGTTTGAGCTTCATCATCCAGCCAACTTCCCATCCAGCATCCACTTCTTTACTCACAGAGCACCATTTGGGTTCAGTAATCCCTTCCTTGTCCTTCACATTCCTGGACATGGCTGCAGGAGGACGTGTCCCATCTCCTTCCCAGGGAGGGAGGTAGGGTGGCCAGCCTGTTATTCTCCCAGTTCCTATCCCTGCTCTTCTTGAAAATGCGTTTGAGGTCTGCGTTTCCTTAGGACCCCAGAACCATTCTGGTTTCTAGGGCACTTTTGAGATCACAATCTGGAATCACAAGCAAGGGTGACAGAGCAGACTGGAGCACTTGCAATGAGCCTGTCCAAGGCAGCTGAGATGAACCTCACTGATCCAGTGGGGTTTGTCAATGGAGTCACACACAGAAACTTCAGTGTCTGTCAGGTGTCCACATCTGATCTGACCTCATGGGCTCCTTATGCACCCAAGGATGTTCAGAGACAGAGTCTGTCCCTTTTACACACAGCGGCAGGAGTCACCGTGTCCCTCTGGCCTCCTGTTGCCACTCCCAAAGGACGGGAGACACCTCAGCCCTGCGCTGTGTCACCTGCTCTGCAATCATCTGACATGTCCCACGTCACGAGGAATGGACACAGGGACATTGGTTAAAGGAAGCACGTCCCAGTGCTGCATTCAAACAGTTTCCACGCAATGTTATTCCCAATGAGAAATGACCTAGAGACCCTGTCTGTCCCACAGGCCATCATGGAACCCCAAGGAATAGTGGATGGTGTTTGTGTTGACTCAAGTTCATGTCAACTCATGTACCTGTTCTGCATGCTCACATCCCATCTGTACAATGTGAACATGGATTTCTGACCTACTCATTCAGTGTAATTCCATGAAGGGACAAAGACCAGAGCTGGAAATGGTGGTTGTGAGGGGCCAGTCCATGGTGATTGACCTGAGGCTCCTTCCATGGGGTGTCCAGTGCACAGGGGCACAGCCCAGCCCCTGCTCTGCTGGTCCTGCAGGTCTCTGGCAGGAGCCTGGCTGTGAGAGGACACTGCTGTGTGCCAGCCCTGCACACACACACTGTTCAGATGCACACTGTTGATTCATCTGTGGCCATTTCTGTATGAATAAGCTTGAGAGAAACTTTGCAAGAAGATATAAACCATCATGCACTGCTCAAAGAAGATCACTTTTCCTTGTGCAAGTACTGTTACTGAGGCCAGTTCTGTCACAGCAGTGCCCATTGCCTGTCCCTGCCTGCACCCACAGCACTGACACACAGCAGGACGGTGACCAAGCTGCCAGAGCACTCAGGCCTTGCACCAACACCAGGGGTGAGAAGGAGAGTGTGGAGTGGAACCAGAACAGCTCTGGAAGAACAAGCGCTGCTGCTCCCTGGCAGGGCTGCCATGCCAGAGCTGTTTTCCCCTCCACCCACGCACAGGAACTGTCCCTGCAGCTCCAAAAAGCCCTTGCAGGAAGGATATAGCGAAAAACAAGTCACTAAAGAGCCCTTTATTCTGTTTAGGGACAAGGAGAGCACTGCTGCTTATTTAAGCAGCCAACAGGTATAAAAGAAAAGCCAGCAGTGAATTAGAAAGGGGTTGACAACATTATCACAATAAGAAAACAAGCAACAACACTAGAAAATCCAGTTGACAGGCTGGGCTGGTAATTAACTACATTAAAACTCCTGTATAGAAGAAGATGGGCAGTTTATTGCTTCAGAAAACAGAGGGATATGAGTTTGCACAGGGCATCCTTGAGTTCCCTGTTCCTCATGCTGTAGATGAGGGGGTTCACTGCTGGAGGCACCACCGAGTACAGAACAGACACCACCAGATCCAGGGATGGGGAAGAAATGGATGAGGGTTTCAGGTCAGCAAATATGGCAGTGCTGAAAAACAGGGAGACCACGGCCAGGTGAGGGAGGCAGGTGGAAAAGGCTTTGTGCCGTCCCTGCTCAGAGGGGATCCTCAGCACAGCCCTGAAGATCTGCACATAGGACACCACAATGAACACAAAACACACAAATACTACTAATATACAAACCACAAGAAGCCCAAGTTAGCTGAGGTAGGAGTGTGAGCAGGAGATCTTGAGGATCTGGGGGATTTCACAGAAGAACTGGCCCAGGGCATTGCCCTTGCACAGGGGCAGTGAAAATGTATTGGCCGTGTGCAGCAGAGCATTGAGAAACCCAGTGGCCCAGGCAGCTGCTGCCATGTGGACACAAGCTCTGCTGCCCAGGAGGGTCCCGTAGTGCAGGGGTTTGCAGATGTCAACATAGCGGTCATAGGACATGACCGTGAGAAGAAAAAACTCTGCTGAAGCTAAAAAGGCAAACAGAAAGAGTTGTGTAGCACATCCTGTGTAGGAAATGACCTTGGTGTCCCACAGAGAGTTGGCCATGGACTTGGGTACAGTGGTGGAGATGCAGCCCAGGTCGAGGAGGGCGAGGTTGAGCAGGAAGAAGTACATAGGGGTGTGCAGGTGCTGGTCCCAGGCTATGGTGGTGATGATGAGGCCGTTGCCCAGGATGGCAGCCAGGTAGATGCCCAGGAAGAGCCAGAAGTGCAAGAGCTGCAGCTCCCGTGTGTCTGTGAACGCCAGGAGGAGGAACTGGGTGATGGAGCTGCTGTTGGACATTTGCTTTTCCTGAGCACGGGGCGCTGTCATGAGAAAAAAAAAAAAAGACAGTGAGAATCCAGGGCAGAGTCCTCTGACAAAAATCATACAAACTCCCATAGACCCTCCCCTGTCACACACAGACACCCTTTTGATTTTCTAGGAGAACATTCTTCAGCACTGTGCCTGGAGCCCTGTTCGGTGCTGGAAAATGTGCAACCAAGAGCAGGGCCTGTGCCCATGGGCCGTCGATAAGTCAGCCCAGCTCTGCAGAAGTGGGGCCACGGGAACAGTGGGGACTGTCCTGGTTCTGCTAACACAGAAGGGCTGTCAGCACTTGCTTTCCCAGTGATAGGGAACAGAGATGGTGAAGGCAGTTTAGGAGTTCCAGGTTTTTTTACATCTACCTTCATATTCACTGCAGAGTGTTGTTGGGTGTCAGAAACCCTCAGCATTTCTGCTGCACTCAGGGAGAACAGAGCGAGTCCTGTGAGACCAGAGGGTGCCTGTGGGTCAGTGCAGAGTGAGGGCAGCTGCTCTGTCCCTCTGTCCTGCTCCAGCTGCCCTGGGCTGGCACCTTTCTGAGATGGGGGCTGATCACACTCCCATGTTACCCTGAAAAGCCACCAGGCACTGCTGAGAGCAGAGGGATCCACCTCAGACCATGACAGGTCTCACCCTTTCATAAGGTCTCAGCACCCAACGTTTAGCCCAGGACACACACGGCTCATTCCCCAGCCCCACAGACTGCATTGCCCACAGCCCACAGGTCAGAGCAAAGCTGGGACACGTGTGCCCATGGACACACCTGCAGGAAAGGACCCACAAGATCAGGCTGTGACTCTGCAGCTGAAACTGCCATCCCCAGAGAGCCTGACAGCAAGAACAAGATCCCAACAGCAGTGACCCAGAGCAGGGGAGCAAGAAGGAAAATGCGGTGAGGGCGTGTGTGAGAGAGGCCAGGGCAGAGGCAGCCGGGCACTCAGACAGCGTCACCCTTCCCCAGCTGTGCAGCCACCTCCCAGACACCAACAGTGCCGGGCAGCTGCTCTCAGCCCCTGTGCTCTGCAGAGGAACTGGAGCTCTGGCTGCACAGGAGCTGCTTCATGCCTTGGAGCCCCCGGCCCTGAGGGCAGAGGCTTTGCTGGGTGGGACAGGAGGCCAGGGGGCTGCTCACAGGAGGGATCTGACCTGCAGGGGGTCACAGGGACTTTTCTCTCTTCTCCCTCCCATAACAATTCCGGGTTCAGTTTCCTCTCATTTCTGATCATTTCCCTGCTGCCTGGAGATTCTCCCCCTGGGAGGTGTTTCCCTGTCCATGTCTCTTCCCTGTCAGTGCTCACAGACCATCCCACCCTCTGTGCCCTCCCCCTGGCCCTACAGATCCTGCCTGTTCACAGGGCACTGCCTGGGGGCATCTTCCTGTCTGCAGGCTGGAAAACAGGACAGGTCAGACTAAGGCTGACGGGTCCAGCCAAGGTGATGCAGGTGCTGTGCACAGGCAGAGGGGTGGGGAAGGGATGTCATGAGCCTTCTGGCAGATGTACTGATCACTCAGAGTTGCAGTTCAGGAGTCTCAGTGACTTGTTTCAGCATGAGAGCTCAGTTTCATTTTATCCTTTCCTGCACCCCCCACCCCTTGGGAGAGGAAACTGAAAAGACAGGCTCAGGAAAGCTCCTTATCTGTCTGGTAATCCTTGCATTGATCTTGTCCTTGAGGCATCGACTTGGAAAAATGCTGGGGGTGATCTGGAGCTATGAGCAGCCCTGACCCACACAGCACCCTCTCCACAGCAGAAGCACCTTTCCTGCCCTTATCGGGGATGCTCCTTCCCCTCACATCGTGTCCCCACAGAACCATGGGTATCTCCCCCAGACAGGGACCCTGCTCTGCAGGATAGACCTGGGCACCCCTGGGTGCTCCCACTGCAGTCACCCTCAGCAAAGTTGTCATCATTCCCTGTCCCTCTGACAGTGCAGCAGGGAAGCACTAGTCTGGACCAAGTTCTTGTCCTCTACCTGAGAAGTACTGTGAGAGAAACCTGACAGACCCTGTAAAGTGTGGGATGTATCATCTTTAGGGTCTCCCTCCAGGAAATGCAGCTGCATTGTCCTACAGCCAGAGACTTACCGTGTTAGAACTGTAAAGATTTGTCTCTCAATGAGCCCTCAGCAACCAATCCCCTACATTGCCTTTCCCCTCTCTGTGCCTGGCTCCTGGGCCCTCGGTGCTGCAGGCAGAGCCCTCAGCCCTGCTGCGTGTGCAGAGGAGCTGCTCCTGGGCAGAGCTGTCTCTCTGCAGCGCTGCTGCTGCCATGAGCTCCCTGTGTCCCAGGAGCCCAGCCCAGCTCAGCAGCACAGGAGCAGCCCATGATGTCCCTTTCTCTGTCCCCTCTGGGCTCCTCCAGGTGTCCCTGAGGCTGCAGGAGCACAACTTTGAAGTTGAAGTAATCAGTGCTGTTGATTCTCTCTCCTCTGAAGAGATGCATAATTGAGTTCTTTGTATTAAATAATGAATTAGTATCAGAATCAACTTTTCTTGTCCCATCGTTAGACAGGACACCAGCAATATTACAGCAAAGGATCTAATTCCTCCAAACCAGGGGAAGAATATCTTCAGTTGAAGGATTTCAGGCATTTTATTCTGGTTTTATACTCCCAGGTCTAGAGACACATTCATCAGTCTTTGGCCATGTCATGTCCATGCTCTGATTCAAAGCCTTTGCACACATGGGCTCTTGGACACTTGGTACCAGGTTTCTTGTGCAGGTCAGAGCTGGGCTGGCGCCACAGCTGGGGTGGCTCAGCCCAGATGTGAGGCAATGTCCTCAGCCAGGGACCTGACTGGGGGAGCTGGAGCTGTCAGTGCTGCAGACAGAGCTGTGACACGGATGGAATGAACTGCCAGGCAGGGTGGCAGGAGTGAGTTCATCTGGTCTGCAAGGACAGCAGCCTCCAAGCACAGCAACAGTCCAGATCAAAGCTCAGTCCAGACCTGTAAGGCAATTCAAGGGCCCGTAATGAGCTGTCACTACTGCAGGAACAGTTAAAGGAGAAACACAGACACTGTGTGGCCTCTGAAGAATTTAATATGTGAAACAACTGATATTCTCTGTGTCTCTTGTCCTCCATCTTCACCAGCAAGTTCTCACAGGCCTCTGTGGCTGGAGGCAGAACAATCAGCAGTGGATGGGGATCAAGTCAGAGGTCACTGGAACTAACAGAATCCTTTCCAGTCTATGGGACAGCAGGACCATGTCACAGTGAGGCCACTCTCCACCATCTTGGAAAGCTCATGGGGACTGGGGGGACTCCCTGACCACTGGCAGCTCTCACACAGTGTGTGCACTTTTCAAAATGGCCAATGGTGAGCAGGGGAACTAAGGGCTGTGCCCCAGAACATGTCCACTGGGACCCCATTTCTGGGTGTCTGGAAGAGAAGGTGACGGGGTTTGCCCAGGGCAGGTTGTGTCTGTCCATCCTCTTTGCTTTCTGTGAGGAAAGAACAGGGTTGTGGATGTGGGGAGAACATTGATGACCTGTTACCTGGAAGTCAGCAAGGCATTCAGTGTCATCCCCTGCAATATTCTTGTGTCCAAGGTAGGATATTATGGTCTGTGTTAGTGTGCAAGTAGATGGGTAAAAACAATCAGGATGGTTGGGCTTGGAAAGGTGCTGTAGAAAGGGAGAAACTTTCCAGAGATGAGGACAGTCCAGCACTGGAAGCTGTTTCCCAGGAGTGCGCACCCACTTTTTCCCAGAAAGTGACCAAGATGTGTTTGCATAAAGCCCTGAGCAATCTGGTCTGACCCTGCTGTGAGCAGGAGCTTGGTCAAGACACCTCCTGAGGTCTCACGCAGCCTGAATGACGCTGTCCTTCCTTCCCCTTCATGTTTTCAATTTAGAGAAAGCTCTCAGGTTCTCCCTGAGCACAGGAATAATTCACAGAGGGTCCAGAGCTGCTTTACAAGTGCCCCCAAACAGCCCTGAACACATCTTGTGCATCCCTTTACATATGTCCCCACCCAGGGTCTTCTTATTCGCTGTCCTTATACCCTTCCAGAATGAACAGCCCATCTTGCTAATCCTTTCATAGCAGGTTGTTCAAGAGGTGTCAACATCCATGTACAGAGTCTGCACATCAGCCAGGCAGCAAAGCCATCATTACAGAAATAGAGACGAAGCTCTTGACCAGCTCCTTGCACCCAGATATCAGCGTGACATGTCTGCTGAGATTCCCGGGAACATCTGAACTGTAAGAGCAGAGCATGTGAGCCCTTGTTGGGTATCCTGGCTTGTCTCCTGACCCATGTGGTGCTTCAGGCTGTGAAGAGAATCAAAACCAGCCATTGGACTGAGGTAGTTCCATTGTACACGTGTCACACAGGGCAGATGAAGGGAGCTCAGAACTCCAGACTCTGCTGCACTGTTGGGACTGCAGAGACTGGAAATGCAGGTGACAGTGTGTGTCAGTGCACACACATAAAGATTCTGGCTTCCTTTGGGCCTTTGCACTGACCTGGGATCTGTTCCTTGGCCACCTTTGTCTCAAAAAGAAACTGTTCTCCTATGCAACCTCCACCTCACACCACATAAGAAATAATTAAAAGGTAGAAAAATAATGAAAGAAGCAAAATTTCGGGGTAATTCTGTCCAAGAGGTGTACTCTTTAAATGCGACAGAAAAAGCATGGTTCTAAGAAATTCTTTCAAGACACAACTACTGAGGTATAGTAGATGTTTTGGAAAGCAAGAATGACGGTTGGGAATGAAGTTAAAGAGATTTAGTTCATCATCATCATCAGTGAGAATAAGCAGTTCCCTGTTACTGTTCTCAGTGACAGCACCACTGTTCACAAACATCCTTCAGAGCATCTCCGTTCTTCCTGGGCTCCAAAGCTCATCCTGCTCAGAGTTTGACAGGATTGCTGCAAACCCCTGTGACCCAAATCTCTACAACTGTCTCTGCTCAACAGCCTTTTACCCCAGGAAGGGGAAAACTGCCAATGCAGACACTGAACCATTGCCCAACCTGCCTGGAGAGCCAGGACAGTTGTGCCACACAACAGCAGCCTCTGAGGGAACCTGGAGGTGATGGGATTGAAATGGTTTCAACCAAAACCATAGAATCATAGAATAATTTAGACTAGAAAAGACCATTAAGAACATGGACTCCAACTGAATATCAAGCACTGGCAACTCCAACACTAATCCATGTCCCAAAGCGCCACATCGCCACGTCTTTTAAACACCTCCAGCAATGGAAGCTCCAATCCTGAGCTGGCAGGACACCATTGGCTGCAGTTGGACATAAGATACTGGTCATGGCTGTGAGTTCAGCCCTCTCTGCAGAATGTCTCACACCCTCACTGAGGAGGGCAGGGGGCTGGGAGATGGGAGCACGTTTCAGTTTCCAGATCCCAGCACACAGCCCAAACCATCCTGCCCTTGGACTCTGGATGCCATTTCCTGAGATGCAAAGCTGGTGGCCTTCTGAGGATAATCATGTTAAAAGGCATGAATAATCCTTCAAGTGTTTCTGTAATATGTCTAGGAATGCCAATCGTATATGCTTATATTTACACATTTATAAAATAGTACTGTGCATCTGTGGTAGCCCCTCTGGCAATGACAATTAAATAGGCATTTGCACTATAAGGCTCCATACCCCATCCACAAGCACACATCTAAGTGGTTCAGATGAAGGGTGGTCTGGCAAACGTCACCCTTTGTGTCCCCAGGTGATGGACACTGCTCATGTGCCTCTGCAGAGAGTGGCAGGAGCTGGATCCCCTTCTCGGGACAGACTCCTTCCAGGAGAGACACAGACACAGGGGAACTCATCAGGGCTTTACGGCATTTCACTCGGCATCAGTTTTGACATATTGGGTGACGTCCTGTGACTGCCCTTTCTGCACAAATGATCATACAAACACAACCATTTAGTGAGACATGGCCATAAAGGGCTGTTATGGACAAGAAAGCTTTTCATGAACTCTGGAGAGAGCAAGGAAGTTCATAATAAGCACCAGGAAGAACCAAGAAGTTCGAGGCCTCTTCTGAAGAGCGGGAGGCCTGAGCAGCCGTGATTGGCCATTGTAGGTGTGGGAGAGGGTCAGGGCATGTCAGGGAGAAGCAATGAGATGGCTGATGGCTTCAGTGAACCCTTCCAGCTATGTCTGAGCCCAGAAATGGAAAGCAGTTGGTGTCTGCAGGTGGATTAGGAACAGGAGGAAGATCTTCCTGGGAATATGGAAGGAAGAAAGGCCTCTCTTGGGCTAATCCTATATAGCAGTGCCATTTCCATGCTGTGGGCATGGCTGTGCCTGGGAGATGGGGAACGGCTGCTGCTGGGGTGGCTGTGCTCAGTCATGGCCCATGAGCTGACCCTGCTCTGCTCCTCTCTTACACTGCCCACACTTGGATGGTCCTCAGGAATCATCCATGAACCTGGTGGGTGCATGAACCTCCTG
This sequence comes from Streptopelia decaocto, assembly GCF_964273445.1. Taxonomy (NCBI): domain Eukaryota; kingdom Metazoa; phylum Chordata; class Aves; order Columbiformes; family Columbidae; genus Streptopelia; species Streptopelia decaocto. The sequence continues at coordinate 545,813 of NW_028115117.1, forward strand.
GAGTGCTGGGTATGGATCCAAATAGGGGATTCAAGCAAGTTTGGGACTGGGACATTGAGGTGACTGGTGACCATTGCCAGGTGAATAAAAGAAGCTGGATGAGTTGTGAGGAACTCACGGGCATTTCCAACTCCACAGAAAACCAGAGCCTTGAAGTTAAAGCTACAGCACTTGACATAAACACCACCCCCAAAACACAAAACACTCACACTGACCACAGGAAAAGCCTTGAAAAACACTTGAGAAAAATCTACCAGGTCCCAGGGGTCAGGGCTCAGCCATTCTGGTGATGAACAAGCATCAAGGGCTCACATGGCAGAAACTTGGGGTTTGCTTCTGCCTTTCACTTCATTAGAGGTTTGTTCATTCTTTCAGCATCTGCAGTTCAGGATCATGGCAGCAGAGGGCTCATGAACATCTAAAATGCTCTTAGAAGCCAAGGATCTGTGCATCATTTTCCTAAAGGCTTCAAGTCTGGTGTGGATGATTAGAGAGATTTCAGGAACAGCCAAACAGAGAGCATTTCCACAATAAATAGCAGTTAAGCCAAATTTCTTCTATTTCCTTCCCTGCTCGCCCTTCCCTCTCTTTCCAGAACAGGTGGCATCAGCAGCATCTCGTGATGAAGACTGAATATGTCAGAAAAGTGGGTGCCTAAATCACCATGTGAGTGAGGAGACAGGCCAGGACAGCTCAAGAGAAGTCACACTCCTCTGGATCAAAGGTGGGTGTTCTTGGCAATCTCAGGTGCCACAGCACAGCGATACTTGTGTTCAGGAGCTGGTCAAGTGACCCATCTCCTGTTCTGTAATGGTGTCTGAGTTTGCTCAGGTCACCCCTGACTTGAGCCCCATCCACTCCTGGGTGTTCTCCAGACTCCTGCCTTCAGGAACAAGGTCCCAGGAGACCTTGCTGGTGAAGATGGAGGCAAAGAAGCCATGAAGAACCTCAGTCCTGTCTGATTCTACTCTTATGAAGTTCAGCAGCAGGCCCACGTTCACCCTGTCTATTCTCTTACTGCAAGTGAAGCTCTGTCACCTCATCTTGCTGCCCTTCCCGTGCAGGTATCAAGTCCAGGGCAGCTTTGTCATCATCCCCACATCCATGGACAAGGTTTCTAAATTCCTCCTGTGCAGCTTCCCCTGCTCCCACCTCCTGTGTGCTGCCTTTTGCCCTGGAGCTCCATCAGTGCAGCGGAGCAGCCTACGAGATAAATGCTTCATTTCACTGGTTCTCAGATAGATCATTCCTGTGCTTGGAGCAGCCTGTCCTGTAAGACTGATCAGATTTCCTGAGCTCCTTCACCCTTCAGACCTACTTCCATGTCACCACTTTGCCCACCATTCCCCAGTATGTCCAAGTCTTCTCCTCTGGAGCCCACCAGCCTGTGCTCTGCTGCTGGCCTTCCTCCCTCCCCTCTGGTGCCTGGGACCCTCTGTGTCCTGGTCACAGCAGCCAAGGTGGACACTGATGTTCACATCCCTCACCAGGGTTTCCTTGTTTCCCAGTTCCAGATCCAGGTGAGCATCACTCTCATTGGCCCATGATGCAGACAAGTTAAGCAGTTGGCCCGAGATCCTCTGGACTGTTGGCACTTGCCACTTTGCTTGGCCAGTGAATATCAGAGCAATTACAGTTCCCCATAGGAACCTGCTCATTGACTGGAGACTTCCTCCGTGAGTTGCTGACAGGAGATCTTGTCCATTTCTTCTACATGATCATGTAGTTTGTAACACCCAACACATTGTCACTCTCTGTTGGGTTTACATGACAAAGTCTTGGAACTGGGGGTAGGTGTTGATGTGCTACAGTTGTCACCTCTCTAAAAAGACAACAGGAGTTTGACCAATGTCAGACAGAGCTGATTTCAGCTGCTCCAAGATGGACCCACTCCTGGCCAAATCTGAGCCACTCAGTGATGCCGGCAGCACCTCTGGGATATTGTATTTGAGAAAGGGTAAAAAACGCTGCACAACAGCAGGTGGGAGACAGGAGGGAGGAGATGTGAGAGAAAAGCACTGCAGACACCAAGGTCATATCCCATAGGACCCAAGCAGGTCCCTCAGCAGGCCAAATCCTGCTCTCCTGAAATCCTGCTCTTGGCCTTGTTCTCATCTCCCAGGAGCCTCAGCTCCACTTTCCCATCCCTGACTGTTCCATCCTGACCAACTCTTTCTGGTTTGTAAGTGTGAAGTCCCACAGGGCACCTCACCCCACTGACTCCTCAGTCACACGCGTCAGGAAGATGTTGTCAATGGGTTCCAAACCCTCTTGGATGGCCGGATCCTTGCACATATTGGGATATCTCAGGTTTGCCACGAGGACACGGCCTGGAAACATGAGGCTTCTTTCATTTGTCTGAAGGAGACCTCATCTCACTCGTCTTCCTCATCAGTGAGTCTGTAGCTGATGTCCAGTCACCACAACATTGCCCATGTTGTTCTGCCCTCTCATGCTGACTCCTCAACGTTCAGCTGACATTGTCTGTCCCCAGGCAGAGCTCCACGTATTCCTGCTGCTCTACCACATGAAGGGAAACTTCCCCTCAAAGTGCAGACATCTGGCATTATGAGTACTGGACACCCAAGACTCCACAGTTTCTCCAGGAGACGGTATTTGTAGTGCCTTGTAACTCCTTATCCTGTTATTTTGGGAGAGACACCCTAATCAAGATAAGCCATCTGCATGGAAACATTAACAGCTGAGCGAATGGAGCTTCTGTCCAGAGAGAGTCATCACATTGAGGAAATCTGGAATTCACCCATGAGAAAGATCTGAAGTTTGATAAGGGGAAGTGGCCAGTTCTGTATCAGGGCAGAACAATAACCCCATTGATCAGGACAGAGCAGGACCTGACACGCTGAGCAGTGACCCTGAGGAGAAGGGCCTGGGCACTGCAAGGTCCCCACACCAGCCCGTGGTGCACGCTCACCATGAACAAGGCAGCTGCACACGGGGCTGCATGAGGAGGAGCGTGGGGACCCAGACACCTGCAGTTCTCATCCCATTCGGTTCAGCACTAGTGTGACCCACACACACGGGTGTGTGCCAGTGTGCGGCTTCCCAGTTTGGAGCAGCAGGGAGGAACTGGAGAGTGCAGGGCTGTGCCAAGGCAGGTTCAGCACCTTGTGCACATGGTGTGGGGTGCTGAGGGACCTGGGCTGCTTTGGCCCAGCAGCGCTGGGGAGGCTGCAGCAGTGCAGGAGTAGCCTGAGAGTGCTTGAAGGGTGGTTTCAGAGGTGGTGGAGGTTTCTTCATAGTGGGAAAGAGCATGAGAAAGAAATAATGGCCCAGAGTGCAGCTGGGGAGGTCCAGGCTGGACATGAGCAGAAAGGAATGTGATGGAAGGGCAGTGCTGTGGTGGAGCAGGTCAGCAGAGGGAGTCTGCATCAGCCCAAGGCTTTGTGCTTCAAGGGACAGCTGGGGAGGATGGAGAGATCTCAGCAAAGGAAGGAAGATGCTCAGACAAGAGCAAGGTGGGGCAGCAGGGGGGATGTCTCCAGCCTGCAGGGACAGAGGTGCAGGGGATGCCACAGCACAGGACAGGCTGTCGTGGAGATGATCAAGGGATGGAAAGAGGCTGAAAGCCCCACCAGACATGAGCTCCTTCTCCCCTTGGCTGTGGCTGTTGTCTGCACCTCTGATGCCTGTGAGGAGACACCTTGTCCTTGCAGCACAGGGGCCTCATGGCCTCCTTGTCCCCACCCAGGAACCTGGGAGGTGTGGGACCATAGTCCTGCCCTTGGCCTTGCACAGCCCCACATCACACTGTCCAGGAAGGGCCCTGGGCAATGTGGGAGGGACAGGATCTGCCTTCCCAGGGCTGGGGGTCAGGGCTTGGCCTTTTGGTTAAAGAAACACAACCAGGTTTACTCAGCGTCAGAGACATCTTTACTTTCCTTTTCCTGACCTCCAGTTTTCTTCTCTAATTGAACCTGGATATTGTTTCTCAGTAGGTTCCCTCAGTGGGACCCATTAACATTACAAGAAACTTTGGAATTTGAATCTGACTTTGACTTCTTGAGAAGTTTCATCACCTTCCTCCAGGGTCTGAGGTCCATGGACTCAGCACCAAACCCACCAGAGGGGTCATTAAAGCGCCTTGTGCTGCTCCTGTGCTGCTGAGCTGGGCTGGGCTCCTGGGACACAGGGAGCTCATGGCAGCGGCAGCGCTGCAGAGAGACAGCTCTGCCCAGGAGCAGCTCCTCTGCACACGCAGCAGGGCTGAGGGCTCTGCCTGGGGATCTCAGGAGACGAGCAAGGCAGAGAGAGATTAAAAGTGGTCAGGACTGGGAGGATGACTGAGAGTTCACTGGAGGAGAAACCTTTGCAGCCCTTGCCACGGTAAGTCTCTGGGTGCAGGGCAGTGCAGCTGTAGCTCCTGGAGGCATCTCTTGAAGCTGGCACAGGCACAGCTGGTGGGATCTGTAAGGACGGGGCTCTTGTCAGGCCATGTTGAACAGCTGTGAAGCCGGGTGAGCACCCAGGGGTGCCCAGGGCTGTCCTGCAGAGCAGGGTCCCGGCACCCCAGGGCTGTGCCGGGCAGGGACTCTGCCGCCTGCCAGGGTCAGCGCTCAGCCTGCCCGGGGAGATCCTCACGGTGCTGTGGGGAGCAGCTGTGGGGGGAAGGAGTGACCCCTAATCAGGACAGGAGAGCTGGTTCTGCTGTGGAAAGGGTGCAGTGTGGGTCAGGGCTGCTCACAACTCCAGATCACCTCAAGGATATTTCCAAGAGGTGCCTCAAAGAGAAGATCAATAAAAGGATTACCAGACAGATAAGGAGCTTTCCTGCGCCTGTCTTCTCAGTTTCCTCTCCCAAGGGGTGGGGGGTGCAGGAAAGGATAAAATGAAAAAAGCTCTCATGCTTTAACAAGTCACTGAGACTCCTGACCTGCAGCTCTGAGTGATCAGTACATCTGCCAGAAGGCTCATGACATCCCTTCCCCACCCCTCTGCCTGTGCACAGCACCTGCATCACCTTTGATGGACCCGTCAGCCTTAGTCTGACCTGTCCTGTTTTCCAGCCTGCAGACAGGAAGAGGCCCCCAGGCAGTGCCCTGTGAACAGGCAGGATCTGTAGGGCCAGGGAGAGGGCACAGAGGGTGGGATGGTCTGTGAGCACTGACAGGGAACAGACATGGACAGGGAAACACCTCCCAGGGGAGAATCTCCAGGCAGCAGGGAAATGATCAGAAATGAGAGGAAACCAAACCCGGAATTGTTATGGGAGGGAGAACAGAGAAAAGTCCCTGTGACCCCCTGCAGTGAAGACCCCTCCTGTGAGCAGCCCCCTGGCCTCCTGTCCCACCCAGCAAAGCCTCTGCCCTCAGGGCCGGGGGCTCCAAGGCATGAAGCAGCTCCTGTGCAGCCAGAGCTCCAGTTCCTCTGCAGAGCACAGGGGCTGAGAGCAGCTGCCCGGCACTGTTGGTGTCTGGGAGGTGGCTGCACAGCTGGGGAAGGGTGACGCTGTCTGAGTGCCCGGCTGCCTCTGCCCTGGCCTCTCTCACACCCACCCTCACCGCATTGTCCTTCTTGCTCCCCTGCTCTGGGTCACTGCTGTTGGGATCTTGTTCTTGCTGTCAGGCTCTCTGGGGATGGCAGTTTCAGCTGCAGAGTCCCAGCCTGATCTTGTGGGTCCTTTCCTGCAGGTGTGTCCATGGGCACACGTGTCCCAGCTTTGCTCTGACCTGTGGGCTGTGGGCAATGCAGTCTGTGGGGCTGGGGAATGAGCTGAGTCTCCCTCAAACAAATGCCAGCATTAGGACACTTGGATATCTTCCTGGGGTTTCCTTCTAAGCTGTGAGCTTCCATCCAGGATGCAAACGTGTCCTACAGCATCTGTGTGTATCTGAAAGCCCCATGCAGAATCACAGAGATGCTGTGATGGATAAAATGCTATTGGGTTTGTGAAACAAGCTGTATGTGTCCTGGGCGAAACGTGGGGTGTTGAAACCTTAGGAAAGGGTGAGACATGTTGTGGTTCAATCTGGCAAAGCTGAACCCCGGTTCTGGCCCCTGCCCCCCGTTCCCATGACCCCACTGTTGCAGAGCAGGGCTGACTCGTCGGCAGCCAGCGGGCACAGGCCCTGCTCCTCACGGCACCTCCAGCCAGCACCACCCAGGGCTCAGACACCGAGCTGGTGGAAGGTCTGGAAAAGGACAAGGGGAGTGGAGCAAGGGAGGGTGTGTGAGAAATGGCTTTGATTTTGCTCAGAGTCAGTGATAACTTGTCACTGTCTTTTCCTCCTATGACAGGTTTCCCATGACCATCAGCAGCCAATGTCCAACAGCAGCTCCATCACCCAGTTCCTCCTCCTGCCCTTCACAGACACACGGGAGCTGCAGCTGTTGCACTTCTGGCTCTTCCTGGGCATCTACCTGGCTGCCCTCCTGGGCAACAGCCTCATCATCACCACCATAGCCTGGGACCAGCACCTGCACACCCCCATGTACTTCTTCCTGCTCAACCTCGCCCTCCTCGACCTGGGCTGCATCTCCACCATTGTCCCCAAGTCCATGGCCAATTCCCTCTGGGATTCCAGGGCCATCTCATACTTGGGATGTATGACACAGCTCTTTTTGTTTGTCTTCTTGATCACAGCAGAATATTGTCTCCTCACCATCATGTCATATGACCGCTACGTTGCCATCTGCAAACCCCTGCACTACGGGACCCTCCTGGGCAGCAGAGCTTGTGTCCACATGGCAGCAGCTGCCTGGGCCACTGGGTTTCTCCATGCTCTGCTGCACACGGCCAATACATTTTCACTGCCCCTGTGCAAGGGCAATGCCCTGGGCCAGTTCTTCTGTGAAATCCCCCAGATCCTCAAGCTCTCCTGCTCACACTCCTACCTCAGGGAACTTGGGCTTCTTGTGGTCAGTGTCTGTTTAGCATTTGTGTGTTTTGTGTTCATCGTGGTGTCCTATGTGCAGATCTTCAGGGCCGTGCTGAGCATCCCCTCTGAGCAGGGACGGCACAAAGCCTTTTCCACCTGCCTCCCTCACCTGGCCGTGGTCTCTCTGTTCATCAGCACTGGCACATGTGCTGACCTGAAACCCTCATCCAGCTCCTCCCCATCCCTGGATCTGGGGGTGTCTGTTCTGTACTCAGTGGTGCCTTCAGCAGTGAACCCCCTCATCTACAGCATGAGGAACCAGGAGCTCAAGGATGCCCTGTGCAAACTCATATCCCTCTGTTTTCTGAAGCAATAAACTGGCCATCTTCTTCTATACAGGAGTTTTAATGTAGCTAATTACAAGCCCAGCCTGTCAACTGGAATTTCTGGTGTTGTTGGTTGTTTTTTTATTGTGATAATGTTGTCAACCCCTTTCTAATTCACTGCTGGCTTTTCTTTTCTAACTGTTGGCTGCTTAAATGAGCAGCAGTGCTCTCCTTGTCTCTAAACAGAATAAAGGGCTCTTTAGTGACTTGTTTTTCACTATATCCTTCCTGCAAGGGCTTTTTGGAGCTGTAGGGGCAGTTCCTGTGCGTGGATGGAGGGAAAAACAGCTCTGGCATGGCAGCCCTGCCAGGGAGCAGCAGCGCTTGTTCTTCCAGAGCTGTTCTGGTTCCACTCCACACTCTCCTTCTCATCCCTGGTGTTGGTGCAAGGCCTGAGTGCTCTGGCAGCTTGGTCACCGTCCTGCTGTGTGTCAGTCCTGTGGGCGCAGGCAGGGACAGGCAATGGGTGCTTGTGTCACAGAGCTGGCTTCCATAACAGTACTTTTATAAAGAAATGTGATTTTCTTAGGGCAGTGCCTGAAGGCTTAGATAGTCTTCAAGTTTCTCTCAAGAACATGCACACGTAAGTGTCCCACAGATGAAAACACCATTGTGCAGATAAACAGTGTGTGTGTGCAGGGCTGGCACACAGCAGTGTCCTCTCACAGCCAGGCTCCTGCCAGAGACCTGCAGGACCAGCAGAGCAGGGGCTGGGCTGTGCCGCTGTGCACTGGACACCCCGTGGAAGGAGCCCCAGGACAGTCACCATGGACTGATCCCTCACAACCACCATTTCCAGCTCTGGTCTTTGTCCCTCGATGTAATTACACTGAATGAGTAGGTCAGAAATCCATGTTTGCATTGTACAGATGGGATGTGAGCATGCAGAACAGGTACATGAGTTGACATGAACTTGAGTCAGCACAAAGACCATCAGCTATTCCTTGGGTTCCATGATGGCCTGTGGGACAGACAGGGTCTCTAGGTCATTTCTCATTGGGAATAACATTGCATGGAAACTGTTTGAATGCAGCACTGGGACGTGCTTCCTTTAACCAATGTCCCTGTGTCCATTCCTCGTGACGTGGGACATGTCAGATGAGTGCAGAGCAGGTGACACACCACAGGGCTGAGGTCTCTCCCGTCCTTTGGGAGTGGCAACAGGAGGCCAGAGGGACAATGTGACTCCTGCCTCTGTGAGTAAAAGGGACAGACTCTGTCTCTGAACATCCCTGGGTGCATAAGGAGCCCATGAGGCCAGCTCTGATGTGGACACCTGACAGAACCTGACATTTCTGTGTGTGACTCCAGAACAAACCCCACTGGCCCAGACAGATCAATCTCACATGCTCCTGTCTGCTATGTTGTCCTTACCCATGAGTCTGGATTGTGGTCTCAAATGTGTCAGAGCAACCAGAGAGGTAATCAGGTCCTTGGAAAAGGCAGTTGTCAAACCTGTCTTCAAGAAGGGCAGGAATGAGAACTGTGAGTATTATGGGCTAGTGAGCCTACCTCTGTCCCTGGGAAGGAAATAAGACAAGTCTTCCTGCAGCCATGTCCAGGCACTTGGAAAACAAGGAAGGGATTGCTGAACCCAAATGGGCAGGGAAACAAAGGCACATTGTGCACATGGAATTTCACAAGGTGTCAGACATGGTTTCCTGTGGTGTCCTTATAATGTGATTGGTGCTCTCTGGGTCAAGAAGTGGATGCTGGATGGGAAGTTGGCTGGATGATGAAGCCCAAATGTCACCAGTGGTACCAAGTCCCCCATAGAGCCAGTTACCAGTGGGATCCCTCAGGGACCAGCACTTGGGCCAACACTCTTTGAACCTCTCTATTCTCCCCCTGTATGATGTGACGCAGTGAACCTTCAGCCTCTTTGGGATGGTGCAAAGCTGGGCAGAGGCCTTGGACAACCTCACCTGGGTCACCCTGCCCTGAGCAGAACAGTGAGACAAGATGATGTTCACACCTGAGTTGCTCTGTGATTCCAGGAATCTTTCCCTTGGAAAGGTTTTGGAAGAAGGAAGAGGTGGAGGAACAAGAAAATAAAAATACAGGCAGAGGAGGAGACCTAAAAGGTGTCAAATAAACAGAGCAGTTCTGTGAAGAATGTTTCTCTGCTCAGACTGTCAGCAGGAAATCTATAACCAGCTACCCAAACTCCCTGTTCTGCTCATTGGCCCCTGGGATTTCCAGCACATTTCTTTACATCAGATTCTGCACTGAAGTTTGCACTGATTGTTACAGCTTCTTCGCAGGAATTGCTTCATGTTTCCTTATAGAACTGGATGTAAACAGGCACCAGGGAATTTTTAATTAGAAGAAACAAAATTAAAAAACAAAAAAAAGAAAACACAATAGAACTTAATGATATTTCTCAGTTCTATGGTTAAATTAAGTAGTTTCCAGTGAGGTCCATTGCCATAATTGAAGAGTTGCCTGTAGGGAGTAGGAGAGCAACTGCTGAAAGACTTTACCTGCCTGAAGCTCAAAGCAGAGTGAGAGCTGAGAGGCTCTGAATGAGCCAAGAGTGAGAGGTGAAGAACCTCTGGGGAGCGATGGAAAGTGCAAATGTCCAGCCAGGCTTCTGAAGAGATGAGTTCAGACACGGTGAGCTGGGGAAGGACAGGTGGAAACTCCTGGATGTCCAGGGGATTAAATACACATAGTGATAGACAGAGTTCTGGCACTGCAAGCACAGGGAAAGGCCAACGTTTCATCTCCCACAGTCCATACACATTCTGAAAATTCATATTTTGGAAGGATAGAAATTCCACAGACATTTTATTGGAAATTTTGAATTATTTATTCTGATGAAAAAAATCATGTGGATTTTTTTTTTGTTCTTTTTGTTTTTGGTTTAGTTTGGTTTTCAAGGTTTGAGGGGAGTTCTCAGGTTTTCGGGCTGAGCTCCATGGTCTCACTATAAGCACCCAGTGCAAACCTCGAGAGGCCCCCGTGTACCTGAGGTGTTTGCCTGGGACGGGCAGGTATCAGACCAGACTGATAGAGCCATGGTGCTTTCGTCATTTACATCTGGTATTCAAGTCTTGAGTGCTTAATTAGGTAAGTTTCAGGACTGTAGGTAAAGAGGCAGGTGTGTGAGGAGCACGTAGAAGATGTGATAGAAGAATTTTCCAGTTGATATAATAGAATCATTTCATTGGAAGAAACCCTCAGGATCATTGAGTCCAACCACCACCTAAATCTAGTACTAAACCATGTCCCTGAGAACCTCATCTAAACGCCTTTTAAACCCCTTCAGGGATGGTGTCTCCCCCACTGTCCTGGGCAGCCTGTTCCAATGCCTGACAACACTTTCTGGGAGGAATTTTTTCCTGATATCCAATCTAAACCTCCCCTGATGTAACTTGAGGCCTTTTCTTCCTGTCCTATCACTTGCTACTTGGGAGAAGAGACCAACCCTCTCCATGTTCAACCTCCTTCCAGGCAGTTGTGGACAGTGACAAGGTCTCCCCTCAGCCTCCCGTTCTCCAGGCTGAACAGCCCCAGTTCCCTCAGCCGCTCCTCATCACACTTGTGCTCCAGACCCTCACCAGCTCTGTTCGCTCCTCTGCACTCTCTCTGGTGCCTCAATATCCTTCTTATGATGAGGAACCCCAAACTTAACACAGGATTCAAGCTGCGGCCTCACCAGCACCAAGAACAGTGGCACAGTCACTTCTCTAGTCCTGCTGGCCACACTATTCCTGATACAAGCCAGGATGCTGGTGGCCTTTTTGGCCACCTGAGCACACACAGGCTCATGTTCAGCCAATTGTCAATCAACACCCCCTGATCCCTTTTCACCAGGCAATTTTCCAGCCACTCTTTCCTGAGCCTGTAGCGCTACCTGGGGTTTTTGTGACCCAGCTGCAGCACCTGGGATTTGGGCTTGTTAAACCTCAGACAGTTGGTCTCAGCCCAATGATCCAGATGGTCCTGGTCCCTCTGTACGGCCTTTCCATCCTCCAACAGATCAACAGTTCCACACAATTTGGTGTCATCTACAAACTTATTAAGGGTGCATTCGATCCCCTCATCCAGATCACTGACAGAGATTAAATAGAACTGGCCCCAATACTGAGCCCTGGAGACACCACTCCTGACTGGTCACCAACTGGTATTGTCTCCGTTCACCACAACTCTTTCGGCCCGGCCCTCCAGACAGATCTTTACCCATCACAGATACACCATCCAGGTCATGAGCTGCTGCTTCTCCAGGAGGTGCTGTGGGATACAGTGTCAAAGGTTCTACTGAAGTCTAAGTACACAACACCCACAGCCTTTCCCTCGTCTACTAGTTGGGTCACCTTCTCATAGAAGGAGATCAGGTTGGTCAAATAGGACCTGCCTTTCATAAACGCATGTTGACTGGACCTGATCACATGGTTCTCTTGTAAGTGCTGTGTGATGTTACTCAAGATCATCTGCTCCATGACCTTGCCCATCACCTAGGTTAGACTGACAGGTCCGTAGTTCCCCAGATTGTCTTTCTGGCCCTTCTTGTAGATGGGTCTCATGTTGTCAACTTCCAGTGAACTGGGACCTCCCCAGTTAGCCAGGATTGCTGGTGGGTAATGGAAAGTGGCTCAGTGATCCCCTCGGCCAGCTCCCTCAGCACCCTTGGGTGTATCCCATCTGGCCCCATAGCCTTGTGGGTGTACAAGTGGTGTAGCAGGTCACCAACCATTTTCTCTTGGATTATTAGGGCTTCATTCCGCTCCCTGTCCCTGTCTTCTGGCTCAGGGCTCTGGGTACCTGGAGCAGAACTGTTCTGACTATTGAAGACTGAGGCAAAGAAGGCATTTAGTACCTCAGCCTTTCCCTCATCCTCTGTCACTGTTTTTCCCTCTGCATCCATCAGGGGATGGAGACTGTCCTTAGCCCTCCATTTGTTAATGACAGCAGTACCCAGGTGTAGCTCTAGTTGGGCTTTGGCCCTTCTAGTTTTCTCCCTCCATAACCTCACAGAATTCTTCTATTCCTCCTGAGTAACCTGCCCCTCCTTCCAAAGTTTCCTCCCATGCTGTCCCTGGAGATCCCCTGAGCTCTGCTGGGTGCACACAGTTCCTCTTCACGAGACCATCTGCAGTCATTCCTATTGCAGGTGGGACAGCAACAGACAGATAAGTCCGAGACCTGTTACAACCTTCTTGGACATGTGCAAACAAGAAGGAAGCTCTTAGTTCAGTCCTTGGTCCCTAACACACCCCCCTGGGACTCTGAGCCTGTCCCCCTGAATCCATCAAGAACCCCAAAAGAGCAGGAGTCCTCCTGAGGGAGCAGCACCTGGGCTGTATTCCTGACACCAGCTTTGGAAGAGGCGTCCAGTCTTCTGCCCTGCCCTGAGGAGCCCCTGTGTTTATGGTGCTGTTTGCACAGACACAGCTCTGATCAAGTGGTTCCCATGGCTTGCTCCTGTCTGCAGCCTCAGGGATGCCACTGTAGGGACAACAGGACTGTCTCAAGTTACATGAGACCTTAGGAGCCCCACAAATCCAAGGGCACAGCCATTTGTTTTAAAATTGCCTTTCCAATCCTGCCCCATCCCCACTTCAAAATTCAAAGAGTGGATGTGTCAGTGTGTTCTTGGTCATGTTTGCACACAAAGGTTAGAAGGACAGGAGTGATATCCATAGATGACCAGTAGGCAGTGTGTGATGTGACTGCAGACCAGTATCTGCTCTCCTCCAGTCTCCTGTGCTCCAGTTCCACTGCAGGTTCAACAAAATCGATGTCTTTCTGAGGAGACACCAGCACTGAAAAGGCAGCATCCTGCTGTTATCCTTGGCCATGGCTCCAGGGAAGCAGCAGCCTCGAGTCACAGGCAGCAGAGAGGGAGTGACAACTGAGGTGCCCATGAGCAGCCCCAAGGCCACCAGGGCTGCTCCTCCATGGGGCAGCGTTTGCCTCCTGGACCCTCCTGCATCCTGGGGCTGATCCCTCAGCTCCAGAGGAGAGTGAAGAGATGGGACCTGAGACAAAATGTTTTCAACTGCTTTATTTATTTAGTTTATAAAAAACAAAGGAGTGCATATACATATGTACATGATGTCTTTGGTTCAAGTAAAGACACATAGGAGGTCAAGAATTTTATTATTACAGACATGAACCAAATCACAAAGCCCAGAAAAAGCACTATTGAAAAATATAGATACATATGAAGAAAAGTTAGTCCTGGCTATTTCTATTGCAGCCCTAGTGAGATGAAGTGCACCTTATAAACCTGAAGGAGTGAGTGTTGAAATAGTTTCCTCATGGCTTCCTTGAGTTCCTGGTTCCTCATGCTGTAGATGAGGGGGTTCACTGCTGGAGGCACCAAAGAGTACAGAACAGAAACCACCAGATCCAGGGATGGGGAGGAGATGGAGGGGGGTTTCAGGTAGGTGAACATGGCAGTGCTGAGGAACAGGGAGACCACGGCCAGGTGAGGGAGGCAGGTGGAAAAGGCTTTGTGCCATCCCTGCTCAGAGGGGATCCTCAGCACGGCCCTCAAGATCTGCACATAGGACACCACGATGAACACAGAACACCCAAATGCTAAACAGAGACTAACCACAAGAAGCCCAAGTTCCCTGAGGTAGGAGTGTGAGCAGGAGTGCTTGAGGATCTGGGGGATTTCACAGAAGAACTGGCCCAGGGCATTGCCCTTGCACAGGGGCAGTGAAAATGTATTGGCCGTGTGCAGCAGAGCATTGAGAAACCCAGTGGCCCAGGCAGCTGCTGCCATGTGGACACAAACTCTGCTGCCCAGGAGGGTCCCGTAGTGCAGGGGTTTGCAGATGGCAACGTAGCGGTCGTACGACATGATGGTGATAAGACAATACTCTGCACCAAGCAAGAAAAATACAAAGAAGACCTGGGCAGCACACCCTGCATAGGAAATGACCCTGGAATCCCACAGAGAGTTGGCCATGGATTTGGGGACAGTGGTGGAGATGGAGCCCAGGTCGAGGAGGGCGAGGTTGAGCAGGAAGAAGTACATGGGGGTGTGCAGGTGCTGGTCCCAGGCTATGGTGGTGATGATGAGGCCGTTGCCCAGGAGGGCAGCCAGGTAGATGCCCAGGAAGAGCCAGAAGTGCAAGAGCTGCAGCTCCCGTGTGTCTGTGAAGGGCAGGAGGAGGAACTGGGTGATGGAGCTGCTGTTGGACATTGGCTGCCTGTGGGCATGAGGACCTGTACAAGGAGGAAAAGGCAGTGACAAGTTAGGGGAGAGTTCTCTGGGGAAAATATCATGTTGTTTCTCATGGAAAACCCCCTCCCTGATGGAGGGATGTTTCTGCGCATTCTCTCTTTCTACCAAGTGACAAAAATCTGTTCATCACAGCTTAAAAGACAGCTTGGGCATCTGGTTTCCATGAACACTGCTCTGTGGCAAGACCCCTTGAGTTAATGTCAGAACAAGAAGTGACCGACACTCGCACCCCAACCCCAGGGAGCAAGAGCAGCAGGGACAGGTGGAGAAACAGGGAAGGACACTGCAGTGCTACCAGAAAATAAAGCAAGGACAGAAAGGCAGACGGGCATGCTGTGGAACCTTCTTCTGACCCGGCTGTGCTGCTGCCACTCACATAATGACACTGGAGAGCAAGTACTTTTAGCACCTTTTTTGTGTACCACGTTGCAGGAACCCTTCACCTGGAGGTCCGGCTCCTGAGGTGGAGACTCGTGACCTGGACCCCATGGCTTTGGGGCAGAGGGTCTGCTGGGGAGGAGAGGAGACCAGGGGTTGCACTGGGAAATGTGTCTGCACTGCGGGGGATGGAAGGTGGGTCCTTAATCCTGTCTCAAGCGTTTCAGGTTGCAGCTCCCTCTCCCTGCCCATGTCTGTGCTGCCTGCAGCTGTGTGTCTGTCCCTGGTCTGCTCCCTGTCAGTGTCACAGACCCCGTCCCACCCGCTGTGTGCTCAGCTCTGTCCTGCTCACACCTCCTGGCACTGCCCAGGGGCAGCTCTGTGTGTGCAGGGGCTCAGGAGCAGCTCAGACAAGTCCTAATGAGAACTGGGGTCTCAGTGTCTGCTCCAAAGAGAGAAAGAAATCCCCATCTCCCACTGCACACCCAGACGAGCAAGAGTGGAAAACTGAAAGCACAGACTCCTTCCCTTGCAGCTGTTGCTGTATCAATGTTGTTGTTCAGAAGGACCCTCTGCCATATCTGTGGGGGATCTGGAGCTCTGAGCAGCCCTGACCCACACAGCCCCCTTCAACCCCACAAGCTCCCTGCCTGCCCTGCCGGGGGTCGCTCCTTCCCCCCACAGCTGCTGCCATGGGATCTCCCGGGCAGGCTGAGCGCTGACCCTGGCAGGCGGCAGAGTCCCTGCCCGGCACAGCCCTGGGGTGCCGGGACCCTGCTCTGCAGGACAGCCCTGGGCACCCCTGGGTGCTCACCCGGCTTCACAGTGTTCAACATGGCCTGACAAGAGCCCCGTCCTTACAGATCCACCAGCTGTGCCTGTGCCAGTTTCAGGAGATGCCTCCAGGAGCTACAGCTGCACTGCCCTGCACCAGAGACTTACCATGGCAAGGGCTGCAAAGGTTTCTCCTCCAGTGAGCTCTCAGTCACCCTCCCAGTCCTGACCACCTTTAATCTCTCTCTGCCTTGCTCGTCTCCTGAGATCCCCAGGCAGAGCCCTCAGCCCTGCTGCGTGTGCAGAGGAGCTGCTCCTGGGCAGAGCTGTCTCTCTGCAGCGCTGCCGCTGCCATGAGCTCCCTGTGTCCCAGGAGCCCAGCCCAGCTCAGCAGCACAGGAGCAGCACAAGGCACTTTAATGACCCCTCTGGTGGGTTTGGTTCTGAGTCCATGGACCTTCAGACCCTGGAGGAAGGTGATGAAACTTCTCAAGAAGTCAAAGTTAGATTCAAACTTCAAAGTTTCTTGTAATGTTAACAGGTCTCACTGAGGGAACCTACTGAGAAACAATATCCAGGTTTGGTTAGGGAAGAAAACTGGAGGTCAGGAAAAGCAAAGTAAAGATGTCTCTGATGCTGTGGAAACCTGGTTGTGTTTCTTTAACCAAAAGCCAAGCCCTGACCTTGTACCACGGGAAGTCAGATCCTGTCCCTCCCACATTACCCAGGGCCCTTCCTGGGCCAGTGTGATGTGGGGCTGTGCAAGGCCAAGGGCAGGACTATGGTCCCACACCTCCCAGGTTCCTGGCTGGGACAAGGAGGCCATGAGGCCCCTGTGCTGCAAGGACAAGGTGTCTCCTCACAGGCATCAGAGGTGCAGACAACAGCCACAGCCCAAGGGAGAAGGAGCTCATGTCTAGTGGGGCTTTCAGCCTCTTTCCATCCAGTGATCATCTCCATGACAGCCTGTCCTGTGCTGTGGCATCCCCTGCACCTCTGTCCCTGCAGGCTGGAGACATCCCCCCTCCTGCCCCACCTTGCTCCTGCCTGAGCATCTTCCTTCCTTTGCTGAGGTCTCTCCATCCTCCCCAGCTGTCCCTTGAAGCACAAAGCCTTGGGCTGATGCAGACGCCCTCTGCTGACCTGCTCCACCACAGCACTGCCCTTCCATCACATTCCTTTCTGCTCATGTCCAGCCTGGACCTCCCCAGCTGCACTTTGGCCATTATTTCTTTCTCATGCTCTTTCCCACTATGCAGAAACCTCCACCACCTCTGAAACTGCCCTTCAAGCACTCTCAGGCTACTCCTGCACTGCTGCAGCCTCCCCAGCACTGCTGGGCCAAAGCAGCCCAGGTCCCTCAGCACCCCACCCCATGTGCACAAGGTGCTGAACCTGCCTTGGCACAGCCCTGCACTCTCCAGTTCCTCCCTGCTGCTCCAAACTGGGAAGCCGCACACTGGCACACACCCGTGTGTGTGGGTCACACCAGTGCTGAACCGAATGGGATGAGAACTGCAGGTGTCTGGGTCCCCACGCTCCTCCTCATGCAGCCCCGTGTGCAGCTGCCTTGTTCATGGTGAGCGTGCACCACGGGCTGGTGTGGGGACCTTGTAGTGCCCAGGCCCTTCTCCTCAGGGCCACTGCTCAGCGTGTCAGGTCCTGCTCTGTCCTGATCGATGGGGTTATTGTGCCACCCTGATACAGCACTGCTTATTTCTCTTTGTTCAAATTAGAGACCTTTCTGTTGGGGAATCCCAGGCTTTCTCAAGGTCTTGACCCTCCTTTGACTGAAGCTCCATTTGCTCAGCTGCTAAGATTTGCATGCAGATTGTTTATGCTGCTGGGTTGTCTCTCCCAACATAACAGTATGACGAGTTATAGGACACTATAAATACCATCTCCTGTAGAAACAGTAGGGTCTTGGGGCTCTGGTGCTCATAATACTGGAGATCTGGATTTAGAGAGCAAGTTTCCCTTTAAGTGGTAGAGCAGCAGGAATGTGTGGAGCTCTGCCTGGGGACAGACAATGTCAGATGAAGGTTGAGGAGTCAGCATGGGAGGGCAGAACAACATGGGCAGTGTTGTGGTGACTGGACATCAGCTACAGACTCACTGGTGAGGAAGAGGAATGAGATGAGGCCTCCTTCAGACAAATGAAAGAAGCCTCATGTTTCCAGGGCTGTGTCTTCGTGGCAGACCTGAGATATCCCAATATCTGCAATGTACCAGCCATCCAGGAGGGTTACGAGCTCATTGACAACATCTTCCTGACACGGGTGGCTGAGGAGTCAGTGGGGTGAGGTGCCCTGTGGGACTTCACACTTACAAACCAGAAATAGTTGGTCAGTATAGAACAGTCAGGGATGGGAAAGTGGAGCTGAGGCTCCTGGGAGATGAGAACAAGGCCAAGAGCAGGATTTCAGGAGAGCAGGATTTGGCTGCTGAGGGACCTACATGAGTCCTATGGGATATGACCTTGGTGTCTGCAGTGCTTTTTCTCACCAGGATCTGGAACTGGGAAACAAGAAAGGGCTGGTGAGGGATGTGAACATCAGTATCCAGCTTGTTTGTTGTGACCAGGAAACAGGGGGTCCCAGGCACCAGAGGGGAGGGAGGAAAGCCAGCAGCAGAGCACAGGCTGGTGGGATCCAGAGGAGAAGACTTGGACATACTGGGGGATGACGGCCAATAAAGGTGGTGACATGGAAGTTGGTCTGAAGAGTGAAGGAGCTCAGGAAATCTGATCAGCCTTACAGGACAGCCTGCTCCAAGCACAAGAATGATCTCTTAAAATACCCATGAAAAGAACCATTTATCTCGTGAGACTGTTTGCCTGAACTGTTGGAGCTGCAGGGCAGAAAGGCAACACACAGGAGGTGGGAGCAGGGGAAGCTGCAAAGGAGGAATTTAGAAACCTTGTCCATGGATGTGGGGATGATGACAAAGCTGTCCTGGACTTGATACCTGTACCTGAAGGGCACCAAGATTAGCTGACGGAGCTTCACTTGCAGTAGAAGAATAGACAGGGTCATCATGGGCCTGCTGCTGAACTTCATAAGAGTAGAATCAGACAGAACCGAGGTTCTTCATGGCTTCTTTGCCTTCGTTTTCACCAGCAAGGTCTCCTGGGCCTTTGTTCCTGAAGGCAGGAGTCTGGAGAACACCCAGCAGTGGATGGGGCTCAAGTCAGGGGTGACCTGAGCAAACTCAGACACCATTACAGAACAGGAGATGGGTCACTTGACCAGCTCCTGAACACAAGTATCGCTGTGCTGTGGCACCTGAGATTGCCCAGAGAACCCACCTTTGATCCAGAGGAGTGTGACTCCTCTTGAGGTGTTCTGGACTATCTCCTCATTCAAGTGGTGATTTAGGCACCCACTTTTCTGACCTATTCAGTCTTCTCAGGACACGTTCCACATCCATATGAACAGGAGAGTGGTTGTACCACCTGTTCCGGAAAGGGAGGAAAGGGTGAACAGGGACAAAAATAGAATAGATTTGGCTTTATTGCTCTTTATTATGGAAATGCTCTCTGTTTGGCTATTCCTGAAATCTCTCTAATCATCCACACCAGGCTCGAAGCCTCTAGGAAAATGCAGCACAGAGCCTTGGTTTGTAAGGGCATTTTCGGTGTTAATGAGCCCTCTGGTGCCATGATCATGAACTGCAGCTGCTGAGAGAAGGAGCAAACATCTAATGAAGTGAAAGGCAGAAGCAAACCCCAAGGTTCTGAGGGTGTTTGGGACCCCATGAAGGGCCATCACTGACACAGCTGTGAAGGAAACAACCAGTGCAGGTCCCTGTCCCTGGAGGCTGGTGAAGGCAAGACTTGGAGACGCTGGTTCCAGGTGGTGAGGGCCATGTAGAGGTGGCTCTGATGCCACGTCAGCCCTTGATGCTTGTTCATCACCAGAATGGCTGAGCCCTGACCCCTGGGACCTGGTAGATTTTTCTCAAATGTTTTTCAAGGCTTTTCCTGTGGTCAGTGTGAGTGTTTTGTGTTTTAAGGGTGGTGATTATGTCAAGTGCTGTTGCTTAAGTGCAAGACACTGGATTTCTGTGGAGTTGGAAATGCCTGTGAGTTCCTCACAACTCATCCAGCTTCTTTCATACACCTGGCAATGGTCACCAGTCTCCTCAATGTCCCAGTCCCACACTTGCTTGAATCCCCTATTTGGATCCATACCCATCACTCCAGGAGGTTCATGCACCCAACAGGTTCATAGATGATTCCTGAGGACCATCCAAGTGTGGGCAGTGTAAGAGAGGAGCAGAGCAGGGTCAGCTCATGGGCCATGACTGAGCACAGCCACCCCAGCAGCAGCCGTTCCCCATCTCCCAGGCACAGCCATGCCCACAGCATGCAAATGTCACTGCCATACATGATTAGCCCAAGAGAGGCCTTTCTTCCTTCCATATTCCCAGGAAAATCTTCCTCCTGTTCCTCCTCCACCTGCAGACATCAACTGCTTTCCATTTCTGGGCTCAGACATGGCTGGAAGGGTTCACTGAAGCCATCAGCCATCTCATTGCTTCTCCCTGACATGCCCTGACCCTCTCCCACACCTACAATGGCCAATCACGGCTGCTCAGGCCTCCTGCTCTTCAGAAGAGGCCTCGAGCTTCTTGGTTCTTCCTGGTGCTTATTATGAACTTCCTCGCTCTCTCCAGAGTTCATGAGGAGCTTTCTTGTCCATAACAACCCCTTTATGACCATGTCTTACTAAATGGTTGTGTTTTTATGATCATTTGTGCAGAAAGGGCAGTCACAGGACAGCACCCAATATGTCAAAACTGATGCTGAGTGAAATGCCGTAAAGCCCCGATGAGTTCCCCTGTGTCTGTGTCTCTCCTGGAAGGAGTCTGTCCCGAGAAGGGGATCAAGCTCCTGCCGCTCTCTGCAGAGGCACATCAGCAGTGCCCATCACCTGGGGACACAAAGGGTGACGTTTGCCAGACACCCTTCATCTGAACCACTTAGATGTGTGCTTGTGGATGGTGTATGGAGCCTTATAGTGCAAATGCCTATTTAATTGTCACTGCCAGAGGGGCTACCACAGATGCAGAGTACTATTTTACTGATAATTATATATAAGATTTTTTTCTTTTCTGCACTTTGCAGAGGAGCTGCTCCTGGGCAGAGCTGTCTCTCTGCAGCGCTGCCGCTGCCATGAGCTCCCTGTGTCCCAGGAGCCCAGCCCAGCTCAGCAGCACAGGAGCAGCCCATGATGTCCCTTTCTCTGTCCCCTCTGGGCTCCTCCAGGTGTCCCAGGGGCTCCAGGGGCACATCCTTTGAAGCAACCTCAATTATTCAGTGATGTTGATTCTCTCTCCTCTGCAGAGACACATCATTGTGTTCTTTGTATTAAACAACGAATTAGTATGAGAATCAACTTTTCTTGTCCCATCATTAGACAGGACACCAGGAATATTACAGCAAAGGATCTAATTCCTTCCAGCTGGGGGAGGAATATCTTCAGTTGAATGAGTTCAGGCATTTTATTCTGGTTTTATACTCCCAGGTCTAGAGAGACGTTCACCAACCTTTGGCCATGTCATGTCTGTGCTCTGATTCGAAGCCTTTGCACACATGGGCTCTTGGACACTTGGTACCAGGTTTCTTGTGGCAGGTCAGAGCTGGGCTGGTGCCACAGCTGGGGTGGCTCAGCCCAGATGTGAGGCAATGTCCTCAGCAGGGACCTGACTGGGGGCGCTGGAGCTGTCAGTGCTGCAGACAGAGCTGTGACACAGATGGAATGAACTGCCAGGCAGGGTGGCAGGAGTGAGTTCATCTGGTCTGCAAGGACAGCAGCCTCCAAGCACAGCAAGAGTCCAGATCAGAACTCAGTCCAGACCTATAAGGCAATTCAAGGGCCCCATAATGAGCTGTTACTACTGCAGGAACACTTAAAGGTGAAACAAAGACACTTTGTAGCTACTCATGAATTTAATAAGGGAAAGAGGTGAGAATCCCTGTGTCCTCTTGTCCTCCCTCTTCACCAGCCATGTGTCTGTCGAGGGTTTAGATTGCGGGGTGACAATAAAACCCTGGCAGATGTATTGCTAACCTCCTCTGCCCCCCCACTTCCCCCTTTTGCCCCTCCCTCTCCCCCCCTTCCACTCAGCACAGGCGATCGGGAGGGAAAGAAGGACAGAGAGAAGAGAGTTGGAAAAAATTAAAGATGTTTTACTAATGCTACTAATAAGAATAGAGAAAATAATACAAAATATACAAAACCAATCTTGAAAGTCTCAGCAACTGCAGAGCCGGCACCCAAAGTCCTGGAATGGACTCTGCAGCCAACCGGAGCTGGATTCATTCTCTCACTAGGGCTCAGTTCGTAGGGATGAGTAGCGAGGTCCTCTCCTAATGTCGGCCATAAGGAAAAAAAGGGAAAAGGGACGAGATCCTCGTGATCTCCCACTTTTATATGAAGTATTCACGTGAATGGAATGTTATACACAGTTGGTCAGTTTCTTAGTCACTTGTTTCTCGTCTCCCCTCTCGCGAGATGTCCATCCATGCTTATCAATAAGTTTGCATTCCATTGCTATGTTTACCAAAACATGTGTCTGGCTCTCCAGGAAAATGCAGTTAATATGAAGCTTTAGCTGACAGGCAAAATTCACTGAAAGAGAAACTTGTTTTTAACAAAACCAGGACAGTGTCCCAGGCCTCTGTGACATGAAACGGGAATGTGGAGAACAAGCAGCAGCGGATGGGAATCAAGTCAGGGGTCACTGGAACTAACACAATCCTTTCCAGTCTATGGGACAGCAGGGGCAGCATCCCAGGAGCTGGGACAGCAGGACCATGTCACAGAGAGGCCACTCTCCACCATCTGTGAAAGCTCATGGAGACTGGGGGGACTCCCTGACCACTGGCAGCTCTCACACAGTGTGTGCACTGTTCAAAATGGCCAATGGGTGAGCAGGGGAACTAAGGGCTGTGCCCCAGAGCATGTCCACTGGGACCCCATTTCTGGGTGTGTGGAAGAGAAGGTGACGGGGTTTGCCCAGGGCAGGTTGTGCCTGTCCATCCTCTTTGCTTTCTGAGAGGAAAGGACAGGGTGGTGGACATGGGGTAACAACAATGGTCTGATACGTGAATGTCAGCAAGGCATTCAGTGTCCAAGATAGGATATTATGGTCTGTGTCAGTGTGTAAGTAGATGGGTAAAAAGCCAAGTGACCAAGATGTGTCTGGATCAAGCCCTGAGCAATCTGGTCTGACCCTGCTGTGAGCAGGAGGTTGGTCAAGACACCTCCTGAGGTCCCATCGAGCCTGAATGATGCTGTCCTTCCTTCCCCTTCATGTTTTCAATTTAGACAAAGCTCTCAGGACCTCTGTGACCACAAGAATAACTCACATGAGGTGCAGAGCTGCTTTACAAGTGCCCCCAAACGGTCCTGACCACAACTTTTCCATCCTTTCTCTTTTACCCTGACCCAAGGTCTTCTTTTCTGCTGTCCTAATGCCCTTCCAGAAAGAACAGCCCATGTTGTTAACCCTTTCAGGGCAGGTTGTTCAACAGGTGTCAGCATCCATGTACAGAGTCTGCACATCAGCCAGGCAGCAAATAAATCATTATAGAAATGGAGACGAGGCTCTTGACCAGCTCCCTTCAGTGAGCAATTGGCATGCCTGGTCTGCTGAGATTCCAGGGAACACAGGAACTTTAAGAACCGAGAAGTTTTAGTCCTCGCTGAGCATCCTGGTTCATCTCCTGACCCATGTGGTGCTTCTGGCTGTGAAGAGAATCAAAACCAGCCATTGGACTAGGGTAGTTGCATTTTACATGATGCCAAACAGGGCAGATGAAGGGGGCTTAAAACTCCAATCTCTGCTGCGCAGTTGGGACTTCAGAGATTAGAAATGTAGGGAACAATGTATTGTCAGTGCACACCACATAAAGATTCTGGCTTCCTTTGGGCCTTTTCACTAACCTGGGATCTGTTCCTTGGCTTTCATTGGCTAAAAAGGAAACAACTTCCCTATGCCACCTGCCCCTCACACCAGACAAAGAAAGGGGAAAATGGATGAAAAAGGGAGTAATTCTGACCAACAGGTGTATTCTTTCAATGATAAAAAAGTTGGAAGTGAGAGAAAGCACTCTTCCAAGGACTTCATACAAGAGGCCATCTACTGAGATGCAATATGTATTTTGAGAAGTGAGAATGACTGCTGGGAGGGAAATAAAAGAGCTTTAGTTCATCAACATAACCAAGAATATGGAGTTTTCTGTTACGGTTATTAGTGATAGAACCACTGTTCAAAAGCATCCTTGAAAACGTCACTGTCATCCCTTAACTCCAAAGCTCAGCCTGCTCTGTATTTGACAGGGCTGCTTCACACATCTGTGACCCAAGTCTTTTACCCAAGGAAGGGAAAAACTTCCAGTGCAGGCACCAAACCAGTGCCCAACCTGGCTGGAGAGCCAGGACAGTTGTGCCACACAAGAGCCACCCTGGACAGAAGCTACAGTTAGTGAGAACAGAAATTACTTAAACTCCAATCATAGAATCGCAGCATTATGGAATCATTTAGTTGAGAAAAGACACATAAGAACATGGAACTCAAACATAAGTTCTCCAAAAATAAACCATGTCCCTAAGTGCCACATCTCCATGTCTTTTAAACACCTCCAGCAATGGAAGCTCCAATCCTGAGCTGGCAGGACACCATTGGCTGCAGTTGGGCATAAGATACTGGTCATGGCTGTGAGTTCAGCCCTCGCTGCAGAATGTCTCACACCCTCACTGAGGAGGGCAGGGGGCTGGGAGATGGGAGCACCTTTCAGTTTCCAGATCCCAGCACAGAGCCCAAACCATCCTGCCCTTGGACTCTGGATCCCATTTCCTGAGATGCAAAGCTGGTGGCCTTCTGAGGATAATCATGTTAAAAGGCATGAATAATCCTTCAAGTGTTTCTGTAATATGTCTAGGAATGTCAATCGTATATGCTTATATTTACAGATTTATGAAATAGTACTCTGCATCTCTGGTCGAGCCTCTGGCAATGACAATTAAATAGGCATTTGCACTATAAGGCTCCATACCCCATTCACAAGCACACATCTAAGTGGTTCAGATGATGGGTGGTCTGGAAAATGTCACCCTTTGTGTCCCCAGGTGATGGGCACTGCTGATGTGCCTCTGCAGAGAGTGGCAGGAGCTGGATCCCCTTCTCGGGACAGACTCCTTCCAGGAGAGACACAGACACAGGGGAACTCATCGGGTCTTTACGGCATTTCACTCGGCATCAGTTTTGACATATTGGGTGCTGTCCTGTGACTGCCCTTTCTGCACAAATGATCATACAAACACAACCATTTAGTAAGACATGGCCATAAAGGGCTGTTACGGACAAGAAAACTCCTCATGAACTCTGGAGAGAGCGAGGAAGTTCATAATAAGCACCAGGAAGAACCAAGAAGCTCGAGGCCTCTTCTGAAGAGCGGGAGGCCTGAGCAGCCGTGATTGGCCATTGTAGGTGTGGGAGAGGGTCAGGGCATGTCAGGGAGAAGCAATGAGATGGCTGATGGCTTCAGTGAACCCTTCCAGACATGTCTGAGCCCAGAAATGGAAAGCAGTTGGTGTCTGCAGGTGGAGGAGGAACAGGAGGAAGATCTTCCTGGGAATATGGAAGGAAGAAAGGCCTCTCTTGGGCTGATCATGTATGGCAGTGCCATTTTCATGCTGTGGGCATGGCTGTGCCTGGGAGATGGGGAACGGCTGCTGCTGGGGTGGCTGTGCTCAGTCATGGCCCATGAGCTGACCCTGCTCTGCTCCTCTCTTACACTGCCCACACTTGGATGGTCCTCAGGAATCATCCATGAGCCTGGTGGATCCATGAACCTCCTGGAGTGATGGGTATGGATCCAAATAGGGGATTCAAGCAAGTTTGGGACTGGGACATTGAGGTGACTGGTGACCATTGCCAGGTGAATAAAAGAAGCTGGATGAGTTGTGAGGAACTCACGGGCATTTCCAACTCTACAGAAAACCAGAGCCTTGAAGTTAAAGCTACAGCACTTGACATAAAACCCACCCCAAAACACAAAACACTCACACTGACCACAGGAAAAGCCTTGAAAAACATTGGAGAAAAATCTACCAGGTCACAGGGGTCAGGGCTCAGCCATTCTGGTGATGAACAAGCATCAAGGGCTGACATGGCAGAAACTTGGGGTTTGCTTCTGCCTTTCACTTCGTTAGAGGTTTGTTCATTGTTTCAACATCTGCAGTTCAGGATCATGGCAGCAGAGGGCTCATGAACATCTAAAATGCTCTTAGAAGCCAAGGCTCTGTGCATCATTTTAAAGGCTTCAAGTCTGGTGTGGATGATTAGAGAGATTTCAGGAACAGCCAAACAGAGAGCATTTCCACAATAAATAGCAGTTAAGCCAAATTTCTTCTATTTCCTTCCCTGCTCGCCCTTCCCTCTCTTTCCAGAACAGGTGGCATCAGCAGCCTCCAGGTCATATTGATGTGTTGCATCTCCTGATAAAGACTGAATATGTCAGAAAAGTGGGTGCCTAAATCACCATGTGAGTGAGGAGACAGGGCAGGACAGCTCAAGAGGAGTCACACTCCTCTGGACCAAGAGGTGGGTGTCCCTGGCAATCTCAGGTGCCACAGCAAAGTGATTCTTTTGTTCAGGGAGCTGGTCAAGTGACCCATCTCCTGTTCTGTAACGGTGTCTGAGTTTGCTCAGGTCACCCCTGACTTGAGCCCCATCCACTGCTGGGTGTTCTCCAGACTCCTGCCTTCAGGAACAAAGGCCCAGGAGACCTTGCTGGTGAAGATGGAGGCAAAGAAGCCATGAAGAACCTCAGTCCTGTCTGATTCTACTCTTATGAAGTTCAGCAGCAGGCCCATGTTCACCCTGTCTATTCTCTTACTGCAAGTGAAGCTGTGTCTGCTCATCTTGCTGCCCTTCCCGTGCAGGTATCAAGTCCAGGGCAGCTTTGTCATCATCCCCACATCCATGGACAAGGTTTCTAAATTCCTCCTGTGCAGCTTCCCCTGCTCCCACCTCCTGTGTGCTGCCTTTTGCCCTGGAGCTCCATCAGTGCAGAGGAGCAGCCTACGAGATAAATGCTTCTTTACATGGGTATTCGGAGACACCATTCTTGTGCTTGGAGCAGCCTGTCCTGTAAGACTGATCAGATTTCCTGAGCTCCTTCACCCTTCAGACCTACTTCCATATCACCACTTTGCCCACCATTCCCCAGTATGTCCAAGTCTTCTCCTCTGGAGCCCACCAGCCTGTGCTCTGCTGCTGGCCTTACTCCCTCCCCTCTGGTGCCTGGGACCCTCTGTGTCCTGGTCACAGCAGCCAAGGTTGACATTGATGTTCACATCCCTCACCAGGGTTTCCTTGTTTCCCAGTTCCAGATCCAGGTGAGCATCACTCTCATTGGCCCACGATGCAGACAAGTTAAGCAGTTGGCCCAAGATCCTCTGGACTGTTGGCACTTGCCACTTTGCTTGGCCAGTGAATATCAGAGCAATTACAGTTCCCCATAGGAACCTGCTCATTGACTGGAGACTTCCTCCGTGAGTTGCTGACAGGAGATCTTGTCCATTTCTTCTACATGATCATGTAGTTTCTAACA
The DNA here is from genome assembly GCF_964273445.1 of Streptopelia decaocto. Classification (NCBI taxonomy): domain Eukaryota; kingdom Metazoa; phylum Chordata; class Aves; order Columbiformes; family Columbidae; genus Streptopelia; species Streptopelia decaocto. The sequence goes on from NW_028115117.1 coordinate 573,017, forward strand.
CCCAACACATTGTCACTCTCTGTTGGGTTTACATGACAAAGTCTTGGAACTGGGGGTAGGTGTTGATGTGCTACAGTTGTCACCTCTCTAAAAAGACAACAGGAGTTTGACCAATGTCAGACAGAGCCGATTTCAGCTGCTCCAAGATGGACCCACTCCTGGCCAAATCTGAGCCACTCAGTGATGCCGGCAGCACCTCTGGGATATTGTATTTGAGAAAGGGTAAAAAATGCTGCACAACAGCAGGTGGGAGAGAGGCGGGAGGAGATGGGAGAGAAAAGCTCTGCAGACACCAAGGTCATATCCCATAGGACCCAAGCAGGTCCCTCAGCAGGCCAAATCCTGCTCTCCTGAAATCCTGCTCTTGGCCTTGTTCTCATCTCCCAGGAGCCTCAGCTCCACTTTCCCATCCCTGACTGTTCCATCCTGACCAACTCTTTCTGGTTTGTAAGTGTGAAGTCCCACAGGGCACCTCACCCCACTGACTCCTCAGTCACACGCGTCAGGAAGATGTTGTCAATGCACATATTGGGATATCTCAGGTTTGCCACGAGGACACGGCCTGGAAACATGAGGCTTCTTTCATTTGTCTGAAGGAGGCCTCATCTCACTCCTCTTCCTCATCAGTGAGTCTGTAGCTGATGTCCAGTCACCACAACAGTGCCCATGTTGTTCTGCCCTCTCATGCTGACTCCTCAACGTTCAGATGACATTGTCTGTCCCCAGACAGAGCTCCACGCATTCCTGCTGCTCTACCACATGAAGGGAAACTTCCCCTCAAAGTGCAGACATCTGGCATTATGAGTACTGGACGCCCAAGACTCCACAGTTTCTCCAGGAGACGGTATTTGTAGTGCCTTGTAACTCCTTATCCTGTTATTTTGGGAGAGACAGCCTAATCAAGATAAGCCATCTGCATGGAAACATTAACAGCTGAGCGAATGGAGCTTCTGTCCAGAGAGAGTTGTCACGTTGAGGAAATGTGGCATTCACCCATGAGAAAGATCTGAAGTTTGATAAGGGGAAGTGGCCAGTTCTGTATCAGGGTGGCACAATAACCCCATTGATCAGGACAGAGCAGGACCTGACACGCTGAGCAGTGACCCTGAGGAGAAGGGCCTGGGCACTACAAGGTCCCCACACCAGCCCGTGGTGCACGCTCACCATGAACAAGGCAGCTGCACACGGGGATGCATGAGGAGGAGCGTGGGGACCCAGACACCTGCAGTTCTCATCCCAGTCGGTTCAGCACTGGTGTGACCCACACACACGGGTGTGTGCCAGTGTGCGGCTTCCCAGTCTGGAGCAGCAGGGAGGAACTGGAGAGTGCAGGGCTGTGCCAAGGCAGGTTCAGCACCTTGTGCACATGGTGTGGGGTGCTGAGGGACCTGGGCTGCTTTGGCCCAGCAGCGCTGGGGAGGCTGCAGCAGTGCAGGAGTAGCCTGAGAGTGCTTGAAGGGCGGTTTCAGAGATGGTGGAGGTTTCTTCATAGTGGGAAAGAGCATGAGAAAGAAATAATGGCCCAAAGTGCAGCTGGGGAGGTCCAGGCTGGACATGAGCAGAAAGGAATGTGATGGAAGGGCAGTGCTGTGGTGGAGCAGGTCAGCAGAGGGAGTCTGCATCAGCCCAAGGCTTTGTGCTTCAAGGGACAGCTGGGGAGGATGGAGAGATCTCAGCAAAGGAAGGAAGATGCTCAGACAGGAGCAAGGTGGGGCAGCAGGGGGGATGTCTCCAGCCTGCAGGGACAGAGGTGCAGGGGATGCCACAGCACAGGACAGGCTGTCGTGGAGATGATAACGGGATGGAAAGAGGCTGAAAGCCCCACTAGACATGAGCTCCTTCTCCCCTTGGCTGTGGCTGTTGTCTGCACCTCTGATGCCTGTGAGGAGACACCTTGTCCTTGCAGCACAGGGGCCTCATGGCTTCCTTGTCCCCAGCCAGGAACCTGGGAGGTGTGGGACCATAGTCCTGCCCTTGGCCTTGCACAGCCCCACATCACACTGTCCCAGGAAGGGCCCTGGGCAATGTGGGAGGGACAGGAACTGATTTCCCAGGGCTGGGGGTCAGGACTTGTTCCTTTGGTTAATGAAACACAACCAGGTTTCCTCAGCATCAGAGCCACCTTTACTGTGCTTTTCCTGACCTCCAGTTTTCTTCTCTAACCGAACCTGAATATTGTTTCTCAGTAGGTTCCCTCAGTGGGACCCATTAACTTTACAAGAAACTTTGGAGTTTGAATCTGACTTTGACTTCTTGAGAAGTTTCATCACCTTCCTCCAGGGTCTGAGGTCCATGGACTCAGCACCAAACCCACCAGAGGGGTCATTAAAGCGCCTTGGGCTGCTCCTGTGCTGCTGAGCTGGGCTGGGCTCCTGGGACACAGGGAGCTCATGGCAGCAGCAGCGCTGCAGAGAGACAGCTCTGCCCAGGAGCAGCTCCTCTGCACAGGCACAGGGCTGAGGGCTCTGCCTGGGGATCTCAGGAGACGAGCAAGGCAGAGAGAGATGAAAGGTGATCAGGACTGGGAGGATGACTGAGAGCTCACTGGAGGAGAAACCTTTGCAGCCCTTGCCATGGTAAGTCTCTGGTGCAGGGCAGTGCAGCTGTAGCTCCTGGAGGCATCTCCTGAAACTGGCACAGGCACAGCTGGTGGATCTGTAAGGACGGGGCTCTTGTCAGGCCATGTTGAACACTGTGAAGGCGGGTGAGCACCCAGGGGTGCCCAGGGCTGTCCTGCAGAGCAGGGTCCCTGCACCCCAGGGCTGTGCCGGGCAGGGACTCTGCCGCCTGCCAGGGTCAGCGCTCAGCCTGCCCGGGAGATCCCATGGCAGCAGCTGTGGGGGGAAGGAGCGACCCCCGGCAGGGCAGGCAGGGAGCTTGTGGGGTTGAAGGGGGCTGTGTGGGTCAGGGCTGCTCAGAGCTCCAGATCCCCCCACAGACATGGCAGAGGGGCCTTCAGAACAACGACATCAATACAGGAACAGCTGCAAGGGAAGGAGTCTGTGCTTTCAGTTTTCCACTCTTGCTCGTCTGGGTGTGCAGTGGGAGATGGGGATTTCTTTCTCTCTTTGGAGCAGACACTGAGACCCCAGTTCTCGTTAGGACTTGTCTGAGCTGCTCCTGAGCCCCTGCACACACAGAGCTGCCCCTGGGCAGTGCCAGGAGGTGTGAGCAGGACAGAGCTGAGCACACAGCGGGTGGGACGGGGTCTGTGACACTGACAGGGAGCAGACCAGGGACAGAGACACAGCTGCAGGGAGCACAGACATGGGCAGGGAGATGGACCAGAAATGCTGGGGAGTGGATTAAGCCCCCCCTGCCATCCCCTGCAGTGGAGACACATTTCCCAGTGCAACCCCTGGTCTCCTCTCCTCCCCAGCAGACCCTCTGCCCCAAAGCCATGGGGTCCAGGTCACGAGTCTCCACCTCAGCAGCTGGACCTCCAGCTGAAGGGTTCCTGCAACGTGGTACACAAAAAAGGTGCTAAAAGTACTTGCTCTACAGTGTCATTATGTGAGTGGCAGCAGCACAGCCGGGTCAGGAGAAAGTTCCACAGCATGCCCGTCTGCCTTTCTGTCCTTGCTTTATTTTCTGGTAGCACTGCAGTGTCCTTCCCTGTTTCTCCACCTGTCCCTGGTGCTCTTGCTCTCTGGGGTTGGGGTGGCAGTGTGGGTCAGTTTTTGTTCTGACACCAACACAGGGGGTCTTGACCCAGAAATGTGTTCATAGAAATTAGATGCCCAAGCTGCATTTTAAACTGTGATGAAATGTTTTTCTCACTTGTTAGAAATAAAGAATGAGCTGAAACATCCCTCCATCAGAGAGGGTGTTTTCCATGAGAAACCGCATGTTTTTTTTCCTCATAGAAGTGTCCCCTGATGTGTCACTGTCTTTTCCTCCTTGCACAGGTCCTCATGCCCACAGGCAGCCAATGTCCAACAGCAGCTCCATCGCCCAGTTCCTCCTCCTGCCCTTCACAGACACACGGGAGCTGCAGCTCTTGCACTTCTGGCTCTTCCTGGGCATCTACCTGGCTGCCCTCCTGGGCAACAGCCTCATCATCACCACCATAGCCTGGGCCCAGCACCTGCACACCCCCATGTACTTCTTCCTGCTCAACCTCGCCCTGCTCGACCTGGGCTGCATCTCCACCATTGTCCCCAGATCCATGGCCAACTCCCTCTGGGACATCAGGACCATCTCCTTTTTGGGAAGTGTTGCCCAAGTCTTTCTGTTTGTCTTTTTTGTTACAGGAGAGTATTGTCTTCTCACCATCATTTCATACGACCGCTACGTTGCCATCTGCAAACCCCTGCACTACGGGACCCTCCTGGGCAGCAGAGCTTGTGTCCACATGGCAGCAGCTGCCTGGGCCACTGGGTTTCTCACTGCTCTGCTGCTCACAGCCAATACATTTTCACTGCCCCTGTGCAAGGGCAATGCCCTGAGCCAGTTCTTCTGTGAAATCCCCCAGATCCTCAAGCTCTCCTGCTCACACTCCTACCTCAGGGAACTTGGGCTTATTGTGGTTAGTTTCTGTTTAGGATTTGGCTGTTTTGTGTTCATTGTGGTGTCCTATGTGCAGATCTTGAGGGTTGTGCTGAGGATCCCCTCTGAGCAGGGACGGCACAAAGCCTTTTCCACCTGCCTCCCTCACCTGGCCGTGGTTTCTCTCTTTGTCAGCACTATCATATTTGCTCACCTGAAGCCCCCCTCCATCTCCTCCCCATGGCTGGACCTGGTGGTGTCTGTTCTGTACTCAGTGGTGCCTCCAGCAGTGAACCCCTTCATCTACAGCATGAGGAACCAGGAGCTGAAAGTGGCACTGAAGAAGCCGATTCAGTCATTTTTCTGTCAGCAGCAATAAGTTACCCATGTCTCTTCAGAAGTGATTTCCAGTTCATCTCAGGAACCTCCTGTGCATTGAGCATTTAATCTGTTATAACCATGTTTGTCAAGGAATTTCTTCTCCCACAGCACTTCTCCAGAGCAGTGACTCAGAGGCCTGTCTACTTGTTTCTGGGGCCCTGGTACAGCTGGTGTCCTGTGTCACATCTCTGTAATACAGGTGTGGACCCATTTTGAAATCACCGTATTTCTGAAATTGGGGATCTTTTTGAATCACCCCGCAAAAGGGGATTTCCTCAGTCTCAGTACTTGGAGCTTGGGCTCTTCTTCCAAAGCTGTGGTCAGCCTGAATAAATTTCCCCCACAAGGCCATGCTGCTGTACTTGTGTTTTTCATGGCTCAGGGGAGGACATGGGGCACCATGTTACATCATGGTGCTGGTTTGAGTGTCCATCTGTGGGTGCCCAGTGTTCCTGGAGATGGTGAAGGACCTTCAGTGATCTGCCTTGGACTGTCTCGCTGTGGTTTCCAGGCACCACAGCCTGCTCCCTGTGCTCTGTGCTTCAGCAGGAGAATGAATGACCCACAGAACCCTGTTTCTGCATTCCCCAGCTCAGGGCAGGCTGCTCTGTCACTGCGGTAGCAGGAGCAGCATGACCAGCTCCTGGCCAGGAGTCGTGTGCTGGTGAGAGGGGCTGGCACAGGAGGGCTGCCAGCAACGGGTATAAAGGATCTCTTGGAAACAAGAGCAGGGGACAAAGGGGGACTGGCCTTGCTTCCATCATGCCATGGCTGACCCTAGCCCTTAGGCTGATAGGCTGATCCTTATCTCTGTCCCAAGCAATCTATCTATCCACCCATCTGTCCATCCATCCATATCAGTACTCCATCTGGGTGAGCCTCCCCATCACGTTTCTCATCCCAAAGAGATCATAGAATAATTTAAGTTGGGAGAGACTCTCAAGATCATTGAGTCCAATTAGTAACCTAACTCTGGCACTAAACCATGTCCCTAAGAACCTCATCTATATGTCTTTTAAACACCTTCAGGGATGGTCACTCAACCACTCCTTGGGCAGCCTGTTCCAATGCCTCACAAACTCTTCCATGAAGAAATTTTTCCTAATATCCAAACTGAATATTCCCAGGTGCAACTTGAAGCCGTTTCCTCTCCTTCTACCACTTGCTACATGGGAGAACAGACCAACACCCTCCATGTTCCTTTCAGGTAGCTGTAGACAGCTATAAGGTCTCCCCTCAGTCTTCTTTTCTCCAGGCTGAACAGCCCCAGTTACCTCCACTGCTCCCCATCTGACTTGTTCTCCAGACCCCTCACCAGCTTTGTTGCCCTTCTCTGAACTCACTCCAGCACCTCAAGGTCTTTCTTGTAGTGAGGGGCCCAAAACTGAACACAGGATTTGAGGTGCATCCTCACCAGTGCCAAGAACAGAGGGATGATCACTTGCCTGGTCCTGCTGGTCACACTATTCCTGATGCATGCTGGGATGCTGGTGGCCTTCTTGGCCATCTGGGCACACGCTGGCTCATGTTCAGTCACTGTCCATCAGCACCCCCAGGGCCTTTTCCATTGGGCAGATTTCCAGCCGCTCTTCCCTGAGCCCGTAGTGCTGCCTGGGGTTGTTGTGACCCAAGTGCAGGACCCAGCACTTGGCATGAAATTGAACAAGTCCAAGAGTTGGATGTTCACCTGGGATAGAGTAACACTGAGTGCAAGTGTAGATTTGGAGAGAGCGGCTGGAGAGCAGCCCTGCAGAAAGGGATCTGGCGTGATGGTTGGCCACAGGGTCAATAGGAGCCAACACTGTCCCCCAGCAGTCAAGACAGTAACCCCCACCCTGGGGTGCATCAAACACAGCATGGCCATGTGGTCAAAAGAGGTGACTATGCTGCTGTATTCAGCATTAGTGCAGCCTCACCTTGAGTTCTGTGTGCAGTTCTGGGCACCACATATTTTTACACAAGGACGTAAAGGTCCTTGAATGCATCTAGACCATCCTCAAGCCCATTGGATGCCCTTAGGAAGAGTTCCTCTGTCCAAATATCCAGCCCAGCTTGTTGCTGCATGAAAAAAACAGCAGAAACTGCCCCTGGACCCTCATTCCAGACCCCATCTCCTCCACCCCCTACAGGCAGTGCTCTCCCCCTTGGCACTGAGGTGGTTCCAGGGACCCAAGAGACACCTGTAGGAGGAGATGTTGGGTGGGGATATGGTGTCCTTCAGTGCTCCTCATGGTACCTCCTGCTGGGCTTTGTGCCACTGGTCACAACCCTCTGAGCCTGGATGTTCAGCCAGTTCTCAGTGGTGCTAAACAGGAACATGCCCATGAGCACATTGGGCTGCACTGGGAGGAGCGTGGCCACCCAGACAAGGGCAGTTATTGTCCATCGTGACTCAGCACTGGTGTGGTCACATCTGGAGCCGTGTGTCCCAGTGTGAGGTTCCCCATTCTGGAGGAACGGGAGGAGCTGTCGTGTGGCCAGAGAAAGTCTGGGTCACGTGTGGAGATGTTGAGAGACCCAAACTTCTTTAGCCTGGTGAAGGGGAGCCTGAGGAAACGTGCTGGTTTTACTGAAAATGAGTTAATTTTCTTCATGCAGTTTGAACCTCTCTCCTTCACAGCTAGTGCAGTCTTCTGTTTAGTTTTATTATGAGAAGAATGAGATAACGCTGTTTCTTCCCTGGGATAATTTTTCCTTTTAGCAGCTTTACAGTGCTTGCCATTTGCTATGAAAGGAATGTCAGAACTCACTGATATCTTGGCTGTTGTCAGGGAAACCAAGGACTTCTTTGGCCATCCAGCTGTGGATGCAGATTGGCAGGAGTGGACACAGACAGGACAGCAGCTGGATTGACAGGTGGGCTGATCAATGAAATATTCCCTATGATTAGCGTCATGCTCAGTCTAAAGCTGGAGCCGGCTTTTAGGGCTTGTTACATCCGTTACTTTGGGTTTTCCAGCTGGTTTGGTCAGTTCCATTCAGAAGTTTCATTCTGTCAGGAGTTCGATGTCAGTTCAGCCTTTTGCCGTTCTGCCTTTTTGCCGTTGGCCTTTGGGCCTTTCTGCCTGTTGCCCTTTTGCTCTCTCTCACTGGGATGGGCTGTTCAGGACCAAGGTGCTCCCTTCTGCAGGACTGGCTGCTCCGTGTGACTGGAGTTACACGGGGGATAGCACTGAGTATATTTTCTTAATTTAATTTATCTATTTCTATTTAATTGACCTGGACTATTGTCAGTGAAACCAAGGACTTCTCTGGAGTCCAGCTGCAGGTGAAAATTGGTAGGAGAGGGCACAGACAGGACAGCACCTGGATTGACATCCAGGTCAATCAACAACTATTCTCTACCATTAGTGTCATGCTCAGTATAAAGCTGGAGATGCCTTTTCCAGCCCGTTAGTATTGGTTTTCCGGTTGCTTTGCTTAGCTCTGTTTGGAAGTTCCATTCTATTGGAAGTTCAGTGTTACTTCAGTTTTATGATGTCTTGCTGTTTTTCAGTTGGCCCTTGGGCCTCTCTGCCTTTTGCACTTTTGTACTTTCTCTTGCTGGGATCAGCTGTTCAGGACCAGGGTGCTCTCTTCTTTTGGGCTGCCTGTTCAGCACAACTGGAGTTATGTGGGGGATTGCACTGACTGTCATATATTTTACTTTATGTGTATTTTAGTATAAGCATATAAGTAGTAGCAGTGTATATTTTTATTGTCTTATTAATTTTCTGTCTAAACCCACAAGTTTCTCCCTTCCCTTTCAGTTCTCTCCCTTATCCCACCTGGGGACTGGGAGCAGGATGTGAGCAGCTCTCATAGTCTCAGTTGGTGGCTGTGGTAAAACCATGACAAGAAATGGTAGTAGTAGCTTCAGAAATCTTGAAAATCACTTTCCAAGATGACACCTTTTATTTTATTTTATTTTACTATTTTTGGTAGAGGGAACAGCATGAGAAAAAAAAAAAAAACGTCATAAACTGAAGCTCTGGAGGTCCAGAGTGGAGCTCAGGATAAAGGAATGTCATTCTGAGTGCAGTGCTGTGGTCATTCAGAAGGACCCTGGATCAGGCATGGCTTTGTGTTTCCAGGAACAGCTGGTGAGGATGGAGAGACAGCAGCACAGGTGGGGACACACTGTGGTGAGAACAAGGTGGGGAAGCGCATGGGGTGTCTGCAGCCTGTGGGGAAACAGCCACAGGCCTGGGACAGTGCAGGATGGACCGTGGTGGACATGGCCAAGGGCGCTGGCAAGACTGGATGTCCCTGAAAGAGCCAAGGTCTTTGTCCCCTTGGCTATGGCTGATGGCCCTGCCAGCGAGGCCTAAGAGGAGACACATGGTTGTCATGGCCATGGCACCCCATTGCCTCCTTGCACCCCCAGGGAGTGTCACACCATTGTCCTGCACTGGGCATTGCACTCCCCACAGCCCCAGGAAGAGCCCTGAGCCACACGTGAGGGACAGGATCTCCCTTCCCAGGGGCAGGGGCTCAAGGCTTGGCCATTGTCCTTCATCAAACAAACCAAGGGCTTTCTCAGCATCAGAGCTGCTGCACTTTGCCTTTGCCTGATGCAATCACTGCCTCCAATTATCTGCTCTAACGAGTCCCTGGGGAGGCTTTGTCAGTAATAGCCCTCAGTGGGGCCCATTAATGCTTCAAGGTACTTCGGAGTTTGCTTCTGACTTGGACTTCTTGAGGAGATTCTTCAGTCTGTGCTTGGTATCTGAGGTTCATGGACTCAGCACCAAATACGCCATGGGGCTCATTAAAACACAGAAAGCCCTAACGAGCGATGTTTCTTTCTGTAATTTCATTCACATCTTCAAGACTTGTAGAACTAACTGGAGAGGTTTCAATGGGACACTTAGTGATGAAGATTTCAAAGAAGATTTCATAAAGGAGGGTTTTCACTTTCCAGGGTGTTTTCTGTCATTTTTCAGTATATAGAAGAAGTGACAGCAGCATTCTACAATGGACATTGATCCAGAGGGTCTCCTGAAGACATCTGGACAGGCAGGAGAACAGCCCCTTGAGGCTGGACACTGTATGGACAACCTCGCTCCTCACCCCCCACCCCCACTCTGCCAGTTCCTTCATTGGCCACCAGAGATTGCATCACTTTTCCTCCATCAGACTTCTCCATGAGCTCTGCAGGAGATGCTGCAGCTCCTGTGCACCAGCTCCACCTGCTCTCCTGGGCAAACACTGCACAGTTTAATAAACAGCAAAACACTTTCCTCAGCTGTGTGTGTAAGCTGGATCTAATGAGGTCCAGCATCCACAAGGGACATCCACACATAAATTGTTTTAGACAAAGAGATAGGAAAGGATAGAAATAAACACAATTAATGTGTTGACTGCCATGTTCATTAGAGCTCTGAAGAATGAGTCAAGTTTGTAACTCCCTGAAGCTCAAATCAGAAACCAGACAGTTGAGAGGAACTGAATGACCAAAGAGCAAGTGGAGGAGAAACCTGAGAGCACTGGGAAGGGCAAACGTCCAGACAGTGCTGGAAAGTTGTCCTTGGACAGGGACATTTAATCAGGAGAGGTAGAAACTCCTGAATGACAAGGGAGATGAAATAACAGACTGTTGGTAACAGAAGTACAGGGGAAGACAAATATTTCTTCTCCTATCCTTTGTACACTTCCCCATAATTCACTTTTTGTTTTTTTTCTTTTAAATTTTAATATGTTAAAAAAAACACTAAACAAAAATCTCCAATCAAACAAACAAACAAACCAAACAAAAGAAACAAAAACCCCCAAAAAACAAAGCAAAAAAAACCCCAAACCAACTAAACAATAACAACCAAAACCAAAACAGCAACAACAACAACAGCAACAAAACAAACCACAAACAAAACAACAACAAAAAAGTGCGCCTTTCCAGGCAGACATCAGTCATCAGCTGTCTCACCATAAACAGCCAGTTCCATTTTAGGGCCCAGTGTACCTGAGGTGCTGGCCTGGGATTGGCATCTGTCACACAGGACCTGGGGAGACCAGAGCACCTTGCAGTGCAGGTGGAGCCTGGGCAGGGGTTCCCGGGGCATCTACGCTGGCACCAGGTGTTTGTGTCCCTGGAGCTGAAGACATTTGTGTCCTAAATCTATTCCCAGTTCTGGAAAACTCTTTACATTTCAAAGAAAAGACCCCACCTCTGCCAAAGAAAAATAAAGAAAGGTGTGCTGACACCTTCCTTTGCTTTGTATCTTTGTCTTCAGTTCTTCTTATTTTAATTTTCATTGACATTACCTGACATCTGATGGGCCTGCAGGCATGAAGCCAAGATCATGTTGTGTCTTGCACAGCGCCCCATGCCCTCTGAACCTTCCCTGCCCAGGACTCCTCACACGTTGCCCAGAGCGAGTCACACTGAGGTGTTGGCTGGTTCCCTGGCTGAGATGTTGGTTTAGATGGTCACCTACAGCACAGGTGGATCCTGCCCCATCATCGCCTGCTCTGCTCCAGTCTGAAACAGAGCCCAACATCACAATGGGATCATGAGAGAACTGAGGTTGAAGGGAGCTCAGGAGTCTGCAGTCCAACCTGTCACCAACTGAGTCACACCAAGATGTTCAAGCCTTGATTCAATCAGAGCTTTAGCAGGACTAGAGAAGTGATCATCCCTTTGTACTGGGCACTGGTGAGGCTGCACCTTGAATCCTGGGGTCAGTTTTAGGCCCCTCATGGCAAGGAAGCCATTGAGGTGCTGGAGAGAGTTCAGAGGAGGGTGACAAGGCTGGTGAAGGGTCTGGAGCACCAGTCTGACGAGGAGCGGTTGAGGGAGCTGGGGCTGTTCAGCCTTGAGAACAGGAGGCTGAGGGGAGACCTTGTCACTGTCTACAACTACCTGAAAGAGGTTTTATCATGGCGGGTGTTGGTCTCTTCTCCTAAGTAACAAGTGATAGGACAAGAGGAAATGGCCTCAAGTTGCACACGGGGAGGTTTAGATTGGATATTAGGAAAAAATTCTTCAGGGAAAGGGTTTTGAAGCAACAGAACATACTGCCCAGTGAGATTGTGGAGTCCCCATCACTGAAGGTGTTTAAAACACAGATAGATGGGGTTCTTACGGACATGGTTTAGTGCCAGATTTAGGTTATGGTTGGACTCAATGATCTTAAGAGTCTCTTCCAACCACAATTACTCTATGATTCCATGATAAGTCATTTTTGCTATTTTCTTTCTCAGAGGACCATGCAGCCTCCCTGAGAGCCAGGACTTTTCTGAGGTGTTGGAGAGATGCCTCATGGTCACACCAGCCAGTTCCACCAGCACCTGTCCGTCCCTTCCCAGACCAAACCTTTTCTCCATATCCCAACCTTTCAGGCGCGTTTCTGGGACACAGCAAATGCTGTGCTGGTCTTCTGGGCTTGTTCAGAGAGAGCAGCTTGCAACATGTTGATGGGCTCTCTGTGAACCTCAAAGCTTTCCTGACCATTTTTTTCAAAGCTCCACTTGCACCCAACCTTTCTGGTCCTTGAGCTGTACATGAGGGCATTGAATAGGGATGTGGGGATGGTGGAGAATAAAGACTTTGTCAAACTGTCTTGTGAGGGCTGTTCTGGGCATCCAACAGTCCAGGATGAGGCTGCTGTAGAAACCAGTGGCATCGGTGAGAGGTCCAGGAGGAGAAGGCCTTGTGTCTGTCTACACTGCGGTAGAGCAGTGATGCATGCATGGGATGCCCATGTGAACAGGAAGGGGACAAATGGCTCCAGGGCACAAAATGCCTTCCAGCCAGTTCTTTACCCATCGCAGATACACCATCCAGGCCACGAGCTGCAGCTTCTCCAGGAGATGCTGTGGGATACGGTGTCAAAGGCTTTACTGCAGTCTGAGGACACAACACCCACAGCCTGTGTGGCGGATTCACTCCCCACGACAGACTTTCCCTCATCTGCTCAGCCGGTCACCTTGTCACAGAAGGAGATCAGGGTGGTCAAGCAGGACCTGCCTTTCATCCAGCCATGCTGATTGGGCGCGATTGCTCGTCTCGTGTGTGTGACCTCACAGTCCTTTGCCAGCCATGTTCCTGCTGTTGGCCAATCCCCTGCAGAGGCAGAAGTGACCTCACAGTGCCCTCCACAGCCATTGGTTCCTACTGGACTATGAGTTCCTGAGACACAAGTGACCACACAACATTGTACCCACCATCACCCTCCTTGTGGTCCAGTGTGTGAGCAGATCAAACTCAGCTGCTTTCATCAAATGTATTTGATAGATTTCCTATCAAGGGTTTGAGTGGAGAAACATTCCTCAGAGGAGCTGCTGTATTTTCACTGGGGCATTTTATATCTCTGCTTCTGCCTCTAATTTTATCTTCTCCTTCCTCTGTCTATTCTGACGTGAAAGAGCTCTCCAAGGAAAAGATTCAGGGAATCCTACAATAACGCAGGTTGGAAGAGACCCCTGAACACCATCTCTGTCCCACTGACCTTTATGGCACCCCAAGGAACAGCTGATGGATTTGTGCTCCCTTGGGTTCATCTCACCACATGCACACACTGGACATGCACATGATGTGTGTGTTTACAACTCATCTGCACAGTGAAAACATTGACTTTTGACCTAGTATTTCGTAGAATCATACAATGTCTTGAGTTGGAAGGACCCACAAGGATCATGGAGTCCAACTCCTGTCCCTGCACAGGACACCCCACAGGTCACCCCGTGTGTCTGAGGACGTTGTCCAGTCTCTTCTTAAACACTGTAAGGTTGGGGCCATGACACCTCCCTGGGAGCCTGTTCAGTGTCCAGCACCTCTGGGGGAAGAACCTTTTCCTAATGTAAAACTGACCCTCACATCTTCCTTTCATTCCTTTGGGTATTGTCATTGGTCACCAGAGAGAATACATCAATACCTTCCCCTCCTTCTCCACTTTGAGGTCTCCTTTGAGTCTTTTTTTCAGCTCTCATGCTCAGAAACCCCTTGGTTTGCTTTCTGAAGCAGAAAGGAGAAGCCGTGACCTCCAGGCAATGGGAAGGGGGATCCTGTCCCTCACACACGGCTCAGGGCTCTTCCTGGGACCGTGGGATGTGGGTGTGCAAGGCCCAGGGAAGGACAACACTGGGACAACTTCCAGCTTCCCCATGGGGCTGCAAGGAGGCACTGAGGCCCCAGTGCCATGAGGACAACATGTCTTCTCCTGGGTCTCAGTGGCAGAGACAACTGCCCTGGCCAAGGGGACACAGACCTGGGTTCTGTGGGTCCCTTCCAGCCTTACAGCGCCCTTTGCCATCTCCAGCACAGGCTGTTCTACACGGTGCTACCCCTGCCCCTCTTTCCCTGCAGGCTGCAGACACCCATCTCGCTTCCCCACCTGCTCTCACCCCAGCATTTCTGCACCTTCACTGCTGTGTCTGCACCCTCACTGGCTGCTCTTTGGAACACAAACCATGGGCTGATCCAGCTCCCTCTGGGTCACCTCTTGCCCCACAGCACTGCCTTTCCAGTGACATTTCTTCCTTCTCATATCCAGTCCTCACCTTCCAAGCTGTACTTTCTGACATTTTTTGTCTTTCCTGCCTCTTCCCACTACCAAGGAAGCTCAGCCACCTCAGATACTGCTCCTCATGCAGAGAATCCCATCGTCAGGCTTCTTGTGTTTTTTTAGCTGACCAGAGAGAAGTCACCTCCCCATGATCTTGTAAATCCCAGGACTGCCACTGGCCTTTCAGCTTCTCTGACAGACACGACCATGTTCCTGCTGCTGTCCCATCATGTTTGCAGGTGGGATGGACATGACAACCCATCTCCAAGGGCTCTTCCTGGGTAGGGCCTGTGGGCACTTTGGCAGAGGTTCTTTCCCAGCCATGTCCCTGCTGCTGGGCTGTCACCTCCAGACACAGAACTGACCTCACTGTCCCCTTCACAGCCACAGGATTCTGACTGGATTATGAGTGTCTGAGACACAACTGACCTCATAATACCACACCCATCCATCCCCCTCCTTAGCACCCAGGACCTCACCAGACTGAAGCATGTTCTATACATTCCTACACCTGCCCCTCTTTCCCACAGGCTGTAGACACCCATCTCGCTTCCTCACCTTGTTCAAATTTGTCAAATATATTTCCTACTAACACTGTGAGTGAAAAGCCCTCCTCACTGGAACTCCTGTACTTCCGTTAACACCTTCCATATCTCTTCTTCTGCCTTACCTTTTTTTTTTTTTTTTTCCTATTCTTCCACATATTCTCTCTCCAGAAACCTCTCCAAGGCAAAAATTCTGTCAAATCACAGAATAACTCAGGTTTGCAGAGAGCCCTTGTCTCACTCATCTTGTCTCACTCTCCTGCTCAGGGTGAACCAGGTGAGGCTGCTCAAGGCCTCCACCCAGGTTTGTATCATCCTCAAGGCACTTAAAGTGCTGTTTTTATATCTTGGAAAGCGAGAATACAGACGTTCAACAGTGTTGTCCAAGTGCTGGTCACTGAGGGATGACACCAGTGACTGTCTGGATGGAGGACTTGGTACTACTGATGACATTTGTGCTGGATGGTTCAGCCAACTTCCCACCCAGCATCCACTTCTTGAGCCCCATCAGCACCACTCTGGCCAGAAGGAGACCATGTCTGAGCCTTGCAAACGCCCTGTGCACAACATGCCTTTTTTTCCCCTGTCCATTTGGGTTCAGCAATCCCTTCCTTGTCACTCACATTCCTGGAAATGGCTGCAGGAGGACGTGTCCCATCCCTTTCCCAGGGAGGGAGGAAGGGTGGCCAGCCTGTAGTTACCCCAGTTCCTATCCCTGCTCTTCTTGAAGATGGGTTTGAGGTCTGCGTTTTCTAAGGACCGCAGAACCATTCTGGTTTCTAGGGCACTTTTGAGATCACAATCTGGAATCACAAGAAAGGGTGAGAGAGCAGACTGGAACACTTGAAATGATCCTGTCCAAGGCAGCTGAGATGAATATCACTGATCCAGTGGGGTTTGTTAATTGAGTCACACACAGAAATGTCAGGGCTCTGTCAGGCATCCATATCTCAGCTGGTCTCAGGACTCCTTGTTCACCCAGGGATGCTCAGAGACAGAGTCTGTCCCTTTTACACACAGCGGCAGGAGTCACAGTGTCCCCCTGGCCTCCTGTTGCCACTCCCAAAGGACGGGAGACACCTCAGCCCTGCGCTGTGTCACCTGCTCTGCACTCATCTGACATGTCCCACGTCATGAGGAATGGACACAGGGACCTCAGTTCAAGGAAGCACAACCCAGTGCAGCATTCAGGTGATTTCCCATAGGTTATTCCTCCCAATGTGAAGTGACCTCAAGACCTCGTCTGTCTCACAGGCCTTAATGGAATGGAAAGGAATAGTTGATGGAGTTTGTGCTCACTCAGGTCCATGTCACCTCACGTACATGATGTGCATGCTCACATCTCATCTGTACAAGGCAAACATGGACTGCTGAACTATTCATTGAGTGTCCATCCATGGAGAGAAAACAGCCTCTGTGGGTTTGAGGCCAGTGCTGGAAATGGTGGTTGTGAGGGGCCAGTCCATGGTGATTGACCTGAGGCTCCTTCCATGGGGTGTCCAGTGCACAGGGGCACAGCCCAGCCCCTGCTCTGCTGGTCCTGCAGGTCTCTGGCAGGAGCCTGGCTGTGAGAGGACACTGCTGTGTGCCAGCCCTGCACACACACGCTGTGCAGCTGTACGCTGGGGTTTCATCTGTGGGTCACTTTCTTGAAAATGTTATTGAGAAAAACTTTGTAAGAAGATCTAAACCTTCAGTCCCTGCCCTGAGGAGATCACCTTTCTGTCTGGAAAGGCTGTTGTGAGGCCAGCTCTGTCACAGCAGTGCCCATTGCCTGTCCCTGCCTGCACTCACAGGACTGACACACAGCAGGATGGTGACCAAGCTGCCAGAGCACTCAGGCCTTGCACCAACACCAGGGATGAGAAGGAGAGTGTGGAGTGGAACCAGAACAGCTCTGGAAGAACAAGCGCTGCTGCTCCCTGGCAGGGCTGCCATGATGGACTCTTTTCCCTCCTCCCATGAACACAGGAACCATCCCTGGAGCTCTAAAAAATGTGCTTGCAGGAAGGATATAGTGATAAACAAGTCACTAAAGAGACTTTTATTGTGTTTAGAGACTAGGAGAGCACAGCTCCTCCTTTACACAGCCAACAGTTATAAAAGAAAAGCCAATAGTGAATTAGAAAGGGGATGACAACATTATCACAATAAGAAAACAACTAATAACAACAAAAAATCCAGTTGACAGGCTGGGCCTGTAATTAGCTACATTAAAAAGCCTATGTAGAAGCAGATGGGCAGGTTATTGCTTTACAAAACAGTAAAATATGAGTTTGCACAGGGCATCTTTGAGCTCCTGGTTCCTCATGCTGTAGATGAGGGGGTTCACTGCTGGAGGCACCACTGAGTACAGAACAGACACCACCAGGTCCAGGGATGGGGAAGAAATGGAGGGGGGCTTCAGGTGGGCAAACATGCCAGTGCTGATGAACAGAGAGACCACGACCAGGTGAGGGAGGCAGGTGGAAAAGGCTTTGTGCCGTCCCTGCTCAGAGGGGATCCTCAGCACGGCCATCAAGATCTGCACATAGGACACCACAATGAACACAAAACACCAGAGGTCAAAAAATACACTAACCACCATAAGCCCAAGTTCGCTGAGGTAGGAGTGTGAGCAGGAGAGCTTGAGGATCTGGGGGATTTCACAGAAGAACTGGCCCAGGGCATTGCCCTTGCACAGGGGCAGTGAAAATGTATTGGCCGTGTGCAGCAGAGCATTGAGAAACCCAGTGGCCCAGGCAGCTGCTGCCATGTGGACACAAGCTCTGCTGCCCAGGAGGGTCCCGTAGTGCAGGGGTTTGCAGATGGCAATGTAGCGGTCATACGACATGATGGTGAGAAGACAATACTCTGCTGAAGCTAAAAAGACAAACAGAAAGAGTTGTGTAGCACATCCTGTGTAGGAAATGACCTTAGTGTCCCACAGAGAGTTGGCCATGGACTTGGGGACAGTGGTGGAGATGGAGCCCAGGTCAAGGAGGGCGAGGTTGAGCAGGAAGAAGTACATGGGGGTGTGGAGGTGCTGGTCCCAGGCTATGGTGGTGATGATGAGGCCGTTGCCCAGGAGAGCAGCCAGGTAGATGCCCAGGAAGAGCCAGAAGTGCAAGAGCTGCAGCTCCCGTGTGTCTGTGAACGGCAGGAGGAGGAACTGGGTGATGGAGCTGCTGTTGGACATTTGCTTTTCCTGAGCATGGGGCACTGTCATGAGAAAAAAAAAAGACAGTGAGAATCCAGGGCAGAGTTCTCTGATAAAAATCAAACCAACTCCCATAGACCCTCCCCTGTCACACGCAGACACTCTTGTGTTTTTCTAGGAGTACCTGTTTCAGCACTGTGGCTGCAGCCCTGCTTGGGGCTGGAAAATGTGCAACCAAGAGCAGAGCCTCTGCCCATGGGCCGTCGATAAGTCAGCCCAGCTCTGCAGAAGTGGGGCCACGGGAACGGTGGAGGCTGTCCTGGTTCTGCTAACACAGAAGGGCTGTCAGCACTTGCTTTCCCAGTGATAGGGAACAGAGATGGTGAAGGCAGTTTAGGAGTTCCAGGTTTTTTTACATATCCCCCCATATTCACTGTAAAGTGTTGTTGGGTGTCAGGAACCCTCAGCATTTGTGCTGCACTCAGAGAGAACAGAGCAAGTCTTTGAGACCAGAGGGTGCCTGTGGGTCAGTGCAGAGTGAGGGCAGCTGCTCTGTCCCTCTGTCCTGCTCCAGCTGCCCTGGGCTGGCACCTTTCTGAGATGGGGGCTGATCACACTCCCATGTTACCCTGAAAAGCCACCAGGCACTGCTGAGAGCAGAGGGATCCACCTCAGACCGTGACAGGTCTCACCCTTTCCTAAGGTCTCAGCACACAACGTTTAGCCCAGGGCACACACAGCTCATTCCCCAGCCCCACAGACTGCATTGCCCACAGCCCACAGGTCAGAGCAAAGCTGGGACACGTGTGCCCATGGACACACCTGCAGGAAAGGACCCACAAGATCAGGCTGTGACTCTGCAGCTGAAACTGCCATCCCCAGAGAGCCTGACAGCAAGAACAAGATCCCAACAGCAGTGACCCAGAGCAGGGGAGCAAGAAGGAAAATGCGGTGAGGGGGGGTGTGAGAGAGGCCAGGGCAGAGGCAGCCGGGCACTCAGACAGCGTCCCCCTTCCCCAGCTGTGCAGCCACCTCCCAGACACCAACACTGCCGGGCAGCTGCTCTCAGCCCCTGTGCTCTGCAGAGGAACTGCAGCTCTGGCTGCACAGGAGCTGCTTCATGCCTTGGAGCCCCCGGCCCTGAGGGCAGAGGCTTTGCTGGGTGGGACAGGAGGCCAGGGGGCTGCTCACAGGAGGGATCTGACCTGCAGGGGGTCACAGGGACTTTTCTCTGTTCTCCCCCCCATAACCATTCCAGGTTCAGTTTCCTCTCATTTCTGATCATTTCCCTGCTGTCTGGAGATTCTCCCCCTGGGAGGTGTTTCCCTGTCCATGTCTCTTCCCTGTCAGTGCTCACAGACCATCCCACCCTCTGTGCCCTCCCCCTGGCCCTACAGATCCTGCCTGTTCACAGGGCACTGCCTGGGGGCATCTTCCTGTCTGCAGGCTGGAAACCAGGACAGGTCAGACTAAGGCTGACGGGTCCAGCCAAGGTGATGCAGGTGCTGTGCACAGGCAGAGGGGTGGGGAAGGGATGTCATGAGCCTTCTGGCAGATGTACTGATCACTCACAGTTGCAGTTCAGGAGTCTCAGTGACTTGTTTAAGCATGAGAGCTCATTTTCATTTTATCCTTTCCTGCACCCCCCACCCCTTGGGAGAGGAAACTGAAAAGACAGGCTCAGGAAAGCTCCTTATCTGCCTGCTAATCCTTACATTGATCTTGTCATTGGGGCATCGCCTTTAAAAAATTCTGGTGGTGATCTGGATGTGTGAGCAGCCCTGACCCACACAGCACCCTCTCCACAGCAGAAGCACCTTTCCTGCCTTTATTGGGGATGGTCCTTCCCCCCACAGCTTGTCCCCACAGCACCGTGGCGATCTCCCCCAGACAGGGACCCTGCTCTGCAGGACAGCCCTGGGCACCCCTGGGTGCTCCCCCTGCAGTCACCCTCAGCAGAAGTTGTCATCATTCCCTGTCCCTCTGACAGTGCAGCAGGGAAGCCCTGCTCTGGAGTGTGTTCTTCTCCTCTACAACAGAGATACTGTGAGAGAGACCTGACAGATCCTGTAAATCAAGGAATGTACCAGCCTAAGGTCTCCCTCCAGGAAATGCAGCTGCATTGTCTTACATGCAGAGACTTACCGTGTTAGGACTGTGAAGATTTGTCTCTCAATGAGCCCTCAGCAACCTACAACCCTGCATTGCATTTCCCCTCTCTCTGCCTGGCTCCTGTGCCCTCGGTGCTGCAGGCAGGGCCCTCAGCCCTGCTGCGTGTGCAGAGGAGCTGCTCCTGGGCAGAGCTGTCTCTCTGCAGCGCTGCCGCTGCCATGAGCTCCCTGTGTCCCAGGAGCCCAGCCCAGCTCAGCAGCACAGGAGCAGCCCATGATGTCCCTTTCTCTGTCCCCTCTGGGCTCCTTCAGGTGTCCCTGGGGCTCCAGGGGCACATCCTTTCAAACAACCTTAAGTAATCAGTCATGTTGATTCTCTCTCCTCTGAAGAGACACATCATTCTGTTCTTTGTATTAAACAATTAATTAGTATGAGAATCAACTTTTCTTGTCCCATCATTAGACAGGACACCAGGAATGTTACAGCAAAGGATCTAATTCCTCCAGGCCGGGGGAGGAATATCTTCAGTTGAATGAGTTCAGGCATTTTATTCTGGTTTTATACTCCCAGGTCTAGAGACACATTCATCAGTCTTTGGCCATGTCATGTCCATGCTCTGATTCAAAGCCTTTGCACACATGGGCTCTTGGACACTTGGTACCAGGTTTCTTGTGCAGGTCAGAGCTGGGCTGGTGCCACAGCTGGGGTGGCTCAGCCCAGATGTGAGGCAATGTCCTCAGCCAGGGACCTGACTGGGGAGCTGGAGCTGTCAGTGCTGCAGACAGAGCTGTGACACGGATGGAATGAACTGCCAGGCAGGGTGGCAGGAGTGAGTTCATCTGGTCTGCAAGGACAGCAGCCTCCAAGCACAGCAACAGTCCAGATCAAAGCTCAGTCCAGACCTGTAAGGCAATTCAAGGGCCCCATAATGAGCTGTTACTACTGCAGGAACAGGTAAAGGAGAAACAAAGACACTTTGTAGCTACTGATGAATTTAATAAGAGAAAGAGGTGAGAATCCCTGTGTCCTTTTGTCATCCCTCTTCACCAGCCATGTGTCCCAGGCCTCTGTGACCTGAGACAGGAATCTGCAGAACAACCAGCAGTGGATGGGGATCAAGTCAGGGGTCACTGCAACTAACACAATCCTCTCCAGTCTACGGGACAGCAGGGGCAGCATCCCAGGAGCTGGGACAGCAGGACCATGTCACAGTGAGGCCACTCTCCACCATCTTGGAAAGCTCATGGAGACTGGGGGGACTCCCTGACCACTGGCAGCTCTCACACAGTGTGTGCACTTTTCAAAATGGCCAATGGGTGAGCAGGGGAACTAAGGGCTGTGCCCCAGAGCATGTCCACTGGGACCCCATTTCTGGGTGTCTGGAAGAGAAGGTGACGGGGTTTGCCCAGGGCAGGTTGTTCCTGTCCATCCTCTTTTCTTTCTGTGATGAAAGGACAGGGTTGTGGACGTGGGGAGAACATTGATGGTCTGTTACCTGGAAGTCAGCAAGGCATTCAGTGTCATCCCCTGCAATATTCTCGTATCCAAGGTGGGATATTATGGTCTGTGTCAGTGAGTAAGTAAATGGGTAAAAAGCAATCTGGATGGCTGGGCTTGGAAATGTGCTGTAGAAAGGGAGAAACTTTCCAGTCATGAGGACAGTCCAGCACTGGAAGCTGTTTCCCAGGAGTGCGCACTCACTCTGTCCCAGAAAGAGACCAAGATGTGTTTGGATAAAGTCCTGAGCAATCTGGTCTGACCCTGCTGTGAGCAGGAGGTTGGTCAAGACACCTCCTGAGGTCCCTTTGAGCCTGAATGACGCTGTCCTTTCATCCCCTTCATGTTTTCAGTTAAGCAAAGCTCTCAGGTTCTCACTGAGCACATGAATCATTCACATGAGGTGCAGTGCTGCTTTGACAAGTAATCGTAAACAGTTTTGACCACATCTTTTGCATCCCTTTTCATTTGCCCCAACCCAGGGTCTTTTTCGCTGTCCTAATACCCTTGCAGAAGGAACACACCACCTTGTTTGTCCTTTCATAGCAGGTTGTTCAAGAGGTGTCAACATCCATGTACAGAGTCTGCACATCAGCCAGGCAGCAAAGCCACCGTTACAGAAATGGAGTCGAGACACTTGACCAGCTCTTTGAAGCCAGGAATCAGCGTGACATGTCTGCTGAGATTCCAGTGAACACCTAAATTTGAAGAGCAGGACATGTGAGTCCTCCTTGGGAATCCTGGCTCAAATTCTTACCCTTATGGTGCTTCAGGTTGTGAAGAGAATCAAAAGCAACTTTTTGGTGGAGTTAGTTTATTTTACATGTGTCACACAGGGCAGATGATGAGAGCTCGCAGCTCCAATCTCTGCTGCACTCTAAGGTTTGATACCCCATCCATAGGGATATATCTAAGTGGTTCTGATAAAGTGTGGTCTTGCAAAAGTCACCTTTTGTGTCCCCAGGTGCATGGACACTGCTCATGTGCCTCTGCAGAGAATGACAGAGGCTGAATCACTTTCTCAGGAGAAACTCCTTGCTGGAAAGATACAGCTACGGGGCTGGCTCAGCCAGGTTTTATTGCATTTCACTTGGTATCAGATTTGTATATATTGGATGCTTTTCGGTGGTAACACCTGCACAGATGATCACAAAAAGACGGCCATTTCATAAGAGATGGTTACAAAGGGCTTGTCATGAACAAGAAATCTCACCATGAGCTCTGGAGGGAGCGAGGAAGATTATAACAAGCACCAGGGAGAACCAAGAACCATGCTTGAGGCCTCTATTGAAGAGCAAGAGCCCCTGAGCAGCAGTGACAGGACACGTGTGGTGTGGGACAGGGGCAGGGGATGTGGGGTAGAAAAGGGTGATGGCTGATGAATTCAGCAAATCCTCACAACCATGTCTGAGCCACAAGTGGAATGTGGCTGATGTTTGTGGGTGGAGGGGGAATAGGAGGAAGATTTTTGGGGGTAGGGTTCCTTCGGAGTAATGATATATGGCAGTGTCATTTGCATGCTGTGGGCATGGCTGTGCCTGGGAGATGGGGAACGGCTGCTGCTGGGGTGGCTATGCGCAGTCATGGCCCATGAGCTGACCCTGCTCTGCTCCTCTCTTACACTGCCCACACTTGGATGGTCCTCAGGAATCATCCATCAACCTGGAGGAAGCACCAACCTCCTGGAGCATTGGCCCATTACAGAACAACAGGAGTGAAAGGTTTGTGAGACACATGGGGGTGCAGGAAGAGAGTGGTCTATGCGTAGCAGTAAGTGTGTTAAAGAAGAAGACCTAAAGACCATGGTCTGGTCATGCTAATGTGGAATAGACTGATATTTCTTTTTTTATTTTAGGGCAGCAGAAGAAGGAACGTGTGCATTTCAGTGCTGGGGCATGGATCCAAATTGAGGATTCAAGCAAGTTTGGGACTGGGACAACTCAGGTGATTGGTGACCATTGCCAGGTCTATGAAAGAAGCTGAATGGGTTTTGAGGACCTCACAGGCATTGCCAAATCCTCAGAAAACCAGAACCTTGTGGTTAAAGCAACAGCACTTGGCACCAAACCCACCTCCAAAACAAATACCCTCCCAGTGACCACAGGCAGAGCCTGAGAAATATAAGAAAGAAATTGTGTCCTTGGTCGGGTCCTGATGTCAGGGCTCAGCCATCGTGATGATAAACAGACATGAAGGGCTGACATGGTATCAGAGCCACCCCCACATCACCTTCCACACCTGTAACCAGTGTCTCCAAGTCTTTCCTTCACCAACCTCCAGGGACAGGGACCTCGACTGGTTGTTTCCTTCACAGCTGTGTCAGTGATGGCCCTTCATGGGGTCCCAAACACCCTCAGAAACTTGGGGTTTGCTTCTGCCTTTCACGTCATGAGAGGTTTGTTCATTCTTTCAGCGTCTGCAGTTCACGATCGTGGCAGCAGAGAGCTCATGAACATACAAAATGCTCTTACATGCTAATCCACTGTGCATCGTTTTCCTAAAGGCTTCAAGTCTGGTGTGGATGATTAGGGAGATTTCAGGAATAGCCAAACAGAGAGCATTTCCATAATAAACAGCAACAAAGCAGTATTTCTTCTGTTTCATTCCCTGCTCACCCTTCCCTCCCTTTCCAGAACAGGCGGTCTCAGCAGTCTCCTGTTCATATTGTTCTGGAGCGTCTCCTGATAAAGACTGAACATGTCAGAAAAGTGTGTAACTAAATCACCATGTGAGTGAGGAGACAGGCCAGGACACCTCAAGAGGAGTCACACTCCTCTGGACCAAGAGGTGGGTGTTCCTGGCAATCTCAGGTGCTGTGCACAGTGATACTTGTGTTCAGGGAGCTTGTCAAATGACCCATCTCCTGTTTTGCACAAACACCATCAACTGTTCTTTGGGGTTCCATGAAGACCTGTGGCACACACAAGGTCTTCAGGTCACTTCATGTTGGGAGAAACAACCCATGGGAAATAACCTGAATGCAGCACTGGGATGTGCTGTCTTGAACTGAGGTCCCCATGTCCATTCCTCATGATGTGGGACATCTCAGATGAGTGCAGAGCAGGTGACACACCACAGGGCTGAGGTGTCTCCCATCCTTGGGAGTGGCAACAGGAGGCCAGAGGGACACTGTGACTCCTGCCTCGGTGTGTAAAAGGGACAGACTCTGTCTCTGAGCATCCCTGGGTGCATAAGGAGCCCATGATGCCAGCTCAGATGTGGACATCCGACAGAACCTGACATTTCTGTGTGTGACTCCAGGAACAAACGCCACAGGCCCAGTGAGATTCATCTCAGCTGCCTTAACCAGGCTCTTTGCAAGTGCTCCTGTCTGCTACATCACCCTTGCCCGTGATTCCGGATTGTGCTCTCAAAAGTGCCATCAAAACCAGAATGGTTCCAGGGTCCTTAGAAACTGCAGACCTCAAACCCATCTTCAGGAAGAGCAGGAATAGGAACTGGGAGAATAACAGGCTGGCAACCCTACCTCCCTCCCTGGGAAGGGGATGGGACACATCCTCCTGCAGCCATTTCCAGGAGTGTGAAGGACAAGGAAGGAATTGCTGAACCCAAATGGACAGGGGAAAGAAAGGCATGTTGTGCACAGGGCATTTGCAAGGCTCAGCCATGGTCTCCTTCTGGCCAGAGTGGTGCTGATGGGGCTCAAGAAGTGGATGCTGGGTGGGAAGTTGGCTGAACCTTCAAGCCCAAATATCATCAGTGTTACAAAGTCCTGTGTGCAGCCAGTTACTGGTGTCATCCCTCAGTGACCAGCACTTGGACCAACACTATTGAACATCTTTGTTCTCCCCTTCTATGATTTAGAAGAGTGCAATTTCAGTGCTTTTGAGGATGATGCAAAGCTGGTTGGAGGCCTTGAGCAACCTCACCTGGTTCACCCTGCCCTGAGCAGGAGAGTGAGACAAGATGAGTGAGACAAGGGCTCTCTGCAAACCTGAGTTATTCTGTGATTTGCCTTGGAGAGATCTCTGGAGAGAGAATAGGCAGAAGAGTAAAAAAAAAAAAAAAAAAAAGCAGAAGAAGAGATATAGAAGGTGTTAATGTAAATAGAGCAGTTCCAGTGAGGAGTGCTTTTCACTCACATTGTTAGTAGGAAATATATTTGACAAATTTGAAGAAGGAGAGGAAGTGGGATGGGTGTCTACAGCCTGTGGGAAAGAGGGGCAGGTGTAGGAGTGTGTTACAGCCTTGGTCACGTCCTGGGTGCTAAGGAGGGGGATGGGTGTGTGTGGTTTTATGAGGTCAGTTGTGTCTCAGAAACTCATAATCCAGTCAGAATCCTGTGGCTGTGAAGGGGACAGTGAGGTCAGTTCTGTCTCTGGAGGTGACAGGCCAGCAGCAGGGACATGGCTGGGAAAGAACCTCGTGTCTGTCAGAGAAGCTGAAAGGCCAGCAGCACTCATGGGATTTAGAAGATCATGGTGAGGTTACTTCTCCCTGGTCAACTGGAAGACCAGAGGAAGCCTAACAGGTTGGGTTCCCTGCTTCATGGGCAGTTTCCGAGGTGGTGAAGCCTTCCCAAGTAGCG
The DNA here is from genome assembly GCF_964273445.1 of Streptopelia decaocto. Taxonomy (NCBI): domain Eukaryota; kingdom Metazoa; phylum Chordata; class Aves; order Columbiformes; family Columbidae; genus Streptopelia; species Streptopelia decaocto. Next base: position 599,213 of record NW_028115117.1, read on the forward strand.
GGAAAAAGCACGAGAGAAAAAAAAAAAAACAAAACACCAAATGTAGGTTGGGAAGTGGAGACTGGATATCAGGAGGAAGAAATGTCACTGGAAGGGCAGTGCTGTGGTGCAAGAGGTGACTCAGAGGGAGCTGGATCAGCCCGTGGTTTGTGTTCCAAAGAGCAGCCAGTGAGGGAGCAGACACAGCAGTGAAGGTGCAGAAATGCTGGGGTGAGAGCAGGTGGTGACAAGGAGGCCATGAGGCCCCTGTGCTGGAAAGACAAGGTGTGTCCACACAGGCATCAGAGGTGCAGACAACAGCCACAGCCAAGGGGAGAAGGAGCTCATGTCTGGTGGGGCTTTCAGCCTCTTTCCATCCCGTTATCATCTCCACGACAGCCTGTCCTGTGCTGTGGCATCCCCTGCACCTCTGTCCCTGCAGGCTGGAGACATCCCCCCTGCTGCCCCACCTTGCTCTTGTCTGAGCATCTTCCTTCCTTTGCTGAGATCTCTCCATCCTCCCCAGCTGGTCCTTGAAGCACAAAGCCTTGGGCTGATGCAGACTCCCTCTGCTGACCTGCTCCACCACAGCACTGCCCTTCCATCACATTCCTTTCTGCTCATGTCCAGCCTGGACCTCCCCAGCTGCACTTTGGGCCATTCTTTCTTTCTCAAGCTCTTTCCCACTATGAAGAAACCTCCACCATCTCTGAAACCACCCTTCAAGCACTCTCAGGCTACTCCTGCACTGCTGCAGCCTCCCCAGCGCTGCTGGGCCAAAGCAGCCCAGGTCCCTCAGCACCCCACCC